>NC_081439.1:82081155-82763861 GCF_949786415.1 Peromyscus eremicus | reverse complement strand
TTAATAGAGTTTTACAAGGAAAGTTGTTTTTTAATACATTATACATTATACATCCTGGTGTATACTCAGCCTATTTAAGTTTAATCTGCCATCTAGAGAACAATGTAACCAATAATACTATGCTTTCCATTTCCTGCCCAATCAGCTTTTTAAGGCAATTCATAGTTTTAATCTTTAAGTTATGCATATTTCCATGCCCCTGACTCAAAAAAGAATGGGTATGTGTGTGTCGTTATATTTCAACAGGTTATCTACCATGAATGTTGGAAATAGCCTGCATATATAATTTGATAATGTTTATTTACAGTATCCAGTGTTCCTGGGTCAATATTTGTTGGTAAGAGAAAATTAATACACATAAAAAAGAGGAAGAGAGCATAAAGGAATTAATTTTTTTTTCAGAATGAAGCCCAAAGTAACTGTTTAGATTTTTAATAATTTTTCTTTTTATGTGTATGAATGGTTTTTGCCTGTATGTAAGTTTACCACATGCATTCAGTGTCCATTTGCATATATAAGCGCACCATATGCATTCAGTGCTTGTAGAGGCCAGAAGAAGGTGTCAGAACTCCTGGATCTAGAATTATAGCTGTTTGTATGCCACCATGTAGTTATTGGGAACTGAACCCAGGTCCTCTACTGCCAGTGGCCATGTCAGAGGAGCAACGGTAGTGATTGAGGTTCAGGGTGTTGGCATACCTGGAGGCAACCCCCTAGTGAATAATTCTTGGCTAGGCAAGGCCCCTGAGACCATAGACCTGGGAATGTCTTTTGCTTCTGCTGTGCCTTTACATGTTTGCTGTTGCCATCTTCCTCTGGTATCCAGCATGGTTGGATTGGGTGTTGGGAAATTCCCTACTGTCTGTAAGGTAATGTGTTTATTTCATGGATACATCCTGTTCTACTGGGCATTTTTACCGGCAAATTATTATGAAGATGACTTCCTCCCTAAGTTTACCATCTAATTGATAATATTACCTTATACAGAACTTTGATGAATAAAGGTATATACAAGGATATGTTTCACAGCTAAGGCTTATGAGTTCCACCTAAGGAGCTGCTTTAGATCACAGCTCAGGTTAATGATTAAGGAAAGCAATTGAATTCCCTGAGAGCCAAGCTAGCTCTAATAATCTTAATGCTGAAAGATGCTAATGCTGAAAAGAGGCAGTCAAGGGTTTTGATGTACATTATTAGCTGAAACAAAGCCTTGTAATAACCAGATTAGATCAGACTTTTGGACAATAGATTTAAGATGGAAAAAATACAAAAAATAATCTAAAGTCCACAAGGACACATAGCTGAGGTAAAAAATACAAAGCAGCCCAAATGTTAAGGTTGGTTGATGATCAAAGGTTATGATTAACTCCTTGTACCCAGTCCTGCTCTCAATCTCCTTATAGAAGAAACTATTAATAAATAGGTATACACCCTAAAGATCTAAGGTACATACAGCTGACTAATTTTTGTTTGTGTACAAAAGTTTGGGTTTGTTATTCCTTTAAGATTCCTCATAAAATTAACTTTCAAGATAAACAAAAAATTATTGATTCTTTCTTTGTAACTGCGGTATGCAGCCTTCCAGTAAAAGAGTTGGCTGTGAAAAAATACTTTGTCTGCTCATATTCTGTGAATCTGGAGTAAGTTACTTAGACATTAATGTATATGGGATATTGGGATGACTTTGTTTTTAATCATGTAAGGAAGATGAAAAACATATTGTTACCTGTACTCTGTAGGATCTTAGCAGAATCACTGTATGGGATAGATATTAAAATGAACAGATGTTTTTTAAAAGTACCTTGACCTTGAGGAATCCTTGTGGAAGACAATGATTGTTTTGCTCAGGGGGCCTTGAGGCCATCCCATGACTTTGGTCACAAGACACCTCAGGCACATCTGGGGCTCTTGTCTTATTGTGGTATTGCACACAATGAATAATGAAGGACTAGAGTCACGGAGGCATGTGATGGTCTTCTTCAGTAAGACATGTAAATTAAGGTTAGGGACCTTGGTATGAGGAAGTACTTTATGTAACCATCTATAAATATGCTTTTGTGCAGCTGTTCCTCGAGTCCAGTCAAAGCCAACCCCACCCCTACCCCCAGTCAGTCCAGTCCAGTCAGTCCATTATAAGAGGCTAGACCCCATCCATGCCTCCACATAAAGAAGGAAACCATCAAGAGAGTGTGGGGGTGTCTTTTTCTCCAATCCCCTCAGATAGAAAAGTCCTGTGAATTTCCCTTTGAGCCCTGTGATGCCTGGAGGCTGGTCCCCCAGGTGGCAATACTCTATTAGAGCATTAAGTCCTCTTAAGCACTAATCCATCTCTCCAGATCTGTTTTAAATTCCTAACAAAAATAGATTAAGACTATCTTTTAAAAGTCAGGCATGGAATGGCAAAGGTGTTATCTGTCTACTAAGTTATTATAAAAGATTATAGAAAGTTTGTGGACCAAAAAAGACAAAACAGAACCTGAACATCAACAAGGAAAATCAGAGGGAAGAAGGAAAGGAGAGAGGAGAAAGGAGATAGTTGCTCTCCTAAAACTCAATTCAAACATATCTGATAGGGTTATTTGAATAGAAGAGATTTAAGATTATTGGACAAGAACTGCTCCAGGTGTGTCCAACCTGTGGTCCACTGGGGATGCATATAGCCAAGGAGAACTATAAATGCAATCCAATATAAAACAGCAAATTTACCAAAACATTATGAGATTTGTTTTTGTCATTTGGTTATATGGTTCTTAAGCATGAACTTTGTAGATGACAGTGTCTTGTTGGAATGTCAAGGGTTGGGCATGCCTGCAAGTCTAAGGTCTTTCAGCTTACAGGAGACACCATAAGATAAAAAACAAATGAACAAACAAACAAGCAAACAAACAGAAAACATCATTTTACAACTTACATTCTTTTTGCCTTCCCTTCTCTGATGTTTCCTGAGCCTAGGTATCCTGTCTACAGCTGAGCACTCTCAGTCACTTTGTCCTCAGCACTTTTCACAGTTATAAGTCTCTACATTACCACTACCCACTGCAATGAGAAGCTTCTCTGACCGTGGTTGAAAGCAGCACAAAACAATGAATATAAATGTAAATATCCAGAAGGTGGCTTGACAGCATGACTAAACAAGACATGGCTGTTGCACATGTAAACTCACAGCAGCTGTGGTTACCTGCACATGACCTGTGTAAGATCAAGCCAGTCGATATTCCAGCATGGATGGTAGAAGGACCCCTGATGTCCCATCCCTAGGCAAGATGCTACGAGCGGGAGAATCACTTTTCTTTGGAGGAGTAGCCTCTGGTAGATTCCCCATTCCCTAATCAATGGCCCTGTAAACACACATGTATAGGCAACAGTAAATGGACTCAATCTTTTTTAAGGGAATGAAGTTGGGAGACAGATGTGTTGGGGGGACTGGGAGAAATTAGGGGGTGGATATGATGAAGATACACTGTATACATGTATGAAAATTTCAAAGAATGCAAATATTTGAAACTTACTCAAATAAGAATAAAGATATGAGAAACATGGGGTGTTGACACATGCCTTTAATCCCAGCACTCAGGAGGCAGAGGCAGGTGGATCTTTGTGAACTCTAGGCCAGCCTGGTCCATATGAGGAGTTCTGGTAGGCCAGGGCTATACGGTGAGACCCTGTCTCAAAAAGAAAAAGAATACAGATATGAATTTAAAGTAACAGAACATGGAATGTTTTAATGAAAATTGATTCAAAAGTACAGATTGAGATAGAAACTAAGAATAATGAAACGAAGTTAATATTGCAAAATTGCATCAATGACAAAAAAAAACCCATTTACTAGTACATTGGGCAACATGAGAGTCATACTGTGTTGTCCAGTTGGCAATTAGCATCTGTGAGCTAAGACAACAACAGAGATAAGGAGAGAGACAGAGACAGAGAGACAAATACAGAGACAGAGACAGATTATACATAAAAGGAGAGAGCGAAAAGGATTAAGAGTGCTTTACTGCCAGAAACAAATGGGGATCCTTAAGAATGGAGTGACAACTAGATTGGATCGGAAAGCTGAAAGGAGAAGTGGGTGCAAGCCCCCATCACTAGCTCAGAAGCTATCTCCAACTGATAACCACTTGCAAATTAAAATTTAGTTTCCTCCAAGGGAATCTCACTGAAGAAACAAACTACTTTTAACGGTAGGCTGCATGTCCAGCAGTAGATGGCCAACAGCAAATGAACTCAATGACACCTTTGGAGGTCCTTGTCTCATAATGTCCTGCCAGGGGTCTTCAAAAAACTTATTATTTTTATTTTAATTTATATATATATATATATATATATATATATATATATATATATATCTTCTAAATTCTTTTTTTACCCTACAGGTCTTTGTGTATATACCATGGATTCCAGTTTAGTGCTTTTATGGGATTCTTGAGTGTGCAAACATGTGGATCTCTGATTCTTGTACCTTCTCTTGGGCTCTTTTCCTTCTGCTGGGTTGTCTTGTCCAATTCTTATGTGTTACGTTTGTTTTATCTTATTATATTTTATCTTATTATATTTTATTTTATTGCTATCCCATAGGAATCCATTTGTTTATTTCCTAATGAGAGGCAGAAAGGGGGTAGATTCAGATGGACAGGGAGGTGGGAAGAAACTGGGAGGAGTAGATGGAGGGGAAATCATACATAATCAGGATATTTTATGTGAGGAAAAACATCTATTTTCAATAAAAGAGAAAAATTATGAAAAAAGAGTAGAGTAACAAGATGAGCATAAATGGCACTTGTGCAAGGAGATGTCACAAGTGCTACAGCATATTTACAATAATTTAAGTGCAAGATCAGTGGTAGCTGCCAGGGAGGTGCCCTTTCCTCTAGAACATAGGCACCATGGGAGCAGGGAGCCGGACGAAGATTTCTCAGCTGCAGAGATGTAAAGAGTACCTGGATAAGTGTGCATGGAGAGACGTCCAGAGTAGATCAGGCTGTAGAGGTGGAAGCAGAAATATACCACAGGAGCCTGTACCTAAGGTTCTTCTTTGGCATGCTAAAATTGGCTGATGGAGAGGCATCATGTCTGTATGAGCAAGCCACACAGGAATGTGGAAGTGTACTACTGAAGTTAAGATAGTCTCTGGCAGGTCTGGAAGACAACAGTAAACACAAGTAGGCAGATCTAACATATTCCCTGGGAGCCTCAGAGAGAGCCTCACTTGTGGAAAAAAATGATTCCCAAACACCAGAGATGGCTTTGTAACAAGACAGCAGAAGGAGGCCTTCCCACATAGTGATGCTGTCTTCTGATCTTGTCAGAGACACAAACATGGGAGCACACAAGTGTCTTCTGCAACACAACACTGGCCTGCTGTCAGGTCTCTGTATCAGAGACTGCAGTCTGCGTCACTCCTAAATAATAGTGGAGGATGCCGGGCGGTGGTGGTGCACGCCTTTAATCCCAGCACTCGGGAGGCAGAGCCAGGCGGATCTCTGTGAGTTCGAGGCCAGCCTGGGCTACCAAGTGAGTTCCAGGAGAGGCGCAAAGCTACACAGAGAAACCCTGTCTCGAAAAACCAAAATAATAATAATAATAATAATAATAATAATAATAATAATAATAATAGTGGAGGACACAATCCAAAGGAAGACCACTCACCAGGGGACTCACATAAAATGAAACAGACACATAAAAGATTTGGGAAAGAGGGAAAAGGAAAAAACCTCCAGAAGCTCACAACTCCTCAGTTCTGGAAAGTTAAGATAATGAAGTAGCTGAAATATTAGAACAATATTTCAGAACCCCATTTTTGATAAAGAGATCAGTTCGAGGAAGTGAGCAAAGCAAGGAATGTGGTCAGTGGTTAAGAGCACTTGTTGCTCTTACAGAGGACCTGGTTTGGTTCCTAGCACCCACATGGTGGCTCACAACCATCTGAAACTCCAGGTCTAGGGGATCTGATGCTCTCTTCTGACCTTCACGGGCACCAGGTATGTACGTGGTATATATACCTTCATGCATTCATTGACACAAAATAGAATAAATAAAAATCTAATACAAAAACCATATTGAGGACTCTAATAAGCAGGTGAATGTAATAAAGAGGCCAATTCAGGCTCTAGACAAAAAGCACCAGCAAAACGGATGAAACAGGCGTTAATTTGTAGAAGAAATCCAAAAGTATGGAGAAAAAGTCAGCAAGGAAATTAAAAATCCAGAAGCATGAAACAGAAATGTAGGAAATGAACCAATTACAACTGGATAAGAATCACAATTGGAAAGTGTTAACAGACAAGAACAAAGGGGACAACTGTCATGAACAGAGGATAAAATTCAGACAACAACCCACTCACACATCATCCTAGTTGGCTTTCTGTTGCCATTAACAAAACAGCATGATCAAAACCAACTAGGGAGAAAAGAGTGTGCTTGGCCTACGGGGTTACCTAACCCATCATGAAGGGATGCCAAGGCAGGGCCTTGGAAAGAGGAACTGAAACAAAGGCTGTAGAGGGACACTGGTTTTACTGGTTTCCTTGCTTTCCCTGGTTTGTCCAGACTGCTTTCTTACACCACTCAGGACCACGTTCCCAGGGGTGGCACCACCCATGGTTGGCTGAGACCTCCCACAATACCCATCAATCAAGAAAATGCCCCCAATGACATGCCCACAAGCCAGTTTAATGGAGGCAGTTCCTCGATTGAGGTTCTCTGTTCCCAGGTAGCTCTAGTGTGTGTCATGTTGACAGAAACTAATCAGCTCAGACACATATGGAGAAAAATTAATGATTATTACCCAAAACTCCAACAATTTTTAGATACAATCAAAACACCCTCACTAAGAATACACGTGACAAATGTAGGAGCTGAGATATTGTCTAAGGGCATAATTTAATCAGTAAAATTACAACAGAAAATTTCCCTAACATAGTAATAGAAATGGATATTCAAACACAAGAGGAATTTGAAATCCTAAATAGATATGTTCAGAAAACTCCACAGAACAACATACTATATTGTGTGATATCATAATCTGCTGTGAAAAATACTAAAAAAATAAATATTAAAAGCACTAAGGAAAAAACGTTAACTCACAGGCAAAAGAAAACATATCCAAATAATATCAGATCTCTCATCAGCAACCCTAAAACCAGGGAAGCAGAAAATTGTATGATTTTAAACTCTTCAAAGAAAATAGCTACAAAAAAATCACTGCCCCTGACAAAGTTGTCTGGGCTTTTGTCTGCCCTTCCTGGCCAGCAACTCTGCCACATTTCTGAAAAGAAGCTTGCCGCACAAACTGACTGTCCAGTACACAAAGAAAAACTATGCAGCTGCTCATCCCCATATGCTGGAGCCAGCCAGCCAGCCTCCACTCTGAGTCCAGCCCTGGGAAGGCCCCACCAAGGCTGTTATTCTGTGAAATGCGTCCAGAGCTGACTGATAGAAGGCCTTGCACTCCCCATGACCTCCAGGTTTTGGCTTTCCAAGAAACCTCTAACTTTGGATCACAGCAAAGACCAGGACCTGCTCATTTGCTTCTCACTGTTTGTGGCAGATGCCCTGGGTGCATGGAAGAGAGAACGGCTGATAAATATGCCACCTCACACCAGAAAGAGAAAGTCGGGGTTCATCCTAGGGGAGTAAGGAACTGTCCGCAAGCACTATGGATTAAAGGATGCAGAGAAGGCTGAAGGCCTGTAGTTCCCTGAACACTGATAAAGTTATTGTCCTGGAAGGAAACAAGTCAGGCCTGGATCTGGGTGGCAGAGAAAAGCTGAAGAAGAACAGAGGGAGGTCCTGGGAACCTCTGTACTTGAGGCCGGCTAGAGGTCCTATGGTGGCACAAGTGAGTGTAGAGATCTAGCTCTGGCACTGGAGATATGAGCAGATGGCACAAAAGGAAGGGGCATTGTAAGTCCTCTTCCACCACTGGATTGACGAGCTGAGTCTGTGGCAGTCTGCACCTTATGATGGGCTGTGAGTGTGTATAGTGGAGGTGTATACCTATCCACAACAGGACCCCGAAGCACTGCAGGTCTACAGAGAGGTGTCAGTCTTGCCCTTCCCTTAGTGGACCATGAGGGAAACCAGTAATGGGTTTCTATGGCAATCTAAATATTAGCCAGTCTCAAGTCTAGTTCCAAGGTGGGCAAGAATAGGAGCTCACTGTCACCTAGGAACTTAAAGCTCCCATTTCCATGGCTGCTGTGGGTATCTGCTGCTTCCCTATCAGGCCACCAGAGTATCTGCAACTACCTTATCCCAGAGGAAGCACGGTCCTCCTCCCTCTGCGGCCAAGGACAGTAGCATCGTCCTCTGTACCCTGTGTCTATCACACAGGGTCACTTGTCCTCATATATCAGGGACAAACTCTGGGTCCTGCCCTCCATATCTTGTAACAACTCTCCAACAGCCACCGTATCCCCTGCTTTCAAAGAACACAGTAACGAAGTTATTTCTGGCAAAATGACCTCTAGAGTTATGTGGAGACCTGGAGCTTGCCTCATGGAAAGATGGAAATTAAGGGCCCTGGTGTCCCTCAGAGCACTGTCTTCCTATTACTTGCATGTCTCCCCAGATCTCATAGAATCTTCTGTCCCACAGGATTACAAGGTCCTTGTTTAAGAAACTCACCATTGTGCCCATGGAGTGATAGCACTCTCTAAAGAGCCCTTTCCCTGTCCCAGCTTCCATTTCCCTCATCTATACACTGGCTTGCCTCTCCAGCCCCTTAGTCTGGTGCCTGAGTACTTTCTTTGAGAAACCATCCCCAATAAAAGGAAAACTCCCCATTTTCTCTCTTGTCTTCATAACTGTCATGGTTTCCATCTTTAGAACATACCCCTACACCAAACCAAACCCATCCCCAAGGTGTAGGGTGCACAGGGGTAAGGAGCCTGCAGGGTACCTCCAAGCTGTGCTTCGGCTTTAGTGAGCCAGAGAGATGGAGCCCTCCCTGTCTTGCCCAGCTGAATATTACCATAGGCATCAAGTTAGAAAAAACAGAGGACCGCCAGCTGATCACTTCTTACCATTGCTGCTCTATCAACAGCCCTTTCTGCTTGGGGATAAAAGGCCAAGGCCTTGCACTAAGGCAGAGAGCATGACTGTAGGAGCCAGCTACTGGGATGGTTGATGCACGGGTAAGTGGAACGGTGGATTTTCAGAAATGTTCCCCAGGAGAACCTTCCTTTGCAGGTGCGAGCAGAAGAACAGGGGAAAGAAAGATGGCCCAGGGCAGAGAAGAGGGTAATAAATGTTCCTCCTTACATGTTGACACTTCTGGACACCTCTGTCCAGTAACACAGGTACACCACACACAGCATGGGCACAAACAATTACACACACCATAAATACAACATTCAGCCACCACACACAATATGCACTAGTCAACACATAGCACACGATACAACAGACAGCACATATAATTTAGTACATACTACATACATCTATCATACCACTCAACAAACAGAACACACACAACACTCAGTCATACACATATATAACATATACATATATAACACATAGAACAAACAAACACACAAAACAAACACACAGCACATATACAAGTTTTAGACACACAACACAAATCTCAAACACACGATACACATAGGCAGGTAGAGCCTCTTATTCTCGGAGGGACAATAATATTGGGTACTCAGCTTCAGATCAAGCTTCAGCTAAGAAATCCCCAACTGTTTCCTCCCCACTCAGTTTAGAACAAGTGAGTGTATACTCCAGCCAGCCCTAAAACCGTCCTGTCTCTGATGAAAGATTTCCTAGAACAAAGATGGATAAACTTACAAAGTAAGTATAAAGGAGGAGTAAATACACATTTAGATGAATGGATGCATGGGTTGGTAGATGGATGGATAGACAGAAAGATGGATTGATATATAAATGGATAGGTACATGGCTGGCTAGATAGGTAGATGGTGGTTGGATGGACAGGTGGATAGGTGAATCCTGTATAACCAAATACATGTGTTGGTGAATGCATAGATGTGTGATCTGATAGGTAGAAAGATGGGTTCATAGATGGGTAAATGGCTTAATGGGTAGGGTAGATGGATGAATAGATGCACACATACATACATGACTAGATGGATGGGTGTCAACCTGCTCCATGGCCAGCGAGGCTAAGTTTTCACAGATTGAAGGATATTCCAAAGACCTGCATGGGTAACCAGAAGACTCCAGGCATTTGAAATCAAGAATAGTGCAAACAAAGTATTTCTCATTTGTATTATTAAAACAAGCAACACATGAGGTGACATTTAAGCAAATACAAGTACAGCGAGGGAATATACCTGGTGTTTTATCTTATCATCTTTGGTCATGTGACAAGAGCCAAGAATATTTCTCCCAGGCCTTTGCCTCTCTAATGTGGACATGCCAGGGCATTCTCTTTATGTCCTTGAATTCAAGCGCATCCACTTATCATAATTTATGCAATTCTTTCTAGAAGGCCACCATGTGGGAGGAATTTCTGCACTGTGCCCTATCCATAGTTCACAGGAAGTTCACAGCTTTCTTACACAAGCTCCCACAGATGAGGAATCTGATGAGGTTATGGGTGGTATGTGTGGATGTGTGGATGGGTGGATTGGGGATGGGTTGATGGGGAGGGTGGGGGGTTGTAAGTGGTGCTGGATGGCTAGAGCGTAAATGCTAAGCATTAGTTGAGTAAGGAGACACTTGGCAATGAGTTTATCCATGAACAAAATGGGGTTAAATTCTGTTTGTCCATCTAGGAATAGTGTGAACAAAGAGGAAGGGCAAGATCACACATCTTGGGTATGCCTGATCAGCTACTAAAGGCATCTCTGGTCAGAGAGAGGCAAGGGAAAGAAGAGAAAGACAGACTGGCTGAATCTTACTTCCTTTTGTTCTTGTGGGGGAGGGGGCATGGAACAGGTGACTGTGAGTCTGTGACTCCAACTGTGACTCTATTTGTGAATATGTAAGTGTGTTGCTGTGTGTGTCTCTGTGTGAGAATATTTGTGTTTACGGAGCATGTTTGTGCCCAGGTCATGTAGGGTTGTGCATGTGTCTCCTTCTCTTGATGTCTGTGAAGTATTTGGCTGTTTATCTGTGTGTGTTGTATGTGTTTTTCATGTGTCATGGCTGGGGATCCTCCCTTCCTTGTTTCCTCCCTGCTCTCTGCCAGTGCAGAGATTGTCAAATATTTAACAAATGGCTCTAAGGGAAGGTTTTTATATTTTGTCATTTTTTTGTGAAGCAAAAGCCCTGGTTGTTTTTCACTTTGTCAGCCCTGATGGCAGTGCTGGTCAGAGACACACGTGCAATACCAACTCGCCAGAGTTAGTACTAGCGGGCCCCACGATGCCTCAGCCTAGGCTTGAGTCTTCACTTGTCAAAACTCCCGCCTCCCCATTCTACCCCAGCTCCTTGACCCAAGGGGCAACTCAGGTAGCCTGAGGGTCCAAGTGACTGTGAGGTCATGAGCTAGCCTGGAGAATTCTTTCTAGGCCTGTCTGTTCTGCTGATATGCAGGAATCTGGGTGAGTGCGCAGAAGTAGAACATGGTTCTGCTGGAAAGGGGCCAGAGGCTCACCAAGATCAGCCCTGGAGTTCATTCTGCTTCCTAAGCATAGAAGTACACCTAAGCATCTCTTCCCTCCTCATCCCCTCTAGGAAGCCCTCCCTGCTGCATAGGCCACACACTATCAGACAACTATGGAATTGCCCTCAAGTCTCTCACTGAATATGTCCCACAGGGACACAGAGGATCCTGATATGGTGGGTGATACCATTTATTCATCCAGTCTAAAACTGAATTTTTTCTTACCCTATGCCTCACATGCTAGGGTGGATGTTGAAAGTACAGAGATGGTGATACACCCCTACTTTCAGGAAGATCGCCACAGGTACACCATCCCCAATACAGATGTTTGTTGCTTCATGGCACTGTGCCATAGACCCTGTAAGGAGACATGAGGGATCCTACAGGTGCATGTTAGCGAGCAACAGCCCTGCCTGGGCTGAGTCCTGTGTTTACGTGGTCCATACCGAGTGGGCTCAATTTCCTGCTGCATCTGACTTTGTAGTGAAAATACTAGCCCTCCAGAGTACCTCGTCTTGGTTAAACAGTCCTGACTTTGGTTTACTTCTCCTTTTCTCTCCTTTCTCCCCTGTTTGTCATGGGAATGTAGTGCATGGCTCTTTGCTCCTCTAAGCAGGGCTGCCGTCAGAGGTCAGGAACAGCCCGCATCTTTTAAAAGGAAACACCAGGGCCTTACCCCAGGAACAGGTTTGGGAAATGGTGGCTCCAGTGTGTGAATAGATTAGGGAAGCCTACCTCCTTGCTCTACATCCAGCAGGGTAGATATATATAAGACATGTATTACAGTCTTACCCACGCACAGCCTGCCTTGCTGTTTTCACATGCTTAGTTACCATCTCTGCTTCCTTGGCCAAGCTAGCACCAGCCCCCTTGTTCCTATCATCTAACTACGCCTTCTGCAGTAACTATACTCTCCATTATGTGTATGCCCCCTGGCCTGCCTACAGCCATCTATGGCCCTTCACTGTCCTCAAGGCCAAGCACAGAGCCCAGAGATTCTATGCTTGTTCTACCCTCCCTGCCCATCCCTCCTCCCTCTCCAAGCGAGGCTCTATGGCCCCCAGGGGTGCCTTTTCCCCCTTGAATATCCCCTGGTTGTCTGTGATCACACTTCAGTCCATCTTTGGGTAGAACAGCTTATATTTGTGCCTCTTTTCCATACACAGATTTTAAATGGTCAACTTATGTCCAGAAGAATTAAGGGAACATGGAGCAGGAGGGGCCACAGGCAGCATATTCTGCAAGAGCAACAAACAGATAAAATAAGGGAAAGGGCAAGCTGGGTGCAGACAAGGAAATGGAGAAGGATGGAGAAGTGATGCAGGAAGGAGGCTGGCATTCCATTGGCTGCGGAGAGTTGCCAAGGGCAACTGCGACAGTTTAGTTGTGGTGCCAAAGGAGACCTTACTCAGATGAGGTGTGGGTAGAGACTGAAGGTAGGCTAAAGAGTAAATCACATAGCTGGGGCTAGGGGGCGGGATTGTGTCCTAGGTAACAAGTGCAAAGGTCCCTTCATCAGAGCTTTGCAAAAAAGATCTCAAAAGAACCAGAGAGATCTGTGTAGCTGGATGAAGTGAGAAGGGAGCTGAAGATGTCATGCTGAGGAAATGGCAACCTGGCTGTCAGCTTTGCTGGATGGTTGAAACTCAGCAGAGCTTTCAAGCAGCTGCCCATAGTGTCTGGCCCTGAATGATAACAATTCCTCCCTGTGTGCCTATGCTCAGAGGCCAGACGCTGTCCCCCAAACTCATATGCCACAGTCATTTAACCTTTACAAAGATTTCCTCCACAAACCAATTTTGCAGATATGTAAGTGGAAGCACATATAGGCGAAGTAAGCTGTTTCGAGCCACACAACTGGTCAAAGGAGGAGCGCGAAGGCTGATTCCAGATTTACTGCCCCGTCCACCATGAACCATGGCTTTATTTCCTATATGCAGTGACATATCTGGGTGCTGGTGCTGGGGTGACAGCATAGCACTGGGCAGTGCCCAGGAACCAGCCAGGACCTTCCTAAGCAAGAAAGCTCAATGTGCCCAGTTGCTTATGAACTCACTTATGCTTTAACTTACTCTCCTGTATAGGCCACTCATTATCACTAATTTAAGCGTATTTTTCCTCATGTCTCTCACTGAATTTTCATTCACTGGCCCATTCAATGGTTCATTTATTCACTCAACCCATTTACTCTCTCTGTATTACTCACTTATTACAGCCTAGCTAAATAAATCTATTCCCTGAGCCTAGCAGAAGACACTGTGATGAAACAGTGTTGCACTCAGGCAAGAAAATCAGACAGAGACAGTTGGGAGGGAAGCCCAAAGGTGGCAAAACCTAGGGGAGAACTTTTATGGGCAAGGGTCACAGAGCTCTCTGCTCCTGAGTGAGATGACCAGATTCTTCCTTTTTAAGGCCATTGGTTCCATTTCTGCTCCAAGCATCCCCAGGATACTACAGAACATGAAATCACCGACCTCCCACAAACCTGATCCAGAACCTTAGCTGCAAGCAGAGGAGGCCCCCTGACATGACCTCAAAGAGCCATGTATAATAGTGGCACAAAGCCATCAAGCCTGCCTGTCCTATCTAGCACCTGAGTCTCTGCTGACATTCAGCCCCAGAGGCCAGAAGACAGACACAGCGCAGGATCCAGCTGAGTCTGGCAGGACAACGGAAGCATGTCTCACAGCCAAGGCAACTGGGGAGTAGAAAGTGGCCACATGCCCTGGACTCACTGAACTAGGAGGATGAATGAAGATGGTCACTGAGAGCTTCCAGGCACCAGATGATCTGGAAGCTGAAGTCTGGAGGAGCCTCAAACCACAGAAAAGAATCCAGAATCAGGTGGTACATGTCTTCCTAGCAAAACAGGCCTGGGTTATCCACAACAGGGAGCCATCCTGAAAGCTGACTAAAAGCCAGAGTGATCAGATACTTCTGTCCTCTCGGGAGCACGACTTGAGAGGTCCCCAGGGTCACACACCATAACTGTCACTCAGAAAGTCCTGGGTTCCCCTTCAAACAAAGCTCAAAGACTTGCATGACTGGGGAGACAAAAGCTCATCACCTGCCCAGTCCAACCTCCTCTGGGATGAGAGCAATGTAGCCACCAAGGACACTGGCAAATAGGAGGCCCAGAGACAAACACTTCACTGTGAGGATATGGGTAGCTTCAGCCAGGTTGGCCTTAGAGCTATCCACCCTTAAGCTAGAGACATCCATACCCATGGCTCCTGAATGTCAGTCTGGTAGAGCCATAAGAGCTCTAGGCCCACCTGCCCCTCCCTGCCCCACTGACTTGATTATCCAGGTGTCATCTGCTTCCCACCTCTGACTACCCAGGAGGCTCTGGGCTTCTTCCACATATTCCATAGCCCAGTTTCTGGTTCTGGGTCACAGGAATCCTTCATGCCCCCTTTCATTGCAAGTGTTCCAAGGAACCCCAAAGAAGGAAGGGTTTAGGGGAAAGCTATAGGTAAGATTTCAGACCTCTGGTGGCACTGAACAACTGCAACCACATCCCTTACTTGTGAGACGCTCTCAGCTGATCATGGTCTGCCATGCTAACTACCATTATCTAGTAAGGGCACTTGGGGAAGAGCCCTTAAAAGGAGAGGAAAGAGGAAGTTGTGGTTCAGTGCTAAGTGCAGACCTGCCCATGCCCTTTGCTTTCACCCACGCATAAAAGCCAGCTTCAGACTTCCCCTGATGGTCTGCAGGATGGGTGCTCAGTACAGCCAGTGAGCTGAGCAAATGTACTTCCTACTGCTTTGTCAGTTCACACCTTCCATGGGACCTGAACCCCTGCACCAAGTACCTGTAGATCTCGCTGCATTTTTCTTGGCTTAGGGGTATCTGGGCTTGTGGTTCCTGGCCTTTCCAGGAGACATCTGCCAGTCCTGAGTCTTGACTTGAGGATGACCAGATGTGATTTCTCAGTGCTGGCATGGCGGTACCTAAGACTTCTTATACAGGAAGTAGGGGCTTCGGTGTCTAAACCTTAAGGAAGGATGTTTGTGGGCAAGAACAGTTTGTCTTAGGTACAACATTGCGACAGGTAAGGGTGGCTGAATGGACAAGGCTTCATCCTTAACTGGACTATGCCTCGCATCTGTGTCCTTGGACTCCTCACTATTATGTACATGGATATGTTGACAAGAAGGATGACTGGCACTCTAGGGCTCCTGTCCACCAGGCCATGCAAGGCAGCCTAGGTCCTTCTATGAAGGGGCCATTGGCCCCAATGACCAGTGCCGAGTAGATTCTGGAATGTTCTTCTTGCATTTCTAGGTCCACAGCAGATGATGACACTGGTCTGGGTTTACCCTCACCCCTACTGTCTTCTTCACCTACTGCTGACTTCCTTACTTGCTGACAACGCTTAGGGATGAACTTTCATCAGATGACACCATTGCTCCCTTAAGACCTTTCTGTTCCTTGAGACAGAACTCTCAGACCATGTGATATATAAGAATGAGGCAGCCCGAGGACACAATGCCCCAGCCTCCTCCCTGAGGCTCCTTCAGAATCAGTAAGAGTGCTGCAATTTGTTGGATACTGAGACATATACGAAGGCACATATGGTGAACAGCTTGGTCCCTATTGTCTTACCTCCTGGCTCAAGTAACATAGCCACCCACAAAAAAAGCAGGTATAAATCACTATGAGCACAGAGTCTGAAGAGGGAATTGAACTAATGAATGTGTGTTAAAGAAACATGGTTTATCCAGCTTAGTAAGGAGTTCATTCTATAAATTAAAAGACTCCTTTATCCTGGGGATGGATATGAGTGGTACAGCACTTGCCTGACTTGTTCATGACCCTCGGTTCAATCCCCAGCATCACACACAGAAATTAATTAATTAATTAATCAGTCGGTAAGGCAGACAGTCATAACGTTGTGGGCCTGAAATCCCAGGTAGTCAGAAGATTGTAAGTTCAAGGTTAGCTTGGGCTACAGAGTAAGTTCAAGTCCAGCCTGGGCAACTTAGTAAGACCTTATGACCTGGCCAAGTAGGGGGAAAAAGCCAGGCATGGCAGTACACTCCTTTAGTCCCAGCACTCGGGAGGCAGGGGCAAGAAGATCTCTGAATTTGAGGCCAGGTTGGTCTGCAGAGCAAGTTCCAGGACAGCCAGGGTTACACAAAGAACCCTGTCTTGAAAACCAAAAGTTGGGGGAGGGCTTATACTTTTGTGTTAGAGTGCTTGTATGATGTGCAAAAGGCCCTGGGTTCAGTCACCAAGGCTAAAAAACAACCATATTGTCTGAGGTGTAGTGTGCACCCTTGCTCCACCTGGCTCTTCTCTGGGTCCCTATCAGATCAGGCTTTTTGGGAGACCCCAAAGGGGCTAGGCTCCCCATATAGCTTCTTATAAGTTCTGAGAAACCCATGTAAGGTATTGTTTGTGAGCACCCTACTGTAGATCCATCCCTGGACTAAAAGAAAATAGGGGTTGTCACATGAAAAGTGTGACATTAGGGCGGCCCTACTGTTGCTGCTGACCCGAGCTGAATGCAAAGTGGCTCTGAGCATGAGAGAAGCTGCACCTCAAATCTTAGGCTTTGACCAGCTTCTCTTGTCACTGATGTGAGAAACCTCTTGAGCCTGGAATGGTCTTTGTCCTCAGTCCTACCAGCCTTCATATTTGAACTGTCTTCCTGCCTTCCAGGACCAGCCCATAGGAAGACAAGCCCCAACATGCCTAGGATCATCCTACTAACAGGGGTGTCTACAAAAACAAATACCCATAATGCTCACACATGCACACACACACACACACACACACACACACACACACACACACACACCCACCCTGTGTGGGCATTACGTGCACTCTTCAGCTCCTGAATTCCATACCACAGCTTGTGGAAAATGACAGGCATCAGTGTCACCGAGTTTATCTCTGAGCAGTGTCCTCAGCAACCTCTTACAACACATGCTCTCAGGCTGTCACCCTGTCAGAGATTTCTAGTGTTGATAAGTGGATCGTGCGACAGGTTAGAGCAGGACACCTGTCCTTCCATTCTATTGTGTAAGCTGTGCTGGCTTCTTGCAGGAAGCTGGTGGCCATCCACCTAAATTAATTTGCTGGGACCCAAGAATGCCACATGACTCTCTGGGAGAAAATAAGAGGATTCTGTGGAAAATAAACGAAAGGATAATACACAAAAGAACATATGAAAGTGGGTGGGGGAGGCTTGTTGGGATGAAAGATTTCAAAAGGAGAGGAAGCAGGTGAGAGAGGGATATGGGGTGAAAATAACTAAAATTTTTTATATAAATGCATGAAAGTGTCAATAATAAAAACCTGATCAATCAGTCAATAATCAGTCAATGGCTGGCTGGGTGTAGTGGCACAGGCCTTAAATCCCAGTGTTCTAGAGGCAGGCAGATCTCTGTAAGTAGAAGTCCAGCTTGATCTACACGGTAAATTCCAAGCCAGCTAGCATTACATAGTGAGAGATACTGTCTCAGTACACGCACACACACACACACACACACACACACACACACACACCCTCTCAAGAACTTACAGTTACCAGGGAATAATGTTAACAAGTGTGCCAGGAGATGATATCAAAGGTAAAATCCCCAAAGCTGGCAATACCTCCTTCTATAAAGTTAAATATGTGCTTTCATGGGCTGAATGGCTGGCATTATAGACAGGACTAGAGAAAACCCTAGAGGGGGGGTGGGGGGTGGGGGTGCTTCAAGGTCACTTTCTTTGTAAAGGTCAAAGCAGAGGGATTTCCTTGTTACCTTGACTCAGGATGACTGGAACTTCCTATTTTAGGAAAATGGTGTCATTCTCAACATTCAGTTTGGCAAGAGAAACTCCAGTCATTGATCTTGTCTGCTGGAGCCTCCTGCAAAGCAGTGGCCTCTGATGCATATTGTCTAACTAGAGGAAATGTTTGCAAACTTCTGAAAGACAAGCGAGGATACTTTGAACAACTGAAAGAGCATATATTCTGGTATGCAATGATTCCATGTAAATGAGGTTCAAGCCCAGTGGTGGTGGTGGCGGCGGCGGCGGCGGCGGCGGCGGCGGCGGCGGCGGCGGCGCACGCCTTTAATCCCAGCACTCGGGAGGCAGAGCCAGGTGGATCTTTGTGAGTTCGAGGCCAGCCTGGGCTACCAAGTGAGTTCCAGGAAAAAGGCGCAAAGCTACACAGAGAAACCCTGTCTTGAAACCACCCCCCCAAAAAAAACAACAAATGAGGTTCAAGTTCTTCACAGATAAACACATACATTTAGCATGATTTTAAATACAATATCAAGAATTCATTTTAGATCAATTAATTCTAATTTTTAATCAGTAGGGGAAACTCTACTGAATCAAAGCAGAGGAGTAGTAGTGGCATTGGCATGTACTGTAGAGTCGTGGCACTGAGACAGAGAGCCTGATCCAAGGTACAGGCCTCATACATAGGGATTGTATAAATGCTAAAAGGGGACACCAAGTGACTCAGGACACTGGGGTATGATATACTGTTTAATAAATGGTTCTGGAACTGTCACTTTAAAAGCATCTGATCCAATCCCAGGTACTTCAGAGGCTGAGCCAGGTAGATTACAAGTTCAAGGCCCACCTGTTCTGTAGTGTGAGTTAAAAGCCAGCTTGACAGTTTGGGCAACTTAGTGAGACCCTGTTAGAAAATTAAAAGCCAGCAGAGTTGTTTTTTTTAATGAGGTCCTAATTTCAATCCCCAGCAGCACAGAGTAAAAATTAAACATGAATGTACCTTAGGGTCCAGTAATTCACTCCTCAATATTTACCTAAGACAAATGAAAACATGTGCCCAAAAGAATCTATGCACAAAATATCCATAGCAAATTTCATCTCTAATAGCCTCAAACTGGAAATGGCCTAAGTGATAATCAGTAGAAAAATCAATAAACTTATTATGCTCTATTTACATAATGGAATCCTACTCAGAAATGTTTATAGAGCTAAATATTGATAGTGCAACAGTATTCCAGCCCAGCCATGTTGTATCTATCTCAAAGGCATTATTCTGAGTTGAAGTATACACACACACACACACAAACACACACACTGCTGTATGATTCAATTTGTGTGGTATTTTAGAGTACTTAAAACTACCTTTATGACAGATCATACGATGTCCTCTAGGGTTGAGAGTAACAAGATGACTGCAGGGGATGTAAATGTCCTCTTCCTTTGATAAGCAGAGAGGTTATAGGAGTGCATGCCTTTGCCAAAACAATGGTATATTTTAAGATTTTAGTATCTCATGTAAATTATATCTAAAAATAAGGTAGTATAACTTGGCTGTGCATGCATGAGATCCTAGTATCAGTCACCAGTACTACAAATAATTGTATATTATAATTATACATGTGTATATGTATATACACACATATTACTGTACCTTAAAATCCAATAATTTACTCCTACATATTATACAAGACAAATGAAAATGTATCCACGGGAAGCTTTAAATGATATAACAGCTACTTAAGATAACTTTTTATTTTTTCTATATAATAGAGCAATATAGTACTCGTATTTTGTGATTATATGAGACATAACTCTAAAATGAGTACCTCTGAATCCAACATCTAATTTCACTAGAACCTTTCAATATGTTCCAGCTTCTCCCACCTCTCTCAAAGTGTCTGTTCTTCTGAACTTGTTTCCAGTCTTTTAAAGAGCAGTTCTGATGCAGAGGCTGGGACAAGAGGGTTATAAGTTCAAGGGCTTTCAGTGTTGCAAAATTAGCTCAAGGGCAACCTGGGCAATTTAGTGAGACTCTCGCTCAAAATGAAATTTAAAATGTGTGTGAGAGAGAGTGTGTGTGTATGTACTTGCTTCTCTCATCCCACCTTTTCATGAGTTCGGGGAATCGAACTCATGCCATTAGAGTTTATATGGAAAGCATCTTTACCTGCTAAGCCCTAGACTTTTAAATTTTAATTATGACTTTTCTAGATTAGATTTAGTCGAGCAATAATGATCCAGGTGCTCACTATAGCCTTTAAACTAGTTAGGATTTTGTTTTGTTTTTCGAGACAGGGTTTCTCTGTGTAGTTTTGGGGTCTGTACTGGAACTCGCTTTGTCGCCAGACTGGCCTCGAACTCGCAGAGATCCGCCTGCTTCTGCCTCCCAATCTGCCTCCCAAGTGCTGGGATTAAAGGCGTGCGCCACCACCGCCCGGCCAAACTAGTTAGGATTTTTAATTTTATGTTTGAAATACTTTAGTGGGTGATTATACCAAGGAGAGTTGATAGCACATTTGCTAGGGTTCCTGGTAGTGACTACCTGGCATGAAATCCACCCATGGCATATGGTCAGTACCTTGCCAACAAGAAAATTGAGGACCGCTGGGTGGCGCAGGGATACCTAAAGGTGCTTGCCTGTAGGAGGGAATGTACGCTGTGAGAGTCCAGGGCTCAGTGATACACTTCCCAAACGCCCGGAAGGCCCCTGTGAAGAAACAGCGCGCAAGGATCAACAGCCTGCGGGAGTTGGGGCTGTTGCCCGGGGCCGCCGAGATGCGGCAAGCAACTGGGTGGACGCCACGTGGGGGTACTAGGAGGTGGTTCCGGGAGCACTCGTCCCGGATAATTGCCTTTCTCCATCTGCACACACGCAGGCCAAGCTGGACCTCCCGGAGGTGCTGGAGCTGATGGCGCGCGCGGTGAGTAGCCGCTCCGTGTACCGCAGGGGAGCAGGCCACTGAAGCCTGCTAGTGGGCTTGAGTACATTTGCTCAGCCAGCCCAAGCAGGGCTGGCCTCGTCTGTCCGGGCGTTGAACGCAGCGAACCCTAGGTCCTGCTGGGCGGGCGGTAGCAATAGCTGCTCGCGGTGCAAGGAACATTGCTTTGGACCCCCTGTTTTCGGGCCAGAGCAGAAACGCCTACAGGCAGAATCCAGGGAACTCCTTGCCGCCTGGTTACACACACAGATGTAAGTGCCACACACCAGGCGATCAAACCTCCTTCGCTGCCAAATTCTGGAACCACCTATTCTGGCTCTGCCACTATGTAAAGTCAGCAGCTTTTAGGGTCTGCTGGGAAAACACCCTGGCTGGACTGGCTGGAGTCCCTGGTCTGAGGGGCTGGCCTGTGGAAGGGGCTCCTGTAATCCCATTTGCCCGGCCCCCAAGGTCCAGGGGACAAACCATCTCCAACCCGAAAAAAGCCCAACAGTTTAACTGAGTCAGGAGCCCTTTGAGGCTGGGTTTGATGCTTGTGGCTCTGGGCAGCTCAACCACTGGCCTAATCCAATGTCTGGAGGCCCCGATGACCAACATCAGCCTAAGGCCTTCAGGGGTGTGCATGCTTTCCCAAATTTTAATTCCCTATGCCTAAAGTTCAGATGTGGCTAGGTGCAGGATGCCGTTGTACCCCCTTCCTCACCAGCAGTAAATTGGCTTGTAAGACGGCTTCTGATGACTGGCCTAGTCTTTATCCCTGTTTCTGAGGGGTGTGTCTGTGT
This sequence comes from Peromyscus eremicus, assembly GCF_949786415.1. Lineage (NCBI taxonomy): Eukaryota > Metazoa > Chordata > Mammalia > Rodentia > Cricetidae > Peromyscus > Peromyscus eremicus. The sequence continues at coordinate 82,741,812 of NC_081439.1, read as the reverse complement.
AGTGGTGTGCAAACCCCTTTTAGTTGTATTTAATTAGTATACAAAGTAATGGATTTTATTATGGGGTTTTCATACATAGTTTTTGCTGATCCTCTCCCCCGCCCCCGCCCCTCCAATTCCTTGCCCCCTCCCACTGTTCCCCACCCCTCTCTTCTGCTTTCATGTTACATGTATTTTGTAACCCTCTTTTTCTTTCTTCTACCCACTCCATGACCCTCCCTTAAGACCTCTTTTTTCTGCTCTTATGATCCATTTTCTACTTTCATGACAGACAGACAGAAACACACAACACACACACACACACACACACACACACACACACACACACCCTGAAGTAATACATTTATGGACCCTACAGCACTGAGGCAGATGGATAAGAGAATCTTGTAGAGTTATCAAAGCTTCCCACACTTGAGCAGACAAGATGGCTCAGCAGGTAAGGGTGCTGCTTGCTGTCAAAGCCCAAGGCTTGAATTCCATCCCTGACACCTAGAAGATGGAAAGAAAAAAACAACTCCCACAACTTGTTCTCTGACCCCCATCATGTGCCCTTGACACACAAATAAACACATATAATTACAATTTTTAAAATAAGAGCTTTCCGCCTTCACCTGTGCCAGCGTTAAGTGCCAGGCACTGTGTGGTATCTGGAGACAGATGCAGGAGTCACGCTGATCCTCCACTGAACTAGGTACCATTATCCTCGTGGGTAGGGTCAGTCAGGTCTTGGTGGTCCTGACCTGAACAGAAGCTGGAATTTGTCACTTCCGATGGATGAATAGAGCAGGCATGTTTATTCCTCAGCATTGCTTCGTTGGCAGAAAGGAGAAAGGCTCTCCATACAACTTGTTTGCCACACACTTGAGTTTGTGTTTTCAGCCAGTTGCTGCCAAACATTCCAACTGCATTAAGTGAAGAATTTCAGATTTAAGTTGGAGAAAAAGAAAAGATGGACATGGTGGCACACACCTATAATCCCAACTTTCAGGATACCGAGCCGGGAAGATTGGGCTTTGGAAGCTAGCCTGGGGTACATAGTAAGTTTAAATCAGCAAGAACCATAGCAAGAAAGAGGAAGGGGACGAGGGGAAAGGTGGCATGTGTAAAATTTGAGAACACGAGCTTAGACTAGTCCAGGCATTGTGTTATCCTGCTTTGGATGGACATGACTAATTATATAGTCCTCTTTTTTGGTGAGCTTTTTTGTTGTTGCTTTTATTTTGTTTTTTGAGACAGGGTCTCTCTGTGTAGCCTTGGCTGTCTTGGAACTGACTATGTAAACCAGGTTGGCCTTGAACTCACAGAGATCCTCCTGCCTCTGCCTCCCCAAGTGCTGAGATAAAAGGCATAAGCCACCATTGCCAGGCTTTTGGGTGAGCTTTTGCTTGACCTTAGGCTCTTTGCCAAGTGGAGCGGCCATCAATTAGAACTCCAGGTACAAGACAATGGCAACACTGTCTCTGGGTGTCATCCTTTGTTCTTGCAGAGTTAGAAAGAGGTAGAAGTAAAACAGCTGGGGGGGGGAGGTAATGTTATTTCTCATGCCTCCTCTTGTTCTTCACTCTGAGCTCCCAACCCAGGATCCCCAGTCTTTGGAAGGGAAATGAATAAAACTTCTGGGGCTACCTTAGTTTGAAAAGTCTTGCTTGCTTCTACAGAATACAAGGTAAATTTAGAGATCCATGATGTTGTTTAGTCAGAATTTTTAAGCCTACTATAGAAAAAAATTTAAATAGACATAAGTGAAAGAAAACACTTTAAATGGATTTTTTTCATTTAGTGAAAATGGCAACATTCTGTACCAAAACTTTCCAATTTTTATGTAAATATAATATCACAGATCTCCTTGACTCTGATGTATTATTTGTGGTATAGTGTAAGAAATATATATTAAATTTATATTTGAAATATTAAAATATCAGAGTTATTTTATAGTGGAGGAAATATTACATATATAAATGTATTTCAGTGATGCAAGAGTGAATAATTCTACATTTCTACAGCTATGAAATGCAACCTAGGCTACAGTCACAACTAACTGCAGTATATATAATTGGTAACTTTTTATTTCTTTTTAATAAGTTTTGCTAGTCTTTATTTTGATTGTGTATAGATATGTCTACACATGTGTATGTGCTTGTGAGTGCAGGTGCCCGTGGAGGTCAGAGGCACCTGATCCTCCTGGAACTGGAGTGAAGAGGCAGTTGTGAGCTGCACAACATGAGTGCTGGGGACTGAACTCAGATTCTCTGCAAAAGCAGTACGTGCTCTTAACCACAAAGCCATTTCTCCAGTCCTGAACATTTTTAATTTATTATTATTGTGTGTTTATCATTGTGTGTGAACTCAAGTGCTCCATAGAGTGTATGTGGAGGTCAGAGGACAACTTGTTTGTTCTCTCCTTCCACCTTTATGTGGTTTTTGAGGATCAAGCTCAAGTCATCAGGTTTACAAGGTAAGCACCTTGACCCACTGTGGTGGGCTGAATGAGAATGGCTCCCATAGGCTCATATGGTCCCCAGGTGGAGCAGCTGTTTGGGAGGTGTGGTCTTGTTGAAGAAGGTGTGTCATTGGGGGCGGGCTTAAAGGTTACAAAAGCCCAAGCCATCCAGGGTTAGTTCTCTTTCTGCCTCCTGCTTTCGGATAAGGATGTAAGTGCTCAGCTACTGTTCCAGTGCCATGCCTGCCTGTCATGATGGTCATGGACTCACCCTCTGAAACTGTAAGCCCCAATAACCTCTTTCTTTTATAAGCTTCCCTGGTTATGGTGTTTTGTCACAGCAACAGAATAACTAAGACACCTACTAGGCCATCTTGTGAGTCCTATTTTTTTTTATTTCTTAAAGGTAAATGAACATGGTAAATTAATAGGTGCTATCATATTGCATTTTGTATGATAGGTATTTATAAAAATGTATACCCATACACAAACACGTATGGTTCTGTAGAACACTTTTAGTTCAGATGTTGTGCTATCTCCAGTATTTCTCTTTTGACTGACTCTGGATTGCTTTGAGTACTCAAAAGTCTTTTATGCTTTCACATATATTTTAGATACTGATATTCTATTTCTGTGAATAATGTCATTAAAATTTTGGGGGTTATTGTATTTGAATCTGTAGAACACTTTTGGTAATATAGTCATTTCCACAATATATAGCAATGTTAATTCTGCCTATTTTTTTCCTTCGGTGTTATAAAGTTTTTATTGTAGAGGTCTCTCAGAAATCTCTTTGGTTATATTATTCCTAGGTCATTTTTTGAGGCTAGTGGACATTGAAGCAAGGACTTGGACACAAACCTGATTTCAGAGACCATACTCCTTCTATAATATTCATTCTGTCATTCATAAAGGGAGATTGGAACCCAGACTCTTGCTCAGTATACACTTCCCATACCTTCTGCAACCATCTAAAACTATGTTATAACAATTTTACTTCCAAGTTTTAAATTTTTGTTTCGATAAATTACAAAAATAGTACATATAATTATCATATGTATTTCCCCTAGATTTTCCAAATTGTAGCATCTTTCATAACCACAGAAAAATTATCTGATACAGACCATCAGCATTGACATAAACATCTTTGAGAACCCTAGGGTTATTTTATTTTATTTAATCAATAATTAGATTGAATAAGTGATGTTTTAAAAGTAGTTTTGTCACCAGGCACCAGGTAAAACTTCTCTTACCAGCTAATTGTGTGACGTTTGGCCATTACTTAACCTTCTTGAAATTCTACTTTCTATCTGATTAAGTAGAAATCTTAAAAACCACTGTAAAATTTAAGTTAGATAATATATAGGAATCACTGACCCATGGTAAGGAATGTGTAAATACTAAAAGTATTGTTGTTCTAACAGTCACCCTGTAGTTGATGGCATGGAGAATGAGATCCCTGTCCTACCCACATGAAGAGACCCATTACTATATATTAAAGGCCACTTTTATACCTTTTTTGTGTACAATGTAAGAAATGATAGTGCATTCAGGCTCCAGTGTAAGGGCCCCACAGCAAAGTTCTGACTCTCATTTGCCTGGCTCTGAATATGTTTGTTCCTGAGATGTCCGTGTCCACACTTCATTTCAGACTGGGAAAAGGAAGACTCATTTCTAATGTGACTAGCTGCCTGCATGGGCTAGATGGGTTCCTCATGGGAAGAGAATTACTTCTAAGGGCACAAATAGACCCTTCGGGGCCATTAATTTATAGTCTGTTGCAATTTTCAAAGAGAGTAGAAAGAAAGGGAGGTACATTCAAATTTTGAATTTTTCCTATAAAATCAAAAATATTTTTTGTATTCAAGATTAAAATTTCATTAAGAACTAGAATCATACCTCACCTTAAAATGGTGATATTATGAAACAGTTTACAACTTTGGTTCCTTTGTTATCACTCTGATTTTTAAAATTTTTCCATGCATTGTAAATTGAAAAACAAATCCAGTGAAGATGGTGTGAAATGCTGAAACATAAAGAAAATATGAATTCTAATCTTGCAGTTGTTGACAAAGGGCCACACACGCATAGGAAAGTTCATCACCATATTGGATATAATTTTGAAAGAAGCGATACTGACTGTGATAGGTTTGTGTTAGTTTGATCACTGACAGGCATCACTTAAGTTGCCTGGTCACGGATATTGCTGCTGTTTACCAGTTATTTGGTCTTTTGCTCAATGTCCTTAGTAGGGGGATGCCTTTGACTAAGATAATCTTGCTTTGTGTTTCACACCGTGTCTAATTATCCTGTCTGTTTAGTTTAAAAATGTCTCTATCTCTGCAATTGCTTTCACCAGCTCTTGGCATACTATCACTCACTACGTGATCATTCACCCCTAGTCAGTGAGGCAGTCGCTCCCTGCTGATTTCATTTGGCTGACTGTACTTTTAGACTTCTAAGAAGTTTCGAAAGTAGAAGAACCACAGACTAAGTTCCATCTTGTTTGGCTTAGACTGATATTCATTCTGAAATGGATTTGCTTAGTCTTCAGTATTTCTTGTATTTATTTTTATTTTGCAGTACTGTGGATTGAACCTAAGTCATCACACATTCTTCTCAGGTGTTCTGCTGCTTAGCGATTTCCCTCTCTTCACTTTGTATTTTGAGATAGGGTCTCATAAGGTGTTCAGACTGACCTTCAACACACTGTGAGCTCAGGTAGACCTTGACTTTCTGATCTCCTTGCCTTAGCTTCTTGAGTAAAGGGGATTACAGACCTATTGCATGAAGCCTTAGCATGTATCCTTTTCAATTTTAACACACAGTTAGATGGGTACCTGGAGTTAGGACCTAACTTATAGGCAACTAAAATCTATTTGCTCTTAGACGCCACAATGAACCAAAAGTTGTCTCCCAACAAATATTAAGCTAACTGAATAATCTAATATGCTAATACAGCCAGTCTTTGATTTCGTTCATCCATCTCTATTAAACATACATCTCTGCATTAAAGATAGATCTGGTTCACATGAACCTATAGTTAGGAATTCTCAAATTAAAAGTTACATGTAACATGAGCTAAATTTTTTGGTAATTAAATATATGTTTCTGAAGGACTTGTCCCAATACGAATCAGAAATTTTTCTTATCATGTGTCATTTGAAATTGTTCATCCTGTTATTTCTCCTTTCATTACTTCAAGATAATCAATTGCTAAATGTATAAGGGTAACATAGAAGGTACATGTTAGCATGACTAAACCATTCATTCCTTTATTGGAAGTCTGCTTAAGCTGATTCCAGAATAACTGAATGAATGGCATAGATTCTTGCTAAAATAAATAAATGTGTCATTAACCATGAAGACTGTTACAACTCATTTGGGATGATAGTGGCAAATCATAGTCTTTAGCACTGCTCTCTGCAATCTGGGAGAGTCATTTAATTCTGGGAGCTTGAATTTTTCTTTTTCTTACCTTTCTGCAGAATTGAGCTCTAGGCCCTAAGCAAGATCAAAGAGGGAAAGCAGCTAACAGTATCTTATATTAGCTTCTTCAAAGTCGATAGACTGGAGGGAAAGCGACTGGAAAAGCTGTACTCATGACCACACATGTGAACTCTCAGGAAAGATACCAAAGGACAAACTCTTCTTGAGGTAAAAAGCAACTTAAAGGTATGTGTATTTTTTCTGCCTGGGTTTTTGTAGCCATCTTTTCCAGAACTAAGAAGAGCATTTATTTTGCAGTTAATAGTAGTTCATTTCTAAAAGTGTCTAAAAGTTCATTCTATAAGTGTCTCTTACTTCTTGGGATGATACTATATAATGACGGACAGAGCACAGGATTTTGCTCTGAAAAGACCTTATCTGTAAACCTGACTTTTCCATGTACTATATATTTGAGTTTAAAGTTACTTAACTTTATCATATGCAGACTGGCAATTAAATATTTATTAGGTAAGATTATTATGAGACTTGAAAAAGATAATATAGGTGAAGGTATTATTATGTAGTAGAGAAACAACAAACATGCCTTATCTCAGTCCATTATATATTAAAATAATATCATTTGAATTTTTGTGATGAAAACTGGGCATGTGGACTTCTTTTGTTATTCTGTGTCTAATATGGACAAAGCAGGCTGGGACAGAGCACAAGATTGTGGGCCTGGTTGGGACTAAAGGGTTGATACGGTTTGGGTGGGATGAAGTCAGGTGGACATAATGGGCTTTGCTGGCACACAAGCCTGGAGGTTGGGGACACTTCAGGCAGAGCTGACCAGAGTAGGTGGGGCACTGGGTGTGGGACACAGGCACTAGATCTGGGGATTAGGGAGGGTGCCTGGATGGGAGGATCAGGTGGACTCACCAGGCTGGGCCCTAGTGCAAGATGTGCAGGATCTGACTTGGCAGAAAGGCTGGAGGCGGCATAGTGTGGATGAAGTATCAGGAGGTACTAGGGGCTCCTGTACTGGCCACAGGGTATGTACTGGGGCTAAGACATTTGTCTTTGAAGTTATTTTGTCAGGTTTTGCCACAGCAATGTTAAAGGTTACTAAAATAAGGTTTTAACACATACTACCATATGCACTTGTATATACATAGCACATACACTTCTAAAAGTAGCCATAAGAAACTGGTTCTAGTTGTTTCATGTAGACACCAGAAGAGGGCATCACATCTCCTGGAATTGGAGTTACAAACGGCTATGAGCCACCAAATGGATGCTGAGAATCAAACCCAGGTCCTCTAGAAGAGCAACCAGTGCTCTTAAATGCTGAGCCATCTCTCCAGCCCCTAATTTTAATTTTTTGAGGAAGCTCCAAACTGATTTCAATAATATTAATTGTGCTCCCACCAGAGAGAATAAGGGTTCCTCTTTCCCCACATTTTCTATATTTATTGTCAGTTTCCTTGAAAATAGCCATTTTGACTGGGGAGAGGTGGTAAATATCCTACCATAGAGATATTTTCACATCCACATTTATTGCTATTCTACATACCATAGCAAGGAAACAGAACCAACCTGGATGTCCATTAATAAATGAATGGGTAATGAAAATGTGGTACACTTACAAAATGGAACATTATTCAGCTTTAAAGAAAAAGGAAATCATGAAAATTTCAGCAAAGTATATTAAGTGACATACCAAATTCAAGAAAAACTGCATGTTCTCCTTCATATGTGGATCCTAGCTTATAGTGTCTGTGTGTGTGTGTGTGTGTGTGTGTGTGTGTGTGTATGTTGTAAGTGCATACAGAACATAACATTTAAAAAAGAAACCAAGACAGGGTAATATTAGGTGATGAGGAAGGATGGAATGTAGGCAAAAGAACACATGAGTCATGAATGAGGATATAATGCTGTTTTTTTTTCTAGTTTTAACACTATCATAGTTTTTTTTTTCTTTTCTGTGGACGATATATCCAAAAATGTAATAGATAGTTGAAATATAAAACCTTAAGGGAAGTTCCATGACTTCAGAATGGCCATTTTTACTGTACAGAAGTTCACTGAGATGGACAGAGTTTGAGACTAGGCAAATATTTATTTGAGTGGCTACCTTAATTGAGCTGTGTAATGTTTTTATTTGTGAGTTCATTACAATAAAGTGATTTTAGTTAATAACAAAATAATTTTAAGATTTCAAAATCCTGCCAGTCAGTGGTAGCACATGCCTTTAATCCCAGCAGATTAAAGGGAGGCAGAGGCAGGCAGATCTCTGTGAGTTCAAGGCCAGTCTGGTTTACAGAGTGAGATCTAGGACAGCCAGTGCTACATATCACAGTGAAACCCTGTCTCAAAACACCAAAAAAAAATTTCAAAATCACTGGAGATTAGTAATCATAAAGAGGGGTAATTTATGAGACCTAATACTTGAATAACACAGAAATAATGTACTAAAAGTGAAGATAAGCAAATGTGTAGAATATATCCGGGGTAACAACCACAACGTTCTGCATTATCCACTTACAGAGATACAAGAACCTCTTGTGGCAACTGGTCTCAATACAGACACAGCATGAGGAAAGCAGAAATACCTTCCAAAATAACTTGACTATAAGTTAGCAGAAGACTCAATAGAATTGCAATGAGTAAAGTTATTTTTCTCTTCTTTAAACTCTGTTCTGGCTTGGATGTAAAATATCCCCAGAGTGCCATGTATTTGAACACTTGATCCTCTGCTGGTAGTACTCTATGTATAGGTTGTGGAATCTTTAGGAGTTGGGGGTTAGCTGGAGTAGGTACATCACTGGGGACCAGCCTTGAGGATTATACCCCAACCTTGCTCCCAGTCCCATATTTTCTTCTCAGAACTATATAACAAACAGATACTATATGCTCTTGCCATCTAGGGTAGATCCCAAGGCACTGTGCCTTCCCTGCTCTGATGGGCTATATACCCTCAAATCTTCTGAGCCCAATTAAATCCTTCCTCCCTTAAGTTGCTCTGTCAACTATTCTGGTACAGTGAGAACAAGAGTAAATAATGTAGAAAATTGGTACTGTGAGTGGGGTCACTGCTACGATAAGCCTGGCCATGTGATTCACTGCCTTCAGAACTTGTTAGTGAGAAGCATGTGGAAGAATTTGGAGCTATGGACTAGAGAAGCCCTAAAATATAGTCAGCAGAATTTAAGGGGCCATTCTGGTGGTAGTTCAGAAAGCCGAAACCCAAATATAACAGTGGAAGTGAAGGCCTGGCACCTGAGGTTTCAGAAGGGAATAGGGACTTTATTGGTAATTGGGCTCTGTGTCACTCGTCTTACATTCTGGCAAAGAATCTGGGTATATTGTCTTCATGTCCTGAAAATTTGAGTGAGGCTAAATTCAAAGATACTACACCAATTTATTTGGAGGAGGAAATTCTAAGACTGCATAACATTAAGTTTATGGCATGATCACTTTTCTGTACTTTTAGCCAGGTTCACCATGGGAATGGAGAGAAAACAGAGCACAAAGATGTAAAAATGTACCATTTGGTAAGGAAAGGAACCTATTTAAAATAGTAGACATATCATGTGTAGACAGTGACTATAATTGTTGAAGTGTTTGGTATCATTAAAAAGCAACCACAAAATTTGCACTGAAACAGTGAGCGTGGTGCCTGACGGGTAAGACCCAAAGTTCCAAGCTATAATACAAACTCATTTTGAACACCTTGATTTAAAACTAGAGTGCTGGAACTGGAGAGATGTCTCAGTAGCTAAGATCACATACTGTTCTTGCAAAGGACCTGAGTTCAGTTCCCAGTACTTAGGTAGGGTGGCTCACACCTGCTATAACTCCACTTCCAGTTCCAATGCCCTCTTCTGATCTCCATGGGCAACCACATGCACATGCACATGTCTGCACCCCATGCCTCCCTGCATACAAATTAAAAATCAATAAAATAAATAAAAGTAGAATATTTGAAAAGAGAAGATCCCCCACTCCAGAATACCTTGCTCAAACAGGGAAATGTTTTCCCAATCAAGCACTTGGAGGCCACTAGAGCCATTGTGTACCAGGGCCAGGCCACATTTCAAGCTGGAAGCAAAACTTGTTAGTTATCATCCATGTGGTGCTAGTTTAACAAGCATACTAAATGCAATAGTTATGTGATTATGAAGGCTTGACCGAAACTTCGGAGGGAAAAGCCTTTGAGGCTAGATGATGTTTAACAGTCATATGCTCTGAAGAGAGGCCCTGATAGGCTGGTGTATGTAGCTGCTAGTGAACCCTAAGGCCGCAATATAGGCACTAGGATAAAGGAGATGCCAGAAATGTTGAACATCTGCTGAGGGAAGTTGAAAACATTGAGTAGAGTTACCCCAAGAGAGAGAATGTGTATGTTGCAGGAAGCAAGGCTGGAGAGCCAAGGTTACCCAAGCCTGCCTATCACAACCTACATTATGCTATCATGAGCTCTAATGTTGAACATGGAGCTGTAAAGATTGATTGTCCTGGGGGGTTCTGGTCTTGTTTATCTCTGCTCTTTCCTTGCTCTTCTTCCATTCCTTACTTTTGAAATGAGAATGTTTATTCTGTGCCATTGTATATTGGAAGTATGTAACTTGGATCTTTTATTTTCTTTAAATTATTTTTATTTTATGTGTATAGGCGTTTGCCTGCATGTAAATGCACCAGGTGCATGCACTGCCCACAGAGGCCAGAAGAGGGTGTTATATCCACCACTACTGGAGTTACAGATGGTTGTGAGCTGCCATATAGGTGCCAGGAACTGAACCTAGGTCCTCTGCAAAAGCAGCAAGTGTTCTAAACACAGAGCCATATCTCCAGCCCCTGGATTTTTTTTAAAAACTAGGTCTTAAGGATAAGAGTTTGCCTGAAACTTTGGATTTTAAAGATTTGGGTCTCCTTATACTGGTGTTGAGAATATTAAGACTACGGGTATTTTTGAAGTTGGACTAAATACATATGTCATTATGAGATGGCATTGAGCCTATGGAGGCATACTACAGTTTGAATATAAGGCTGCTGTGTTTGAACACTTGGTCCCCAGCTGGTGGTGCTGTTTGGGGAGGTTTCAAAACTCTAAGAAGGTGGAGCTCAGCCAAGGAAGTCCAAGTCCATCACTGGAGGCAGGTCTTGAGGGTTATAGCCTGGACCTGCTTCCAGTTCCATCTCTGCTTCCTGGCCTAAGTTATGCATCATCAAGCTGCAATGCATGCTCGCTGCCATGGATGGAGCCCCCGCTGCCATGGATGGAACTCCCGCTGCCATGGAAGGAGACCCCGCTGCCATGCCTTCCCTCCCAAGATCAACTGTACCTCCTCAAACTGTAAGCCAAACTAAAACCTTTCCTCCCTTGAGTGTTTCTATCAGGTATTCTCTCACAGTGAAAAGAAAATTAATATGAATGCTAACCAATTTCTAATATTTGATCATCAACATTTATGATTTAGAAGAATGATCTGATTCTCTAGCACTGGCAGAAAGTAGAAAGCTTTTAATTATTTGATCCCCATTATTTCGGTAGATAGCTTAAGAACAATCCCAATTCTGCTAGTGCCCTATAGCTAAGACCAGACAGGGAGATAAGGTATTCTGAGACTTTCCAGCTCGGTGGGTGATTTTGCAGATGCATTTCAGACAGCTTCCATAAATTCTCCTTGAGTCTAAAGCCCTGTGGTTGGTGATAACAGAGCTACTGTAATGCTTCTATTTATATATAAAAAAAATAAGCTATTTTCCCTCCCAAGAGCCTGTCTTTGTGAAGTCTAATTAACCGAGATCACTAAATCTAACATTTGGAATGTAAATGACTCTTTATAAGGGTGTGGACTTATAAGATGTAAATTTCCAAGAAAAGTCTTCCTACCACCTTGAGAGCTTAACCAAGGGATTGTCTCAAACTATAATCATTTGCTTAAAGAGGAGCTGAGAAGCTCTATTATTCTTTTTGTGAATCTTATGGACTAAAACAACTACCTCAATTTGCAGATGAATTTAGGATGAGCTGAAATGAAAAAAGAAACATTAAAATTGTGCTGAAAGACATGTTAAAAATTGTTGTATAACCTGTGCCAAATGTCCTACTTTATATTAGATAAAAATTATAGGAGGCCATTGTTTGGGATTCTAAGCTTCTGAAGGAAGCCCCAACAGAGCATAATAAATATTGAAATATTGTTACTCATACCAAAGCAAGTTATCTGACCTTCCAAAAATGATAGGCAATAATGTAATTTCTCAGACAGGCCAGTTATAGTAGGCATGAAAACAAAATCCTCCCTGTTTCCAATCTTTATCCCCAAAAGCAACCTGAAGTAACCTAAAGTTAACCAATCAGTGTGTTTTCTTTTGTTCTTTCTATATATCTTCTGCCAAAGGAACCTTGAAACAACTAATCCAGTTTGTTATTTGTGTATGCTTTTTTCAGCTTCTCTTCGTTTATCAATCTTCTGCTCACTTCACTGGAACATGTCTTTCTGTTTCATGAAATGAAATGCTGCTGAGTCAAGCACCACAAAGTCACTTAGAGATCTTTGAGATAAATTTGTTGTATTTTGTCTTTTGACAGCAGTCTCGTTCAGATTGCCTATGTGCACATAACTTGAGTATGCTAATTAAAAAATCAAACACAATTATTTTCTGTGCTTTATAGAGTATCCTGTGTTGGTAGCATTTTTACTTCCTGAATATGATGGCTATCAGCAGATATAAAACAGGGTGAAAAATGTTAGAAGTCAAAAGTCCAGGCAATGTATATAACACCTACTTATCTAGACTTGAAAGCAGCTAGAAGTCTGAATTCACAAACAAATCAAATCCCAGGTAAAACTCCCAACTAGAAACCATGCCTGCAGGCAGAAGACATAGAATTGTAAGGTATGTGGAATGGAGCGACCCTGGCACCAAGCACAGATAGCTATGTCAAGGACATTCAGGGGAGAATAAACACTGAAAAACAAGGAAAAGAGGGTAGTCAGATGTTCAAGTACAGTCAGCATTTCTTCCAGGGCCAAAGTGGATGAGGTAAAGCAAAACGCAAATACATTGTTTCCTATATTGAAAGAAGAGTATGTACAGAGTTGTGCTGGCCAGAGGATGCATGTGTATTCTGTGACCAATTATAGGGCTGGCCAGGAGCACCAGAAAGAACAGAAGGGAAAGTGGAAATTTCTACCAACATGACAGTTTTTCTAGTCTATTAAAACTAATTCCAACTCTCCATTTACTTTTTGGTAACTTTAAGATGAGTAATTTCACCAAGCAACATCTGCCACAAACCTGAAAAGAACTCTAGCTTACTTAGTTCTACTTTTAAAACATTGACATAAGCAGGGATCTGGTTAAAATATGCTAACTGCATATGGTGAAAAAACTGATGCAGCTTTTTTTTTTTTTGAGTTTCAAGACAGGGTTTCTCTGTGTAGCTGTGGAACCTGTCCTGGAACTCGCTCTGTTAGACCAGGCTGGCCTCGAACTCACAGAGATTCACCTGCATCTGCCTCCCGGGTGCTGGGATTAAAGGTGTGTGCCACCACTGCCCAGCTGATGTAGCTATTTTAAAAGGATAAATTCAAATTTTCACACAGAAAAACATATTTATTTTATGTAATTTAAAAAATTTAGTACATACAGGTAAGCCTACATCATCATATGACCCGTGTGTCTGTCTGTTCTGATGATTTTCTGTCTTACACCAGTTATTAAATATTTTCAATGTTTTCTTTCTATATATGTAGAAAATGTTCACCGAAGATCTTGCTGTGATATCTCTCACTCCTGTGTGTTCTAGAAATCTACTTTATTGTCCTTTAAACAAAAAACAATAACACTAAAAAGAAAAAATAAGAGCTAATCCATGTTGCCCATTTCCCTCAGGGTGTAAGCAAGTGATTCTCAAATCTCACAGTGAACTAGAACCGTCCAAGTACTTTAGAGCTAGAGAAATTTTCTTTTAATTGAGTGTGGTAGGTATGGACACAAATATATCTTACACATATTCCAGGTGAGTCTAATATGCACTCAGAATTGAGAATCTGCCAGGAACTCAGACGAGAAAACTAGACTACTTGAACTTGAACTTGAATCTTGGCTCTGTCATTTATTCCTCATATAGGCAAAATACTTAAGACTCTCTGTACTTCAGTTTTCTCACCTGACAAAAGCCCATGAATGTTAGTATCAACTGTCTCTTCCAGTTTTGTGAGATTGACCCTATGTACCCCATGTACACATAAAATGTAAGATGAAGTTTCTTCTGCCCTCTGGTAAGTATTGTCATCCCAGATCTGGTAGCAGCTCCTCATTTAGCATCTGTAATAGAGTGCTGCCAAATTTATGTCCTATTTAATAATATATTATTTACAAAAATTATTTTGAAACATCTTTCTTCTCTCAAAAATGCAGTCTTTGAACATATGAGATCTACTCCCTGAAAACAGGAACTTTTAGCTAACTGAACTTTAAAATCATTGTTCTAGACAATGGCAACCTACTTAAGCTGAAACCTTTTCTGGTGCCATATAGAATAGCATCTTGGGGCAGGAGGAAGTTCTGGATTTTCAGTGAGCCTCATTCATTCTATTATCTGTCCTCCATCCATGTGGTAATCTGGCATAATTTGTGAAAGGTTAGATGATGTATGGTAGAATGGGGAGACTGAATTAACAAGAAGGTAGTGTTACATTTGGGTGTTGTATAGCTAGATGCGTAAGTGGGAAGTAACCCTCTTATACCAAGGAAGAACGATGAGAAAAGGTTAAGGAACAAAAAGGCAAGTTCAAAAGAAATCTAATATCTAAAAACATATAATGAAATTCTATTTTCTTTAGGAACTTATTTCTTCACCAATAAAATAGAAATTAAAATGTACACAGGTAAAACATTAAAAGAAATGTTAAAATATACATATATTAAGGGGTATTGTTCCTGGCACTTACATTCTCAAATTCTCAGCACATGTTCTTTGCATATCATTATTCCTCCCAGCCACTCAGAAGAATGAAGATTAGAAGAGATTGGGGGAAATTTAATGCATTTTGTCTAATCCAATGCCCTATCTCTTGTGCCATAATATGAATAGACACTATATAGATTCTCTGCTTCTGCTTAAAATAGGTAGCCCAGGAATTTGATTGGTTAGCTCTGGTGGTAAATGATTGACATATTGGCATTTTTGCAAGACCATTTAGGTAATCTCTAAAGATTAATGGGGCTTTTTCTATCGCTTTCAGCTGTAAGCCCTCATCAGACTTGTTCTTGTTGTGTTCACAGCAAAGCAGGTTTTTGGTTTTTTGTTTTTTGCCTGTTTTGGGTTGTATTGGGTGTTTTGTTTTGTTTTGAGACAGGGCCTCACTATTTGCTCTAGCTGTCCTGGAACGCACTATGTAGACCAGGCTGGCCTCAAACTCACAGGAGATCTGCCTGCCTCTTCCTCCTGAGTGCTGGAATTAAAGGTGTGTACCTCCATGCCAGCTGCAAAGTAGGTTTTGTTTTGGAAGATTTGTTGTTGTTGTTGTTTTTAAACCACATCATACTGCTTCAAATGATTCGATCTTATACCCATGGCCCAGTATCCAAGCCACTTTCACATTTTATTTATTCTGTGTATGAATTTGTGTCTTGATCTGTTTGAATTAATACCACGGCCTGAATAATTAATAAACAAGGAAACGTAATGCCTACAGCCCTAGGAATTCTGAGATGGAGGTGCCAGTAGGTTTGGGGCTTAATGAAGGCTCATCTATCACAGCATCCCCCTCCCAGCTGTCTTCACATGGCAGAAGGGCAAAGGGGGGGGGGGGAGAAGCTCTATCAAGCCTCTTTTATAAGGATGCTAATGTCATCTGGTTGCTTGCAAGAAGTCCCACCTTTTAATACCAATGAAAAGTCAGTTTTAGCATATGAATTTGGAAGGACACAAAGTTTCAGACCAAAGCCAATGGTGAAGAATTTGTGACATAATTTTTGTCATCATGCTGCCTTTTTAATCTTGGTAACATACACCCTTTTATTTCACTAACTTCTCATAACAAATACACAAGCAAATAATATTACCTTAAAATCGTTTCATCACTATCATTAAGTCTCCATTGGTATTTGAAGGATTGAATAAAGTATGGTGATTGTGCCATGGGTACTGCAGGGGATGCTGCCTGGTTCTGTGCCAGGCTCCAAGCTTGTTCCTTGAAAAACGTATTCCAGTTATTCCCTGCAACTTTGATGTACGGCATTATCATTTCTATTCACTAGATGGCAGTCTTGGGTAATATAGTAACTTTAGAAAGATTTACACTGCAATCCATGTCCTTATGATACTATAGTCAATCTTATTGCCTTTAGAATTGCTCATCCACATCAGGTACTATGTAAGTCATCTATACCGTGCGTTTGAATGTTTAATATGGAGGACTATTAATAAATAAAGAGGGTGGTGCATGCTGGTAGGACTTGCTGAAGGAGGGGCAGGAGGATCACGAGTTTGAGGCCAGCCTGAGCTACACATTTGAGCTGGGCATAGTGGCGTGCACCTTTAACCCCAGCACTCAGGAGGCAAAGGCAGGTGGATCTTTGTGAGTTTGAGGCCAGCCTGGTCTACATAGATATTTCCAGGACAGCCAGGGCTACCCTATCTCAAAAACAACATACAAATAAATAAACAAACAAACCAAAAGGTGTAAAGTGTTTTTAAGTCATGTGGATTCTGGAAAATAAAAATATGGCCTGATTTTGTGTTAAAGGAACAGCTGGATAGAAAGGCTGAGTTTATCAGCTGAGCTTTTGTGACCATAGTCATCTTGTGAAAGTGGCACACTGTTTGTCTTGTGATCAATGTCTTAATCAACTAGAACCTTACTAAACAGGTCTCTGGTACGTGGAGGTCTATTTGGAAATTCAGCTGGTTTACATTTTAAATTCTGGTACTGTGAGGAAGGACTGAAATACAACTCACTACATTATTATCTGAGTGTAGAAAGGGGGCCCCTGGTTGTGAGTATATGGATATATGCACACATATGTATGGATAACAGGAGAGAAGACAGTGCCCTTACCAACAGATACGTGTTGGTTTGATGGAGACTTGGGTTAACTGTCATTGAGTTAACTCTCATATGTTAATCTGGATTCCATCTTGTAGTGAAATGATAACTATTAACTTCAATTCAGGGTACATTAACTACTTTAACAAGCACCTCATAAAGGTAGAACTAGTATCAGAGCTGCTGAATGAAGACCTCAACTCTTGCTAGCAACACCGGGTGCTTCTTGATGCCAATATACTTTAGTATTATGAACCAAAGGGTGTTTAGTTAAGACAATTCACCTACACCCCACATTACCTTCCTGTGCAATTATGGATACTTGAGAAACAAAGTAGATGAAACCTTGCTGCTATGTGAAGTAAAGGGGACAGGTGATAGGTCAGGTTTATAGAAGGCTGTTAAAGTTCCTCAGTTAGGCCTATCAGAAAAGGTGTCCTGAATTCACTCTAGTGGTCTCTTGAGCAGTCAAAATACTTGTTTTTGGCTAAATCCCACCTCACCTTTAAGAAAAGTTCTTGTGCAGGTACATGTGCAGGTATGAATAGCAGGGAAGAGAGAATAGCATGTCACATTTTCAAAATTCAGTAGTTACAGGATTAATTACACACTAGAGTTGGTAAAGAAGGAAAGAATATATTCTAACATTTTTCCTTGTGTTGTCAAACCTCTGGGCTTATTGTTATTTAGTAGAAAATTTCCTGTTGTGTTCCAGAAGTAAAAGATGATGGTAGAAAAACCACAGCATGGTGCCAAAATTGCTAGATGGATAAATGAACTCAGGAAACCCATGCTGTTTTACTCAGCCATTGCCTCCACAGTGACTGTTACTGGCCATTTGCTTTGTGCGCTTGGGTTTTTCTTTTTCACACCTTAGTAGACTGCTAATAATAACTGGATGGTGTCAACTGATTGCATTATTCTTTCTTTTCACTGCTTACTATCCCTTCTGTAGTAGATGCTCTCTAGTGAGCATTAGTACACAATACAAAGATTTTCACTGTTTACTGACCTATTTGTCTAGTCCCATGCCTTCTCCCCCCAATACTACCTTGTACCTGATACTCCAGTCATTCCCTCTGCAGTACTCAGATCATTTTGATAAGTCATTTTTCACTGTGTATAAATTTACAAACATTTTACTTTTGCTTTGAAACAAAGTAAATGGCTCTTCACCTTGTGCCAGGGCTAAGCAAAGCCATCCATAAATCAGGTTAGGTCATTTTCCTTCCGTATTCACCAAGACCAGTAATAATGTGGAAATCTGGAACTCCCTGCACATTCTAGAGCTGCATATGCCAATCTTAGAAAAACCACTTTCATCATACAATGAGTTATCATTGGGCCCATTCAAACAGATAATTGTGTAGGTTTAAAAGTATTACATTTGAAGTGGGAAATTTCTGCTCTATACTAATTATTTGATAAATGATCAGATGTTCTGTCTGTACCAAGGCCTAATAATATGCCAGAGACTCCTTTTTAACTCACGTCTAATTTTTCACTACAGATAGCATGCCCCTGTTCCAGACTATCAAAGAGTATGCTGTAAATTTCTTGTGATAGTTATCACAAATTGCATATGGAATCTGTTCCCTCATCTATTCTAACACCATTAAGAGCCATTAGATCACTGTTTATCAACCTGTGGGTCGTGACCCCTTGGCATCACATATCAGATATCCTGCATTTCAGATGTTTACATCATGATACATAACAGTAGCAAAATTATAGTTATGAAGTAACAATTAAATAATTTTATGGTTGGGGGTCACAACATGAACTGTATTAAAGGGTCCCAGCATTAAGAAGGTGGAGAACCACTGTATTAGGTCATATGGCCTAAATAGCAGAGTTACTTTTGTTCCAATTTAGACCTGCTACAGGGTCTTTTCCTGATTTTGGTCCTACTAGAAGTTAGTATATTTGCATGTCACTCACTCAGTAAATGCATCAGAGCAACAATTCCAACTTAAGTATTTTACCTTCACAAAAAGAGGTCTAGGTCTACTTAGTGGTGGATAACACAAAAAACATTATAATATGTGCTGTGACTTTCCAAGGTTTTCCAAGTACATTCTGAAAACTACTGGACCCCTCAAAACTTCAGTGACATGAATCTCAGATAGTCGTATTCATCACATGCACCAATACTTGAGTATAACTATCAATTCTTTCTTACTCGGTACAATTATTGGTGTTATCTGTGTAGTGGATTAAATACTGTCCTTCAGAATATCCATATGATCCACATCTTTATACAAAATGGGAGTGTTAATATATCCCTGAGGCAAAGCCATCAATTATTTGTGTTGTCTAAATAATGTGAATGTAATTTACTTCTGTTTGTTTTTCATGGAAAATAATTTTATTAGATTGATGGCTACATACCATGTATCTGAAGTCATGTTAATCTCTCCTAGCACAGATACCATGTCTAGTATGGAGAAAGTATCTTGTTTTGAATGTTTGGTAATTCTTTCCTTTTTCATAATATCTTGGGATTTTTATAATGGCATAGACTGGCTAACTAAATAGGGAAGTGACTGGCATCATTTCCTATGCATCATCAACTCTTTAAAGATAGCATGAATTTCTGTTGTTCACCACAGAATTTTCTATAGGTGATTTTTGTTGCTGTGTAATTTACTGTTTTGGATATAGTAGCATCTTCAGAGATTTCACTTACAGATATTCCCAGAATCAGAACACCTTTTTTCTTCACAGATTAAGGATGTGCTGGTTAGCATTAACTGTCAACTTGATACAACCTAGAATCACCTGAGAAGAGTCTTAATTAGGAATTCTCTAGATCAGGTTTGCCTGTGGGCATGTTGCCAGTAAACTGACTTGACTGTTACTTGCCCAGTCCACTATGGGCAGCACTGTTTCCTAGGCTGGGTCCTGAACTATATAACACTGTAGAAAGTGAGCAAGCAAGGACCCATGTATTTTTCCCCCGGCTCTTGATAATGGATGTAATCCTTAATGTTCTTCCTTGACGTCCATACCATAATGGACTATAACCTGGAACTGTAAGCCAAATAAGTCCTTTCTTCCCCAAGTTACTTTTTGTCAGGGTATTTGTCAGAGCAACAGCAATTGAAGACCACTGCCATACAATCAGATTCTCAGCACAGGTAAGCCTAACTTAAAGGAAAGCCTTTCCCTATACTTGGGGTTAACCAGTAGAATTTTCTGTACATTTTGTAGTGTTTATAAACACGGGAAGTATTAAGCATGATTTTGGAATAGAATTGTATACTAAACATGTTAAGATATTTCTTTTTTAGACTCGTCTCTAATCTGACAAGAAAAGTGTGTGTGTGTGTGTGTGTGTGTGTGTGTGTGTGTGTGTGTGTGTGTGTGTGTTGGGGTTGGTAGCAGAAAACAAAAATGATATTATATAAAAATTTGAGACTAATTAGACATGTATGCAGGCAAAACACCCATACACATAAAATATAATTTTTAATTTTTAGAAAAAGTGGCACCTTTAGAAGGTAATTAAATTAGGAGAAGAATGCCACTAGCAGGGCTTCAAGACACATGCATACAGAAAGTGCACACACACACACACACACACACACACACACAGAGTTTATTTTGTACATTAATCTATAAAACCATTTTTTAAAGGCCTGAGGGAGTTCATTATCTTCTGTTCTTCTACTGTGTGGACACAGCATTCATCCTTTAACCCTCATTCACCATTTCTACCAGTGTCTTAATCTAGAAATCTCAGCCTTTAGAATAAGAAAAAAATTCTTGCTTCCTTTCTTTTGAGGCAGGGTATCACAGTTCTAGGATTTCAATCATCAGTCACCACACTCAGTTTATAAATTCGTTTTGTAAATTATTTAGCAGCAAAAATACATACACCGTTTTCTGCATTTTCATTTGTGTATCTTAATATGTCTATTTGACATCCTTTTCAATGTTGTTGAACAACTTTAGATATTTCTATCACTTATCACCTTTGAATCATTGGTTGATAAAATTAAGCATTTCTGTTCTATCCAGTAAGATTCACCTTTGATTTTTTTTTTTTACTTGTGAGCTATAGCATTAATGGCTGAGACATCTCTCCAGCACTATTTTTTATGTGTATGAGTGTTTTTCTTGCATGTATGTCTGTGCACCAAATATATGCCTGACTCCCACAGAGGCCAAAAGAGGTTAGTCCTGGTAGTTATAGACTGTTGTGAGCCACCATGTGGGTCCTGGGACCTGAACCTTGGTTCTCTGCAAAAGCCGCAGGTATTCTGTAGAAGAGAGCAGCATTAACTAAAGAGAAATAGACTAGGTTCTGGAAGAAATGCACTATTATCTAAGTTTCAAGGAGTGTGTGGACTTCATTAGGCACTTGCCTAATATGGGAGGACCTGCTTTTCACAGGAATCTGTAAGACTGAGGATTGTTGAGTCCTTTAGTAAAAGAGAGAAGGACAGTGAAGGATAATATCAAGGAAATGAGAACATCAGTAATATAAAACCATGTCTCTACACTTCATCCAAGCAAACAAGGGAAGCTGGTGATGAGTGACCGCAATATGGAAATAGGCTGGGGGGATGGACACTAGAGGAGAATGATCAGTGGGACAGATGCCACGGCTCTGAAAAGACATGACAAGGAAGTAAGCAATGAAAGACTGGAAAGGAGAGCAAACACAAAGGAAACACTGTCCAAGTCTGCTGGGTTTGTCTAGTAACAAGGAAATAGATGAGTTTGTCCACTATTACCAGGGAATGATTGCAGCTTCAACTAGCAACATGGATGTGACTTACAAGCAAAATGTTATATAAATGAACTAAGTCCTAAAATACTATCCAAAGAAAGTTCCAAATTTTAGTGAGTTTCATAATCAAACCTAAAGAATACTATTTATTCACAATGTGAAGATGGTTGTATTATATAATTATTTACTTCTGCCAGGTAATTTTAAAATTGCAGGCAAACTTTAATACTATCAAAAAGACTCAGAAGTTTTAAAATACAGTATTTTTTAAAATTGTCTGTCCTCTTTGTTTTTTAAACAACCCAATGGGTCCAATTTGTACTGCTCATACATTCCTGGTTGTGGGGCCATCTGCCGGAGCACTGTGGACCTACCAGGGGCCACGGCCTTAAAGATAACTGACCCTTCTTACCCTAGAAGCCTTCAACTTGTCAATAGCTGCTCAGCTAGGGTTGGGGCTCTTAAAGCCCCCTCCCCAATGGGCTCTGAATTCCTGTATGCAATGACCCTGTCTTATGCAGAAGGCAGTTTTACTTGTCCTCTCCAACCTCTGGCTCTTACAATCCTCCCACGACCTCCTCTTCGATGGTTTCTGAGCCTTGCCAGGACGGGATGTGATATAAGTGCCCCATTTGTGGCTGAGCGCTCCACAGACACTTATTTCTGTACTTTTTGACTAGTTGTCAGTTTCTACATTAATATCCAAACACTCACTTTACAAAGAAACTTCTATCATGTCTGAGAGCTGCACTAATCTGTGGGTATAGTGATAGGAATTTAGAGGGCAGTTCGCTATTATGTCCACTTAGCAAAAGAGTAGTAGGTTCACCCCTGGGGCCTATGAACTACCCAGCCATGGGTTCTTGAGCAGATTTACAATACTGGGCATTTGTTTCCTTTTAAAAGAGATTTTTTGATGCATGGACCCTTACAGAGTTGATGAACAGCTGGTAGGATTACCTAACAGAATACAAGCAGTAATTTACTTGAAAGAGTCTAATAAATACCAAGGATGAAACTGTTTCCTTTAAATTTCATTTTTGGGGTCTGGGGAGATGGCTCTGCTGTTTAGAGCACTAACTACTCTTGCAGAGGACTTGGGTTTGGTTCCCAGCACCCACATGGCGGCTCACAACAGTCTGTTTTAGTTCCAGGGGATCTAATGCCGCCTCTGATCTCCTTGAGCTCCTGAATGAACTGTGGTGCACTTGCATACACAAAGACGCACACACAACACACACACAACATTAAATATTTTTTAAATGAAAAAATAAGTCTCATTGCTGGAACACAGCTTGGAGCCTTTCAAATTTAATTTGGGTATCATAAGCACTATCTAAAGCCAAAAATAAATTTTGTGTTAAAAAAAATGAAAAATTTGCTGGGCAGCGGTAGCACAGGCCTTTAATCCCAGCACTTGGGAGGCAGAGCCAGGTGGGTTTCTGTGAGTTCGAGGCCAGCCTGGTCTACAGAGTGAGATCCAGGAGCACCAAAACTACATGGAGAAACCCTGGCTTGAACAACCAAAAAAAAGAAGAAGAAGAAAAAGAAAAGAAAAAGAAATATTTTAAATTTAGTTACTTATAAAACTGTTCTAGCTTTTAAACAATTTCTTTAGAGAAACAATTATAAGTAGCACTTACTTCTAAATACTGATTTCTGTATGTGATCATTTTGGAAAATCTTTAAAATGTAATACTTGGGAGCAACAAACTGAAATAGTATAGCTGGGGAATTCTAAAATATATGTAATGCTTCACTCAGGGCCAGGCAATTAGATTATTCCACTAAATACATAATCACATTCACTTTTCAAACCAAAAGTCTTATCTTGATTAGTAATACCAGGTTTTAAAGGTATGTATTCATGATTATAACGAAATCATACTATTTAGGCATATATCTCTGTGACAATTAGTATGTTTTAAAGGCAAGGAAATAAACAAAATATTGGAGTTCTGAGAGTTTGGGGTAAAAGTGATGATAATTAAATTATCAGTAATATTTCAGTTCTTCCACTGAGTACCAGATTTACCGTAATTTAGATGGATAAGCTGTTGTTTAAAGGGCCATGAAGACTGTAGTACCAGATTTTGCTTATTTCAATCCTAAGACTTCTCAAACAGGAGAAAAATGTCTTTTAGAGATTTTTTGGAGGTGGGATCAAGAAATATGCTGATATATTTTTTAAAAAAATGGGTGTTAGATTAGCGCTTCAATCCCCACTGTATAAGGACATTTGTTTTTCCATCCCGCGCTTTTTGCCCTTCGCCCTTGGCCATCTTTTCTTCCTCTCAGGAGGGAGGTCCGTGATGCAGAGCCAAGGGGGAAGGGGGAGGCGTCCTGCGGGTGCATGGCTCTCTTATTGGTGGACACCGGGAGCCAGAACGAGGCCCGAGTTGGAAAAGAGGAAGCGAGGGACGGGGGCGGAGCTAGGGGGAAGGCGGGGCTAAAAAAGCCTAACGGAATCCAGAAGCCAGTGCAATTGTGCGCGCCAGGCTGCGACGGCGGCGGCGGCGGTGGCGTCGCCGAAAGCTGTAGCTCAGCTGGCGAAGTCTTCCCCTCGGGAAGCTCCCTAATCTGTCGCCTCCGCCGCCGCCTACGCGGCGGCAGCGGCGGCGGCCTTGCTGGTGCCTCCCTCCTCTGCCACCTCCACCCCTGCCTGCTCACTTGCCGGTGCGTGGAGAAGGCGGCGGCAGCTTTGGCGGCTCCACTATGGCGGCGGCGGGGAGGGGGGACAGTAGTTTTAAAGTAGACACCTGCCCTTGCCTCAGAGAAGGTGAGTTCCCGTCCCGGGACGCGAAGGCGGCCTGTTCGCCTTCGCCGCCAGTCTCCAGCCGGCCCGAGACCCGGGCTGGGCGCGGTTCGACACCGCCCCACCCCCCACCTGCTGTGGCGCAGTAAAGGCCAAGCTCGCCCCGCCCCGTCCCGCCCCGCTCCGCTGGGCTTGGTCCCGTCCCACCCCACCCTACCCCACCCCACCCCACCCTCCCTTATTAAGCCCTAGAGTGCCAGAGGGACTGAAGCTGTGAAGGGCGTCCCTAACCTCTCCTTCCCCAAAGGCCCCCAGGCAAAGGAATGGCAGATACTCTTAAGGCAGGAGTTTGAAGGGAAAAAAAAAAAATAAACATAATTTTTGTCCTAGCCAGACGCTTTAGTGTGAAGTAGGACGCAGAGGTGCGATTTGCGACGAGGCAGAGCAGAAGTGCTGTGGCTCTCCAGGGCAGGGAAAGGAAAGGGAGAGCAAAGAGGGACTATCATAAATGTCACAGGAACCCCCACCCACCCACCCTGAAGAAATTCTAGGTATTGCAGTGTAGAAAGTCAGTGTAGAAACTTGGCAGTGAGATATTTACAGAGATGGAGTTAGCAATTTGGGTAGGGTAGCATGTGTACTTGAGCATTCAAGTAGAATTTGTTGGATGATAGGGTCATAGGGTCCTCTGGGGCAGTGAGGCCTGTACTGAAGAGAAACAGTGTTTGGCAGAAGCACAGATTTCAGAAATCATTCGGAGAATTTTCTTTGGTATTTGAGGTTATGACCTAGTAAAACAGGGTTTAAGGGCCCATCTTTAACATTTCTTTGGTTTCCAGTAAGTGCTGTTGTACCTGCCAACAGTTACTATGCCAAACGTGGAAAGCTGTCTCTTGACTGTTTGAATATAAGCGATCTTCACACAGACTATTATAGATCTGTAAACAGCCTACTATTGGACTGTGAAATTTGCCATTGCAGTGTGTTTTAAAGCAGTTTTGAAAATGTTCTTAAATGGTTAAGACTGATTCTGCTGCAGAAGCTCTCAGATTTAATAAGTACTGTAAAATATTTGCTGGATTACCTTATCTTGCTCATGTACATCCAAAGTGAAAGATTGTGAATGTAAAAATAGAGGAAGTAATTTAAGTTCGTTTTTCTTGGATAAAGGACACTCATTAAAATTAACCTCATAAAATAATTTCTTCACATTTATAAATTATATACCCTTGTGTGCAATTCCATAGTATTTCACACCTTCCACTTTGGTGGAATGGGAAAGCAATAAAAAAAATCCCCCATAATATTTGTAATAGGCACATTATGTAAGTACCACCTATTAAATACTGGGAATCCACTGTGATATCATGCTTTATTAACAATTTTTACTGAAGACAGTCTTTGCAAGATTAATGTCTTCAATCAGCCATGAATTATACCATGTTTGGGAACTCCTGGGCTGTTAAATTGTCAAGGGACTTTATGATTGTTTTTTTCCCTTTTTGTCTGTTTTGTTTGGAGACATAGTCTCATGTACTTCACACTGGCCTCAAACTCACTGTGTAGCAGTGAACCAGCTGATCCTCCAGTTTCCATCTCTTGAATGCTGGGATTGCAGGTTTGTGGCACCATGCCTGGCTTTAACTTGGATAACAAACTTTGTCTATAACCAGCAAATAGGTGAGCATTGGTTTTGTAGGCATTAAACAGTTTGGCTCTGGTGACCTTTTCATAGTAAGGTTTCAAAACAGTGTTTCATAGAAAAATGGCTTTTTGCCTCACTGTGTAACTGCTTTGGTTGCAGTGTCTTTGAATATATGCAAATAACAACAGCATTATGAGAGAGAGAATTTCAGGGGCCTGCATGATGGCACAGTAGGAAAAGGAGCCTTCTGCCAGGCTTCAGGACCTGAGTTCATTTCCAGGAACCCCAATGATGAAAGGAGAGAACCGACTCCTACAAGTTGTCCTCTGACCTACACACACACACACACACACACACACACACACACACACACACACACACATTGTGGCACACACATACTCACACAAAATAAATGTGAGAAAAGATAATTTAATAAAAGAGGAAGAGTATTTGAAGTCTGGCACAGTAAATACAGATTATGATGCTCACAAATCCACTAGACTTTGTGATCCTGAATTAGTTCCAAATTTCCTTGATTTGGGCTTTCATTTCTGAAATAAGGGACTTGGACAAGACAAACTCTGAGATTAATTTTTGATCTGAAAATATGAAAGATGATTTTGGAGTTTGTATTGATAATTCTTTTGGTGGAATTTCTGTAGCTGTATATGAAAACAATAATTCATAAATCATAAGAAACTTTGACTATAATTACCATTTGGCACTCCCTGAGTAGCAAACTCTGTGTTGAAATACTGTTCAGAAAGTTTACTAGGATATGAAAAAAACATATGTACTTTTTATCTAAAAATTATCTGTCATTTCATTTTAGTTAAGTATCCTTCATTAACTCTGAAGTCCAAACTAAAAACCCCTTATGTTTTCACTTAAAATGGTAGATATTTAATACATTGTAGTATTCAAACACTATTAGGCCTCAGAATCTTGTTTAGATATTTATAAAACACTATTTTTCTAGTTATAGTGTACAAAAGACAAGGAAATATTGCTTAGTTGTGTGCCAATGTCCTTTTGTTCTAAATCCTAGTTAAGATATAAGTCTGAAATATGTCAGTGTATTGTCAAGATCCCAATTATTACAAGATCACTCCTGATAAGATCATTACAAGTGGTTTGAAAAAGTATTTGCTGGCCCATTTACAGTTGTAGCCACCATTCACAAGGCCTTAGTAGTGGGCAAATGGCAGTAGACATAAAAATTGTCATACAGGGAATGTTAAAATTTTTCAAAAAATTCTATTGTGATATTGAACAACAAACTTAAAACAAGCAAAAGAAATGCCAAGAAAATAATATGCAAAAAGACATACACACAGAGAATACCTGGATAAGAGAAGTCAGGAGGCTTTTTAGGATACTTCATATTTCATTAAGTGAAGTTCTTCAAAAATATTTATGACAAAATGAATTCTGATCCAGTAATGATGCTACGTGTATTAGTAGTTTTTTTAACCCTCCTTGCATATTTTTCCCTTTAAAAACAAAACAAAACAAGGTTCTGAGTTTGTATTTTAGATTAGAACCATTGTGGATTTCAATTTAGTTGTTAAATAGTTCCCATAGCAATTACCTTCTCATAGCAATTACAAAGGCTTTCCTTTGTCTCCCTAATGTTCAGTAATGCTTTGAGTCTTATGTCACTAAGTCCTCCATCAGAAAACCTAGTTAATCTTTCCTTCATTTACTAAGTAATAATTGAGTGACAATGCGTGTGTGTCTGTGTGTCTGTGTCTGTGTGTCTGTGTGTGTGTGTGTCTGTGTGTGTGTGTGTGTGTGTGTGTCTGTGTGTGTGTGTGTGTGTGTGTGTGTGTGTGTGTAAGTAAACCATACTGGCTAGTGCTGAGAACCTACAGATGAATTAGAAACATCTGTAATGGGCCTGGGCAGATGACTCAGTGGTTTTAAAGATACTTACTGTTCTTCCAGAGGACCCAAGTTCCGTTCCCAGCATCCACGTGTCAGGAGGCTCACAACTGCCTAGAACTCCAATTCCAGGGGATCTGATGCCTGCTAATACATGCCCATGGCATACATTTATGCACATACATACAAATATAAATAATAAAAGTAAATCCCTAAAGAAACAGCTATAAAAACAACTCAGTAATGGTCTGTGGACATAGCTCATTTGGTAAGTGTTTGCCTTAAAAGCATAAGGCTCTGAGTTCTGTCCCTTAGAACCCATGTAAAAACATGCATGGTAGCGCACACTTGCGATCCCAGCATTGGAGAGGCAAATGCAAGAGGACTTCTGAGGGTCACTAGCCAGCCAGTCTAGCCTAGTTGATGACCAAGCCAGGGAAAGATCGTGTCTCAAAGGACATGGATGGCAATCTTGAGGAAGATACCACATGCACATGTACTAGTGTGTACACAGATGCATAATAAAAAAGAAAAGAAGAAACTATGCACAGTAGTGCTTGATAGGAAAATTCTAACACAAATCAGTGAGAAAAGTGTAGTTTTAAATATAACTAATCAGACTCCTGGACTGTCAGTACTGTTCAGATATTTCTTATAAGTCTGATTCTGTGATACCTTATGTACTATAGGCACACCAAAGCATATTGTGGGTCTGATGTTGGTGCTCAACAAAAATGATTAGTAAACAGGATTAAATTTCCATTTTCTACATTTGGCAGATTGGAGATGTCTAGACTGAGATAAATGGCCATTTGTTGGTGTCTGTCTCCCTGAATTATATCAGTATGTAAAAATAATCACTAGTCATTAGTCGAACAAGGAAGTCTCCTACTATATATTTCATATATGCTAGGATAGAACTTTATTTACTCTCCGTCTGAAACAATCTTGCACATTCATTCACATGTATTAAACTGTTGGCATGAGTAGCATGTATTTAGTAGCTCTCTGATATAAAGCAGCTGTCATGGGATCAAGGAAATTAAGATTACACAGAGCCTTAGCATTATTTCTGGCTTTATAAGAATGACTCCTGAGCTCCCTAGCCACAAAGGCTTATTATTCCAAAGGTCAAATACTCATTGTGCATAAAGACAGCACAAATATTAATCATAAACATATTATTCCCAATTGTTTTAATTCTGTTTTATTTTGTTATTGTTGAGATACCATGGAAAACCCTGCATTGACTGTGATGACCTATGTAAAATTGTAAGAACTTGTCAAACTCATAAGCCAGAAGCTATTTTAATCACCTTAAAACTAAGGATGCAAAATAGCACTATAGCTATAAGCATTTGTCATGCTGACAGGTACATTCTTTATAAAGTTAATATTTCTGAGTACTCTTTAAATAGAGTGTAGCCTTTAGAAAGAGAGTATTAAAAATATTGTGGCAAGTTTAACATTCATCCTCATTCTCTTCTATCTCAGGACTATGCTCTGCTGATTTTTTTCCTATGATAATGATGGTACTAAAGGAATACAAAAGTCAACTCTTGCCCAAAAAATCCTATTTAATGAAGAATGTTTAAGGAAGACTATCTCTAAAGGTCTATTCACAGAAAATATAACACGTATGTTCTTTGCAAAGCAAAATTAGTATTTCACAGATTTCTCTGTGAATAATGAGATTTGTGTATATAGTGCTGCAGTTCACTCTTGGATTTTCTCTATTCTGTCACTATAAAAGTGGAATATATAAGTTCTTTACAGTGCTGTGTTTCTTTACATCAAGATCATTTAGATTATGAAACTCACAATTCAGGAAAGCATTAAAATTTATATTAAGTAATTGTATAAACATCTGGGTTTCCTAAGGGTAAAATTTGATATTTTGCGGAACAAAATCAAATTATCATTTAAGAAATGTGAGGATGATTTTGTGATATATAACCAGTTATATCTAGAATCACCTAATTTGAGTAAGTTTAAATTTATCAGACTAACTGAAGAACATTTCATTACAGTAAACAGACAAAATTCTCATTCCCAGAACTGGAGAAATATGATAACCTTCCATTTCCTTTCTTCAGAAATACTCTGTGGTTTATAATTCCATAAGTGAAATTGGACCAAAACCATTATTCTTTTCTGACTTCTGCTGTGTTAACTTTTTGTTACAAAAATCTATTTCACCCTAAATTTCCTGATTTGTAGTGTGAGGAGAAAGTCTCAAATATAGTCATTTAGATTTCACATGCAGTTGCATTATTTTTTGATGCAGGAGTTAATGTTATTTTACTCTAACATGACAGTTTAGCTGTTTGCAAAAGGCATGATCCAACAAAAAAGTAAGTTTCTGTAGAGTGGATTAATTTTATATCATCAAAGCATACATTCTGATGTAAACTGAATGAATAATCAATAAAGGAAATTCTACTAATTCCTAAGTCTAGAATGTTACCAATATTAATATTCATAACTATAAGTTACCGAAGAACATCCCTCTGCTATTACTATTGTCTTTCCCTAGACTGTTGCAATTATTTTTTAACCAAATCTACGTAAACTTAGAATCACAAATTTAAAATTTTAGCTCTCCCAACTAGCTTTTTCTTTTATGAAGTAAAGTCATAGATTAGATTGGTTCTACACTGTAGGTGGTTTTACCCCACAAAGAACATTTGGCAGTGTTTCCAGACACATTAGGTTTTCATACTAGGGAATGCTACTGCCAGCTTACTGGTCAGAAGCCAGGGATGCAGCCAAATACTTGCAGTGCATAGGACAGCCTTCAGCAATGAGTTCTGTGGCCCAAAGTGACTGTCGTGTCAAGGTTGAAAAACACTAGGTGATCTCTTAAAGAACACTGAACTAAACTAGGGTGATTATCGACTAGTAAATCAAATTTGCAAAGCTTCTAGATAAGTAAATAATCATACTTTTATTGAGTATGGAACATTCGTTGAACTTTTTGGGGGAAAACATCTTTTATGTTTGTCTGATCCTGGGAATTAGAAATTATGCATTATATTTCTGTATTATTGGGGGAAATAGTTTACAACAGTTAAATGATTTACTCAAGGTTATAAGTCTTTTTACTAATACAACATTTTTATTTTTTTCCTGTTACCTAGCACTACAGATCAAAGGCCCTAACCTCATTCCAAATTATTGTTAAAGTTATATTTTCTCAAATTATATAAACCTTCCATGTAGGAAGGAAATAAAATAGAAAAACACCTTTTTGAGGTGAAGTCCCACTGTGTTTCTCTGACTGGCCTAGAACTCTCTGTGTAGACCAGGATAGCCTCAAACTCACAAAGATCTGCCTACATCTGCCTCCTACATGCTGGTATTAAAGGTGTGCACCACCAGACTCCACTAAAACATTTTTTATTAATAGGAAACTAGGGTTGATTCATTCTCCTACTGAAGACTGAAGCCACATTTCAACATAAATACATTACATTGAATGGATGAACTCTCTTATCCGATAAAATTTGTCATAAAACTACTCTTTCATTTCGGATAATCTTCCTAAGTGTTATGCAAGTGATGATCACTGACATCATGATACCAAAACAAAAGTTAATGAAATAAATTTAAGTACAAAATAAACTTTAGCAATAGAAATCTGAAAGGTTAGCCTTTGTCCAACAACTAGTAAACAGCAGAATGAACCTGGCAGTGCTGTTTCTCTCTCGGTCTGGTTCTTTTTACAACTCATTTCTTTTGAAATTAAGGATCTTCACAAGTTCATATTTACCCATTAATAAGGAAGAGGGGGAAGCATGGGAAAAGTGTAAGGAGAAAAAAGGAAAGAAAGGGAGATAAACATCCCTCAGGTTTCTCCAGCTATGCCTCAGTTCTTAAATCCCAATTCTTTGACAAACACCTCTCAGTTTGGGGGCCCAAGTATTCTCTGGAAGTGAGTTCGTTAAAAGGAAGGTTTTTGCCGGTGGTGGTGGTGCACGCCTTTAATCCCAGCACTCAGAAGGCAGAGCCAGGCAGATCTCTGTGAGTTCAAGGCCAGCCTGGTCTACAAAGTGAGTTCCAGGAAAGGTGCAAAGCTACACAGAGAAACCCTATCTCGGAAAAAAAAAAAAAAGGAAGGTTTTCCTACTAGGGAGTGCTAGTCACTTGGGTCACATCAGGAAAGCTGACTCTCCCTCTCCCAGCAGCTATCAGATGCCAATAGCCTCTCAGCCAAAACAGCTTCTCCTCTGAGCTTCCAGCCTAAAGAAGAACTCTGGCATTCGATGTTTCAACCCATGTACGAAGCAGCTTTCAGGGAATGCTTGGGCAGAAGGAGATTTGAATCCTGGCTCTAATCCATAGTAAATGTGTGACTCTGAGAAGATCACTAATCCTGCAAGCTTCACATTTCACTTTTGAGCAGATAGAATTCCGGTCATGATGAATGTGGGGGACGTGCAGCTTGAGGGGAAATTGGACAGCATAGACTGGGCCTTAAGAACAATAAATTTGTTCTCAGAAGAAATCCAACTTCCACAATCCCCCTGACAACAAGTTTAAGACTTAAAAAACCTTTATTTTTTTTTTAAATTTGGGGGGAAGTGGTGTGTGTTGATGTATACCACAGCATGCATGTGGTAGTCAGAGGATAACTAGTAGAAGTAAGTTCTGACCTTCCATCGTGTGGGTTCTGAGAATCCAACTCAGGTCTTCAGGCCTGGCAGCAAGCACCATTACCCTCTGTGCCATCTCATTAGCCAAAAAGGGATCTTAAAAGGTTGAAATGATTAGGTGAACACAGCAAGACAAAATGTAAATAGTAGTAATATAAATAGATATTGGGTCTGCTTTGGGGAGCAATTTAATCAACTCCAGGTGGAATACAACCATGTATTTGTTAGAAATCAGCCGAGTGTGAGTCAGCAATATTGTGTAAAGTTGTCTTGGGCTATGTTAGCAGAAGATATGTATTCAAAATAAGAGTTTATGTATACTTAACACTGCCAAACAATATATTTAAAATGGTTGCAATGCTAAATGTTATGTTTTTCAGAAATAAAAAAAAAAAGATGTAGCAGAGTGCAGTTATCACACATGTAATAATAGCGCTTAGGAGACTGAGGATATAAATTGAAGGCCAGCCTGAATTACATAATGAGACACCATCTCAAAACAAAAACAACAACAAAGGGATGGCCCCTTTTTAATGGTCATTATTATGACATTGTTAAGGGGATTGTGGTTAAAAGAATTGCAGTTAATTCACAAAAGAAGTGAAGAGAAAGGGAAAGAAGAAAACATAATTCTAAATGTCGAATGAATATTATACTGGAAGGAAGGGGATTTATACCTACTTACTGTGTGTTAGGAAAACAAAGTGGATCCAGTGGAAGCTCTAAGTAGTATTCAAAGAATTGGTACTATACCAGCACCATTGGTATTGCCAGGGAATTTTTGAGCAGTTTATAGCTTGAGCCCCACCCCGGAACTATTGAATCATCAATTCTAGGTGTGGGTTTTGGTGCTATTTCGTAATATCTCTCTAGTTCCTGAGTACTAGGATTATAGATGTTTATCCCCATACCCGATTTATGCAATGCTTGGGATTGAACCCAGGATATGATACACTCTGCCAGATAAGTCCCATCCCCAACCCTGAAACCCTGAATAAAAATAATTATACATAATAATGAGTTCCAAAAATTTAAGATTCAATAATATTTAAATTGATTAGGACAACTTGCCACTTAGATAAAATTAAAGTAAATCCTAAGTATATTTTTGTTTGACTTTTTTATTGATACTGGTATTATTGAGTTAGAATACAAAATAATCTATGACATTTTAATACAAACATATTGTTGTGATTTATTCAAGCCTACCTCCTCTTACCCTCCATTGACTTAGTTCCTTTTTTCTCTTTGTCCCTTTCTTTCTGACAAATATATATTTAATATTTGTAGTTCTTTCCCAAATTAGTCTTTTTTACTCTTCCCTTATTTCCCTTCCTCACTTGACATGTTCAGCCTTTGACTTTCATGTCATATATCTATACAAATACAATTAAATATATCATATGTTAACTAAAAATTATGGAATAAAAGTATTTCAAGTAAGGCAAGTGTATAAATAATAACGGAAAGCTTAGATTGGAACCAAATAATGATAGGATTCATTAGGGCATTTGAATTTAATTGTACATTAAATGGAGTGGAAATTAATGATTTAACATGGGTCTTTAATAAATAATTTGATATATGACATAATCTAGGTTCTGCATAGGAGAAAAATATCTTATTTGTCAGGGTCTAGATAATTTTCTTAACATATCCCATTCATTTTCCTGTAGTTGACATAATTTCACTCTTATGTATGAATGAAACCCTTGTGTATAAATATTTTCATTATCCATTTATTTGTTGATGGGCATCACGAATACCTTGACTATTGTGACTAGTGCTCTAATTAACAGGAATGTGCAGATTTCTCTGGGAATTATAACAAAGGGTTGGTATAATAAGTATGCTTCAAGAGTGAATCACCACTCATCTTCTATAATTTCTCATTTCATGTATTTCAGTTTTTTATACTCTAAACTTGGAACTTCAACACTTTCATGCTATAATAACAAAGAATTTGCCACTGATGATAATTGTAGATGGTAAGGTTGAATCTCCACCTCTTATTAGGAACAGCATTACCTAAGCTTAAATGCAATAGATCTAAATCTCCACCATATTGATAGCAAAAGCTAAGCTAGCCTTTAATGCCCTTTGGTTTTGAGAGATGGGCCTTTTCTTTATGTATCTATGGCCACTTTTCTGGTTTAAGCTTCAAGCCTACAACTGACTGTTAGTTGATATACCCATGTTGAGTGACTCATTTCTCTCTAATGTAAATTCAGATGCCTAAAGTAGCCTGTCATTATTTGATTCCATTCTGAGCCTTCCATTATTATTTATTCTGTTGCCTTCCTTTAAATACTTTGATTCTGTTATTTTTATTAATTTTTAAACTGTGTATTAGTATTTTTAGTTAATGCACAAAGTAAGGTGTTTATTTCCTTTTGGCATTTTCTTGTATGTATCATTATACGTTGTTCTAATTTGTCTCCCTTCCCCATTGCCCTCCTCTGTGCCTGTGCTTCCCATGGTTGGTTCTCTGCCACCCTTGAAAGTAATCCCCATTTTGCTTCCTTGTCTCTCTTTTTCCCTCACCCCTTAAGATCTCTTCCTTCCCTTTCACAATCCCCTTTCTAGCTTGATGATCTGCACATATACATGTATGCATATGCACATACATATAAACACAGGTTTATATGCATACATATAATTTTAAATCTGGGTTCCACATATGCCAGAAAACATACATTATTTGTCTTTTAGAATCTTGCTTATTTCACTTAGCATGATTTCCAGTCCATCCATTTTCCTGCAAATGTCGTGATTTCATTTTTATTTATGGCTTAGTGAGATTCCATTGTTTACATATATTTTAAAGCTTAGACAACACCTTATTATCTATAATTTTCATCCCAATTCCCTCAGAAAGAATGTACTGTACTCTCTTACATCTTTTATCACCTGAAACATTTTGGTCTGGGGATTATAGTTTTTCCATACACATCTTATCTTTCTTATTCAATTTTACTCTCCTTGGAGTTAGGGATTAGTCATTTCCAACATGTATAACAGTTGTGTATATATAATGGAAAGAGTCAAAGTAAAACAAAGGTTTATGTACCCACTCCACCAAAGAAAACATGGCACTTTATTTCAATTTCACTTGTTCCCACTTTCCTAACTCAGAATGTACAAAGTGCTATTTACTGTATACATTTGTGTTAAGGTCTAAGGGTTTAACATGAAAAGATCCACAATTATCTTCATTTTTGTCTACTTCCTTCCAGAATATGTAACATAATAGTATCAGTAAAGCTAAATCATGTTGGAATATATGGAGGGCGTGAACTAAAGTATTGGTATGTGGAAGTCAAAGGAAAAAGTAGATAGGAAAGGATATTACAAGTCAGAATTGTTAGGAATCAGTGATTAAGTGAAGAGAATGGCTGAGATTTTGAACCCAGGTACATTGTGCCATTTGATAAACAAAAATAGACCAAACTTTATTTGAGAAAATAAGTTGAAGACAGTAAGTCTTAACAGTAAGATTCGGAAGGGGAAAAAATACAGTAGAGTAAACATAGATTTATTAAGGAAAAAGAACTCCCGAGAGTGGGCGGGGCTCCCAGATGCGGTATGACAGTTTCCTCCTCAAGAAATTTTCCATCAGTAGTAATATTATTTTGCCATCAAGGGATTACCTGTCCAGAACTTTCTGACAAGCCACATGATATGATCCTTTACAGGCTCACTGCTAGTGTCCTTGTGCACTTTCTTGCTTAGGTCAGCAAATGGACATGCCCATGTTCTCACGATTAACCCTGAAATCTGAATCCGGTGTGGTAGACTTACTTATCAGTCATTTAGAGATGGGCCTAGAGTCTGGGTCCACAAGGATGGTCCTGGATCTTGTACCCGTGCTGAGCATCCTGAAATCTGGGAACTTCAGTTCCTGGGGACTGACTAGGTGTGTAAGGGCTTAGTATAGGTCATGGAGCTCCAGGAGCCAGCTGGAACCTGGGTATGTGGGAAGGTGTCCAGCTCTAAGATCTAGTGGGACAGACCTGAACACTAGTCTTCTAGAGCATGGGACTGCAGGTTCTAGCATGGAGGGTGATGCTGCAGGTATTAACCTAAAGGAATAATGTTCTAGTTGGCACTGTGGCAAGCTAAA
Source organism: Peromyscus eremicus (assembly GCF_949786415.1). NCBI lineage: Eukaryota > Metazoa > Chordata > Mammalia > Rodentia > Cricetidae > Peromyscus > Peromyscus eremicus. The sequence continues at coordinate 82,705,077 of NC_081439.1, read as the reverse complement.
GGTTCTGTCTACAAGTACAAGCCTGGAGCTTGTGTCCACAATAGCTTGCTTAAGAGGTTGGGGTCTATGTAAGCTGGCCTGATGGAGCAGGACTTACAGGAATCAGCCTGATTGTAAGGCTAGCCTGAAAACCAAGGCTGTTGAGGTCAGTCTGGTGTTTGAGGTCAGTCTGATGCTAAGAGGAGGTTGGCCAGACATTACAGCAGCCTGGAAACTGAAACTATTGCACTGCCCTGGAGCCTGAGATGGCAGGATCCAGAGAGTTCCCAGAGCTGGCTTAGAAACTCAATCTGGAGCCACCTGCCTGATTAGTCTGGAGCTTTTGGGTGCCTGCTAGGTGCTAAGTTTTAACAACGTGTGCCCACTATTAGGGTTCAAAGTAAAACATGATTTTTATTACCTGCTTCTTCCTCACACACAAAGTATCTTCCTTCATTCTGTCCCACCTAGGATTAGAGAAGGAATGATCTAGGTAAATGAAAGTTTCCATCTTATATGCTATTCAATAGATTTTATTTCTGAAATACACCTAGGTACTATAATCTACAGCCTGGTTTCCTTAACTTCTGCAAAGGTATTTTGTGAATGGATAATTATTTGAATTGAGGTTCTACCATTTTGCTGGTATCTATCCTCACCATATATAGAAATCCCTACATGCTTTTTATAAAACAAGAATTATAGTAAGTAAAATGTTAAGACGACTTCTCTTGTCTGCCCCACTTTCCGGAGATAAATACATTTAAATTTAGTTTAAATCATTCTGTAACTTTCTATGTGTATATGTATGTATATTTCATGCTATCATTGTCAGAAATGGAGTATATTGTATTTTAGTAAAACTTTTATTTATTCAGTATATCATCCATGAAAGTGTGTGTAATACAGACTTACTCATTTAAATAGCCAAATAATAAGCAAAAGTATGATTATTTTTATTAATAACCTGTAGATAAACTAATAAACATTGGCAGCAGAATACACTGAAGCTGTTTAGGACATTAGATATAGGTGTGGACCCAAAGTGTAGATATAAAACTATTTTATATGTGCTATTTATTACAGACACAGGCACTACAGCATAAACTTCTTGATTATAGTACATGGACATTACTTTATATATTTGGAGGAAGACTTATGTGAGATTTGTGTATACAAATAAGTACCCTGGTATTTTTGCGGTGATGGGAGAGATTTGCCTATCATATATAGTTGTGATTTTTAAATAACACTAGAGCCATATCTCAAAGTATATGACAGTCTTACGTACCTTAGGGATTGTCTTACATTTCTTAGGATTGTCTTCTGTAAAACAAAATATCAAGGCTATTTTTTTAATTCAGCCTTTCATTACTGATTCCTTAAATCATTCTATAAAGTTCATGAAGTTACCTATATCCATTTAACTATTCCTTTACAATGTTATTGCCTGGACTTACCATTCTAAATTGGTAACTATTGCCATATTATACATTAAATATGTATGTGTGTATATGTGTATATACATGCACACACATATTGCACATTAAATAACATATTAGAGAAAAAGGCTGCTACTACATACTCCCAAACATTAAAATTTAATTAATTCAAATTTCATTGATCTGATAGAGTTTTTCTTTACTTTATTGATAGATGCCACCTGTGATGGACAAGAAAGACCTGCATATTTTACAGATGATTTTTGTCGAGCATGTGGAGTGGTACTGCAGCTTGAATCAGAAAGGATTTCACATTATGAGGTTGGTTAAATGCAGTGGGAATAAGGATGAGAAATCATATTTTAAGTGTAGCAATTCAACTTCATATAAGTCATCTTACTTGATTAATTTAAGAACCTGAAACATGGTAACATTTCTATTTGACAGACAAGAATATTGGCTCAGAAAAAAGATAGTCACATAAAAATTTAAGTTTAGGAAATCTAGATTAAACTCAGTGGTTTTGACTGCAAAGTTTCTTTTCTTTCCTTCACACCATTCTGCCTCCCTTTGTATTCTCTATTATTGTAGTGAATATAATGTAGGTATTAGCAAGTTTGAGCGATACTGTAGAACTCCCAGAGTCTCCCTTTATAATAAATGTAGACTACAGATTTGACTTGTCAGCATCCTGCCATTGAAGTTGGAGAGGCTCATCCATTGACAGTTAACAGGTGCTAGGAGGTAGGAGATCATGAGGCCTCATCACTCCCTGTGCATCTATTGGCAATTGATGGTTGCTGGGAAAGGGAGACATTTTTTTGCAGTGATGTAGTCACTGATAAGGTGCTCATAGTCCTGTAAATATCTTTTACTAATCTTCATGTAGGCAATCCTAATGAAGATCATTGTGGTACACATAAAAAGACACGAAAGTAGAAGAGGTAGTGAGTTGGGAAGAGGGTATAAGCAGGCCCTGGAGAAGAAAAGATAATAGGAATATAATGAAAATATATACATGCATGAAAATATCATAATGAAACCCATTATAATGTTTAACTAACATGATAATACAAACATAAAAATACTGACTTGTAAGTTGTAGAATCATTTTATTTTCATTTTAACTGAGGTTTAGAGATTTGAAAGGAGTGAAACTCTTTCTAGTTATTGCAGTCATGGGTTGAGGATGTAGCTCAAAAGTATGTCACTTGCCTAGCCTGTTCAAGGCCCTGGCCTCAAAAAAATGTTAATGAAAAGACTACTAAAACTGATGTCTCCTGACCTCACATTCAGAGAGGTGTACATTTTGGGAGTCTATTGTTAAATAAACAAAGTCATATCTTTTTTTTCAGAGTGAAATACATGCTCAGAATGTTAAGTTCTATTTTCAAGTGCATGGGGAACAAAACAAAGTGCCTGGTAGAAAAGTGAGTATGCATGTTGAGAATTCTCAGGTGAGTTGTCTATGTTGAATGTTATAATTCTGAACTGTAAGTTTTTTAATCTTTCCAAAATAAAAAGAATTGTGCTTTTTACAGGTGTACAGAATTGGAGACGTCAACAGAAACAAATTTAGTGGTTTCTGCAACATGAGTTTTGACTCCTCAGCTGTTGCTCAATCTCACTATGTGGGAAAGAGCCATCCACAAAATCAGAAGCAATTACTGGAAGAACATGACAGAGTATCTCCATCAGGATGTCAACCAAAGATGGGTAAGATTCTGTTCATCTCTTTGTCTCCAATACATAATATATATTTTCCCCACACTGTAACATCCCTTTTGGGGAGCAAACTTTTACTACAGTTCAAACAACTTGATTGCTCTTCTGCTTAGTAAATCACTTTTTGTGTCCTTGTCTATGGAGATAACTGTTAACTAAATTTTAAGAAATATTATGGCCACTATTTAGTTTACTAAATCCACATAAAGCAAGTGACTGCTATAAGCTACAAATAGCAATAAGCAGCTAGAGAAATAAAAAAATCTTGGATTTTTTTTATGTTTCCCCCCTTGCCATAATTTTTGGTGTGCTACTTTCTCAAACTTCATCTCACTTATCTATTCAGATCAATGTCTTCACTATGGTATAGTTATATACTATACTGCATATACTATATAGTATACTTATGACCAAAGCTGTAAAAAACAAACTAAATTGCTGAGTCTCCTACAATCCTGATGATCCATTATTTTATTTCTACAAATATGAAGTACCAGAGAATAATTACAGTATGCTAAATCCCAAAGGTACAGAGCGTTATAGAACATTGCCTCTTCCTTCTAGTAATAGTCAGATGAACAAATAAAAGACCTTCTACTGAATTACCTGAACTGGCAGAGTGCATTTTGGAAAACAGCTCACATTTTGAAAAATTCACATGCTACCACAAAAATTATGATTGATCAGCTGGAATAAATAATTTGCGGATTCTTAGGAGCTTTAACACTATGTCACTAAGGCATTGATTCCTAAAAAAAATTTGTCAGCATTCATGTCCAGCACATCATATAGATATTGTCCAGAGCAAAGTTATTACCTCAGTATATTATTAGAATTTATTATTTCTAATAAGCTAAACTATAATAATTTTTATATTTATTCTAGTCTCTCAAATTTTCATATACTTATTTCCCTATCCGTTGATTTAAAGAGGGACAGAGTCATTGTGCCTTACAAGAGAAACCATTTTGTAAATATCTTACCTACAGTTCCCAAATTCATTTTTTTGCTTCAAGGAGGAGAGTAATTGAAAGAGACATACAATAAAACATACAGTTTCAAGTTATTAACTGCTGAGAGTTCATTCTGGTGTAAACATCACAAATCAAGACAGACTAGATACGTTGTTCAAGAAAAATATCAACCTAGAAGTTCATGCCATCTAATTTACCCTTTGAATTGCAAAAGAATAATCTTGAAATGGCTCCCATGCTTCTATTATTTCCTTAAATGAAAATGGTCGAACAATACTGGATGTAATATATTCCTTCCTTCCCATGTCTTTAGTGTACAAACTAGGTAACAGACTGATATTCACATTTGTCTCACAGAAGAGCCTTCACAACTTAATTTCCTTTATCCAGAAGCCCTGTGCTGAAAATGTAGAATGATAGTACATTTTTCGAGAATTTCTTTAGTACTTTACAATGGGTGCAGTTCTACTATCTGATCACACGTTGCTAATTTGTCATTACAATTATTTCTGCAGATAAACCCAATACTACTTCAGCAGCACCAACCTTCCTAAAGTCTGTTATTGTGAAGCCTCCTCCAGGTAGGAATAAAGACAAAACTCTTCCTTTTTCCTCTAGCAGCACTTTGGATCTGGGTAATCCAAGCAGACAGTGGAAGTTCTTTCCTGCTTCTTTTAATAATCTGCTAATGCTCCACAACATTGTATTAGGAGCAAAAAGAAATGAAGCTAGGAGAACATTTCTAGCTAAATAGCAGAGAAATGTCTTCCAGCAAATCCAATACAAATGACAAACAGGAAAAGTATTCTGTACTCTTTCACAGGAAGTTTGTAGTTTATCAAACATACTAGTTTACTAATAAACCACTTTCTTTTTATTGATTCAAGAACTGGTAGCATTCAAGCAATCAAGGCCATATATTTTGATTTGTTTTTCTAGGACATGAGAGCCAGAAAGTCTTTTATGTCTCTTAATGTTAAAATCATATGTGTGTGTGTGTGTGTGAGAGAGAGAGTGTGTGTATTTGTGTGTGTGTGTGTGTGTGTGTGTGTGTGTGTGTATTTCCATGTTATTTTAAGGAATTATTTCAAATTATGATACAACAATATTCATTTGGGGTGCTAAATTAGTCATTCTCGGTAGTGTAAATAGCAATAAACCATTTTCCCTAAAGAGGAAATTATGTGGACTAGTTAACAATACCTCATTGCAGAAGACTATGGGTATATATTTTGTGCACACATTTTGCTAACAAAGGAAATGAAACATCATGGTCCATAGATTTCTATGATTTTGACTGATAGAAGTAGAAAGGTTCAAAAATGACCAGATGGTTTAGAGCTAAGAAAGGGTAGCAAATTTTCAGGTACAACATAGAGACTGGCCTTGACTGGAGAAATATATCTGTTCTTCTATTTTTTCATCCCCACCACATACAAGCACCTTCTCACTACTAGTGTATCTTATTGCCCTTTCTTTATTCTCTCTTATACCTTCGTTTCTTCAACTCATTGTATTTCACTTGTTCTTATCAGATAGACTTTATGCTCCATGTGAAAATATTCATTACTCTTGTCTTCGTAAAATTCTGTTCTTTCCTTGCACAACTCTTCATGGTCTGGTTCTTCTTTGTTTCTGTTTATTTGCTTTCTATATCAGTTCTTTGTCAGTTCATTGCCTAGATTTAGGTGCTCCCAGGTTTCCATTATTGCCCTGACTCTACAGCACAATTCTTTGTATTCCCCTGATTTTACCTGTCATCTGTATTCTCATAACCTGTCCATCAAACTTTAGACTACATGTCAAAATGGGAGATATTACTACACTTGGACACCTCAAAGCCATTTTAAATCAATACTCTTCCAAGTAAAAGCCTAAAGTTAACTGTCAACTCCCCAATACCACACCATTATAAGTTTCTAAAATGAAATGCCAAGTTGTGGTTGTTTTATCTCATGAATTATTACTGTCCTCTTAACTCCATCCCTTCTCTTCCTGCACTGCTATAGGTCTTTACATATTCCTAGAGCTTTGCTAGTCAGGCTGTGAGGTACGGACTGGCATTATTGGTATCATTTGAGAGCTTATTCAGCCCTGCTTATAGACCTACTTAGTCATAATTTACTTAACAAGACCTATCAATGATTTGTGCTTAAGAAACTTGAAGACACAGAGCCATAGCCTTCTAAATACTTTCCTTCCTACTGGTTTTGTCTCCATGAATGCACTCTCAATTCAATTACTGGAATGTTTCATTCAAAACACAATTATTTCCATGACACTGTCTAACTTGAATTTCTTCACTGTTTTTCCAACTTCTAATGGTGAAATCTAAACACCACAGCTCTCTCTCTTTCTTTTCCTCTTCATGCTTGTCCTCTACTACTGACCTACTGTTATCTATGCACGTCAGTACCTGCTTCCAAAAAAAAATTACCTTACTTCTTTCATTTGTACTCTTTCTCATACCTTGTTGCCTGCGATATTTCTATAACCTGCTTCTGACTGATTCATACTCATTCTTAAACATTCTGGTGTTACCTGGACACCCTTTTACTTCCCTTAAGGCTACTTCTCCTTCTGTGTGTCTACTTGTTTCTCTACATATTTTTTGTCCCATTTCAGTTTAAGATCTTTAAGGGAAGAAATGCCATATAATTCATCTCTCTTTCTGGTACTAGACATAAAAACAAGCATGGAAATGTCCCTACCTCAGTAGAGATTGGTTTAATATATGCATTGGTGAACTATTAATAACTCTTTATCTCAAGTGCTCTCCCTTTGTTTGTACTATTTCAGTGTCCTGCACAGTGTGGTTCAAAGTGCTAAAACATTTGTAGGGACATGTAGTTTTACCTGGTATTTTAAAGAATATTGATTTAAGTAAGCATAAAAGTAGAAGTAGCAGTGTATTTTAAAAATAGATTTCTGAAGAAATGATGAATTGCCAGTTGTTGGGTATTTTTCCTACTGGTGAGCTGAGAGTGTCTGAAATGTGTGGCTTCTGTGTAAATTTGAACTGAATCTCAATGAGAAGTATTTGGACTGTTGTTGCTGCTGTGGGAGATAGCATTTTAACACTCTGAAATGTTAAGGCTATTAGAATGAGGGAAGAAGAATATCTTAGTTTGCTTTCTGTGATAAAGTACCATGACCAAAAGCACTTTGGAAAAAAAGGGTTTATTTTATCCTAGCATTTGTAGTCAACCATGGAGAGAATTCAAGTCAGGAACCTGGAGGCAACAACTGAAGCAGAAACTGTGGAGGAATATTGATTACTGGCTTGCCACCATGGCTTGCTCAGTCTGCTTTCTTATACAAATAGCACTACTTGCCAAGGGGGTGGCACTGTCCACAATGGGCTGGGCCTTCCACATCAATCATAAATCAAGAAAGTTCCCCACACACTTGCCCGCAGTCCAATCTGGTCAATTTTCTCAGTTCAGGTTTCCTCATCCCAGATGACCCTAGCACTTGTGTCAAGTTGACAAAAATCTTACCAGCAAAAAGAATTTGGGTGATGTTCTTACCTGATCATGAAATGGCATCAGTAAAACTTAGTCTCCTTACTGAAAGCATTTTCCACTAATCTCTGAAGCTAGTGCTCAAAGAATAGATGTACCCTGTCATACCTCCTGTCTCCTGAGCATAAACAGTTGAGCATTATGAAAACAGCTCATTCATCTGGACATGGTGGTACATGTCTACATTGTGAGTACTCAGGAGGGAGAGGAAGGAGGATTACTGTACACTATATGTTTGAAACCAGCCTGGCCTACAGAGTGAGTTCCAGTACAGCAAAGGCTACATAGCAAAACCCTTTCTCAAACAACAGCAACAAAAGAAAACCAGCAGCAACAACAAAAACATATCTAGAAAAATTAAATTAGCTAATGAGAATTTCAGAGAACACTGACAACAGAATTCCATGTTAAAAGTGAGCCAGTTTTAAGAAAAATTATGGAGATGTAGAGATAGCTCAGAAGCTAAGAGCCCTGGCTTCTCTTGTGGAGGATCTGAGTTCAAGTCCCAGCATCTACATTGCAGTTCATGGCTATCTTTAACTCCATTCTCAGAGGATCTAACACCGTCTTCTGTCCCTCATGAGCACTGCATAAACACGGTACACAGACGTAAAGGCAAAACCCCACTCTATACATAACATTTTGAAAAATGCAACTTAATACCATATGGCACTTTAATGATTCCACTATTTTCATTTTCTCCTTTCCATCTATCTTTGCCTGTTCATCTGATATTATGTGCATGTCTCTCCATATTTGATCTTTTTCTTCATCATTATCACTGCTTGCTTAAGTCTCTAATCTAGCTCAGCTCTTAAAGCTTAGGATTGGCTACAAGACTAATAGAGAACTAAAGTATGTATGTATTTTTTAAATGTGTTTGTTTTAGTTACCTTACTAATTCTAGCTCCACTATTGCACTTAGATATCTCAGCTTTACTAGTATCTCAACATATCTAAAATTAAATAATTTCTAAATCCAACTTAAATTGCAAAACTTTTGTCTTTGCCAGTATCACTGCTATTAGACACCTACACTCGAATCTCTCACTGCTTAATTTCCTATATGCTTTCTATAAGCAGGTATCACCAAATCTACTATTTCTCTTTTCTGTACTTCCCTTACATTTTCATTACCATCTCTTCACATGTTAACACTATTGGAACCATAAGTATATGGCAGTCTTCTGTCCCTTAAACTCCTTTGTGTATGATAATTAAAAATTAAAGTAAGACTTTTTAAAAGGTGCAAACAAAGCTGAGTTTCCAGGTGAACTTAGAAGTGATTGTAGCAGAGCTACACAAGCCCAAGGAGCACTCTCTGTGATAAGAGAGTGGAGGGTGTAAGAAGCAGTAGAGACAGTTTGTAAGATTGGGCCAGGTAGTCTACAAGATGGCTCATCAAGCAAAGGTGCTTGGTGCTAAGCCTAACAACGTGAGCTCAGTCCCTGGAACCACATAATTGAAGTAGAGAACTACCTCCCCTAAGTTGCCCTCTGGCCTCCACATGCACAACATGGCAGAATGCTTGCACAACATAATACACACATCATATATGTGCACATACAAAATAAACTTCAAAATAATTTTAAGATAATTGGGCCAAGAATTCTGATAACTGGGGCAGTGAATAGGCTTGCTGTCTATACAGAAAGGATTTATATATTTTTACTTACTATATCTGAGTTACCCATATTCTAGAAAATGGTAGCATAAACATGTGGAAAATCTAAGAGTTTAGGTAATAGTAATCACACCACAGTTCTGGAACTGCCTCTAAACCTTTCACATGTGACCAGCAACCCTTTTAACTCCTGTATTTCCACTATTAGAATTTTAATAATGATGGAATCTGTGGAGAAACACAGGAGGAACTCAACAGAATATGGTTCAGTAACCTTTATAAATACTAAAGAAATATACGAACAGTCAAGTTTAATGAGACTTTATAATCACAAAGAAGATCACTAAATTCAGTAATCTAGACAGAACTTCAACAGTGACTGCATAGTAAAATTATCTAGAAAGCGTTCATGAAGTAGGACAGTTCATTTCTACCCCTAGAGATTCAGATTTAATTGGTCTCATGTGAAGCTGACTAATATAATTATTCTAGAAAAAAAATGATGAACATGAGTGTATGGAAAAGCGAAGGTCTAAGGACACATGAACATTGTCCACATGACTCTACCGTATAAGCAGCTTTGAAAACCACAAATCTAGAGAAACCCCAGAGTCTTGTTTATCCTGCATCACTTTGGTACACTCTCTCTATATGCTGTTGATCAAGGCCCTTTCTGGTTTGGTTTTCACATCTATAAAATAAAGGTAGCAGGGCTGGAGAGATGGCTCAGAGGTTAAGAGCACTGACTGCTCTTCCAGAGGTCCTGAGTTCAATTCCCAGCAACCACATGGTGGCTCACAACCATCTGTAATCAGATCTGATGCCCTCTTCTGGCCTGCAGTCATACATGCTGTATACATAATAAATAAATAAATCTTTAAAAAAAAAATAAAGGTAGCAATAGTTTCCTGGAAAGGGCTGCTATGAAGACCCAGAATTTCTGGTTGAGTAGTTCATTTTGTAGGAAGTCTTCAGTTAATAATCTTTAAACTGAGGACTTACAAACAAACTTGAAAGAGGCCAATAGATAACCAAGGAATTATCAAAAAAAATGTTCCATTCAGGATATTTCTCACGTCTCTGATAATCTACTGACAATATTAGTTTTCAAAACTAATTCTCAATTCCATTATAGAAATTGAACTCTGTTCTCCAGGAAAGAGTTCTAGGAATCTATACCTAACACCCCAGGTGATTCTTACCAGAGAAATTTGGTAAACATTGTACTTGATGTTAGTGAATTGCCATCCTAGTGTTCATTTATGGTAACAAGAGACATTCCAGTTCTTTTTTTTTTAATGTCTGTGAATCCACACTGTATTTTTTCTAGTTTCAAAGAATATAGGAAACCAAATTAGAAACAGAAAGTTATTTAGTCAGCGTGCAATAAGAGCGTAGAGACAGAAGATGATTTTAAAGAATCATTCATTCAAAGTTTTCAAACACACAAAAACATTAAAGCTGTAGGTATGTGTGGGAGTATCATATAATATTTGATACAGGTATACTTTGTGTAATATATGAGACGTTAAACACATTTATGTCTTAAGACATTTATGATTTCTTGTAGTGGAATTTTACAAAATCCATTTCCTTGCTTTTTGAAATATACAGGTTGTAATTGTTATCTGTAATTAACGTACAATGGACTAACACCCCAGACCTTCTTGCCCCATCTCACTGTTAACAGTACACATTGACCAACCTATACACACCCTTTCCTTGCTTCCTATTACCCTTGGCCTTGGTGATGACCATTCTAATCTAAACTTCCATCGTATTAAATATTTTATATTTAACATAGGCAGAAGGTACATTTCATGCTGGCTTATATCACCTAAAATAGTTACATTCAGTTCTGTGTTGTCACAAGAGACAGGATTTTAGTATTTTTTTTTCATGACAGAATAACATTCATTGTGTGTATCATGTTTTATCCACTCAACAATTGGTGAGCACTTGAATTGTTTCATTTCTTGCCTATTGTAAATAATATAAAATAATCATGGGAATGCATATGTTTCTTACATATTGATTTCAGTTCCTTTGGATATACACTAATACTGTATTTACAACAACACATGGTAGTTATTTTCTTATTTGATAAGTGGCACTTTAAATGGCTATTCTAATTTAGGTTTCCACCAACATTTTCTCCACATCCTCACCAGCCTTTCCTATCCTTAGGGTTTTTTTTTATATTAGCCATTTTTCTTCGGGTATGGTGGCATCTTCTTGTTCTTTCAGTTTGCATTTACCTGATGCTTAGTGATGTTCTGTGATTTTCATGTACTTATTATTGGGCATTTGGATGTCTCCTTCTGAGAAATTACCAAAGGATTTGTTGTTGTTGTTGTTGTTGCTCCTGAGGTTTTGGTTCCTTATGTATTCTGGATATCAATTGCTTGTTGTACACACAAATCACAATATTTTCTCCCATTTGTAGATTGTTAATTCTGTTTTGTGCTTCTTTTGTTGTGCAGGAGCATTAACATTTTTTAAAATCCTATTTGTCTGTATTTGCATTTGCTTCCTAAATTTTGAGAGCCTTTTCCAAAAAGTCCTCATGTATTACAGTATCCTGGAGCATTTTACCTGTGCTTTCTTCTAGTAATTTCACAGCTGTCAGTCTTTTTGTTGTTGTTTAGTTTTGAGATTATACTTTAGTTACAGCCTTGATCCTTCTCTTTCCTCCTTCAAAGCTCTCCTATATATTCCTCCCTCTCTCCTTGAAATTATGACCTCTTTTTTCATCAATTGTTATTGCCTGTGTATAAGTGTTTGCCCCTATGCCAATCTTATATTTAAGTCTTTAGTCCATTTTGAGTTGACCAACGTTACTGGTGAGAGACTGAAATCTACTTACATTTTTATGTAGATAATCAATTTTTGAAAGACTGTTTTCTGTATAAAGGATGTTCTGAGTATTCTTACCAAAACATTCATTCAAATTTAAATGTAACCTGTTGATTGCTGGTCATTAACAATATGTATTAATAGTGAAGATGTTATTCAATATCATTTTTATTTTACCCTGCAAGTAGTCTCTTGTTTCTGTAAATAATTTTTGTTCAACAAAGGTCAATACACTTGAATATGACTAACTTATCATCCTTTAAGTTGATTAAGCTGCTGTTTGATTTACAGGAAGGTGATTTTGGTTGTCCTTAAAATTTATATGGTACCAATTTATTGCCTTGTCTCTAGAATAGTGTTTATTTTATACTTATCTCGTGAAAGTTGTTCACTTTCTTCTTCTGACCAAGAAGAAAGTGGAAGGCTGGTGGGATTTAGAAAATAAGTTTATTCCTGCTTCTAACTCTACTTTGAAAACAGAATAGTGAGCTGTTATACAGCCTCTTGATAATTTTGGGTTTTTTGTTAACAGTTTGTTTGGGGGAAGAATTTTGTTTCGGTTTTGTGTTTTTGTGGTTTTTTGTTTTGTTTTGTTTTGGTTTTTACTCATTTTAAGTGGCAACTATCATTTCAGAATTTTTCTTTGAACTTTTATCCTATGCACAGGGCTCACTGATTTTCTTTTCTAAAATTTGTGGGAATTATTTTTGGCAAATAGTGAACAACAGTGATTTAATAATAGCGAGCAAAAAAGCTGTTGAAGAACAATGAATAATAAGTTTTTTAACCATGTTAAGTTTGAGGTCCTTGATATACAGTATATATAGCAACCACAAGCAAGCAGATAGCAGATTCTTAGGAAATAAATACAGACTATAGATATAGTGTATAGTATAAAGAATTGTATGCATTGAATGTAGAGACAGGGGCTAAGAGATGCTAACTCTACTCTTTGTTTCTGTGGGTATCAGCAAGTGATTTTATGTCTTGGGACCAATCTTTCTTGGGAAATTTCATGTAGAGGGTCTCTAATAAATGATTATCCATCACTGACATTATATGATTCTAAGTGTTTCCATATTTATCTTCTTAAACTCTATCATTTTTATAGCCTATAGAATGAGAACCTACGTATGCCATATCTGCAGTATCACCTTTACATCTTTACATATGTTCCGGTCCCACATGCAAGGAAGTGAACATCAAATTAAGTAAGTGGTTTTGGCCGAAAACATTTTCATGTTACCAAAGACCAAAGTTTCTAGTCAAATGCTCTTTAATATACTTTACAAACTTTCTAGATATTCATTTTCCTATAACCTGAACCTAGAAGTGGTAGATGGTATTTGTAACATAATACACACTAGTGCCAAGGATATTTCCTAATCACAGTAATGAACTGGCAGATCTGTCTGGCAAATTGGTACCCCCTCCTGAATAGACAACATTATTTTTCTTTGTAGATGTGCTGAAAGATCATTTTTTCAGGCTAGCCATGCAAATACAAGGCATCTCAAAAGGTTTTCTTAGTTCCAAGGATTCAGTGATCTAATCATCATCTTTACAGTGAGGTATATAATGGTTAAGAACAAAAGTCATGCTGTATACCTAGAATACAGAATCCACATTTGTTTTTAGTCACTATTAATATATGGTTTTAAGATGAGGAGAAATTAGTGGCAATTATACAGTAGGTAATTTTGGTAGCAGAGCAAAGGGTCATTTATGTTTTGTGTATTTTTGGTTGTTGATTTTTAAATCAAAATGTAAGATTTATTATTTTATCCTATAAGAAATTATTTATAGTATTGGAGTGTGATTACTTAGCGCGGTCTTAGTTACTTTTCTATTGCTATGACAAAACACCATTATCAAAGGCAACTAATAAAAGAAAGCATTTAATTGGGATTAACGGTTTCAGAGGGATAAGAAATCATGATGATGATGCAAAGGCCTAGTGGCAGGAACAGCTGAGAACTCACATCTTGATACACAAATAGGAGGCAGAGAAAGAACACTGAGAATGGCCAGAGTCTTTTGAAACCTTAAATTTTTCCCCCAGTGATACACCTCCTCCAACAAAGCCACACCTTCTAAAACTTTCCAAACAATTCCACCAACTGGGGACCAAAGTATTCAAGCATGAACCTATGGAGGCCATTCTCATTCAAACCACCACAGCGACTAAATTGTTAGACTCAGCAAATGGAACTACATTTTAGACATTAAAAAGAAAAGCTCAGAATTTTAAATAAATAACCTGTCACATCTGTATATCTAATCAAAGAACTGGTTTTTAAAATGTTACACAGTTTATTAGGACATTAGTTATTAATGTTGATTAGACACATATACCAACATGTATTAATATTTGTAGTATTACAGTAGAATGAGATCATTCCACTCTTATGGTCATCCTCTATTTTTATCCCAGGCCTGAAAATTTATTAGCATGTATTTCTTATGCAAAATAATTGGTTTCATTGTGATGTTTTCATGTATTTCTAAAACACAATTGGATCATATTCATTCTCCCATTATATCCTAATATCCTCCCTCTTCCCTAATAGCCCCTCTTGTACTGTGATGGGAGTTTTAAAAAAATATCTAGATCCCACAAATGAAAGAAAACAGTCAAGACTTGTCTTTCTGGCTTTCTGGGCCTGGGGTATTTCACTTGACACCATGATCTCCATGTCTATCTTTTTTTTTTTTTCAGCAGACAGTATGATTTTTATTTTTCTTTGTGATTAAACAGTATTTCTTTGAACATCACAACATATTCTTTATTTATCTGCTGGTGGTCACCTAAACCATTGTGTAATTTGGCTGTGGTGAATAGTATTGCATTAAGTATTGCTGTATAGGCATCTCTCCTGTAAGCAACATAGGATTATTTGGGGTATATGTCTGGGAGTAATATAGTTGGATCTTATGGCAGTTATACATTTAGTATTTGAGGAACCTCCATATAGATTTCCATAGTGGCTACACTAATTTACATTCCTACCAAAATATGTATTCATTTTTTTCGCTGCATCCTCATCAACATTTGTTGTCTTGTGTTTTCCTTCTTTAATAAGTAAATTTTGTTCTTTAACAATTTTGTACATGTACACTATGTATTCTTTTTACTCTCCATATCTCTTCTGTTCCCTCCCCACACACACACACACACCCTACTAACCACCTTTGCTTTGGTTCTCTTTAGTGTTCCACAAAGTTTATTTAGGGCTGTCTGCATGGTCTTGAGTTTGGAACTAACCATCAGAACTTTATGTGATCACCATTGGGGTACACATCTGGATACTATGCTTACCCCTCTCCAAGAATCTGTTGGTTGACAATAGTATGTAGTAGGACCTCATGAATCCTTTTCCTCTTCATAGCTGTTAGGAGGGCCCAACTTCTGTGGACCTGGTAACAGTATACACTGCTGCTGTAAGTTCATAATTGTCACTACTGTGTTATGCTTAAAAGATACAATTTTTAGCCCCTCTCCCCACTCACCGGACCTTAATATTCTTTGTGATCCATCCTCCCCAGTATTCCTTGAATATTAAGTGGGTGGTGTAAATGTCTAGTCTAGGGCTGAGCCTTTATTCTCAGCATCTTGGGCAGCTATGGGTCTCTGCATTTATCTGCAAAGGAGAGGATGCAGAGACTAGCCTTTGTCTGTGGGTATAAACCTAGACATTTAGAGGATGGTTTGATGCTGTCTTACCATCCCTCTCCAGAGTCTAAGACCTCTTCAGCCATGGGTTTTGGAGCAGGTTTACAGCGGTAGGCATGATTCCCTCTTAGGAAGCACACTCCAAATCCATTTTCTCTCTAATGTTTCCATGGCTATGCAATTCTAGAAGCTGTTCAGAAGAATATGTATCCCGCAGCTGTTGAATCAAATACTGTATGCTTAGTCCATTTGATTTATGGTGCAGTCTAACTCTAAAGTCTCTTTGATCTCTTTAGTCTTACAGTATATATTCAGTGAATCAGAGGGATAGTTGGGATTTAGAAATATTAAAATGCGTGGGTTTATACATCCACAAGTAAAGCTGGACAACATGAGATGAACCTTTTAAGATGGTTCTTCATTTCAGCAACAATGAGTTAAGCTGAGAAATACAGGAGACTCCTTCTTTGGGGCCAGCTTACTAATAGATCATAGGCCTCCCATCTTAGACTGTATTTTTTGCAAGGTTCTAGTTTCTGTACTTTGGAACTCACCAAGAGTTTCCTTCTCTCTTCTGCTAAGAGCCCCACTGAGGGGCACCTTTCTTATCCATAGGTTATTGCTGTGCATTTGGTATTATGGTTCTCTTTTTAAATCTCTTACATTCCAACATTCAGTATTCCTGTAGTTCACTTGGTTACTGTCTATTGTTGCACTCTGGTATCTTTCCACAGCATTCCCTCTCCCCACTGCTCTTCATCTGTGAGTTTAATTCAATATCATGGAGAAAATGAAAGTGAGTGTCAGTGTCTCCACTCTACCTACCATCTTCTAAGAAATGTTTTTGCATAAAATTTGTGAAATTCGGCCGGGTGGTGGTGGCGCACGCCTTTAATCCCAGCACTCGGGAGGCAGAGCCAGGCGGATCTCTGTGAGTTCGAGGCCAGCCTGGACTACCAAGTGAGTTCCAGGAAAGGCGCAAAGCTACACAGAGAAACCCTGTCTCGAAAAACCAAAAAAAAAAAAAATGTGAAATTCTGGAGAGATATCTGACTATCCATGCTATGTCTTTTGAGCATCAAAATTCTTTTTTATAGTTTTAAATTTTTATTTCAGCCTTTGTAGAGTTTGTTTAAACTAATATTTTAGAGCAAAGATAATATTCATAGTAATCAAAACTTTGTGATATTTTCTTTGTAGAGAATCTCATGTTATCAGTCAAGTGAAGAATTCAAAGAAGATGCAAGATTCTTACCAAGGTGAATGTGCAGATTATATCAAAGTGAAGAAATCTAGAGAACTAGAGTGCAAGGCTCATTTCAGGAAGATGGAAGATAATTACTTGGAAGTCCATGGGTACAGAGAAATGGTTGATTCCAGACCCAGACATAAAATGCCTGAACAAACACTTCCACTTGAAAATTTCTGGGCACACCCAGGACCATATAATAATTCTCGAGCAGTAGAAGACCAGTTACCTCATTGTTCACCAGCACAGTCAAAAACATATGACTCTTTCCAGGATGAGCTTGAAGATTACATCAAAGGGCAGAAGGCCAGAGGACTTGATCCCAATATTAGTTTTAGACGGATGACAGAAAACGATAGGTATAGGGATCATAGGTACAGAGAAAGGGTTGATTCTGAACACAGACAAAGGGTGTGTGAGGAAAGATTTCCATTTGAGAGTCCACACACCTTCCAGCGACAATACAATGGTTCACCAGTGGAAGGCCAGTTACCTCACTGGTTACCACCTCATTCAAGGAGAAGAAATGATGATTTTCAAAATGAATTTGATGATTACAACAAGGTGCAGGAATCTAGAGAACTCAAGCCAAAGACTTCTTTTAGAAGAATTGATAGTGCTGTTGAAACTCATGATTACAGAGAAATGGTTGACAGAAGATCTAAGCATAGAATGTTTGAGCAAAGATTCCCATGTGAGACTTTCCAGACTTACACAGATCCATACAACAATTCACAAGCTATAGAAAACAAATTACCTCATTATTTACCAGCTTATGAGAGCCAACAGAGCTTAGACTCTGATAGCTACTATCATTTCACCAGAGATTATTTCTCAGAAAAACCTGTTCCCCTGAGCCTTAGTCAGCAAGAAAATAACCCTGGCTCCCACAGTGTAGAATATGACATTTACAAGCAGCTGCTGCCCCCATATGACAGTGCCAGTGCCCAGGAAACAAGTCATAAAAGACGACATCAGAAGAGAAGACGACACCTGGGGGAAGAGAAAGAAAGGCCAGAGAAGGAACAGTCCAAGCATAAAAGAAAAAGGAGCTATCAGGATAAAGATTTAGACAAAGACAAGAGTATCGAGCAAACAAAAGAAGAGGAAGATAAAGCTGGAGTCAGTTCTGAAAAAATCAAGCATAGAAAAAAGAAAAGAAAACATGAAGCATCCTCAGAGAAAGAAGAACGTAAGCACAAGAAAGAGAAAAAGAAATCTGTTGAAGAGAGAACAGAAGAGGAAATCCTTTGGGATGAGTCAATTCTTGGGTTCTGAACTTATAGGATACCCAAGAATGGCTAAGGGAAAACAATCCTGACTTAGATAAAGACAGGACTAACTAGTGAAGTTAAGGAAAGGGAGGTATAATATCAGCTCAAAAACCTTTAGGGCTTTTGTTTGCAAAAATTGAAATTGAATGTGAGAAACACAAGACATCTAAATCCAGCCTTTAAGGAAGTGCTTTGAGGTAAACCTACTCAAGAATTTTGAACTTTTAGTTTTACTTACAGAAGAGTGATTCAAGAAAATCTGTTGGAAATTTTTCAAGTAAATTTAGATAAAATCAAACACTTCAACTAAAGAGAAGAGTTCACAAAACAGTCTCTCTCCCTCTCCCTCTCTCTGTCTCTGTGTATGTATGTATATGTGTGTGCCCTCTGCTCTGCTTTCCTCTCTTACCTACTCCCCCCCATCATTCCCTCCTTTCAAAATGTAATTGAAAGAAGGACCACAAAGTCTAAACCTAGCCTTCAAGAAGCAAGAACATAATACTAAGAAGAATGGGAGAGGAAGAAACCTACTGAAGAAAATTCAGAAGATGCAGTGCTTTCTACTTCGCCGTTTTGTTCCTTTAAGGTTGAAGAAAGGTTGAACACGTTTGGTTTAATGAAATTTGTGTTATTTGTGTATTTGTACATGTGTACAGCAAATCGCTAACAAAAGCCAGATGGAGTAAAAATATTCAATATGCTTTTTAAACTTACTTTCTCTCATTTTCTAAGAAAGAAAACTTATTCTATTGCTTATATATATAATATGGTTTTCTTAAGTAGAGGTGTTTCTACTTGGTCCATCAAGTTGCAATGAAAATGAGTTGTTTGCTCATGGAAATAACGTCCTTAAAATGGTGAATTACAAAGCAGTCTACAGCCATACCACCCTGAATTTTTCCCAGTCTTGTTTGATTTTGGAAGAATGGTCAGGCCTGTGGGAGACCAGACTTCACAGAACCCATTCCTTTTAGAATTTGTGTTTGTATTGGTGGTATTTTACTACTATTGTATGTTAATGTTTCTGTTTTCTCCAATGAAAATGTATGAAGCAACTTAGACCTTTTTTGTTAAATCTAATTTGCAGTGTATTTTTGTATTTTCTAGTTCTGAAAGTGGAAAATTCATGTATAATAAATTAGATGATATATACTTTTAAAATGTTCTCCAAAGGGCTGATAGAAATCAGTCTATATTCTGAAAAATGTTTATATTAAAGTGTTTTAATTTCTAAATACTTCTTTGTGATCATTTCCATCAAAAGATGATTGTTCTACCCATATGAGAAACAAGAAATGGAGTTTGCAACTAATTTTTAGGAAGACCACACAGTGAAGCTGTAATTTCATTTATTCTACAGATTGTTTGGTAGAAGTTAGCATTCAGAAAGTGAAGGAGAAAAATTTTATAAGTGGTTAAGTACTATGGGGGTTTGTTAACTTTAAATTATATGATTTTTAATTTTTTCTTCTAGTGCACTATGTTTAATGACCAGTACTTTCTGTAAGAACTTGAGCATTATTACGCTATAGTAGGAAGTGTAAAGGCCTAAGATTTCCAAATCACAGGATTATGATCTTAGTTGTGCCATCTGGTTGCTACATGATTTTGCAAAGATACCACCAGAACCCAATATGCAGTCCAGAGACAGAAAATATAAAATATCATAGGCCCTGTATATGCTAATCTTGTCAAAAATCATACCAAATGTGATGGTGATATATCTGCATCTGGGCAATCAATTTTATATTTTTCTGAGGTTTGAATTAATGACAAGTGGAAAGTAGAACATAATGATGATTGGGTTTATTCTTAGATGAGTGAATTATTCCAAAGAATGTTAAGTTGTCATAAAATCAATTTCTCTTCCATGATACTTTTAGTATAAGATAAATTTATATGAGTGTATTAACACTCTCTTTAAAGAAACATTTGAGATACTGATTAAAAAAATAGTAAGACAGAGAAAGTAGACTGAATTTCCAGCCATAATGGTGGCAAATTTTCTTTTGATCACACACACACACACACACACACACACACACACACACACACACACACATTGTGGTCACATAAAATGTTAGAAATCAATTGAATTGATAGAATTTTTAGAATTGGTAGATTCTTTTTTGAATATCCATTTTGTGCTCAATTCTGTTGGAGACATTCAAAACTATCACATATTTTGTGAGTAAACTGGGAGCAGGACAGATGAGAACAGGAGGAATCAATCAGGTTGGGGGTGGAGGGAGAGAGTACTGGGAGAAACATCTGGAGTTGGGGAACATTTGGGGGGTGATGTGGAAAGCTAGTGCAGTAGAAACTCTCAGGATTCTACGAGGGAGAACCTAGTGAGAACTTCTAGTAATGAAGAATACAAAGCCGGAACTGCCTGTCTTCTATAACCAGGCAAGGCTTCCAGCAGTGGGACTGGGACACCAACTCAGCCACGAAACCTTCAGCCTCCAAGATGTGCTGGGGTAATGGTGGTGGTGCAGAACTTGTGAGGGCAACCCAACTAATGACTGGTCCAACTTGAGGCCCATGCCACAAGAGGGAATCCATGCCTGACATTGCCTAAATGGCAAGGAATCAGAGGCCGGACAGCCCAGAGACCCAGAAAAGAATCAAATATGACTGGAAAAAAATCAAGGAAATGATTACTAATGATATTGTGCTATATTCATTGATTCGGGCCTAACCCAGTTGTCCTCAGAGGGGCATCATCCAGCAACTGATGGGAGCAAATGCAGAAACCCACAGCCAAACACTAGGCAGAGCAGGGGAATCCCACAGAAGAGGTGGAGGGAGGATTGCAGGAGCCAGAGGAGTCAAGGACACCACTAGAACACAGGACACAGAATCAACAAATCTCTCTTAACTACTTCCAACTGACAAAATGAGTGATATAGAAGAGGACAGCAGTTACAGTGCCTCAGAGGAGGTCCCATCCAAGGGGCCACTATAAACCTCAACAGATGGCAAAAGTCCAGAACACAAGTCAGGAGGTAATAATCATACACTCTTGTGGGGAACATTAAAAGTCAAAGTCAATGAGGAAAATTGCTACAAAAAAATTAAAATAAATGTTGTTTAGTAAGGTGAAACGCAATTGTACAACTGGCTGGACTATGTATCAGAATTCTGTAGAAGGATAAGGTAGTTAGCTGTCAGACTCCTCCATAAGGAAGAAGCACCTGAAAGTTTTGCAAAGAAAGTCAGTTAAACTCAGCATCCAATTGAAAATTCAAAAGAGAAATAAATAGTAGAATATTATTTTAAGATTTGTTACATTTGTTTATGCTGTGGAACTTTTTTTTGATGATGCAAAGATGTGTTACATTCTTTTATGTTGCATTTGTTTGACTCTGTAAAGCTGTGTTACCGTGCCTACCTAAAACACTTGATGATTTAATGAAGAGCTGAATGGCCAATAGATAGGCAGGGGAGGGATAGGCAGGGATGCCAGGCAGAGAGAATAAATAGAAGGGGAAATTTGGAGGAAGAAGAAAGAGCAAGAGAACAAAGAGAGGAAGATGCTAAGGGCCAGCCACACAGCCACACAGCCAGCCACAGAATAAGAGTGAAAGTAAGATTTACAGAAGTAGGAGAAAGATAAAACCCCAGAGACAAAAGGTAGATGGGATAATTTAAGTTAAGAAAAGCTGGCAAGAAACAAGCCAAACTAACAAACTGGGCATTTATAATTAAGAATAAGCCTCTACGTGTAATTTATTTGGGAGCTGGGTGACAGCCCCCCCAAAAGAGCAAAAGCAACCAACATCAGAAATATACTGAGTCATTTTTATAGGATTGTCTAGCAATGTTTCCAAAGACACTGGTTGGATATCATGAATAGCTTTCCAAAGCTGTGAGTTTGATGACAGAGTATCTGGCAGCCTCCTTTATCAGGGAACATGAGTGGTTAGGATGTGGACCCTGGAATTAGCTTTTGCTAAAATGAAAAATGAAATCCAGGGTAAAAGGCATGACCAATTGAACTGACATGAAAGTCTCATGCCAGTAGGGTGCCACTTAGGTATATGGTTCCCCTGTTCATAGCATCCTCATGTTTGGGAGAAAGGACAGACAAATTGGTATTTACCTCTCTGTTGATTAGACTTTTAGGATGTTGGTACACTCGTAAGATCCTCCACTGTGCTAAAGAATCCATCCCCGTGTCATGTGAAACATGAAGAGTAATTCATCTTCCCTTTAGATGAGGTTTTACTGGTCTGGCCTACACAGCCAAAGACAGGATCAGCAAACTGCTAGCAGGTCTTGTTTCTCTATGCATCCTTATCTGTAATGAAGTTAGCATGCAATTTTCTCTGGTGGAAAAGGGTTCTACTTGAGTCTAGGGATGTCCTGCCATGCAAGTGTATTGTAAATTTAACTCATTTTACTCAAGTATTCCATTTTTTTACAACCTGATTTTTTAAATATACCTTATTTTGAATATTATTTTATATAAACAAACTTTAACTTACTTTAAACTTGTTTTGAGTTACTTGCTTCAGGTTTAGCATTGATAACATATACTTTATGTATATGTTGTCCTTATAATGGGACATATATGGTCTTTCCTTCCAAGCTTATCTCTGTAAATGAATTAAATTTTTACTTAGTATGGCTACAAACATAGTTCAGAGCACACTAAAGAAATTTGATCATTTATAAGGTGACTGGTCATTAACTTTTATGTCTCCAAATAGCTTAAGCTTTAACAAAGTTATCAAAGACACAAGTGATTAAGCATATAACTTTAAGTTAGTTTTTTTAGCATTAATAGATCCTTATAATCCTAATAATTTCTAAATATTGATTTTCAAACATGTATTCTTATGTCCTCCATCAACCCTGGATAATTTACTCAGACCTTCTGTGACTGCCTTCTGTTGCTTTGCCCTCTTCTGTTACTTCTCAGGACAAATTTTCATTTCATCATACAAAATCCACCCTTACCAAAATATCTTAACACTTTATAAATTTTGTATAAATTACTCAAATCTTCTGTAACTTGGCTGTAAACCTTATCTTTTACATCCAATTAAACATTTTCCCTCATATCTACATACTGTTTCTTTCCATTTCCCCAAACAAAAGTTGAATCCAAGTTACAAATATGGTATTCTGTAGCAAATTAAACTTCCCCATACACAGATGTTTGTTTATTAACCCCGTTTGTTATGTTTTAAGTTAACTTTTTTTCCTGCTTGGAATTTTGCAACTTTTTAAAACCATCCCTCAACAGTCTTACATATACTGAGAGAAAGAAAGTTTACATTCCAGCAAAGGCTTCAGAGATATCCATGCCCTTAAATGAGGGAACATTTTGTAAACAGAAACCAAGAAAAAGAAAGGCCAAGAAGAGGGGCCAGTATTCAGAGATCTAGGCATCTGCGCTTATATTTAGCCATCTTAATTTTTATGTATAAATTTCTCTTTAAAAAACTTTAATTGCCATGTGATAAAGAAGAGTAACCTCTATTGGAAAGTTTACCTCTTAGCTATTCTCAAGCATATAATGTCTTCCTCCTGTCCTGGTGTTCTTCTCTCTTTCAGAACCAGATGGTCATACTGACCCAGGACAGAGGCTTTGGAAAAAGCTTTTTAAAAAACATGCCTGGTTCTAAAGTGGGCAGACCAAATCCCATCTCCAGAGCCAGTTTTTCAGTGAAGTAAAACAGCACATGACAATTTTCCATTACTATCCATACCCAGAAGTCATTTGAATCTCTCTCAAGACTGAACCCAGTGACCTACATAGCCATAGTGAGTTTGTGTATGACTCCAAATGGAGGCAGACAACCTCAAAAGTTTAACTAGGATTTTTCTAGGATCTAACCTAAAGGCCACCAAACAGAAAACTATAAAATACAACTAAGAGTATCTAGACATAATGGGGCAGAAATGAAGCTAAATTAAAACTGTAAAGGTACAAGCAATAATATTCAGGCTTGGTGGGACAGAAACAAAGGCAGACTATAGACAGACTATGTCAGTTTATGAAAGCAGGCTTGGAGACCTGGTAGAAATGGCAGAGATTCCCAGTAGAAATGGTTGTCATTAGGACCCTGTATAACTTCTATTTCCAGTCTCCCTCGGAGCCACAAAGACAAAGCTTTCCACTCCCACTCCCAACCCTCTCCCCCACACCTGCCTTAGAAAAATGTGCCTTGCATAGAAAAATTAGCCTTGTATCCCATAGCATTTCTGAGGGGGGTTCTGGACTCACTGGTTAGCAAGGCTGCTGGGATGCTTAGGGTTTTTGCAGGGCTACAGAAGTAGGAAGGGCTGCCCTCTGTCCTCTGCCCTCTGCATATATTGCAGCTACCACTCTGCTCCCCTGCAGCCATCATTCTCCCTCTGCAGCCAGCTATCCTAGTATGGATTTCATCCCGACTTTATGGCTCACTTTCCACAGGAGCCCTTTGGGAAAAGAGTTATAGGAGTTACTTAAGTTTGGGCTCTGGTTGTGGTTGTAAGCAGGAGCTGAGTGGTAGGAATAAGAGGGGTTGAGATGAGCTGGAAGTTATATGGGGTTGAGGGCCTTTATACCACTCTCCATTCCATCTTATGAAGTAATCTATATTAGTTTAGATATTAAAATTGAAAGTGCTAAATTCAAACCAGCAGTGGCTATGGTACAATGTATATTGAAACCAGATTTGGACCAAGAGCTGGACAAATGTAGCTAGTCTAGGGTCTCCCAAATGGAAGTCTTTTAGATTGGCCTGCAGCCAGGCTAAGCATGTAATTTCACACAGGCATTGTGGAACCCGTGGTGGATGTGGAACTAAGGTCAAATCCAGCTATCTGGAGGTGTCTATCAAATTTCAGATTGACCAAAGTTGCCTGGAACGTAGAGGGTCATGCCCAAACATGGTACCTTCCAGGAGTAGAGAAACTGGAGGGCCAGTGGTGTGGGAGCCTACAAGTGACTCAGTTTCACAGTTTGAATCCAAAATCTATTCTGAGTCAATAGAGTATAGTAGGACAGGCCCATAGAATCAATTGGCTCAAACCAGTTGCCAAAGCATGCATATAACATACTTTCTTATGAGCCAACCTGGAGTCTGCCTGAGGGCCTAGCAACAGGTGCTATCAGAGTTCCTGATCACTGTCAGAGTTCCTGATTGTGCCCAGACAATAAGAGATGACCACAAAATGCTACCAGATTGGGACACAGCTTGGATGCTGGGAGGAGGGTATATAAGGCTTTCCCTGTTATTAAATAAACAAGTCTGCTATTTGCCTTCAACCAACGCCCAGTATCTGTGCCATTGACAACCATGCCTTCTCACCCCCTCCCCCCCGAGGGAGCTGTTAGGATCCAGCAACATCTGGTGCCTGAACATGGGGCTTCTCTTACTTTCTCTTTCCCGGTGCAGATTCTGATTGTCTCCCTCTCTTCATTTGTGGTGCTTGACAGTGCTCCCAAGATGGTGTGTTTCAGTGAGAAGGCCCCTCAGTGTTGTGTTCTTTTGGTCCCTTTGTCAGGTAAGCATTGGGACCTCATTTCTTTCCTTCTTCTGTGTTGTTTGTCATGTTCGTCTGCCCATCCTGTTAGGAAGGCACATTTTTTTTCTGTTTCAATTCACCCAGCACCTCCACATAAGGACTGACCTCCCAGGAAGTAGAATCAAGGCTCAGCTCCCAAATGCTGTCCCTCTTCCAGAAACATAGTGTGGGCATACAGCCATGGCCTAAAAAAAAAACACGGAAGTCCCCCACTAAGCACAAGACATAAGAGTCCAATACAAATTCCACCCCTGTTGACTGTCATCTTCTCTCTGACTGTTGTTTGCTTGCTGTCCCCTCTAAAATATGGGTAATCTTTTCATCACCTCCACCACTTCCATGTTGGACATCTCTAAGATATCCAATGATGAGGAAACAGACAGTTTGGGCCCCTCAAAATCTGTCAAGGAGAATGCAGCTGTCATTAAGTCATGCACTGCTACCCACTCTGCTCCACCACCACCACCACCACCACCACCACAGGTGGCTACACCTCTGCCATGGTATTCTTGGGGCGATCTACCCCAGTACTTGCCTGCCTCAAGAGGTAGCTACTCTCCCGCAGTGCCAGGCATTTTACAACCCTCACAGCCTGCAACACTGTCAGTCCGTAGGCCTATAGAAGCCTTCCCAGTCAATGTGGGCCCAAATGCTGATGCCCAGCCCAGGATTCCCACCCCCATAGCAGACCTCTCCCTCATCTGGAAGGCAGCTAATGAGTAAGGCTCACATTTCCCCTACTTTAAGCAGGTCCTTGCTCAGTGGTCCATGCAGCTACAAACTTATTTCAATTAGTATCATTTGCTTAAAACTGTGTTGGAGCCTGTGGTCTCTGTGTTAGAGCTCAACACCCAAATCCATAATGGAGTTGCAGCTAGCTGTGTGAAATGAGGACATACATAAATGGGTGCAGGCCACCAGAGATCTTGACCCCAGCACAAGTCCCATCGCCACTCTTACCACCTCCCTGGATGCTCTCCTCGATGACAGCCAGCATGCTAATGACACTCCCAAGGATCCCCAGGTAGATAGAATTTGCTGGGGATGTGGCAAACCAGGCCATTTGCGACATGACTGCCCCCTGGCAAAACCTAGGACCCAGATGCCCTAGATGCAATAAGGGATTTCACTGGGCAAAAGATTGTAGGTCACAGTCTGCCAAAACACCAGCCCATTTAAACTCCAGGTGGGGTGCTCATCAGCCCCATCAGTAAGAGAAGGCTCTTGTAATCCAAAAATCTATTGGACAATACCCATTTTCCACACTCCCCAATGCTAACCATCTATGCCTCTCAACAAATCAATTACTTTCTGGGGTATTGGAAGATGTCCCATACCACTGGCATCCCTACAACCTACAGGGACAAGCCATTGTAGAGAGGCCCAACAGTGCTCTTAATGAGCTGTTCACAAGGACTATCTTGCCAGAGGCTAGGAGAGATCCTCATCTGGCCTTAACAGAGTTCCTTTACCATATTAACTTTCCCAGTTTTGATGACAAGGGGCTCAGCCTGGCCTACAAGCACTGGATGTCTCTGCCAAAGAACACGTTCCTTCCCCTGATGAGATGGAGAGATCCTATCTACCTCTCATGGTAGCTGCCACAGCCTATCCACCCCTGCTAACCCATGGGAGAGGGTATGCTTATGTCTTTCCTCAGAGTGCCATTATGCCATTATAGGTCCCAGCAAGAGATGTGTGCTTGGCCACAGATCAGCCTGCTTCCACCAAGGAGAAAATAACCCAGGATAGGTAATGCATATACTCCCCTTTCTTGTTCTCATTGCCCCTCTAAAGGCTGAAGACTTGTGGACCCTTACTTTTCCTTGTTATGTATAATGCCTTTTGAGATGAGGAATGCTAGTTTAGCAAACCGGGAGCTAGCTAAATATATTAAAGGCTCATGGTCAGCTAACATAGATATTATTCGTTATAGCTAACCATCAAAATTTTCCAATTAAATCAGACAAGGGCAGAGGTTATGGCCTTTGACTCTTTATTTTTTAAAAAGGTTTGGCATGATATAAAAAAGGCTGTTTGATCCCTCCTGGATTTTTCACTTATGTTTTGATTGATGGGTTGGTGCTTTTAATCTTCCTCCTTTTTAAGTATCTCCTACAGCACATTCAGCAACAACTGGTGGCCACTAAGGCGACTATACAGGTGTTAATGGCTCTTAGACATGCCTGGCTTTCTGAAATTCAAAAGGCTACTGCCTGACCCTCCCCACCCAGGGTGACCCCCCCACCAGAGGTGAACGTTCTTCGAGGACTAAAAGTCAATGATGAGTAAGAGCTTGTTTGGCAAGCCAACCTAAGATAAGCACAGTCCAGTTGCTGAGCCCCCCTGAGGTGGGGTCAACAAGGCCAGAGTAAAGAACTCTGACTCCCGCTGAGCACCCATGTAATAAAATAAAAAGGTGAATGTGTAGTAGGACAGGCTCATAGGGTTGAGGAAATTGGCTCAAACCAGTTGCCAAGGCATGTATATAATGTACTTTCTTATGAGCCAATGTGGAGTCTGCCTGAGAGCCTAGCAACAGGTGCTGTCAGAGTTCCTGATCACTGTCAGAGTTTCTGATCATGCCCAGACAATGAGAGATGACCACAAAATGCCACCAGATTGCGACACAGCTTGGATGCTGGAAAGAGGGTATATAAGGCCTTCCCTGTTATTGAATGAATGAGTCTGCTTTTGCTTTCAACTGGCTCCCAGTGTCTGTGTCATTGACACTCTGCCTTCTCACCCCCTCCCCAGAGGGAGCCGTTAGGACCCAGCAACAATAGAGTTCTAGCTTGCTTGCTCCGGGGCTGTGAGAAAGTTCTAATTAGCCCACAGAGTCTCCTTGAAGGGCTGTGAGAAAATCCTGATTAGCCCATGGGAAGGAACATACTATCTAGCTCTACGCAGGCTGATGATGCCAGCTGCAGACTGCTGACTCCAGCCCAAGGTACATCAAGACAGAAAATGAAACTGCCTATTCCTTGACTCAAGGACAGGATAGATAGTGGTTGAATGTCTGTGCTGTGCATTGTTCTACTTTTGCTCTTCAAATTTGGATATAAGCTGGCTATGAAATAAACTCAGGCATTGTCCAGCATTGACTGGCAGTCCTCTTGTCTTTGTTCTGTCTTCTTCATTGTCTCTACAATCCGCATGCCTCCACCCAGCTACCTGGTCGACTGGTCAACTGGCTCCAACACGGTGGAAAGCCTCTTATTCCTGAATTTAGTTGCCCAGGCTATTGTAACAGACATTCCTTTCTGGAATGACTAAGTTCATTTGTAATCTTGTAGGAATAATGTTTTATAACTGAGGCACTCTATTATTCTCCAGCAAGGACCCTTGGCTTTTTGAGACTCCTGGTGCTTCGTATGTATGCTCAGTAGTGGTGGAGGCTGAAGAACTGAGAAACAGGTGGCCTCAGGAAAAAAACCAAAGTAGGGGAGCCCCGGAGAGTACAGTGTGATGCCTTCCAGGTTCATGCCAAAATATTCAGGTCTGTAGAAAACAGCTCAGTGAAAGGATGTAAAAAGAAACTAGTGAATGTTGATTGTAGTGGGTATTCTTTCCACCTATGACCTTGGGATACCAGCCCCTAGGGCGTGGCCTCTTGGCTAGCTTAAGACCTAAGGAGCACATATACAGGACCCTTCTCTCTCAAGCACTTGGATAATGAAGACCGGGCCAAGGGGCATGAAACAGCGTGGGACCGGTTCTCAGCCTTCCAGGGACTCTGCAACTGAAATTGCCATATCCCATATCAGTGAGTTGATACCCTTCTAACCCTCTTAATAAATAGATTCATTATCAGTATCCATGGATTTCAATTCCTGCATTATTTGATGCTCTGGAACATATTCTAATAGGAGACAGACTGAAGTTTAAAAATGTTTAAGAATAATGTGGAATAGCTAGCTGTCAATGGACTGTTAGTGAAAAGGAGGAAAGCAAAAAAGTGGAAATAAGAGCCAGGTAGTAGAAATCCCTGGGAAGAGGAAGAGTTGGATACAGACTTGAAAGTGATGCTCAAGAAGAAGGGCAGCAAGACCAGGTGAGGTGAAAGACCTTGCAAAAAGAGATTGATGGGAAATTGGGCAAGACAGAAGCTTCATGGAATCCAAGAAGTAGATGGGAACCCAGTTTGGCCAGTGGGATACTTCTGACTAGGAAAAAAGGGAAAAGGAATGAAAACCCTACAGGTGGCTTTAGGCACTTGTTCTTCTCATTCAGAGCCCACCTCTTCCTTCAGTGCAGCTGAGAGACCCAACATGGCCTTCGGGCTGTGGTACTCTGCCGAAGAACCCGCAGCAGAATTATAATAGCCAGGTCGTGAATTGGAAGCATTGTCAGATGGCAGCCTTTGCTTTTCTGCCTCCATAGGCAAAACCTTCTCCATCAAAAGGATCACATTCAGGTCTATCGAGTTAGAAGATTAAACCCTTGACTATTGTCCCACAAATAGGTCAAACTGACTCTCTTATTCAGTTTTGTAAATGAAGGCCACCTGGCCAAATTATCTCAACTCAAATACTGAAACTTAGGAATTTAGGAACTCCCAAATGAGCTTTGAACCAACAGGAGGAGCAGCTTGTATGTCAGGAGTCAAAATATGTAAGGGGCTAAATCTCCTGTTTTCTGTTAGATTTTCCATTCCTCCTGAGTGACATTGGTATGTAAGTACTAATACCTTATTTGTTGAGGTCTTAACATTATGGTGCACATACTAAAGACTTTTCCTTCTATTACTCTATTCAGTCACATTATGGAATTGTATTATTCTTATCCCCATTTTATAGGTGTAACAATTGGAGTTTAGTAATAAATATAATTGCCCAAGGACACCTATCTGTTGTAGAATATTAGTTAAAGATGTATTATATTTGTTAATACTGTGGAACATCTGTTTAATGATGCAAAGATGTGTTGCATTCTTTTATGTTGCATTTGTTTAACTCTGTGAAGTTTTGTTACTTTGCCTGTCTAAAACACCTGACTGGTCTAATAAAGAGCTAAACGACCAATAGCTAGACAGGAAAGGGATAGGCAGGGCTGCCAGGCAGAAAGAATATATAGAAATAGAAAAAGAGAAGAGGGAGGATCAAGAGAACAGGAAGAGAGTGTTGGAGCCCATCTGGGTTTCCTGGTGGCTTTATCCAGCAGGTCTGCATAAAGAGGATGATTGGACCATGTGCCTGAGTATCAGGTGTTTGGAAAGGTCTACACTTTGCTGTATCTCACAAGGGGGAGGTCTTTGCTCCTCCCCTTAGCATTGTGAATAAAAAGCCCTTTGGAATAAAGTTCAGTGCTGGTGGGTTGAGACCCAGGCCCTCCCAAGGCTATCCTGTGTTTTCTGTTTTTCCTCTCATCACCTAGGTATCTCTTTCTAGCTAATATTTCTCACCTCTCCCTACTCAAGAGTACCCTGGGTCGTGAAAGTGGTGGCTGGTCCGTCACAGGAGAAAAGGATGCCTGGGACCAGCCACCCAGCCATACAGCCAGATATGGAGTAAGAAGGAACGAAAATATATACAGAAATAGAGAGAGGTAAAAGCCCAGAGGCAAAAGGTAAATGGGATAATTTAAGTTATAAAAGCTGGCTAGAAATAAGCCAGGCTAAGGCCAGACATTTATAAGTAATAATAAGTCTGTGTGTGATTATTTGGGAACTGGGTGGCAGCCCCCCCCCCAAAGAGCAAAAGAGTAAAACAACCAACTACACCTATGTGTAAGTACTGTGAAGTGTTGTGACTTTATAACAAAGTACTAGGTCTGTGGTGGTATTGTGCTCCCCAAAATATTGTACACCCTAATAAACTTATCTGGGGTCAGAGACGGAACAGCCGCTAGATACAAAGGCTAGAAAATGGTGGCACTCACACCTTTAATCCTAGCACTCCAGAGGTAGAAATCCCTCTGGATCTCTGTGAGTTCAAGGCCACATTGGAAACAGCCAGGCATGGTGACACATGCCTTTAATCCCAGAAAGCAAGCCTTTAATCCCAGGGAGTGGTGATAGAAAGCAGAAAGGTATATAAGGCGTGAGGACCAGAAACTAGAAGCATTTGGCTGGTTAAGCCTTCAGGCTTTGGAGCAGCACAGTTCAGCTGAGATTCATTCTGGATGAGGACTCAGAGGCTTCCAGTCTGAGGAAACAAGACCAGCTGAGGATCCGGTGAGGTGAGGTTAGCTGTGGCTTGTTCTGCTTCGCTGATCTTCCAGTATTCACCACAATAACTGGCCTTAGGTTTGATTTTATTAATAAGAACTTTTAAAATTCATGCTACATAAGTCATTACTCATTATTATAAAAATCCCTCTAGAAAATTGCTACCAGAGTACTCTATAAGATTTAGAAGATGGTAGAAGGGAGTTTTGTACCATGTCTAAATCACAGGAAGTAAATGGAATTAATGCTAAGTGGGACATAGCAAGCTTGTTTCCCTTCCTCCCATCTGAAGGTAAGTAAAGTGCAGCCAGGCAAACAGGGCTGAATATCCCTTGCTGTGGGATATGCTCTTCTCAGTGAGTCTTACCTTCTAGCTGCCATTCTTCTGTTTGAATGCTATGATATGATTTGATATTTCTGTGCCAGCCGGAGCCTCAGCAACATTCTATCCTTTTATTGAAAATAGTTTTTTTCTCACATATTCTAATTACAGTTTCCCCTCCCAGTTTCTCCCCACCTCCCCTCTCATCCAGATCCACCCCTTCCTGTCTCTCATTAGAAATCAAACAGGCCTCAAATGGATAATAATAAAATAAGACAAAATATTAAATAAGATAAAAACTAGCACAACAAAATTAAACAAAATAAACAGAAGGAAAAGACCCCCAAAGAAGGCACAAGAAATAGAGACCCACTTGCGTGCACACTTGGGAATCCCATAAAAACTCTAACTGGAAGTTATGATACATATGCAGAGGAACTGGTACAGACCTGTGCAGGCCATGTAGCAACACGTTTTAAACAACAGTTAGTCTTGTAGGTGGAACAATGACAACATTCTAGGACTATGATTTTTATTTTCTTCTCTGTAATCACAAGAACCTGACCAGAGGTAATTTCTATAGTAAGAAGACATGGGCCTATGGGATGCAAAGGGGATGTGTTTATCAGCTATGGAGACAGCTTCTATGTGTGGAGCTAATTGCAGGCTTCAGAGGGTTTCAAATACAATGAATCACATTACACATACCTGTCTTTCTATTCACTGCCCAACATAAAGTTTCAGATGGGGATATTTTTCCATCCCTGGCCTGATGCTTTCTGTAGACATCCAAGTTCAAGCTGACCTAACAGTTTCACTGGGCAGAAATCCTGGCTGAGGGGCTTGATGGAGTGTGCACCAACGACATCTATCCTCTCTGCTCTATACTCCTCTGAGCTGACTTCATCAGGTTAGTAGGAAACTAGGCTTGGTTGCATTTTACTTACCTTCAGATGGGGGAAAGGAAAAGAGCTTGCTATTTTCCATTTAGCATGAATTTCACTTCCTGCAATTTAGACATGGCACAAAATTGTTTCTCCCATCCTCAAATCCCTAGAGCAATCCAAAGAAGAAAAAAAAAAAAAAAACCTTTGTACTTAAGGAAACTTCCAGAAGTCACTCAAGAGCATTTTTGTCTAATCCTTCAGTTTTGTGTGCCTGCTCCTGAATCAGAGCCCTTAGGAATGGAGATTACCCTCTTAGGCCAGGAAGAGGACATAGTATCCAGTATTACCCCATAATTTGGTAAGGCAGTACCTCATGAAGCTGACTCAAAAGCAATAACCAGGCCAAGTCCTCCAGGTATGCCTGCTAGCAAAGACATAGTTAATCATTTCCCACAGAAGATGGACTTGTTCCAGTCTTTTCTGGCTCAGATTTGAGATACATAATGGAAGAGGACATCTTAGCTCACAAAAACAATTCAAATGATGACAATTGATGCTTTGCTGTCTCGTGCCACTGACACACAGGTGAGTCGTGGCTTTTTCCCGTGTCCAGTGCCCTCCTCAGGATATCTGCAAGTCTTCTGTATGACATCCCATAACTTTATTCCTGTACAACAAAACATGTCTCCAAGGTGTTGGAGGTATCTGGCAGTCTAAAACCTAACACAGGCCTTAGTGGAACTCAGCTTGGGGATTTCTCAAAAGCAAGATCCTCCCTCCATATAGTCATCCATTTCTAGCTGTCCACCCACCAAAACCACTTGGTTCTTGAAGTGATCCTTGCTATAGTTTTGTTTGAACCCACAATGGCCTACCCTGAGGCCACTTTTTTACAACCAGAACGGGCCACTGAAAGTACCTGACAAGTACATGCAGTTATTTGTAGCACGAATCTTAAAAGGTCTTATTAATAAAAACAAACCTGGAGCCAGGTATTGGGGTGAATGCTGGAAGATCAGAGAAGCAGAACAAGCAACAGCTTCCTCACCTCGCCAATTCCTCAGCTGTTGTTCCCCAAAAGAAATTTTGTGTTCAATTCTATAAACTATTAGAAATATTTAGGTTTGTGTCAGACAGTAAACAAACAAACAAATTAACAAAAAAAAATGAAATCTGCCTGCAGGTGGAGGCATGCCTTTGTCCACCCTTAGAAAGTCAGGTTCACCTTAACATAGTGGATTTTTTTCTTCCCAGAATTCCTGCCACCTAGTGCAGTCCATGGAAGCCACCATAAACTTTGGTTGAGTTTGTCTAATTTTCTAAGCTTTTATTCAGAAGATTCTTAACTTTTCCTTTTCATTTTCTTCTATCCTTTCAGAAGCTGACCAGAGCCTAAGTATGCTTTGAAATTCCCCAACACTTTGGACATCCTTACTCTTTTTCTTTAAAAAAAAAATTATTTTATGTGCATGAGTTGTTGTGCTTGTATGTATGCGCCTGCTGCCCACCAAGATCAGAGGGTGTCAGATACCCTGGAACTGGGGTAGTGGAAGGTTATAAGCTGTTGTGTGCTGCTGAGAACCAAAACAAGGTCCTCTGCAAGAGCAGCCAGTGCTCTTAGCTGCTGAGCCCCTCTCCAATGCCTTACTCTTTTTCTAAAGCTCCCCTCTCTACCACATGGTTGATCCTCACACTCACTCATTTCAAATGGTGTGGCTTCTTTTTGTCCTTTTTCCCTTCTTTTCTCCATTCTCCTCCTCTCCTTGGGGCAGCTCAGATTTACACTTTGCCTTTCCTGTTTTGTTTTTTTAACTCTAACAAATTATCCTAGATCTTTCATTTGAGCCATTTTTCTTCATTAATGAGACTAAGAACCACAAGAGGGTAGCTGGGTGTGATAGCACATGCCTTTAATCCCAGCATCAGGAGGCAGAAGCATGCAGATCTCTGTAACTTTGAGGCCAGCCTGGTCTACAGAGTGAGTTCCAGGACAGCCAAGGCTACATAGAGAGACCCTGTCTCAAAGAAACAAAACAACAACAAAAGAACCACAAGAGGAGACCCCAATATCCCAGGTAAAATATGATAGCTAAACTGGAACTCACAAAGATCTCCTGTAACTCTTATTTTCTACCTTTTAATACCTTAATCAACAGAAAAAAATGAACTTGTTTCTGTGCCTCTAGGCAGCATTAAGACCATCCTAAGAAACACTTGGACTTTGTGACTATTTTAGGTTACAAAGAAAAGTGAAATTAATGTTACTAATCAGGAATTTCAAACACATTGATTATCCTGGATTACTGGGTAGATGCTGTCTTTATAAGAATCCTGAAATGGAAGAAGGTGGCAGACAGAGTTAGTGTGGAATACACTTGTGAGAGAGACTTCAGCAACCACTTCAGAAGCAAAAGGCCACAGGCCAAAAGACATGGCAGCCCCCAGATAATGGAACAGGTAACACTTTACAAAGAATGCAGCCCTTCTGACACTTTAAATTAGCCCCAAGGGAGCATTGAAATCCCTGATCAATAATTATTAGATGATAAAATTAATCGTGTGAAGTCACTGTGTTTGTCCTCCCTGTTTTGGTTAAGTGCCCCCTGGCTGTAGGGCATGGATCATCAGTACCGTATTTACTTATTTTTTGTTTGTTTGTTTATGTATTTATTTTTACTTAAGAAGGCCGAACTTAGGTAGTGGGTCTTTAATCTCAGCACTCAGGAGGCAGAGACAGGTGGGTTTCTTTGAGTTTGAGGCCAGCCTGGTAGATAAAGTGAAAGCCTGCCCCCACGCAAAAAAAAAAAAAAAATGCTTAACTTTGTTGCAGACACAAAGACCACTCAGCACAATCAAAGTCCAAATTGAGAAACACTTCTCATAGAACAGTCTCAAATGCATTTTACAGGGAGCTTTTAAAGGCAAAGAACACAGAAAAACTTCATCCTACTTGACAGTTGCAGGAGGAAGTAAAGGCAAACAAGCAGTTTAATAGAAGCCAAACAGATGCCATTAGCTGGGGCATTTTAACCACTAGTTTCTAGAACAGAGTTGGGAACTTTCCCACAGGACTTTTCATGGCTAGAGTAGAAAAGGGGGTAACAGTTTTCAGGTTAAATCAAAGATGGTTGCAGCTGAGACAAGATAAAGGAATCTTTCCCACTGGTCTTAGTGAATGAGTCAAACATGGACTCATTCTGCTCTAAAGGGATGTATGGTCCTAAGGACCATTAATTTTACTGAATTAATCCTTTGTTTTACATAATTGGACATACTATTTAAGATGCAGGGTCCCATCTTTAATCCAATCACAATGACAATTAAAGGCCCAGCCAGTGTTGATAGCAGAGTAATTAGCCTGGGGGACCAAGAGAAGAGAAACTGGTAGTACCAATTATCTTATCCATGTCTCTCTCTCTTTGAGGATCTTCCAGTGATGGCAAGATTTTCTCTAATTACTCCTGATGGATTAGCAGAGAAACAACCAGTTTCTCTCAAAGCCATACATACATAGTCCCCCTTGTCTCAATTTTGTTGGATGACTTCTGCAAAGGAATCTAACTGTTGTTTTAATTCAGAAATTGGAAACTCAATACCTCTAGGTCCTGATCAACCTATCAATTTCCTCCTGTCTACTTTTTTTCTTTTCTTTTCTCTTTTTTGTTTCAAGATGGGATTTCTCTGTGTAACAGCCCTGACTGTCCTGGAACTTGCCCTGTAGACCAGGCTGGCCTCAAACTCAAGCTCTATTTGCCTCTGCCTCCTAAGTGCTGGAATGAAAGGTGTGCACCACTGCCTGGCTTAGTTTCTTAAATTTTTCCATTATATAGGCTGGTGCACTTGTAGCTACTTGTTAAACTGGCTATGCTAGGTCCAACCAGGAGTGACATGAGGACAGACACAGTGTTATTTATTGAGAAGCACTTTTTACCATGTGAAAGAGGCCACAAAATGTTATTTAATAAGCAATGCTTTTTACCATGCAAGAGAAGTCATGTGTATCATGAATCTTAAAAGATCTTATTAATAAAACACTGGGAGCCAGATATCAGAGTTAAAATCTGAGCGATCAGAGGAATAGGAAAAGCCATAGCTAACCTCACCTCACCAACTCCACAGCTTTCAAAGAGACCTACTTCTGTATACCCACACCTATATGCCTTTCTGTTCTGCCAACTCATTTCTTCTCTGCCCAGCTACATCACTTCCTCTTCCAGCCCAGCTCTGTCACTTCCTGTCTGTCTGTACAGACTTCCAGACCTTTATTGTTAATTAGTGTTGGAATTTAATGCATGTGCCACCACACCTGACTCTGTTCCCAGTGTGGCCTTGAACTCACAGAGATCCAGATGGATCCCTGCCTCCTGAGTGACAGGATTAAAGACGTGTGTTGCCATTGCCTGACTTCTATGTTTAATAAAGTGGTTGGCTTTTTCCTCTGATCCTCAGATAAACTTTATTGGGGGACACAGATAAAATATCACCATAGTCACAAAATGTTATTTATTAAGCGGTGCTGTTTACCATGCAAGAGAAACCATGAGGCACAACAAAACTCACTTTAAGAGTTTATTAAGGGAAGGGAATAGAAGGGGTGTACATAGGCCTATGGAATGATCATGCAGGAAGAGAGAGAAGGAATAGGTGGAACTTGCTTTTATAGGTCCCCCGCCCTGCACATGCACATATGGACTTACATAGCTATATCATACATGCACATAGATTACGTTATCATGCTGTTCACAAATTATGTGATCACACTGCACACAGATTACATAGGATGTAAGGCCCTAGGATAACTAAGGATCGTGCCTGGCTATTGGACAATGCATGTGTGATCATGTAGCTGTGGGAATGGCTAGGAATTCTAACATTCCAAACTCTTTGCTCTTATAAAAAAAATAGCATGGGAATGGGGGTGCCATGTCTCCCTAAACTGCTTCTAGCTGACTCAGTGGGCATTGGTTAACTTTTGGGGGTAGAGAAGGGGCTTTTGAGGTACCCAGATTTCCTGAGGTAGTTGATTGTCTTTTGCTGTCTTTTGGGAATCGTCCATCGCCTTCCGCTGCTTCAGGCTCTGTGGAATTGTCCATCGCAGCTTGGATCTGACTGTTTGGGTCTGACAAGGTGCTGGCAAAGCAGAAGAGGAAGTTTAGAAAAAATTTTACCTTGGGTGGGTCCCCGAGGTCCCAGGGTGAGAGAGGAGGGTCCTAAGATGAGGAAAGTTTGAATTATACTTATCTGAAGTGGATCTGTCTTGTCCAGATAGATTCAAGCAGGCTCTAGAGCTTGGGAGAATTTAACATATTAAGAAGCAGCCACAGGGAATTTAAAACCTTGAGCTGGTAGCTATGATATTATAATGTTTAGTACTTTGCTATCAGAATTTTATTGGTTAGTGTTAGCAAGAGAGAGAGAGAGAGAGAGAGAGAGAGAGAGAGAGAGAGAGAGAGAGAGAGAGAGAGAGAAATCTAGAGCATGCTTTTAATTTATTATTATTATTATCAATTAGACTTTTTATCTTCACCTGAGACAAACCTTAAGGAACCTGTTTCCTCTATTATTTAGCATCCAGAAGACACAGGTGATTGGTTACTGAGGGCATTTAACAGTAATAGATTGTTATGTTATATTAAAGTCTGTTTTGAGGGGGGTTGGTTGTTTGTTTGTTTGTTTGTTTTTTCTTTGTGTTTTTTTTTTTTTGCAAAGTCCAGACCCTTTTGAGTCTGGGGATATGAATACTTCTGGTTTGTTACTGTTCCTTACTGCCTGGGTATATTTGAAGGTAGTAGGTTCCCTTAGACTTTTTAACTGCAAGTATGGGGGCGTTAAAAGGCAAAGAGGTTGGGCTGAGCATCTTTTTCCTGAGAAGGTCAGAGGTGATAGGCTTAATTCCTCTAAGGCTCTGGATTGAGAGAGGGTACTGAGCCTGGGTAATGTACCTGGTAGGGTCCTGCAACTTGATAATAATAGAAGGATGGTGCCTAGCAATTGAAGGGTTCTGGATGTCACAGACTTTGGGGTCCACCTGAGAGGCTGGTAAGGGAAATGAAATGTTAGAGCTAATATGTTAGGAGGAGGAGAGGAACTTCTGACAAGTCTGGAGTAAGGCAAATGGGGGGAGCAAACAAAATAAAAGCTCTTACCTTAGCTAGGAAATCTCTTCCCATTAAGGGCACAGGGCATGTTGTCACAACTAAGAATGTATGAGAGAGATACCCCTGAAAATACAATTAAGTGGTGGAATCTGGTGAGGTAAGTAAGGCTGTCCTGCTACCCTGACAATAGGGAGACAAGACAGAGAGGTGGGACTCCCAAAACTCCCTCAGATTGAGTAAGTGGCTCTGGTGTCCAAAAGGAAGGAAATGGATCGCCCCAATACTGTAACGGCTATCCTTGATTCCCTGTGAGAGATGACTGTGGTCAGGTCAGGAATGGAGCACCTACAATCATCTATCACCAAGCCTAGGAGATTGGCTGGAGGGTGGTCTTCATTTGATGTCCCCATGCCACAAGGTGCACAGGGGCAGTCAACCAACCAATGTCCCTCTTGGTGGCACTTTGGACAAGGCCCAGATGGTGGCCTGTGTGGGGCAGGGCAGGCACAAGCCCAGTGGCCTTCTCTACCACATTTAAAACAGGGATCTAGAGGCATTTGGATGGCTGGTCAGATAGCGTGTGCCAGCATTTGGCAGTTCTGTTTATGGGCTTTCTCATCTCTCCCATGGTACACCTTAAATGCCACTGCTAAGACTTCTTCCTGTGAGGCCAGGGGCCCTTTCTCCAGACACTTAAGATTAACCCTAATGTCGGGAAGCTCCTCGAGACAAAGTGGGTCATAAGGAGCTGTCTGCCCTCTGGGCTCTCAGAATCCAGACTAGTATGTTGTAAGAGAGCCTTTGTAAGCCATTCTAAAAAATGAGACAGATTTTCTTCCTTATCTTGAATTACATTTTTTAGCTTTTCATAGTTTACTGGTTTGAGGGCAGCCTTTTAAAGACCTGCCAGGAGGCAGGTTGTAAACTGATGCCTAGCTAGAGAGCCACCCAGGGTATTATAATACTACTGTGGGTCCTGATCAGGAACTGCCTCGGCTCTGGGTGGATGGGCAGCATTTGTTTCATGAACTTAATACGCATGTATCCTAGCCTGCTTCCAAACTCGTCTGCACTCCTCAGGAAGTTGGTTATTAGCAAGTATAATATATACATCATGAAAGGGGAGACTATAAGATTGGGTAATATATTGAAATTGTTTAATAAAGGAAGCAGAATTAGAGGTATAAGAGCCCATTTTTTTCTATCTGAGAAAGTTCTGTGAGGGAGAAAGGGATGTGAACCTTAACCAGTCCATCCATCCCAGCCACCTCTTGCAAAGAGAAAATGGTTGCTGGGTTGGCACGAGTGGAGTTGGATCCCTTAGCAGCCCAAGATCAAGTGGTGGGAGGGGTAAAGGTTGGATCCAGAGTTGGGTGGTTGGAGCGGCCCAATATCATAGAGGAGGAGGGGGTTAGTGGAGGAGCTCAAGGGGCAGACACCCAAGGAGTGGGAGCAGGCAGCTGGATAGGCGAAGGTTCATTAGAGGGTCCACAGCAGTGAGTAGTCAGAGATTCCTCAGGTTCAGGTTGCGTAGCTAGGAGCATGTGGTCAAGAGAGAAGGAATCAAGAAGGGAGGGTTTGGAGCTTAAGTTAAAAAAAAAAAAAGCTTGGATGTAAGGTAACTCTCTCCATTTGCCCCTTCACTGGCAGAAGTTAGAAAATTCCCATAAAATATTGGGGTCCAGTGAGCCTTTAGGTGGCCACTTTTTGTTGTTATCTAAGGGATATTTAGGCCATTTTTTAGTGAACAGGTGGACAAGCTTAGAGGTCTTTAAGTAAGGCATTAAGCTGGGAGGCTTAAGAGTTTCTAGAAGACATCCCAGAGGAGAAGTGGAACTAATTGGATTAGAAGGCTTGTTTCCCATCACTGCGACAGAGAGAAAAAAAATGTGATCCAAAGTCTACAATCTTAGGCATCCCCCAGATCAAGCGAGGAATGGCAATTGGCACAAGAATTTCAATGCTTCAGCAAGCAAGAGAATGTGGGTTGGGGTGTATGTAGCCCAAGGACAAGGATCCAACAGAGAGAACGATATCTCAGACTGCAGTCATGGGGAAATAGCTAAAGATCTAAGCCTGCAATGGGGGCCGACTGTAGCAAATGAAGGCCATGGACAGGAGTTCTCCAAGTCCTGAGGACACAAGAGGGTTGCTGGATGATTGACAGTCATTCCCACAGGTCCAGGGAACTGTTTACACTGGCTGGTAAAGGGAAAACTCACTAATCGAAGCAGCCAGTGTTGTGTGAAGCATTCCAGCAGCCAGGCAAATGGAAAAGTGGGCAGTTGTAGGTAGAGCAAACCTAGATACAGGACCCCAGCGCAGGGTGCTGGGAGGGCCTGCTTTATCTCAGCACCAATTAAGCGGCACTGTTTACCATGCGAGAGAAGTCACAAAATGTTATTTATTAAGCGGTGCTGTTTACTGTGTGAGAGAAGCCACAAGGCACAACAAAACCCACTATAAGAGTTTATTAAGGGAAAGGAACAGAAAGGGTGTGCATAGGCCTGTGGAATGACCGTGCAGGAAGAGAAAGTAGGAACAGGTGGAACTCGCTTTTATAGGTCCCCCCTACATGCACATATGGGCTTACATAGCTATGCCATGTGTGCGCATAAATTACATGATCACACAATACATGGATTACATAGGACGTAAGGCCCTAAAATGACTAAGCATCTTGCCTGGCTACTGGACAGCACATGTGTGGTCATGTAACTGGGGGAGTGGCTAAGAACTCCAACACACAGCTCTTTTTTTCTTTGTAGTCCAGAGTCCATATTAAAATGTATTTTCCCTTCTTCCTCATTATATGGGTATACCTGGGACAGAATGTGTGCTAAGACATATAGAAATGTTCAGTGTCTTAGTCAGTGTTCTATTGCTGTGAATAAACACCATGAGCAAGGCAACTCAACATTTAATTGGCTTGCTTACAGTTTCAGAGATTTAGTCATTATCATCATGGTGGGGAGCATGGCACTGGAGCAGTAGCTGAGAACTACATCCTGATCCATAAACAAAGACACTGGGCCTGGTGTGGGCTTTTGAAACCTCAAAGACCATCCCCAGTGACACACTTCTTCCAACAAGGCCACACCTCCTAATCCTTCTCAAATGGGAGCCATTCTTGTTCAAACCACCATATTTAGTTCGGAAAGCATCAGAAGAGGCATATTTAGTAAAACCATTAGTACATGCCCACTAAGTAGACTCAAGGGCCCAGTAATATTGCTGTTGTCAAGATGAGGCAGAATAGCAGGCATCAGAATAAAGGGAAGTGCCTAGGTTAAAGGTTTTGGATACTAGACAAGTTCCAGCCCCTTGTAAGTTATGTTACAAGGGACTAATGTTAATTTGGACTGCCCCCAGTCACACTGAGTTTCACAGTCTGGTTAGTTCCTCTTTTTATGTAGTACAGGGGCCAGATGTCAAAGCACAACCAGCAATCCTGGCCAGTTTCTGGCTGAGAATGATTAACTAAGTGGAGGACCTTATCAAGAGTAGAAAAGAGGGAAGGGTGATCCCTCAGCTTTCCAGACAGTAAGAGCTGGAACTCTTGCCCAGGTATGTTTTTCAGAGGGGAGTGTTGTGACCTTAGCACAGGTAGGAGATCTTTGTTAGGATACAAAGGTCTGGGGACCTGGGGAGGGGTGTAGTTTTTTTTTTTTTTTCTGGATAATAAATCTATCCCAATGAGCCCCTTCCTGCAGCATAGATTTTAATTCCCCAGGTTCTCCCTGTTTTTCAAGGGTCAAACTCTTTCTTAATGAATTTCCAGACCTTTAATTTTATGGTCATTGCATTACACTTTTTAGATTGTATATTCCTTGGGGTGTGTGTGTGTGTGTGTGTGTGTGTGTGTGTGTGTGTGCTTCTAGGAAGCCTATGTTTTACCCCAATTTTTGGAATGGAAACTCATTTGTTTTTGGCAATTAGGGGACCAAGATGCAGGTCATGTATAAAATTGTAAAGATGTAAAATAGCTATGCCAAAAGATAAACTCCCACATTTTTCCTTTTTCCAAAACAACCAGATACTTAAAGTGGGCATCAATGAGCAATGGTCAAGATGGAATATGGGTTGCTGGTTTGTAGCTACATTACCTATCACCTCCCCTGTATCTGTCTTCCTCAGTTCATGTGGGGTTTGGACCATGAGGCTTTACTCATACCAAACATAAGACTCAGGAAGAGGTGGCAGGTTAAGAAGTGGAAGAGCCTGGGACCTGAATAAACCTAAATTTTAATGGGTCCATAGTCTGGAGACAGTACTGTTGTGTGAGGTGTTCAGTTCATGTGGGTCCGTGGAAGAAACAGGGTCACTCTAGGATGATTTTTAGCCTTTGCAGCTGCAGGGGAGTCAGCTTCTGGTGAACTGACTGTCGCTTCGCAAAGGCTTTTTTATTTTTATACAATTTACACCTTAGCAGGTCAATTTCTGCATACCAAAACCTCTGATCTAAAGCTCCCCAAAGAGACAAATGCCTAAGCAATTCCCAGTCACAGGACATCTCAGTTTTCTGAGTCCTCCCACAACCAAATTTTGCATAGGCTTTAAACCTTTAGAAGACTCTCAGTTAAGATTTACATACTTCAAACAGAAGGTAATGGACACAAAAGGTAGTACTCAC
This sequence comes from Peromyscus eremicus, assembly GCF_949786415.1. Classification (NCBI taxonomy): domain Eukaryota; kingdom Metazoa; phylum Chordata; class Mammalia; order Rodentia; family Cricetidae; genus Peromyscus; species Peromyscus eremicus. The sequence continues at coordinate 82,661,124 of NC_081439.1, read as the reverse complement.
AAAAGCCAGATAAAAGCTCAGGTGCTAGGCGCAAAGCTACACAGAGAAACCCTGTCTCGAAAAGAAAAAAAAAAAAAAAAAAAAAGCTCAGGTGCTAATACTCCAGAATCAAACAGCTGCAATGCTTTGTGGGATCTCCCGTTACACCTGACGTGTGTGTGTGTGTGTGTGTGTGTGTGTGTGTGTGTGTGCAGACAACATCTCCAGGGCATTATACTGGGAATGTAGAGTGCTTGGCCTATGGAAGATTGTTATTTGGTATTGCCCACCACTAAGGGGCGAGAGAGAGGTGGGTTGGTTACTATGTCTTGAGGCTGAGGTATTTGGAAAAATACCAAGAGTAGTGGAAAACCACTTGCCTAGTACGTGCAAGGCTCTGTATTAGACCCTTAGAGCTACAAAACAAAACAAAATTAAATTTTTTAAAAAACAATGAGAACAGAGTGTGTGTCTCATATTGAAGTTTCCCATATATATATTTACCGTATTTCCTAAAATGTGTTTTAGAATCTTCATTTACCCCATCCTTCCTAGTGGGAGCTGATGTCACCCTATGTAGACTGCAATTCAGAGACTGGCCTATTGATTCAGTGATGGACTGGGGAAAACGAACACGAGCACACACACACACACACAGTCCAAGCCTCTGCCCAGGTTAGGTGATATGATACAGAAGCTCTTTGTGTGTTACTTGTAGCTAGCCCAATGTGGAGGCAAATTCAGGCTCTCATATCTCAGGTCCAAACTCATATAGACACAACACAAAGTTCTTTACACACTGCCTTGAGCATTGTGGGTTCGTAAGTCTATAGGTCCCACGGATATTGCCATTTTGTTAACACTAAATTTACATCTACTAGTTATGTTGTCTCTCAGTGTGTGCTGATATGGTCATGTGGTAGATCTGTTTTTCCAGTCACCATAGCACTCTGGTGCTCATACTTCTTTATTTTATTTTATTTTATTTTATTTTTATTTTTATTTATTTTATTTATTTATTTATTTTGAGACAGGGTTTCTCTGTGTAGCTTTGTGCCTTTCCTGGAACTCGCTTTGGAGACCAGGCTGACCTCGAACTCACAGAGATCCGCCTGCCTCTGCCTCCCGAGTGCTGGGATTAAAGGCGTGCGCCACCACCGCCCGGCTCTTTTTTTTATATTTTTAATTAAATTTTTTCATTTATTTTACATACCGACCACAGTTTTCCCTCCTTCCTCTCTTCTCATTCCCTCCCGTTTGTCCCGCCCACCCCACCATCCACTCCTCCTCTGTTCAGAACGGGGCAGAGCTCCCATGGGAGTCAACAAAACATGGCATATCAAGTTGAGGCAGGAGCAGGATCAAGCTCCTCCCCCTGGGCTGGGGCGAGGTATGCCAGCATGGGGAATAGGTTCCAAAAAGCCAGCTCTCCTCTCTGTCTCTCTGTCATCTTCCTCCCTCCCTCCCTCCCTCCCTCCCTCCCTCCCTCTCTCTCCCCCTCCTTCCCCCTCCCTCTCCCCTTCCCCCTCCCTCCCCCTCTCCCCTCCCCCTTTCGCTTCTCTCTCTCTCTCTCTCTCTCTCTCTCTCTCTCTCTCTCTCTCTCTCTCTCTCTCTCTCCCTCCCTCCCTCTCTCCCTCTCTCCCTCCCTCCCTCTCTCCTTCTCTCCCTCCCTGGAGGGTGAGAGGACCGGGTGGCCAAACCAGGGCCATAACAGGCTCCCCTGACAGCCCTGACATGGACCAGGCTTTAGTTTCGGTTCACTATAACAGGCTGGATCTGAGCAAGCAATTCTTAGGAAAACCACAACTTAGGGGCAGCCAATCAACAGGTGCACCCCAGCCTCCTGCTGGCTCAGCAGGGTACCCCAATCCCCTTCTGCTAGCTCAGCAGATGCCCCCAGACTTCTGCTAGCTAAAGATAGCTTCCCCTACTCTCTCCTCAACTAGCCCCTGGACACTAGACCCCTTCCGCCCAGCACCAATGGGCCCATGACTACTACAGCCTCCCACCAATCAGCTCCCAGACTAATCTTTCCCCCACCAATCAACACCAGATTAATCCCTCCTCCCTGGAATTCCCTTAACTCTGCTTAAAAGGAGCCTGCAACCTCCCTTCAGGGTCACCGTTTACCACCCCATCATGCTGGAAATAAAGACTCTTGTTAAATTGCATATGTGACTGTTGGTCTTTCTTGGGGGCTTCTCTCGGACCCTAACAATGAGTATAGAATGTCGATCTTTTGTCTGTCTGTCTGTCTCTCTAAGTGGTGGGTACAGAATATTGATCTTCCACATGTCAAGCACTCTACATTCCCCAGTTTAAGGTCCTTTAGATGCTGTTTTTATACACCCCCTACAAATATGGTGTCAGGTTCAGCTGCATTATTATTATTATTATTATTATTATTATTATTATTATTATTAAGACAAGGTTTTACTATGTTCAAGAGGCTGGCCTCAAACTCACAGAAACCCACCTGCCTTTGCCCCCTGATTGCTGAGATTAAAGACCCACTACCTAGATTCAGTCTTCTTAAATTAAAATTATGAGTCATGGTACTGATGATTCACCACATCCCACAGCCAGGGGGCTCTAAACCGTAACAGGGTTGACAAACACGTCAAAGTGGCCCGAGTCAAACCTACTCTATGGCTGATGCTGGAGTTTTCGGTTACGTAGCACGCTGTGATTGCGTGAGCCTCGGCAACCCATCAAGTGACGGCTGTGGTCACGTGATGTTCAGTCGCTGCAGCAGAGCACGCCCCGAGCACGAGGTGAAGACAGGGCATTCGCAGAGCGCGCCCTCAGCACGAGGCACTGTTTCCTGGAGACTGACCAGACTGAGCGACCGAGGTTTCGTCCTTGAGGTGATGTGATCCTCTCCAGACAAGAATCTGGAAAACAGGTAGGATACCAAAGCCGGGGAGGGTTTTTTCAATTTTATTCCATCTCTAAGAATAATTGCCAAGCTCCAGTCACTAATTACATTGACGGCGGTAGCTTCGGCAGATCTGAGGAGGGACGAACAACTCTTCAGAGGTCCGGTCCAGGCTGCCCCTCTGGCTCTGGTTCCGCTCCGGCTCCCACTCGAATTGAAGCGTTTCTGAAGTCAGACTAGCTCGTTTCTCAGCTTTCCCGCTGACTTTTCTATCTCTCTGATGGTGGGGTAGGTTTTGTGGTAGGAGGACTACATGGTTCCACGGGTTTACTCGGGTAGAGCCTGCTGAGATGCTGAGGCCAGGGGTTTCCATGGAGGCAAAGGGAAATTTTGTAAGTGTGACCCAACTTTACCACTTATGACAGAGAAACCCTGTGTGCTGAGAGTGGGGTGGGCAGGAATCTTATCCAGGAGTCACTGGAGGTCTAGTTCTGGGGTGGTGACCCTCAGGGCTGAGGCTGAGGAGGGAAGCGGAGAAGCACGGGGCATGGCCACGTCGGGAGAGCCTCAAGAGAGCAGGCTACCGAAAAGCAGCAGCTGAGGGGAAGAAAAGCAGACTTGTGATTGTGACAAAGCCACCTCAAGGTGACAAAGCTGCTAAGCAGGAGAGCAAAGGCCACCTGCCGGCCAAATGGTAACCTGAAGGGAGGGAGCATAGGACCAGGGGACGCAGTGGGGAAACTAAGTAGTGAGGGTGGGGTAAGAGCCATGGTGAGGTAAGAGCCACGGTGGGGAGGCAAAGCGTGGCGGGCGGCGGGGTGGGGGGGGGGGGGACGGGCACGGAGGCGAAGCGGTGGCGGGCGGCAAGTGGGGGGGCCGGGCGGCGGGGGGGGGGGGCGGGTGGCAGGTTGGAGGGCGGGCGGCAGGTTGGAGGGCGGGCGGCAGGTTGGAGGGCGGGCGGCAGGTTGCAGGTGGGGAGGCGAAGCGGTGGCAGGCGGCAAGTGGGGGGGGGCAAGCGATGGGCGGCGGGTGAGAGGGGAGCGAAGTGGCTCAATTGCGGGGGGGGGCGGGGGGGAGCGTCAGTGAAGAGACTCTGTGAAGGGAAAGCCATTGTGGGGAGGCGAGGATGCAGGCGGGAGAGGCGAAGCGGCTGCTGTGGGGGTCCCAGGGTGCTGAGGAGAAGTGGCCACCGGAAAACCGTAGTTGGGAGGTGAAGCGGCAGGGGGCAGTCTCCGGCGGGGTAGTCTCGTGAGGGAGGAGAAGCGGCCATGGAAAAGCTGGGATAGGGAAGCTGAAGCAGCCGTGGGGAGGAGAGGCGAAGCAGTGCGGGCAGGAGAGGGGTGAGGGGGGGAAATGGGGGGGAAAACCATTAGGGCGGACGGGGTGGGAAGGTGAAGTGGCTCAGTCCGTCCGGGGCGGGGTGGGGTGGGGGCTTCGAAGTGTTGGCAGGGAAAGCGGTGTCGTGTCGTGGGGTGGGGGGAGCCAAAGGGGCGGCAGCTGCAATTCAAACTTTAGCAGTCTTTTCGGGGGCCTTGCTGCACCAGGACGATGCCTTCCTCTCGGAAGCCCCATCTTTTCCTTATCACCTTTTGAGTTGTCGTCTGTGCATCTTTTAAAAATTAGCATGAAAAACTAAGGGTTCCTCTTAGGACATTTTTGTTAATGTTTATCTTCCCCCCTGTTTACTTTCTCATGTCCCCACCTCAGTTCCTTCTTCTGGACCCTTTCTTCTTGGCTTTTGAGAGAAAACATGCAGAAATTATCACACCCCCATTATCTTTCATTTTCTCCTCCTTTTAATCATCTCTCAAATAGTTTCCCTGCTTTCCTTTCATTCGTGTGTGTGTGTGTGTGTGTGTGTGTGTGTGTGTATGTGTGTGTACTTACATACATACATACTTGCATGCATGTGTTTTAATCTACATTTTGATTAAGAGAAAATGTACTATTTTTTACTTTGACTTACGTTGTTCAACGTTTTCTTTTTTTTTTTCTTTTTTCTTTTTCTTTTTTGAGACAGGGTTTCTCTGTGTAGCCCTGGCTGTCGTGGAACTAGCTCTGTTGACCAGCTGACCTCGAACTCACAGGGATGTGGCTGCCTCTGCCTCCCAAGTGCTCAACTTCTTAAATGTCAGTTCTTATGGACCATTCCAAATCCAATCTTAATTTATGCCTCTTTTTGGACTAATTTAAAAGAGAGGAAGAAAGAGAAAAGTATTGGAAATGTGAACATAGCCATCCTGTAAAAATGTAGAGTTTGTTTCTGAATATTTACTTGAAATTCAGTTGTTTTTCAAAGTGTCTGTGGTGTGCCCTAATCACACTGAATTGGGGAAAGGCGCCTATCTTACACTCTAACCAAGCTCTGCCTTTGTTCTCCTTTCTCCCAAGTTTCTAACCACCATTTATTTCACTCCCTCTTGAAAATACTCTACAACTTTATGTATGAATAGTAGTATATTTTTAAGCATATTAAGTAAATTATAAGTGGGGCATATTAAAGTAGTATTAAATACTAAAGCATAGTGCTACTGTTGTGGGCATTTGAGATACTTAAATGGATTAAAGTTGGATGTGGTTGATAGCCCATGCCTATAAATTTCAGTGATTGAGAGGCAGGAACCAGGAGTATTGCTGGCAATTTGAGACCAGGCTGGTGTATATAGTGAAGTCCATGACAGCCAGGGTTACAGAGGTGAAGGAGCCTATTTAAAAGATAAAATAAAAATAAATTTTGTACTAAAAATATAAAACATTCTAGTTTGTGATATTTTATTAGCATGCAGCTTAAACACACCACTTTTATTTTTCTTTAATCTCAGGCCTTCCAAGGTTCGGCACAACATTGATTTTGAGATAGAGCAACAAGAGTGTGATCTATCATACGAGAAATCTGTCATTCAGGTAAAAGGATTTTCATCTTATAGGAATTTATACATTGTTGCTAATATGGAATGTGATAAAGGAATATTTTTCTCAAATTTATGTGCATTTAGTATTTTTCATATAGTATAGTGGTCTTCAAAAACATTTTCTTTCATTTTCCTTGGTTCTTCTAGCTAAAAATCCATTAATTTAAAAAAGTCAGCAGATAAATTAAATCTTTATCATATGATCAAAGTATGTAACTGCTAGTAATGTCCTGTTTTTTAATTTGTTTTATTTAATTAAAATATAATTACATCATTTCCCCCTCCCTCTTCTCTATCCAACCTTGCCCGTGTCCTTCTCCTCCCTCTCAGTGATAGTTTCCTTTACAATTAGTATTGTTGTATATATGGAAACAAATATATAAATATAACCTGCTGAATCTGTTTACTGTTGCTTGTATGTGTATGCTTTTTAGAACTGACCACTTGGCATTGGATAACCATTTAGGGGGCTTTTCCCTAGGACTAATTCTCCCTTTCTCAGTAGTCTTTAATGGACTGTAGCTCTTCATCTAGGAGTATAGTCCCATGAAAATTTCCCCATCCTTTTTTTTGGTTTTTCGAGACAGGGTTTCTCTGTGTAGCTTTGTGCCTCTCCTGGAACTCACTTGGTAGTCCAGGCTGGCCTCGAACTCACAGAGATCCGCCTGGCTCTGCCTCCCGAGTGCTGGGATTAAAGGCGTGCGCCACCACCGCCTGGCAATTTCCCCATCCTTGTTGGCCTGTTAACTGCTGGTGTCATAGTTCAGGTCTTTTAAAAACAGCTATACTGATGCTGGTGTAGCTTCCCTGTCATATCTAGAAATCACAACCATGCAGCAGACTTACCGAGCCTCTGTCTTTTACAGTCTTTCTGTCCCTTCTTCTGAAATGTTCTCTGAGTCTAAAATGTAGGAATTGTGTTTTAGACGTATCAACTAGGGCTAGGCACCCCACAGTCAGTTATACTCTGCTGCATTTTAACCAGTTGTAGCTTTCTGTAATGGCCTCTGTCTGAGCAGGCCTTAAGTTCAATTAGACAGCTGCTGCTTATGACCAAGATATGGGCCACTATTGTATTTTTAAGGATATCTTGCCATGCTGGTCTTTGTTGTGGTTCATAGGCATCACATCTAGGTAGGATTATTAATTGCTTCCCTCCCATGGCAGCTTGCATAGTCCCTTCCAGTACTGTAAAAGCTAGTCCTCAGGGAAAAGGCTTTTTCCGTTTTTGTTTTTTTTTTTTTTTTTTTTTTTCCCGAGACAGGGTTTCTCTGTGTAGCTTTGCGCCTTTCCTGGAACTCACTTGGTAGTCCAGGCTGGCCTCGAACTCACAGAGATCCGCCTGCCTCTGCCTCCCAAGTGCTGGGATTAAAGGCGTGCCCCACCAACGCCCGGCTAGGGAAAAGGCTTTTAAGTCAGACCATCTCACATCCATTGAGTCCTGTCTCTAGAGTATGTGGTGTCCTCAGCAATAAGAACTTCTGAAGGACAACTAAGGGCAACAGCAATAGTCTGTATTGTTTTGAGCCTGTGACCAATAATTCAAAAGGAGGTTTCTCATGTCGGGTACTAGAGGTTCTGTTAGTCCATGGCTCTTGGGGAGAATCTCATTATCCCAAGAGGCATAACTCCATTTAAACTCTGTGTGTGTGTGTGTGTGTGTGTGTGTGTGTGTGTGTGTGCGCAGCACACATGTATACTTATGTAGTTTCGGGTAAATACAAAATTATTACGTCTTTTTTATACATTCTTGCTGTTATTTAGCCCTTTCTTTCCTTCTGTATTTTCCTCTGTCCTCTCTCTCCAATTAAAGCCCCCCTTCCATTTTTTAACATTCCTCCTTAATATCACCTGTATCTTTGCTATTCAGTACCCATCTCTAGAGCTCCCTGTGTCATGGTGTCCTTTTACTTTCCTGGTTTTTGTGATTACTTCAGGTTATATACTCACATCTGAAGTTTTGGAAGTAGGAACCATAATTTGAGAGAACACACGGCATTTGTCTTTCTGGGTCTGGGTTATCTCACTCAATATAATACTTTCTAGTTCCATCCATTTACCTGAAATTTTCATTTTTCTTTATAGCTGAATGGTATCCCATTGTGTACCACATTTTCATTGCTAATCATCAGTTAAATAATGTTTAGGTTGTTTCCATTTCCTAGCTATTGTGACTAGAATGACAATGAGCACAGCTGAGTTAGTGTCTGTGGACTAGGAAATAGAGTCTTCTTGGCATATACTAAGGAGTGGTATAGCTGTGTCACCTGGTAGATTCATTTTTCACTTTTTAGAAATTCTCTGCAGTGATTTCCAGAATGGCCACACCAGTTTGCAATGCCAGCAACAATGAATAGGGGTTCTCCTTTCCCCTCCTCCTTGCCAGTATTTGTTATCAGTTGTTTTCTTAATCTTAGCCATTCCGACTTGGGGAAGATGAAATCTCAAAGTTGTTTTATTAGAATTTACCTGATTTCTAGGGAAATGAACACTTAGCTTTTTTTTTTTTCTTTTGAGAACTTTCTGTTCAGATATATAGTCCTTTGTAATTGGGTGATTTGTTTTCTTGGCTTTTTGTTTTTGAGTTCTTTATATATGCTGGATATTAATTTCTGTCCAATATGTAACTGGTAAAGATTCTCTACTACTCTGTGGGCTTCCTCTTCACTTGATTGTTTGGTTTTTTTTTTTTTGGTTTTTCGAGACAGGGTTTCTCTGTGTAGCTTTGTGCCTTTCCTGGAACTCACTTGGTAGCCCAGGCTGGCCTCGAACTCACAGAGATCTGCCTGGCTCTGCCTCCCGAATGCTGGGATTAAAAGCGTGCGCCACCACCGCCCGGCACTTGATTGTTTCTTTATATGCACAGGAAGTTTTTTATTCTTATGAGGTTCCATTTGTAAATTATTGGCCTTAATTCCTGGGGAAAAGGAGGAATCTTATTCAGAAAGTCCTTTCCTATACATATGTCCCACATACTGCCTATATTTTTCTTCTAGAAATGTCAGCATTTCAAATTTTACATTGAAATCATTAATCCATTTAGAGATTATTAATATTCTCTTTAAATTCATTTTCTTTCTTTGAGTTCACTTAGCTGTCTTCTTTAAGCTCCTTGAAATATTTAGTAAAGTTTGAGTGTTGTTCTGAGCTCTATATCCTGGGGTTCGTCTAGATCATTGGAGAACATTTCTATAGGACTGATGAATTTAGTCCTTTAGGCATAAGGTCTTGATCTTTTCTATTGCTTGTGTTTTTTGAAGTGATACCTGGGCATGTGGCTTCTTTGGTTGGTTGCGTGTCTGATGTGGACACAACAGGCTGGGCTGGCACACAGGATGTGCCACTGACCCCAAACTGAAGATTGAGGAAAGTGCAGGCTTACCAGACTGGGACTAGGTTTTGATATTTGAGGTAGTTCTGGGGATTGGGGAAAGTACAGGGAGGGTACGGTCAGTCAAAATCACCAAGCTAGGACAGAGCACAGGATGTGCAGGCTTGGTTAGAGGTCCTGCAAGATAGCTCGGTGGGTAAAGGCACTTGACACACAAGCTAATTCTTGACACTTGACGTACACTAACTAACATTTGACACACAGATAATTCTTTGCCTTACCTGTTCACACCTAGGGGTGGAGTCCACAGGGAGCTGGAGGTGTGGTGGGAAGAGGAGATCCTGCAAGTTGGTTATGGTAAGGCAAAGAATTATCTGGAGAGCCAGGGATAAAAATGTTAGGGGAATCCTGGGTCTAAACCAAGAGTTGGAGTCTCCAGTGAATGTAGTAGGTAGAGGGGCACCTGTAAGCAGGCTGTTGCTGGGCTGAAGGTGAGATTGGAGAGATCTTAGTGGAGGAAAGGAAGGATAGTGTGATTCACCTACATGAGTCCCTGCTGGGTGGGATCCCAGATGGTTAAGATCTGTGGCTGACACAAAGGGATGAAGGAGGGGCAATGCTGAATCCTCCTTGAAGTTCAGTGGAAGCCACACGGACCGGAGGTAGGTGGGAAGTCAGGCTCCTGCATGTAGTCTGCTACAGGCCTTGGGGTGAGATTGTAATGGACGACAACCAGTGTGGAGTGGCTTCTTTTGAAAGTTTTAGCATCTTTACATGGTGAAGTTGGTTCTGTCATGCTGGGACTGGCTCTTATATAAAACCCTAAGCAAGCTTTCATGCCAAGTTCCCCAGTAGGTCACTTTTTGCTCCCCATTCTGCCACTGGATGTTGAAGAAGAGATAGGTGAGGCAGTCTTTTTGCTTTCTGGTACAATACTATTCATGTACCTCAGTATAGAAGTCTTGGCTTCTGGGTAAAGATTATTAACAGACATTGACCAACAATAGATTCTAAGTTAGTTGGCTTGATATTGCATTGCATTTCTAAGACCAGGACATAATTCTCTATCTTTCACCAGTCAGAAAGGCCTATTTTTCATCTTGGGCTTCTTGGACATGGGGGAGAACAGTGCAAATAGCTCTTTTCTTCTTTAGTGCATCTTTTTGTGTTGTTAAACTAAAAACAGGCACTATGGTGTCTCACTTGATTATCTTAAATATCTGTTCTAATAGTTTTGTGCCTTGACACTTGTTCAACTCAGTGTGTCTGTGGGAGTTATCACTGTAAGATAATACTCAGCTGCCATCTTTCTCCACCCACCAAAATGTCTTTTTTCCCTAAGACTAGAACAAACTACACTCTTGGGTGGTCTCAATTCAAAATATTCTGGCCTTTCCAGATAAAAATGATTTTTAAAAGAAAAAGAGTAAGTGGATAATTAGCCTTAGTTCCTGAATTTTTACTTAACTAGGAACCTAGCATTGGAGGAAGGTGGGTGAATTGTGGAAAATAATATAGGTTTTTTTAATCAGAGGGAAAAATACTTATCTGGTTAGTGATAATAAATTGTTCATATTATATTAAATATGGTGATGTATCTTCAAATTTGTATTGTTTCCAATTTCAGAAGACAACATGGATGATAACCGTGTTTTTAGAGGAAGAAAGAAAAATTTGAGTTATAACAGACATACATTTGACAGAAAGAACCATCATTTTGAGCATTATGGGTATGTTCTTCTATCTTCAAAATTCCAAGAGAATAATGAAAACATGGCAATAAGGGATTCCAAGAGGGCTCCAAAGTGGCCAAGTAGCCCCTGGGACCTTGCAACTCTTTCACTCTCTGTGGTCTTCTTTCAGTGAAAAACTGAAGAGTGATAGAGATTGAATACTGGTTTAGCAGCTCTAACCGTAGACATGGTGTTAATGAGGGGGTGATTCATAAAATAATTTGTTAGCATGTATAGCCTCTTTGCTTCTCTCTCTTTCCTAGTGTTCCTTATTCCATGGGACCCAAATGGAGAAGAAGAAAATACAGTGATGAAGACCAAATCTTTCTAACTGTGTGGGATGATGATAAACCAGAGGCGAGTGAAATAGGTCTGGATGCTGAAAATGGAACCCTGGCGAGCTGGTTCAAGGTCACAGTGAGTATCTTAATAAGGTCTGCATTAGACAGAATATTCTGGATCCTAAAAAGATGATCATAGTGACTGCAATAAATCAATTACCTGGAGAAATGCTATTGCATGAAGAGAGGAAGGATCTAGGACAGAGGTTCTCAACCTTCCTAATGCTAGGACCCTTTAATACAATTCCTCATGTTGTGGTGACCCCAACCATAAAATTATTTTCATTGCTGTAATTTTGCTACTGTTATGAACCATAATGTAAATATCTGACGTGTGACTCCTGTGAAAGGGTTGTTCAACAGCCAAAGGGTCATGACTCACAGGTTGAGAACCATTGATCATGGAGATCTATGTTTAGCACAGAAAACAAAGAACCATGTCAGATCCCTTTCGAAGTTCTTTAAGACTAGGTAGAAGGTCAAGAAAGAACACTTGGTAGTTAAGTCTGTTCTCTATCATGATTCCATGCTGTCTCTCTTCTCTCCCATTTTTATTTGTAAATATAGATTCCCAATGGAAGAAAGTATGAGAAGACATGGCTAATCAATTCAATGCAGGACCTCTGCAATGTGCCCGTCATCCCTGTTGATGTAAGAAGGCTGATGAAGCCAGATAGACACAAGGGAATGAAGGAGGGAGACCAGGAGCTAGCTGCTGTCTTCTAACATGTCTTCTCTTTTTCCCTTTTGTTGCCCATAGTTCCACTATGACAAACACCGGGCCCGGTTTTTTGTCCAGGATCCTACCGCTGCCTATGCATTGAAGGATATCAGCCACAAGATTTGTGATGAGACAAGCCAAAAGGTGTGTACTAACAGCATTCTCTGTACCTAGTCCTGAAAGGGGTGGTGACTGGCCATGAGCTGAGCATCATCTTTGGAATTAGAGGTCATAGTACTTATCTGTTTCTCCTTCCCACAGATACCTATCTTTGTCAGTCCTTCTGTTGTACCCTATTCTGTGCGGAATAAGTTCACATCAGAACAAATGGACCAGCTAAAGGTAATGCAGACTTAAGGCATGTTGTGTGTCTGCTTCCCAGACCTACCTCCTTTCCCTCTTACTCCCTGACATGCCTGACACTATGAACCCCAGAGCCTTAGAGCCACTTTCTCTACCTCTGTCTCTGCAGGTGACTGTGATGAAACGATATGATGCCTCTCAGAGAGCTCTGGACCTCCAGAAGTTCCGCTTTGACCAAGGTATGGCTGACTAAGGAAATTCTGGGTCGTGTGAGAGTAGATGGATCTTCCTAAGAAGAAAATGTAGGGATGGTAACTTGGGAAGGGTGTCTATCTGTACCAATGCTGGTCCAAGTGGACAGACAGCCTTCTAATTCCTTTTGTTCCACTTTCTGAAGACTTGATGAACAGTGACATTGACATGATGCTGAATCGAAGAAGCTGCATGGTTGCCACACTGCAGATCATTCAAAGCAATATCCCTGAAGTGAGGCCATAGACTCAGTGAATTTAAGTAGAGGGATAGAAGGGATGGGATGAAGGGAACATTTGTCACCAAGGCACTAGAATAGTAACTGTATCTCTTAACTCTTCCTCCCTGAAAGCTGTTGGCCTTGAACTTGTGCAACAACAAATTGTACCAGCTGGATGGGCTGTCTGATGTGGTAGAGAAGGCCCCCCAAGTTAAGATTCTGAACCTCTCCAAAAATAAAGTGAGAAGGGGAACCAAATGTGGGTTAGGTTGAGCGTGGGTGGTAGTGCACACCAGGGTTATGGTAAGAAGCAGGTAGAGACACTTATGAGGGAGGGTGGAAGCTGCAGTTACTGGGCCGCAAGTTTTCTCTTTGCTTAGGACAGCTTTACCAATTCCTTCTCGTCTTTATCAGTTGAAATCAGTTTGGGAGCTGGAGAAGGTGAAAGAGCTGAATCTGGAAGAGCTGTGGCTAGAGGGAAACCCCTTCTGCAACCACTTCATGGATCAATCTGACTACATAAGGTACATAATACCTGCTGAGTCTTTCCCCCTTCAGTGCCAGTGCCATAGTTATGTTTCTCGTTGCTGTGATGAAATACACTGTCCAAAGCAACTGAAGGGAGAAACGGCTTATCTGGCTTACAGTTGCAGGTTACAGTTCGTCATTACTTCGGAGTTAAGGTGGTAGGAACTTGAAGCAACTGATCATATCACATCCACAGTCAAGAAAAGAGAGCAATGAGTTAATGAATGCATACCACTGCTCAGCTCACGCTTTCTTTTCATTCAGTCCGAAGCCTAGCCAATGAAATGGTGCCACCTGTGTTCTGGGTGGGTCTTCACGCCTCATCCCAGTTAAGAAACTCCCTCAAAGGCATGCTACAGCCCAACCTAATCTAGACAGTTCCTCAGAGACTCCCTACTCAGGTGATTCTACTTTAGGTCAAGTCCACAATCTAAACTAACCATCACAAGCACCATAACCTGTAGCAACTACTCTATAGCTTGAGCTCCTCTTGATATGTACTTTTGCAAGAGTAGGTACCTCCGATCCTCTGAGAGGAAAACAGGCTCTGCCTTCTCTGTATGCTCAGCTATGCTCGCAGAAATCCCTTCCTTCTTACCTCCCCCTCCCCCTTTCACCTAGTCTGGGCTGTTTTTCACTTGTCAAAACATCCAGATTCCTCCAGAACCCTCCTATTCGACATCCCAAATGTACCATCCTCCCTCTCCTGTCCTGAGAGAAGCCTTCTTTTCTTGTTCCTGAACTATCCCTTATTTGTCCCAGGCTGCCCTCAAGGCTGTCCTGCTCTAAGCTGAGGGCTGAGATCCTGGGTAATGCTGACATGGACATTACTGTCTCTGTTCCATTGTTGGGAGCCCTAACCTCCTAGGGAAACATGAACTCCCTAGATCAAGGATCCAGAAGTGGGCTGCCACTAGAGAGCTAAAAAGGTTGAAGAGACAGAAAGACAGACCTCCTGGAGGCCTCTATCCCTCCCTTCTTCCTTCCCTACTTACCTATAAACTAACTTACCTGCCTGCCTGCCTACCCATAACCCCTGACCTCTAGCAACAGGCCAGACAGATCATTTCCCATTTGCTTTAGGTGTCTTCTGCTTTTATTTTGTCTCTACTCTCTTATGTCTCCCTGACAGCGCCCACACCTTACTTTAACTTCATTTCTGTTGCCACCTCCCCACTTTCCTATTTCTTGAGTCTTGAGCCTGCTTCCCTCACTCCCTGCCCAGCATCCTGGAGAACACTGGATACCTAACAAGGTGGCAGAGCCCTGGGCTTTTACCCAGTGCCTTGCTCCCTGAATTCTTCTATGGGTACTCTGAGGAAAAGAATACAAGCAAGGAGAGGAAAAAGCCACAGACCCTGGGCCTCCAATGTGGCTTCTTCTGGCTCTGGAGAAGATGCCAGTGCAGTGTGTGTGTGAGCTACTCGGGGGAAGAAGAGGAAGGAGAAGCAGGATCCCCAAAAGGAAGAAAAGCTAGCTCAACTTTAACTAATAATCACTTCTTTTGGCTTTTGGTTTTTGGACAGTGCCATACGGGACCTGTTTCCCAAGTTGTTACGCCTGGTAAGTTCCTACCTTCAACATTGTCTTGGCTTCCTCTCATAAATTATCTCTACACCTTCCCTAAAACTCGTTTTAAAAAAAAACTAGTAGATTTTTTAGATGTAGATTACGTGTTTGCAGCAGACCATCATCCATTTTAGATTATGTGGATTCCTGAAAAACATCAATATTTTCCCTGAAAAAGTATCCATAAGCAACACAGACACACAGAGGTTCCATATAATAGAGATTTACACAACTCTGTCAAACAGAGGTTCATTATATCACCCCTGGAATTTCCAGGGGCAATTAAACCCCCGGCCCCGGCCCTTTTCTTCCCCTTTAGGTCTCTGGATCTTCTTGGACATTCAGTGCCATTTACCCCATGCACTACTAACCTTCTCTTCCTTTCCTTAGGATGGTAAGGAGCTATTAATATCAACAGGAATGGACATAGAAGTCCCCCAATTAAGCAAGGTGAGAAAGGACCAAGAAAGATTTGTGGTGTTGCAAAAGAGAAGTTATTAGATTTTTTTTAATTGTTTTTTTTTTGTTTTGTTTTTTGAGACAGGGTTTCTCTGGGTAGCTTTGGAGCCTGTCCTGGAACTCACTCTGTAGACCAGGCTGGCCTCAAACTCACAGAGATCCGCCTGCCTCTGTGTCCCGAGTGCTGGAATTAAAGGCATGTGCCACCACTGCCTGGCTGAGACGTTATTAGATTTATAGTCTGAAATGACTTTCTGTTTCAGGAAACATGTACAGAATCTGAACTCATAAAAAACCTAGTTCTACAATTTCTGAAGGAGTAAGTACCCCTTGGACTACAAGAAAGGTGGGAAAGCTGAGCAGTGTTGGACTGCCTTACCACATTTGCCCATAGGAGTTTTAGGTCTCACTTAGGGTTCAGAGCACAGAAATCAGCTGTCCCCTTAGTTTATGCTCCTTCCCCTTACTAGATACTACTTGTTTTATGACAATGGAGATCGACTTCGGCTCATCGATGCTTACCATGATGAGGCCTGCTTTTCCCTGGCCATTTCTTTCAACTTCAGTGACCCAAACCTGTGAGTATCACAGCTCAAACTCTGTTCTGGAGTAGCATGCCTCTCCCTAGAAAATGCCTATATTGGGTAGAACATGGAGTTCTTTTCCTCTTTTCTCCTAGGAGTAACCTGGAAGAGTATTTCAAACATAACAGAGATATAAAGAAGCTGCAAGACTCATGTAAGTGTGATGGAGAAGACTGGGCAGAGGAAGGGAGGAAAGACAAAATTTTAGGAGTGGTCAGTGGGCCAGGTTGTATCATGCCCCTGGTCTTTGCTTCTTCTCTTCTCTGTAGATATGCGAATGCAGTTGCTGAAGCACACAAAACGTGACATTGTGGACTCTCTCAGTTTGTTGCCCAAAACTCAGCATGACTTGTGCTCTTTCTGGGTGGACGTGTGTTGCCACACAGTGAGTACTTGGTTCTTCTGTAGGTCATACCCAGAAATCTGGAGGTATGTAAGATCCTGAGCTCATAGCTTATACCATCTTCCCTTTCAGGATATGATGCTCTGTTTTTCTGTCAATGGGTTGTTCAAGGAAGGTGAGTATCTATAGAAATTCCTCTCTATGTCCCCTCTGCTTCCTCCCCTAGATAGGCACCCCTGAGAAGTCTTCCAGATTCTCTCATTCTACACCCTTCCTTCCTTCCTATTCTCCATATTCTACTGCCTTCAAACCATCCTAATCTGACTTGGGTCCATGCCTTTCTGCCCCACAGTTCACAGGTAAGGGACACAGGCTATGGAGTTTGTTGAGTCTCATTCCAGTTCCATACTCAGCAGCTTTGGACCAGTTTCTTAGCATCTCCAGTTCTCTATTTGTCAAACATGACTAATTAAACTCATCTCTGTAACAGATGTTAAAAAGACCCATCAAACACTAGAAGTGATTTTTCACAGGGTCCATAATGTGGTAAGGGGCACATCAAATGGGAGTGAATTATTACTGTTGTTGCCCTCCCCATTCCTGCCAAACCCTCCTGACTCCGGCCAAGCCAACAACTCTTCAGCATAAGAGCCCAACTTGGGAATGCTGTGTGAGTATGTAAATAAGGTGCTATTCTAAGAAAGCATTGTTGCTTCTTGTCCTTGAAGTGGAAGGAAAATGTCAAGGCTGTGTTCGTGCCTTCACGAGGATCTTCATTGCTACCCATTACAGCAATTCAAGGTCAGTGCTGTGTTGCTTCTGAAAATTCCTGTCCCTGCCCAAAGCCAGCAGTGTGACAATATGATGGTGCAGTTCTCAGGGTATCCTCAATATTTAGAAAGCCAACAAGGAGATCCAACAGTTTTGCTTGCTGGTTGATAGTGTAGACTTTGGGGTCAGAATACTATGTTCTTTCATGATAGGATTTTTACATGCTATATCATTGGCCAAGGCATTGAGCTTGTCTCTGGTTCAAGGTCTTCCCTTGTTGTGTGGGTTAAATTCACAAATCTAGTCAAGCTAGTCTTTAAAAGGTGAACTTCATATGGGGTGGATTGAGAGAAGCAGGCAAGGATGTTGGGAACCAGGCATAGATGGAATGTGGAAACAGTCTGGTTAGTGACTGGTAGTTATTGTAGGATTGGCATTGGTAATGTAGGCATGTCCATTTCTTTACTTGTCTGTCTGTTTTTCCTCCAGAATATGCATCATGAATGATGAGCTGATTGTGAGGAATGCCAGCCCCAAAGAGATCCAGAATGCCTTTATCTCATTGCCCACAGCCAACGCTTCTTCCAAGTCTCCCCTCTCTGAAGAGCAGCAAGAAATGGTGAAATCTTTCTCCATGCAGTCTAAGATGAAACTTAATTGGTCTCAGAAGTGAGTACTGGGTGTGCAAAGAAATGGGTGGGGTAGAAGAACAAGTGAATAATGGTACTTTGTAGGCAATTTGAAAAAACAATTAGGATATTTACTTCCCCTCCCCAAAGTGGGCTCAGGAAAAGTGTGTCCTAATCTATACTGATATCTTCAAAGGATTTTAAAACACTATAATATTCATGTGGTATATCTTATATATGAAAAATCATAAAGAATCCACTAAGAAACTACTAGAAGTGAAAAAAACAAATTCACCAAATTTTTAGGATATAAGATTAATATATACAATAATTTTTTGCATTTCTGTGTATTAACATTTAATATCCCAAAGTTAAATTGAGTGAACAGTTCCATTTATAGAAGAATAAAGAGGAACAAATACCAAAAAGCTATGGTGGGGAGCAGGTGAGTATAATATATGAACAAAGTTTTGCCAGCAATAGCTACTCACATATATAAACTGAACAATATTTATACAGAAAGTGACCAGGACAAGAGCTCTGAATATCAGGTGAAAAGCCATCATGTCTGCCTTGACTGTAACAAAATGATGAAAAGAAGCATGACATAAGACAGGGAATAAAGAGCCTATGTGACTTGTCACTGTTCTTATGGCTATCAAGAGAACTCATGACCAAGGCAACTCTTATAAAAGAAACCATTTAACTGGGGGCTTGCTTACAGCTTTAGAAGGTTAGTCCATGATCATCATGGCATGGCAGGAAGCAGACAGGCATGGTGCTTAGCTGAGAGTTTTACATCCTGATCCACAGGTTAAAGAGAGAGGCTTTTGAAGCTCACTCCCAGTGACACACTTCCTCCACAAAGGCCAAACCTCCTAATCTTTTTCAAAACAGTTCCACTCCCTGTGACTAAGCATTCAAATATATGAGCTTATGGGAGCCATTTTCATTCAAACCACCACGCCATGTCATATATGCCACCCACAGAACTACCTCTTACTTGGGGGAAGGAAAGTCCAGAACTGAAGTTTGAAAACCCGTCCCATGGCTTGCTCAGCCTGCTTTCTTTCTTTTTTTAAAAGTTTTTTTAAGAAAATGTTTTATTCATTGTAAATACCAATCACAGATCCCCCTCTTCCCTCCTCCCGTCCCCCCAGCCTTCCTCCCCCAACCCACCCTCCATCCCCTCCTACAAGAAGGTAAGGCCTCCCATGGGGAGTCAGCAGAGCCTGGAACATACAGTTGAGGCAGGTCCAAGCCCCTCCCCATGCATCAAGGCTGTGCGAGGTGTCGCACCATAGGTAGTGGGTTCCAAAAAGTCAGCTCATGCACCAGGGATGGATCCTGATCCTACTGCCAGGGAGCCCCTTACAGCCCAGTGACAGCACCACCCACAGTGGGCTAGGCCCTCCCTACCAATCACTAATTAAGAAAATGCCCCACAGACTTGCCTGCAACACAGTCTTGTGGAGACATTTTCTTGATTGAGCTTCCCTTCTCTCAGATGACTTTAGCTTGTGGCAAGTTGACACAAAACTATCCAGTACACTCTAAAGATTCTTTTTTTTCCCCCTGGAGCTGAGGACCAAACCCAGGGCCTTGCACTTGCTAGGCAAGTGCTCTACCACTGAGCTAAATCCCCAAACAAAGGTGTTTTTTTTTTTTTTTGGTTTTGGTTTTTGGTTTTTTGAGACAGGTTTTCTCTGTGTAGCTTTGTGCCTTTCCTGGAACTCACTTGGTAGCCCAGGCTGGCCTTGAACTCACAGAGATCCACCTGGCTCTGCCTCCCGAGTGCTGGGATTAAAGGCGTGCGCCACCACTGCCCCGCTTGTGTTCTTAAGTTTTTGTTGTACAGGTATTTCACTTCCCTGGCTAGGTACATTCTAACTTATTTTTGAGGCTGTTGTCAATGGAATTATTTCCATAATTTCTTTCTCAGTATGTTTGTCATTGGTATGTTGAAAGGCTAAGAATGTTGGTTTGGTATCTTGCCTCTTTGCTGACAGTATTTATTAATTCTAAAAAAAAATGTGGCTGAATCATTAGGGTATACCCTTAGATATAGAATCATATCATCTACAAATAAGGAGACACTTTCCTTTTCTAATTGTATCTCCTTTACTGCTTTCTCTTACTGATCTAGGTAAGACTTCAAGCACTGTATTGAAAAGAGGTGGAAAGAGTGGACATCCTTGTCTTAGTCCACTGATCTTAGTGACAGTGCCTTGATTTTTTTCTCTGTTAAGTATGATGTTGGCTATAAGGTTATTGTGTAAAGCCTTTACTATGCTGATACATGTTCCCTTGATTTCTGCTCTATATAGGGCATTTCTCAGGAAGCAAGGTTGGATTTTGTCAAAGGCACTTTCCGAGTCTATTGTGCTGATCATGTTATTTCTGTCACTCCAGGTGCCTTGAAGACAACGGCTGGGACTACAACAAAGCTGCTGAGATCTTCACTGTTCTTCAGGTGAGGTCTGGGTATCAAGTGAGTAACAGATGGATGGCTCAGGGGCTTCAGCAAGATGGAGTCTAGGTAGCCTGGGGATCAAATTCAAGTCTCTTCTGACATCCTAACTCTTTCCCTGCAGAATGAGGGCAAGATCCCAAAGGACTTCTTCGAATAAATGTGCTAAGGAGGTCCTGTGGATGTGATATCCCATCTCATCCACATTATTTCTGTTTGTTTATGTCTTCTCTCATGCTTGGGATCAGAGGCCTGGCTGACCAAAATCCAAAGTTACCATATAGGCCAGGTAACACAGCCACCCCCGGGGGCAAGTTCTTTGTTTTCCTCCAAAAATGTCTGTTTGTTTTCATAATAAATCATTACTTTACTTTGCACATTGTGTCCTGAATTGCTTTTCTCCTGCCTCAGCCAAGAGCCAGAGGTGCCAGGATGAAAAAGACCTTTATTCCCAAACTTCTACTACTTTCACCTCTGGCTGGCCCTAAGCAGATACATAAGGATTGCTTCAGTAGAAACTTTGTGAATAAATCCACATGCAAATAGCACATGCTACTTGCAGTGATTAGGCTCGGGAATCCAGGGACTCTGACAAATCCTCTACTTGGAGGCCTGTAGAAGCATCGTGTGACCTGGGTTTCAAAGGGGTGCCTCCAGGCTAGTGAGGCTGTGGAGGAGGGAAAGGTGTAAAGAGGGTACACATTTCACATCTCCTTGCTGGGCATTGGAATGTTTTCACAGTCTGCACTGTTATAGAATATTACTTTAACTAGACAAATATATGCTATATTTGTTTATGGTGTATTTAACAATGTAAAGATGTGTTGCTTTGCCCACCTTAGGCACCTCATTGGTCTAATAAAAAGCTGAATGGCCAATAGCTAGGCAGTAGAGGGATAGGTGGGCCTGGTGGGCAGAGAGAATAAGAAGGGAGAGAAAAAGAATGAGAGGAGGGAGAAAAATAGGGAGACACCTGGAGTCAGCCAGCCAGTCAGCTGCCAGCCAGCCAGACATGGAGTAGGACATACAGAGTGAAAGAAAGGTAAAAAGCCCCAAGACAAAACAGATGAAGAGAAACAGGTTAAAATAAGTTATAAGAGCTAGTGGGACAGGCATAAGGTAAGGCCGAGCATACATAACTAATATTAAGTCTCTGTGTCATGATTTGGGGACTAGCAGTCCAAGAATGCCTGCTACACTGCACCATGATAAGTTTTGATTTATATGCAGGTGGGTGGCAAGTGGGTCTTTTCACAGCTCTCTCCATGTTTCCTTCTTGTCTTTCTGCCTCCCTGCATTCTGAAGGAGCTATATAAGGAGTGTTATAAAAATTAGCCCCTGCTGGAGATCAGGAAGGTGATCCTGTCTGTAGAAGCATGTGCTCCATGTCCATGTTCTTGAGGGAGGGCCTTCAGACACTGGCTTTCACTACCAAAAAACAGAGCACACCCTCTCACTTTTTGGACAGTTCTGTGAGACCTTTCACAGAGAGAGGTGATAAGTTTTTTGCACCCTGAAGGCCTCTCTGCCAGTGCAGCAAACTGAATCAGAATGAATCAGGAAAAGCCCAGGTTTAATAGGTAAAGCGTTCCTGGGTGATTCCTCAGCCCTCAGAGAGGAGACTGGGATGAGAGACTGAAGAACCATGTGTCTGTTTTCTGGGATGCAGTTTATATGCCCTGTGGGAGTGGTCTTGAGCCTCTCTGGGGGAGGAGCTGTGTTTGGCAGGCTTTGAAGGGGCAGGTTTAGGGAAAGAGAGAGGGGAGGGGAGTTGAGGTGGATCTTCCACCAGACTCCTTCCAAACATTCCAGATTCTTTGGGTATAGGGATGCCAGAGTGCCAGTGTGTAGTGAGCCACAAGAACATATTATAGAGATTCAGCTGTGTATTAAAGCTATACTTTGACCGGCCAAGGGTCTGTCGAAAGGCAAGCCATTTATTATGAGTATTTGGTGTTATCCAGCTTTTAATATTTCAGCTGTCTTCTGCTATGAAATTCTTGCGTGGCCCAAATAGTCCCAGACCACTTGACAAATCGTTCAGCTCCTCAGACCTGCTGAACTTCTAGGTAACTAACTCTTCCGCTGAGCCTAGGAGACAAGCTGGCTGGAGATGCATAGCTTTGTTTCTCATGCTAATGAAGCTCAGACCATCCCCTTGCTTTGAGGCCTAGTGGCTCTCCAGAGCAATTGACTGAGAACAAAAGAGGTTTTTACATATCAAGGTGGAAGGTAGGGTGGAACAACATTCCCGAGGAGGCAGAGAACAGCATGGCCAGGGGAAGGAGGACAGGCATTTTCTGTGGAGCTAGACAGAATGGCATGACCAGGGAGAAGAGAAGAACACAGAGGTTTTATAGATGCTAAGGCAGAACTTTTGTAGAGTTCACCAGTGCCAGGAGTAGAGAGCAAGTAGAGATGGAGGCGAGGAAACAGAGGACTAAGATGAGGCTGGAAACATAAGAGCTTAGTTGTTAGCAGGACTATGAGATGGCAGTAAAAGAGAGGACAAAAGAGAACTGAGTCTCAGGACAGAATTGAAGCTATGCAGACAGGATTTCATCCCAGAGAAATAAAGTAGATGGACAAAGTGTTAGTTATTTGGCGGCACTCTTACCCTTCGAGGAAATGTCACGAAACATGACAGAATCCACTAACAAGAGTTTTATTAAGATAAGAGAGAGAGACAGGTGTGCTCAGGCCTGTTGAAAGGACATGTGCATAAAAAAGGAAGCCAGGAATATGGCGCTGGCTTATAAAGGCTGGGTCGCGCGTGCGTATACAGGTTCATGTGGCTACTCCATGCATTCGCGTAGATCACATGGTTGTGTTGTGCGCTTTACGCAACCATGCAAAGCCACGAGGGCCTGGTCACGCAAGACGTTTTGACCCAGAAATGGCTATTTTGACCCGGAACTGGCTAGGCAGAAGTGTCTAGATCCGCGGGCATGCCCAACCATGGGAGCGTGTTGTGAATCTATCACAAAGAGCTTAGTGTATCTAGATTTATACCTGCCCTGAATATCTGATGGAGCTGTAGCTATGTAGATAAAATTTGTCTTAGCTGAATAAAGTTAACAGACATAAGAGCATAGTGTACATAGATATTTTTTCCTCAGATATCCCACACTGAATGTAACGTCTGACCCGGACCCTGGGTAATCCATACCAGGGGTTGAGGTGGAGCTCCCACTCAAACATTCCAGACTCTTTGGGTACAGTTCAACTCTGACTACTTCCTGCAGGCTTGGGACTATGTGGGGAAGAGGAGTCGGGAGTTGGTGAGCTCACATTCAGCAGGAGGTGTGAGGGGAGGAGCATCCAGTTAATTGTCATCCTGGAGACCTCAGGCATCTGTTTCTTAAGAAAGCAGAGAAGGCAAGTTTCTAGGGAAAAAATAGATTATTAACCTCTGCCCTAGTTGTACTGTACAGAGCAGAAGAGCAGATAGGCCCTTTATTGGGGCATCTCAGACAATTGGAGGGTAGAGGGTCCCAGCTGCTGGACAGACCATGTATCCTAAATAGGTGCCCACTTGAGCCTAGAGAGATGGTACCAGCATGGATGTCCCAGACAAGGGGGTGGTGAGGATCACAGTGAACTGAGAAGGAACCTCATAAGAGAAAGGTAGGGGAGGTACCCAGCCAGTGGGGGAGTTTGGGCTGGGAGGTGGTGATTGAGGAGGAAGGACCTTCCATAAAGGAGCTCAAAAGGGCTCAAACCTGTAGGAGAGCGTGGGGTGGCCTGGAGGTGGGTAAGGGCAGTGGGGAGAAGGGAGGGCCAAGATAACCTGAGTTCAATGGAGAGCTTGGTGAGCTGTCATTTGATGAGTCCATTGGCCTTCTCAACCTTTCCTGAGGATAAAGGTGTCAACCACAGTTAGGAGGTAACAGAGTTCTTTAGGTGTAGGCCTGTGAGTGAAGTTCACCTGCCAATTCTCACCTGGTTGGTGTCCTCGAAGCTGGTGCAGAGGCTGACATATCTGGAGAGCCCCTGTGAATGGACCTGTGAAATACTCAGAGGAGTGTGGGGGCCAAGATGAATGTGGCCCCAAAAAGGCTAAGAACATTGCAACCAAGCAGAGATGCAGGGCAAGCAGGTATGACCAGAAAAAGAGTGTAAGAAGAATCGCCCTGCAAGAATGCAGGGAAGTGTCAGAGTCTTAAGTGGGAAGGAAGGGATCTCATCCACCCCTGTGACAGAAATTTGTGAGGGAACTGTAGGACCTGAGTGAGATGTCAAAAAAGAATAAGTAGCTCCCATGTCCAAAAGAAAGTCAGTGGACTTACCTGTTACCTGCAGCGTCACCCTAGGCTTGGAGAGGGCAATGGGAGTCAGCAGGTCTAGGCCATGTCAATTCTCCACCAGGCTTATGAGTTCTCAGTTGCCAGAGTTGGTAAGGCTGGACCTCCATGGCATGGCATAGAGGACGAGCCTGCATGGGGGCATTCTGATTTCCAGTGCCCAGACTGTCAGCAGACAGGGCATGACCTCCTGGGCAGCTGGGGGTCAGGGCAATACTGTGACCAGTGACCCTCCTTGCCACATTTGAAGCAAGTTTTTGGCAGAGTTGACTTGGGCTGAGCTCCAGTGAGATGGAGCCTTGTGGCAGACTTATCTTGTACCCCTTGTGGGGGCCCTGGGGGCCTCAGAGCAGCTGCTAAAGCTTGGGCTTAGAGCGTATTCTGTTGCAGCCTTGTCTGTTGGGTTGACTCGGCTGTCATTCTCAAGCATTAAAAAGTTTAAAAGCCATTTGCACCAATTCCTATAAGGTAGTTTGGGCATACTCTTCAGCCTTTTAAAATTTTTTCCAATATCTGGCACTGACTGAGAAATGAAATAGGTAGGAAGGCAGGAATCTGGTGAGACAGTATGAGAAGAAACTGGGGAAGATTTTGGGGTGTTAGGCCAGTGTGTATGTTGAGGCATTGGGAGATAGGGGTGAGCAGAGGGGGTAGGGGAGACAGGAAGAAGGGTAAGGAGGAGGAATTTGGTCTTGGATTTGTGGCCCTGGAGGAGGGGGTTGGGCAGGTAGAGTTCGGGGGAAGAGGGAGAGGGGTTAGTGTCTCCAGCAGTGTATGGACAGGTGCTGTGAGACATTGACCCCTGTAGAACCCAAAAACCATGGATGTAGGGCAGTTCTGTAGCCCCAATTTGAATAGATTTTGTAAAAGACCCCACAGGGGCATTTGGAGATCAGGCTTCAAATGGCAAGTGCTGTTTCTCAAATCTATGCTGGGGACCCGAAGCCTAGCACAATGCATCCATTGTGGTAAGTCTTGGGTCAAAAAAATGGGGGTGTATGGGAAATTTCCTTCAACACAACATCTTCTGGAGAAGGGGTCCCACGGAACAAAGGTAGCCCTTTGCTCCAGAATGGGTCAGGTGGAGCAAAGGCAGCCCTGTGCTCTGGAACAGGTCAGGAGCCTGGCGTGGCTGAATCTTTGGCAAGACACCCCAAAAAACGAAGAGGCCCTGGGCCTCTTAGGCAAGGACTTGGAAAGGGTAACTCACCCAGTCAAGAGTTGATCTTAGGCTGGCAGAGAGCAGGTGTTGGGGAGAGGGGTGTTTTCCCACCATGCAGCCCTGGGCCAGTGGGGAAAAATCAGCCCCCACCTCGGTGGAACCTCCAGATAAGTCTTTGCACCCTGAAGGCCTCTCTGCCGATGCAGCAAACCCAATCAGACCAAATGAGGAAAAGCCCAGGTTTAATGGGTAAAGCGTTCCCAGGTGATTCCCCAGCCCCTCAGAGAGGAGACCGAGATGAGAGACTGGAAGAATCATGTGTCTGCTTTCTGGGATGCAGCTTATATACCTTGTGGGAGTGGTCCTGAGCTTCTCTAGGGGAGGAGCTCTGTTTGGCAGGCTTTGAAGGGGCAGGTTTAGAAAAAGAGATAGGGGAGGGGAGTTGAGGTGGATCTTCCACCAGACTCCTTCCAAACAGGAGGCAATTAGAAATTGCCTCTAGGCAAATTCTAGGCAGGTGTTAAAAATGAGAAACCTGCAAAATTTGTTTCCTGCCTCACGGATTTCCTCCATTTCTGTAATGCATGTGCTTTAAACAATAAACAGGCACACTTTCTGAAATTCAATTAATAGTGGTACAGAGTTTTCCAGTTACAGGCCTGTAAATTATGACAGATACAGTCCTACGTGTTGACAAGTTATGCTTGTACTTTATTGTGTTTGGTGTAATTACCCACTAGTTAACACTTTTCAGATTTTATGTGAGTTTACATAGTTATGTGATGGAGCATAAATTTCAAGAAAATATGAACTGAGGGGTAGTTTTTATTGCATAGAGAATAATGCCAACTTTGTTCTTACATGAAAGAACTCAGTGGTCAGACACAAGTTTCTGTAATTCAATTCTCAGTCATACCAAGCAGAGAACAGAACCCCATTGCACATTTGTTAGTCTCCTTGTAAGAAATGATGATGATCTCACATGAGATGGAGCAATCACATTACTGAGCTTAATTCAGGGTCTCTGAGCTGCTAGACGTCCCTTCAGTGACCATGGAATCCTTGGCATGACCTAATCAATTCCATTTGCCTTTCTATCAATTCCCACAGTTCCACTTGTTCGGGTGCTCTTGTGCTCTCTCACTCTGTCTATCTGTCTCTGTGTGTGTGTGTGTGTGTGTGTGTGTGTGTGTGTGTGTGTGTGTGTGATATATATTTAGATAGAGAGACAGACAGACAGAGTGACTGACAGAGGGTGAGGGAGGAAGGAAGAGGGGAGGGAGAGAGAGATCTGCAAATATTTTCTTAGGAGAAGTTCTTGCTTGGAAGCATTTAATGACATAACATGCATAACATAATGTCCACCTAGGAAGGTGGATAGTGGGGTAGGGGTACAACAGATATTTCTATGCACTATTTTCTTTTCCTTTATTTTTATTTTATGAATATGGGTGTTTTGCCTACATGTATGCCTATGTACCACACATGTGCAATGCCCAAAGAATCCAGAAGAGGGCATAGGATCTCCTGGGACTAGAGTTACAAGTAGTTGTGAGCCGTGGGGTACTGGGAATTGAACCCAGGTCTTCTGGAAGAGCAGCCAGTGCTCTTTAATGTTGAGCCAGCTCTCCAGCCCTGTACATTGTTTTTAAGCATATCAATATGCATACATATTTCTTAGTGCTGTATGAAACATTTTTATCCTATACATATATTCATGTGTGCATATGTTTCATATAAATTGAATCATAATATAGGTTGTACCCTTTAATATCCATTTCATTTCCATTGTACCAGTTATTGAAATGAATCTGTATGTAACCACTACTTACTCTGTACATTTTTGTAGGATTTTCACTGGTCATTTTTCTCATTCCAGACATTTTTGTCTTGGTTATAGTTTATTACTCGGATAAAACACCATAACCAAAAGCCGCTTGGCAAGGAATAGGCTTATCTTGTTTGCACTTCCACATCACAATCTATCTTCGAAGGAAGTAAGGGCAGGAATATTGAAGCAGGAATTGAAGCTGAGACCATGGCTTGCCTCCTTATGGCTTGCTCAGCTTGATTTCTTTTTTTTTTTTTTCCAAGACAGGGTTTCCTGTATAGCTTTGTGCCTTTCTTGGAACTCACTCTGTAGCCCAGGCTGGCCTCGAACTCACAGAGATCCACCTGCCTCTGCCTCCTGAGTGCTGGGATTAAAGGTGTGCACCACCACCGCCTGGCTCAGCTTGATTTCTTAAAGCACCCCAGCCCAGGGCACTCCCATGTCATCAACCAAGAAAATATCCCCGAAGGCCAATTGGGTGAGTACATTTCTCCAATTGAGGTTTCCTCTTCCAAAATGACTCTAGCTTGTTTTAAATTGACATAAAACTAGCTGGCACAACATTGTTGGTTTACATACTGATTGTGTGAATGTGGAGTCATCTGAAAGCAGCAAATAGCAGCCATAGCCTGGAAGGTCCAGTTATATTTTCTCTGTTCATTTTCCTGGGCTTGAGAACACACTAGTTCATGAGAGTGTGAGGGTTGGTGGGGCTATGGGTTATGAAATTCACATGGGAATAGTTCCAAGAAAATAATTCCTCTATGTTACCTCAGTACTTTCCGGCTCACCACATACAAAGGCATCAAGGTCATAGACAGCTTGAATGGGGGACATGTCTTACAGGGGTTTCATGTGAGGGTAAACGTGGACTAATCCCTGCCTCATCGTGGCCTAGGAATCTCCGTGTGGAAGGAACTCCAGAAGCAACTAGGGGAACTCTGGGGAAGTGCCTTTATGATGTCCTTTTCTAGCTGGAATCTCCAGATGATGTGTGAATGTCCTGAAAATACTCTAGGCTCCCATGTACTAATTTCCAGTCTCAACCATTTCTTCACAAATTTTGTTTCTTACCTGATACTCTTATTCCTGGGACAGCTGCTTAATGCCCCACTCAATACTATACAGTTGCTACTTTTGCAAATGTGGATTTAGTTTGTCCTGTTTGATTTCATAGAAGGCGTTAATAGATCATTCCCAGAATGATGACAGAATTTACCTCCATACCCTGACCTTGTGATGCCACTGCCCTGTAATCCCTGTTCTGGAGAAAGCTGGTGGCTGGATGTGAACACTTTGTCTCCTCAGTGATCACATCCAAGAGCACAAATGCTGTGGATATCATTCTGTATAAATAAAATGCTGATTGGCCAGTGGCCAAGCAGGAAGTATAGGCAGGACAAGGAGAGAGGAGAATTCTGGGAAGTGGAAGGCTGAGGCAGAGAGACAATGCCAGCTGCCGCCATGACAAGTAGCATGTGAAGACACCGGTAAGCCACGAGCCACGTGGCAAGGTATACATTTATAAAAATGGATTAATTTAAGATATAAGAACAGTTAGCAAGAAGCCTGCCACGGCCATACAGTTTGTAAGCAATGTAAGTCTCTGTGTTTACTTGGTTGGGTCTGAGCAGCTGTGGGACTGGTGGGTGACAGAGATTTGTCCTGACTGTGGGCCACGCAAGAAAACTCTAGTTACACACAAACTTCAAACATGCAAGGTTTGACACTGTCCACTCTTAATGGAGAAAAAATGGTATCTCAGTCCTAGTACTCTAGCTTCCATCCAAAATGTAATCAATCATATAAGGTTAGGAGGATGCACTTGCAGCCAAGTATGTCTTTGATTTCGAAAGGCTTTGATCTCACAATGATTTCCTGGGAGCTCCTGTAGCATCACAACAAAGCATATTCATAATCTTCCAGCAGTCCTATCTAGAAGGCTATAGACCCTGGAGTGTCCAGTCAGTTATCTCAAGGTCCTGCCTGTTCTCCTGGAAGGCCCCAGTATCCTCCCTCTAATCAGGCTGAACTCCCTGGCCCTTCCTCCTTTCCACCCCGTAAGCCCTGTTTGATTTTGAGAACAAACTGACTATCCAATGAGGCCTTCCTCTTCTTTAGTAAGGGGCTCTGTAGGGCTCTGCAGAGGTCACATAAGTTCCACAAGAACCTGGAACTAATTCAGTGATGGCTGTGACCTCTCCACTCCCTGGGTCACTGGAGGAAAGGGGAGGAACAGATGGTTAGTAAACATCTGTATGCTGTGTCCTTACATGGCTTGGATCACAAAACCCTGACTAGAGGCAGTGAGAGAATGAAGCAAGGACAGCCATGGACATAGAAAAGCTGTGATTGGCTGGACTTGGATCACTGATGGATAAATCTCAGCACTCCAGAAACTTGGTGTGTTTATTATGTATAGTTTAACCGGGAAGCAGGGTTATTGCATTAAGCTAAATAAGGAAGGAGAGTTATTGTATACAATTGAACAAGGAGGCAGGACTAGCTAATTTCATTAGGAACATTCTACAGGTTTAGCAGTCTTCAGGCTGAAAGCGTTGGGGGAAGAAAGCTACAGTGGACATTTTATGCACACCCTATCCACAGCCACATTCAGACCAGATGAAGGCTTTGCCATCCCTCTGAGCCTTACCTGGAAAAGTCTTCTCCAATCCCACAGGTCTGAGACACTGGGGTCCTTGACATGAGTGTACCCCTGTCAAACAATACATATGACTCAGGATTTCACTGCCACCCTACACTGTATGAAGAGGCAGGAGATGGAATTCACCCTGCAGTGGCTCTGGCGTTGGGGCCTAGGAAGAGCTCCTGCCTTTCTACTCCAGTGTCCTATCCTAAAGACCCACAGTCACCTTTCTGGAGCTTCTGGGGTGAGGGTCTAAGAAGGACCCCTAGGACCTATGAATATCTGACATGATTACGAAAGGATATGGCAGAGTGCAAAAGAGGCACAACTAGTCAGTGGGTGAGAACACTACCCCAACTCCACTGTACAGTACAGAAGATGGCACCGACTCTCCTCTGTAACAGAGAGGAGTGTGTGTTTATTTCTTATATTCCCCATACTCACTAAGACTCAGTAATACTAATGAAGCTTAAAAAATAACATTCCTGTTAAACATGGAGTTGTTGGGCTGGGAAGGAGGCAAACACAGGCAAAGTGAATAATGGACCAAAAAAAAAAAAAAAAAAGATAAGATGGAGAGAAAATGTCCAGGGCTTCTTAGAACCTTAACCTGTGTCAAAGAAATGTGATCATGTGGTAAGAATGCCTGGTTTCTGGGGTTTGGAGGGGGTGAGTGGCATGGTCTTTTAAAAACCAACATTTGTAATAGGATCTAAGCCTGATGGTTTTGTACGTCAAATTGGGTGAGATACATAAATAAGATATTTGATCAAACACTTTAACTATTTCTACAAGGGTATTTTCAGATGAGATTAGCATTTAAATCACTAGGCCTTACTTAAGTATATCAGCCTCGATAATATAGGTGAGCCAATCCACCAATTAAAGGCTGTCAGAGAGGAAAAGCCTGGCTGACCTCTGTTTAGAATTCTGCCAGCAGGCTGCCTTCAGATTGCAGATGCAGTTCTTGGGTGGACCTTTGCCCAGCCAGCCTTCCCTATAGAGTTTGATGAGGTTCTACTATTGTCTAAGCAGATTCCTTAAACTACACAATTGCATGAATGCACACACATGTGCTTCTTATCGATTTGCTTCTCTGGAAAATCCCAACCAAAACACCATGCAATGATGCTTAAATTGTTAATTTTTAGATGGCACTTGGAATAGCAAGAAACTTAAGAATCTCTACATGTTGAGTAAGTGGACTCATCTGTAACAATGTTAATTCTAACAGTATTCTTGAAAGAAACACTAGTGAAAATCCAAATCTTCAGCAACAGTTGTCAAAACAAACAAACAGTATAGGGCTGGGGAGATAGCTCAGCAGGTAGGAACACTTGCTTTGAAGACCTGCGGATCTGAGTTCAAAGCTCCAGCATCCACATGAGTAATACTGGGTGCAGTTATGCTTCTTTATAACTGCAGTAGTGGCTGAAGAATTAGACACAAGAGGATTGCTATGGGTTGCTGGCCACCAGCCAATCAGAAAACCAGCTCCAGGTCAGTGAAGAGATCCTTTCTCAAGGAAATAAAGTGCAGAGCAATCCGCCTGATATCTTCCTCTGGACTCTGCACAAGCGCACCCGGCTGATTGCACACACATACATACTACACAGACACACAGACAGAGAGACAGACAGACACACACACACACTCCTGGCTGATTTTGTGTCAACTTGATACAAGCTAGAGTCGTCAAAGAAGAAGGAGTTGAGAAAATACCTCCATGAGATTCAACTGTAGTGCATTTTCTCAATTAGTGATCAATAGGGGAGGACCCAGCCCATGATGGTTAGTTAGTGCCATCCCTGGGCAGGTAATCCTGGCTTCTATAAGAAAGCAGACCGAGCAAGCATGGGAAGCAAGCTAGTAAGCAGCACTCCTTCATGGCCTCTGCTTCAGCTCCTACCTCCAGGTTCCTGCCCTGTTTGAATTCTTGTCCTGACTTCCTTCAATGACGAACAGCAATATGGAAGTGTAAGCCAAATAAACCCCTTCCTCCTCAATTTGCTTTTTGGTCATGGTGTTTCATTGTAGCAATAGAAACCCTAACACACATGCATGTGTGCACATACACATACATACTATACACATACATACTACACACAGAGACAGAAACAGAGACAGACACAGAGACAGAAAGAGAGAATTAGAAAATAAAATGATAAATGAGTCAATGGTTTACGCAACTCTAATGACCTGAGTTGATTCCTATGGCCCACATGGTGGAAGAAAAGAACTTCTCTGTTGTCCTCTGACCTCTATACACTTACTATGGTGTGCCCACCCCAACTTTACACTTAACGTAGAAACTATTTAGAATTAAGAAAATATATCATGGTTCATTCTTACAGGGGAATTATTTGTAGCAGAGAAAACAAATACCCTAAACCTAAAAATCAAATTATATAAATCTGAAAGTGCAATATTAAATCATTAAGTGGTGGTTCAGAGCCCCTACAGTATGAATTTTTATATATAATATAAACTATCTGGGGATGCTTTTATTTACAGTGTAAATATAAAGCAAAATATGAACACCTCATTCTAATTCCAAGTTACATCAGTAGGTAAAGGAAAGACAATATGCAATTCAGGGGGTGGATTCAGAGCATTTGCCAAGTTTATTATCCTAAGTACTGAGCACTTGCAACTTCATTTTACACCTTTCGATAGCATTCATATGTTTACTATGTCTGATAAATAACAATGATTTTTAGAGCTTTTTTTCATAAATCTAGTGTATACCCATTTTACCAAATGATTGAAATTCAATTGGTTACAAAGATGGAGTATCAACAACCAGAAATCTCACCATAACTGAGGAAAATAAGAACATTTTGCTGTTTCACTCTCTTGTTTTTTAGTTGCTTGAATATGTGCATATATTATGTGTATGCTGATATATTATGTGCATGCTACATGGACATTTTTTAGAATGGTAGTATGTATGCAGTTTTATGCTATCTTGTCCTCTTTGTATTTTAATGTTAAATCATTTGGCATGGAAAAGCATTGAGGTCTGGTTTTGTCAAAAAAAAAAAACTTTATAGCTGTATCTGTCCCATTTCTTGAATCAAGCATTCAAATACACTGGTAGGCAAATGCCACATCTATTTCATATTAAATGATATTATCCGAGTCTGCTAAACAGCTCTCTATGCTCTTCGTTTAATCTGTATGCCATTCAGTCTGTTCCAGACAGTGATTGCAGCAGCACAGACAGAATAATTCCATTGCCTGGCAATGCAAGCCCCACCCATATGACTCACCTTTTGAACGGCTTCACAGTGTAATAATAATCACAGTGAATGATGAAAAATGTATAATACTCACTACAACATGCCAAGCTAGGCTCTGAATGCTTTTAATGTCATCTTTCAATTTCTCTCAAGAGCTCAAAGGGGCAGATACTGTTCCAATTCCTATTTAGAACAAAATGGAGTTTTGGTGTGTTTTCTTTATCATAAATACAATACATACTTATTTTACAGAGTTAACAAGACTCCGAGAAGGAAATGAAACCCACCACTACTCTGTGGGTCTCTAGATCAAATTCACAAGTATCTCATCTTAAAGGCCATGTCCTACTCTTTTTATGTTTAGTATCTTCCAGTGTTAGTGGTAAGGCCATTCCAGGAAAAGGGACTCCTCCAAGATCCTGTTGTTGTTCAGCATGGACACAGATACAATTTTGTTTTCATTTATGACCCCTTTTAAAGGCTTAGCTGGAAACTAGAAGGGAAATAAGGGGCCTGGAAACCATCTAAAAAAATTAAATTTATTTTTTCTTTTCCAAACTTCCTCAGTTCATCTCACAACACAGAAATGACCAATACTAGTGTTGCTTAGCTTATTCTGAGTTTCAAATAAAACAAACACCGTATCTGTCAGAAATAAGACCTAAAAGTACAGTCATAAAAGACATGTACATGTGATGGGGCAGGCGGGTGGCCTGGCAAGTGGGCCGAGTGTGGCCCAGAGCCCCCTCTCTGTGCGTTTGTGAAGTGATGGGTCCCCAGGAGGGGAAGGAATTTGCCTCACATGGGCGCCAGATATAGTGGCAATTGATGAGGCAATCCCATGTAGTTTATCTGGTAATTAAAAGAGGTTTATTTCAGAGGTAACTTACAGCCCATAAGGGGTCAGTTACAGGATCTGGGAGAGATGAGGTACAGTTCAGTGTGGTTCTCTGGAGAACTCTGACTTGGTCTGCAATCCAGCATCCAGGATCACGAGGAGCCAAGAGAGCAAGCATGTATGCCTCTCAGGTCTTAAGGGGTCTCGTCTTGGCCACGCCCCAGGGGCAGGTCATAGGCAGGTGTGGCAGTTACTTTTTGCCACACTAGGGGCAGTGCTTCAAGGTCAAAGCTGGAAGAGCTACTCACTACACTTTATAGGTGTTCAAGATACTTTTCATTGTTGACATTATTCAGATCAGAATACAGGAGTTATGGGAAGTTAAAAAAAAACAAGGTTTGGGCAAGTATCTCAGTGGTAGAGTGCTTGTCTAGTATACACAAAACTCTGGGTTCAATCCCAGCACCCAAAGAGTGAAAAAAAGAAGTTAAAGCAATTTTCCCAGGGTAGGAGCCTCATAAATGAGTGCTTAGAAGTTAAAACCTTCAATCACGAAGTACCAGTATTTTTTGCTCTGTTGTCTGCAATGAGTCAATGAGCCTAGATACTTTGCTTAGGACTTCTCCTTAATCGTCAGTCTTACTTCTTATCTATTTATCAAGATTTTGTCTTAATATCTATATAGTCAAATCTGAAAGTATAAAGTATGAAAACAGCTCAGAGAAAATAGTCATCATCAATATTGCAGATATTGGGTTAATAGTTCTACATCTCTTAACAGAGAAATTGCCCACAATTGAATCACAATGTAATGTAAATTCCAATTTAATGTTTGAAAACATACCTAATGATATTATAAGTGATAAAATACTAAATGAGCTCTAATAGTACACAAAACAGATAAGGAATAACATCATATGCAGAAGTCAACTGCACATTTTTAGAAGAATTCTACCTTCACATCTAAATAAATAGCTCGTCAATTTATTGTTACACACAATATCAAGTGAATGTGCATCAATATAACATTAATAATAAATAACACATATTAAGGCAGGGGAGTGTGCATGGTCCTCGAGGAAACTGTACTGACACTAGTAGCATAATCCAGATGAATTTTGCTGAGATGGACCTTTAGGCATGACTGCTGGTGTTCATCTTTGTGTTTGCACACAGTGTCCTTGTATTGTCCTTCCATACTTCATGTCCAGGGTGCTGCTAGTGGACACAGAACGGGGGCCACAAAAAAGCAGAAATCCAAGACATGAAGCAGGGACTCTCCAATGTCAATTTCTCAGACTAGTTTTGCCAGATACACCAGGATGGAGACTTCAGGGCACTGTGTCTTGTACCCCTGTGGAAATATGGAGAGCTCAGTTAGCCAAAGTGTCTAGATTACAGGTAGTATGTTCTATACATTGCAGTCAAGCTTGATATCTCGTTTATTTCCTGATAGCCTTTCCTACAGCAGCAGATGAAAGAATAATAGTAAGTGGCACTGTTTGTGCTTTTCCTTTTTTGTCTAAAATGTCATTTGTTAAAAACAAGCATTTGCACAGTATGTATAAATTATGTCAAAAGCAGCACTACTATTTTTTCCAACATAATATTTTTATTGATTATTTGGGGATTTCATATAATGTATCCCAAACACACTCACTTTCCATTCCTCCCAGGTCCACCCTCCCACCCTTGTGCACCCCCCTCCCCTCAACCTCACACCCACTGCCAAAAAATAAAAAGGGAAAAGAGAAAGAAAATACATCAATTACAATTTGTGTTGCCCCTATACTTATTGGAGAATTGTCAAACTCTCAGTGGCCAGCCCCTTAAAGATAACTGAGTCCTTTCCCAACCCCCTGCCAGAAGCCAACAACTATGAAGAGCTACTCTTCAGCATCTTCATCACAATTTTTAAGGACTCTTCCTCAGTGGCTTCCTGTCTAGACTGTTTCTTTTTTCTTTGGTGGGGGGAGGGGTTGTTGCAAAAGCCTGCAATGTCTCATTCTCAATTAAGAGTCTGCAGTCATCTATACTACTGCAACAGATGTTTCACTGTCCGCAACAGTCAGTGGCAGCATGGATCATGACTTCCACCAACTGCATGGACCACAGACATCCACTTGGTCACTGGACCATATCATGGACCATAGACTGTGGTGTTATTGTGTTCCCCAAAATATTGTGCACCCTAATAAACGTATCTGGGGTCAGAGAACAGAACAGCTACAATATTAAACATAGATGTTAGGCAGTGGTAGCACACGCCTTTAATCCTAGCATTCCAGAGGCAGAGATTCACCTGGATCTCTGTGAGTTTAAAGCCATACTGGAAACAGCCAGGCATGGTGACTCACACCTTTAATCCCACGAAGTGAGCCTTTAATCCCAGGAAGTGATGGCAGAAAGCAGAAAGGTATATAAGGTGTGAGGACCAGGAACTAGAAGCATTTGGCTGGTTAAGCTTTTAGGCTTTTGAGCAACAGTTCACCTGAGATCCATGAGGACACAGAGGCTTCCAGTTTGAGGAAACAGGATCAGCTGAGGAATTGCCAAGGTGAGGTGGCTGTGGCTTGTTCTGCTTCTCTGATCTTCCAGCATTCACCCCAATAACTGGCCTCAGGTTTGATTTTATTAATAAGACGCTTTAAGATTCATGCTACAATAGACTTCATCATGACCTCTGGACGAAATACAGATCACAGACATCAACATGGCCTCCAGTCGCTTCAGAGACCACAGACATCAGCATTGTCTCCTACAGCAACCCATCATCATAGACAGCCACATTATCTCTGGTGGCAGTACGGATCATAGATGTCAACATAGCCTCAGGCAGCAGCACAGACCACAAACACCAGCATGACTCCCCATGTGTCAGAGCAGACCACAGACATGTACATGGGCCTTGGTGGCAAGACAGACTACAGACAACCAACATGGCCTTAGGTGGCAGCCCAGACTACGGACATCCACTTGTCCTCTGGTGGTAGTATGGGCCAAGAACATCAACATGGTCTCAGGTGGCAACATAGACCATGAACACCAACAAGGCCTCTGGGGCAGCATGGACCACAGACATAAACATGGCCCCAGGCAGCAGCCCAGGCCACAGACATCCACATGTTCTCTGTTGACAGGATAGAACACCGACACTAACATGGCCTCCAGCAGCAACACAGACCATTGACATCAACATGGCTCCTGGTAGTAACACAAACTATGGACATCGGCATGGACCCCAGAGCCATCATGGAGAAGGGACATCAACATGGCCCCTGGCAGCATCTCAGACTACAAACACTAACATGGCCTCAGGGGCCAGCACAGACCACAGACATCAGCATGGCCTCCAGTGGGAATATAGACCATTAACATCACCATGGCTCCCAACAGGAACACGGACCACAGACACTCATATGGTCTCCAATAGCAGCAAGGCCCTTGGGCATCAACACAGCCTGTGGTGGCAGCCTAGACCACCTACGCCAGCATTTACTGGCTGTAGTCTGGACAGCATTGTGGCCTCTGGCGGCAGCATGGAGCATGGAGATTTTTTTTGAGAAGGCCCAGTTCAGGAAATGAACCATTCTCCATCTCAGACATCCTGCGGTTGCTCAGAGTCAGGGTGATATTGGGGCTTGGCAGTGAGTTTAGGGACAGAATATGCATGAGCTCCAGGCTGCTGCTCATCACCCTGTCGGCCCTAGGTTTTTTGAGGAGGCCCAATCCTAAAAAAATGAACCATTCTTTACCTCAGATATCCTGCAGTTGCTCAGAGTCAGGGTGATTGTGTGGCTGGACAGCACTTTCGGGGGCAGAGCCTGGGTGAGCTTCAGGCTGCTGCACACCAATCTCCAACATCCTGTTGCTGCCCAGAGTCAGGATGATCTTGCAGCCGGGCAGGGCATCCGGGGACGGGATCTGTACGAGCTCCAGGCCGCTGCACATCTCCCTGCCTTAAGTGAAGGCAGTCGGGCCTGCTCACTCGGTATGAACATCTTGCCTGTGACCCAAGGGCAGCTCCACAGCAGTGGTGCCTCCATGCTGCAGGCCCAACCAGGGAACCAAGGACCTGCACTATGAACTGCTCCGTGGTCCCACAGGTGCCAGTGGCCACTGCCATTAACCTTGGGTTCTGGTTGGAGCAAGTCGGGGGTGGGAGGATGATGACAGGATACCACAGGACTTCACTCAGCCTCCACCGATAGTCTGCTGCAGGAGCTACGTGTGCTGTGGCCATCTTTGCTTGATCTCCCTGCAGCACTACTATTTAAATGTGTTTTCACGGTAATGTTTTTTACATGAGTTTGATGGGCTTGATTTGCAATTTTTATTTAAAGCATTTCAAATGAAGTGGGTTTTAATCATTTAGTGATCATGGTCTGTAGAATGAGACACAGCGAAAAAACAAAGCAGAGGACTGATGAATCTAAATTGATGCTTGCTTGAACTGAGAAGTATGGTTCAGCTAAATCTGTTTCCAAAGCATGTTTTCTCATTAAAACATTTTCAAGTGCCTGTATGATTTTCTTCCTGGCAGACACTTATTTGCTGTGAGTAATCCATTATTGACAAGTGGCTAGAGGCTTAGGCCTCAGGGTAACCGTATTATGGAAGGGCTAAATTCTATCTCTAGGTTTTTAAAGGTCATATTTGTATTCTCATGTTCCCTAATGATCTAATAAGTAGCTCATTATTATTAGATTATTTTTACTGTGAAAAACCAAGTGGTGCATCCCTTTGGTTTATCATCAAAATGAATACTACCATAGTGAATTTAAAGGTCCATGTATTTTAACTCACCAGGCGCTAGATTTACCTTGCACCAAGTTCATTTAGCTTTATAAAGGACACAGAGCAGGAAATGGTGTGGTATATATAATAAGCAAATCAAGAAGACGCTCCTGGTGTCTCCTCACCGTGCAGGAGATATTTCTGCCACAAAGGATGAGAAGCCAACCTGAGGACATTAGAGCAGCGTGATTATGCTCTATTAATTTAGTGCTTGGACGAGATGCATCTTACTGCCTTTCAGTGAGCTGCAGCTCAAGGAGATCATGCAGGAATGGCAGGGCCAGGGGCTATCTAGATGACATAAAGTAGCTGTGTCCAGACCATTCTGTCCTAAGAATGTGTGCTTTTAGGTGACCATGCAGGAAGAAAAACAAAACAAAACAAAACAAAAAACCAGACAAATGTCATTGAATCTAGAGGAAACGTTCACAGCTGTTACCTTATTATCTGTGAGTGTTAAGTAGGAGAAATCCGAATGTCCTTTATTTCACATGATAGTGAGGTTTTTCTCCACAAGTTGTATTTGCTTGAAAAGAGACAATAAGCATTTACAGAATTAAGAAGGCAACTGGATATAGTGGAAATTCGACCTGACCCACCATGTCTTGTCCCACCAGTTCCCAGTTTCTGAGGCTGCCAGTGTCCAAAGATTCTCCCAAGATAGTCCGTGTATTTGTGAATATTGGTGTATGTGCTTTTAAAATAGTTTCCTTAGTTATAAAATTAAAACCTGGCACTGCCCACACCAAAAATATACCTTCTGGTTATGGTGTGAGAGCAGGTGACACAATTAATATCCTAATATATGAATTTGAAAAAAAAAAATACCTCTTTAATTCTATTTTCAAATATTATTTGTAAAATATGCTTTTCAAGAAAATAGCACTCTACTCTTAAATG
The DNA here is from genome assembly GCF_949786415.1 of Peromyscus eremicus. NCBI lineage: Eukaryota > Metazoa > Chordata > Mammalia > Rodentia > Cricetidae > Peromyscus > Peromyscus eremicus. The sequence goes on along the minus strand of NC_081439.1, from coordinate 82,621,380 downwards.
AACATTTCTTTTTAAAAATTTCAGATATGTAATTTACATTAAGAAATACCATATTTGGACTGAAGAGAAAACTCAGTTGTTAAAGTGCTTGCTGTCAGGCATGAGGACTTGAATTCCATACCCAGAATGCATGTAGAAAAAAAAAAAAAAAGCTGGGCTTGGTGTAATTCTTGTAATTCCAGCAGTGGGGAAGCAAAAATCTTGGGGCCTCACTGGCCCACCAGCCTAGCCTAATTGGCAAGCCCCTAACCTGTGAAAAACTCTGCTTCAGGCAGGTGAAAGGCACTCACAGGCCAGCCTGGGCCCTCACAGTTTAGGCTGGCTGAAGGCATCCACAGGCCCCACTTTTGTGTCCCAGGTGGGTAGGTGCCATTATGATGAGCAAGTACGTGGTGGAGAAATGGGAGAGAAAGAGAAACAGCATGGTTCATGTCCCAAGGAAAGGACAGAACTGAAGAATGAAGGTGGTGAGAAACAGGCTGAGGTGGGTGGCCTGCTTGCCACATGGGGCAGGGTGATGTCAGGGCCCAGGCTGCTGCCAAGGGCCGTGTCTGGGTCCTTGGCTCTACCACAGCCAGGGTCTGTGTTGACATCCATGGCCCATGTTACCACAGGGTGCCAGAGGAACCATTCATGTTGAAATCTTAAGGCCATGCTGAGCCAGCCCACCTTTCACTGGCCCTCAGAGAGTTGGCCCTGCCCCTTCACGGCCACTGAAGCAGGAGAGCTGAACCTCACCCTCATGGGAGAGCTGCCTGCCTCCGCACTAGGAAGAAATGACCCTACTCTTCACCACAGGCACAGGAGAGCTGGCATAGAAGAGATACCTCCACCCCTCACCTGAGGAGGACAGTCCCAACATCTTTTTTTTTTAAATTATTTTATTTTACAATACAATTCGGTTCTACATATCAGCCATGGATTCCCTTGTTCTCCCCCATCCCGCCCCCCTCATTTCCCCCCAGCCCACGCCCCATTCCCACCTCCTCCAGGGCAAAGCCTCCCCCGAGGACTGAGATCAACCTGGTAGACTCAATCAAGACAGGTCCAGTCCCCTCCTCCCAGGCCGAGCCAAGCGACCCTGCATAGGCCCCAGGTTTCAAACAGCCAACTCATGCAATGAGCACAGGACCCGGTCCCACTGCCTGGATGCCTCCCAAACAGATCAAGCCAATCAACTGTCTCACCCATTCAGAGGGCCTGATCCAGTTGGGGGCCCCTCAGCCATTGGTTCATAGTTCATGTGTTTCCATTCGTTTGGCTATTTGTCCCTGTGCTTTATCCAACCTTGGTCTCAACAATTCTCGCTCATATAAACCCTCCTCTTTCTCGCTAACTGGACTCCCAGAGCTCCACCCGGGGCCTAGCCATGGATTTCTGCATCCAGATCCCTCAGTCATTGGATGGGGTTTCTAGCATGACAATTAGGGTGTTTGGCCATCCCATCACCAGACTAGGTCAGGACTAGGACTAAGACTTTAGTAATGTAATGCTCCAAGGGCAGTAGCTAGAATCTGGTAATTAGCAGTAGGTGTCACTTAGACTAGGACTAAGTCCCAACATCTTGAACTGAGCAGCTCAGCTACCACCCAGGCCCACATCCAGGGCCTTGGGTTGGCCCACCCTAACATCTATCCCATCTGTGACCTCCTGGAGTGTGTTAAGGGACTGGTCCTGCTGAACAATAACCACAGGCTCTCCATGACTCAATACAACAGCAGGATGTCTGAGAGGAGTATTGATGAGGGTCCAGTGATGATGGTGTGACAGAGGCCTTGAATCAGACCAAGGACTCATTGCAATGGACATTTGCAGATGGGGATGATTGGACAAAAGGTTATACTGCATGACACACCACAGCTCCCAATGCCACTAGGATGAATGAAGAGATGTTGGAGAGACAGGAAAGATGGAGGAGCAAGGTGGGTTTTTTGTTTGTTTTGTTTTTATTTGGTTTGGGGGAGTATTTTGAGGGGGTGTGCTGCAGGGGTGATGGCTGGATATGGAGCTACTGAGAAGTGAGCGGGACTGGGATTCATGATGTGAAATTCCCAAAAAATCAATAAAGAATTATGTTATAGATGTTAAAAACCAGAACAAGGTAGATGGCTCCTGAAGATCGTCACCCAAGGTTGATCTCTGGTCTCCATCCATGCACATCTGTACACATATGTGCACCCATACAAACATGCACAAAAAATAAATACTGCATTTAAGGGCCTACAGTCTTGTCAGCTAGATGATGAAACTGACTGTAGTGAAGGCAAAGAGGTCACAATATGAACAAATGTAATGCTCCAAGGGCGGTAGCTAGAACATGGTAATTAGCAGTAGGTGTCGGTATGTTTCTCTTCCCTAAAGGCATTAAGAACCAGTCAGGGTTTAGCAATATTAAATCCAGCATGGGTAGCAGTACTTGAAGCATTGTTTTTAGACGTTAATCTGCCCAACATAGAATTCTGATTGTCCAAAAGAATCATGTTCACCTATATCAACAGGTAATTCAAACAAGAAAAAGGATTGGCCATTGACATGTGTATACTTGCTTGCGTGAACCAACATTAAAGAAATGTAATCAAAAGCATCAAGACATGTGGGTATATAAGCAAGATATAGGACATCGTATTCAACATGACTTTTAAAGAACACATATTTATTTGCATATGAATATACATATGTTGTATTTTAAAATATTAACAAGCCCACACATAGTTGGAGAACATTTTCACATTATGGAGTGGGTATCTTGAGACAGTACACAGTAAGAAAGAATACACAAGTTAATGAATGCCTCTATTAATGTTTCTAGTGTTTTCAAGGGTTGGAGCTCTTAATTAGCAAAATCATTAGAATAAAACTATGATAACATAAGACAAACCTGTTGTGGTTTAATTATAAAACTCATATGGTAAGGGGCTGGGAAGACAGGCCAATGGTTCAATGGATAAGAGCTCTTGTTGTTCAAGCATAAGGACTTAAGTTTGAATCCCTAGCATCCACATAAAAAGTCAGGTGTGTCTGTGCATACCTGTAACACCAGTACTGGGGGAGGGGATAAGACAGGCAGAACCACAGTATTTCAAAGTAGAGGCAGGTGGATTCTGAGACATCATAGGTGAGCCCACCTAGCCAGATCAGCCAGTTTCTGGTTTAGTGAGAGATCTTGTCTCAAGACAATAGATCTGCAGAGTGATAGAGAAGGACACCAATGTTCTGCTCTGGCCTCTGCATACCCCACACACCACACACCACGTATTCACCACACTCACAAAATTAATGCTTCAAAAATACTTCTGTACATTAAGTTACATTAAATATACTGTAATGTAAAAAGGACTTTACATAAAATATGTTTATAATCATATGCATTTCTTGTTTAAGAGGTAAACACAGGAAATATTCTATCATGTAATTTAATATCCCTAGACACTGTGTGAATGAGCTCTTCATCTGCTACATGACATGTTGAAAGTGTCTCCTGTGGAATTCCAGGGAGGCGGGTGTTTTCTCTCCCCCTCTCTCCTTTTGAATATCTCTTGCTAGCGACAGCCATGGTGCAATTCTGAATTTGGTCACCAGAGGGCGGAAACAGCCACTCTTGCAAGAAAAAATTACTCTCTTGTTAAAAGGAGCAAATTTGAGTATGTGGAATAAAATAATGATTTATTACTTAAATAAAAATTAACTACCTGTATTCATTATATAATTTTTAAGTTTTGAGGAGACCAAGTCTCCAACTTCAACTGCCATCAAAATCACCCGGGAGGTCTGTTAAGCCTGCTACAACCAACCAGGTTGTAGGAATTTCTGGTTCAGCAGTGGGGATGAAGCCCAAAAATTAGCATTTTCTAGCAAGTTCCTAGGTGATTCTGGCACTGCTGGTCTGGGAACCATACTTTGAGAGTTATACCCTTTCTGAGGTCCTTGGAGAGCTATGATGTGCTGACAGTCTTGGTGGAGATAAGCAACTTAGGCTCCAGGCGATGAGGTTATGGGTTGTAATGGAATCACAGGATCAAGGATCTTGTCACATCTTTTTTTTTGTTTTGTTTTGTTTTTTTGTTTTTTTGTTTCTCAAGACAGGGTTTCTCTGTGTAGCTTTGCGCCTTTCCTGGAACTCACTTGGTAGCCCAGGCTGGCCTCGAACTCACAGAGATCCGCCTGGCTCTGCCTCCCGAGTGCTGGGATTAAAGGCGTGCGCCACCACCGCCCAGGATCAAGGCTCTAAAATGTACAGACCTTGTTAAATTACCTGGCCCAACACTGGCTGATATTTAACAGCCACTCTTTGCACTTGATCCCCTAACCTAGTACTCCTCCTCAATTAAGACACAAACCTGACGGTGCACGCCAATAAAGAAAAATATAATTAATCAGCAGTCCTGCCACTCATGCTTAACATTTGACATATTGTGCTATGCTATCTTTCCTGTACTTTGGTGTATACACACAAACATAGATACTTCTATTTCTGAGGACGTGACTTCTCCACAGGCATCAGTACATAGGTAACTGGATTCAGTCTTACGTCTTGCAGCTCTGCTATTAGGATGGGTTCCCCTATGCTGCCCCTTGGTTCAAATGAAATCTTTTCTTATATTTCTTTAGTGTCTTTTTTTTCCTCTTACAAAATATTATACAAGGCAAAGATAACAAGGAGAGGGAAGTATATGTAATAGTAGAAAATAGTGTGTGGATTCTCTGTCCTCCTTCCAAGCCCTTAAGGTAACTTATCCTACAAGAGCAGAAAGTTGCCACGGCTAACACAACAAGAACGTCTGCACACCCTCACCTCCCTTTTGCTACAGTACCTATTGCACTTGATCTGCTCTCGTACTCACGGTTACTTTCTGTTACACCCACCTCAGCTTCAAGAAAAAGAATGCCGCGTCGAGTCTCCGGTGGTTTCTCATTTCCCCAGACAACTCAGTGAAGAAAACACTCTGGTTCCATTTTACTGCTAATCAGTCCTAAGCTTATGAATGATAATTTTTATGTCTATGTGTGATGACTAATCTTGGTTATCAATTTGAATACATCTGGAATCAACTCAAATCAAGCAGCTGGGCATGCATGTAAGGGATTTTTTTTAATTGGATCATTTGAAGTGGAAAAACTCACCCCAAATTTGGCCAGACCTTCTGGTGGCAGCCCACATAAAAGGACATAGAAGAGGGACACTTTTGCTTTTTGCCTGCTTGCTCTCATTCTCACTGGCAAGGTATCTGTCCTGCTGCTAAGGCATTCCTTCACTTGTGTTTGAACCTACTTCTTCAGGGTTCCAATGTAGACTGCAGCTCAGCAGCTCTCTTGGAATTCCTTGGGACTCTAGGTCTAGATGGGGACTCCTGAGGCATCCAGTCTCATGGACTGAACAACTACTGGATTCTTGCTTGACTTTTCTGTCAGGAGACAGCCTTTATTGGACTACCTGGAATACAGCTGGTAAACTACTCTAATAAATCCATATTCTATTCATTTTATTCATTCTTTCAGTTCTGTTCTGTGGGTGTCTCTGCAATCACCATGGCCAGCAGAGTAAGACCCACAGGAGCCAAGAAGGCAGTTTGCTTCAACACAGCTAAATAGCTGTTGGTGTTGGTTCAAACTTTTTTTGTTTTGTTTTTTGGGTTGTTTGTTTGTTTGTTTTTTCGAGACAGGGTTTCTTTGTGTAGCTTTGGCACCTGTCCTGGATCTCGCTCTGTAGACCAGGCTGGCCTCGAACTCACAGAGATCCACCTGGCTCTGCCTCCCGAGTGCTGAGATTAAAGGCATGCGCCACCACCACCCGGCAGTTGATTTAAACTTTGAAAGTCTGACCCCAGGTAGTTTATTTTAGGCATATTTAAGCACAGCACAATTCGGTGAAATTTTTCCTAGTGATAATTAACTTAATCTCGTGTGCAACTCAATTCCCATGTGCACAATAATGCTTAAGATGTGACTTCATCAAAACTCTTTATAAAGTACATGTGGCATCATCCATAAAGGTGGGTTCTATAGATTGACTACATGTGACATCTTCCATTAAGATAGATTCTGTAAATTAACAAGCTCATGATGCTGGTTTAGGGAGGGTCCAGTGTGCTTTGGGCTGATCAGGTAGTGCAAAGGGCCACCAGGCTAGTCACCATGTTTGACTCCAGCCTTCTGGGAGGATAACAGACTTCTGGGCAAGTAGACATGAAAATTCTTACTTCCTGATATGGTGGACAATCTAAGCGCAAGTACTAGTTTCAGATAGTGGGAAAATGGCATGGGAGAAGCAAACTCTCATTTGTCTAAGCTAGCATTGTACCTGGAGAGCTTTACACTGCATTTCCTCTAACTGTGTTAGTAAACGTATAAGGCAAGTAATACGGCTCCTTAATTAGACATGAGAAAACCTAAAACTACAGAAAGTAAGAAAGCTACCCCTTCCCCCAGAGCTAAACCTATGAAAAACAGGCCAGGGACTGTGAAACACGGTCTTCTCCTACTGTGTTCTCTTCGTGTTATGGGACGGATTTTAGGGAAAATCTGCCCATCAAGTAGCAATCTCTCCCTCCTATTCTTCAAAACTTTTACAATCAACCAGATTGATTTCTTCATCATAAAAATTGGTGACAAATATCTAAAAGATATATGAAAAATAGAAAGACATTATTCAAATATTCCTCAGAAAGCACTTCCTGTATAAAGAGAAAGAAAAGAAAACAAAAATTTTAAGTCTCATAGAAAATCTTAAGAATGCTAGCATAACCATGATACTAAATTAACAAAAATGAGCATAAATTAAACTGTGAATAATTTTATTCTCAAAACAATAAATTGCATGTAAGGTTTAGTGTTGCCACATCTTTGCAAAACTATACATATGCATTCCCATGTCCATTTGCAGAAAACAATGTCTTTTATGAAGAAAAATCATTTCACAGAACATGCCTCAGCAGGGGAAGAGGAAGTAGACAAGCTATTTTCGTTTTCACATGATATATTTATTGTTTGACATTTTTCAGTTACAGACATATATTACCTTTGCTTAAAAATAGAACCAAAATATGATCCAGCTCTACCAGTCCTAGATATATACCCAAAGGATTCCAAGTCTTTCCACAGAAATACTTGCATGCCCGTGTTTACTGCTTCACTGTCCAAAATAGCTAAGAAATAGAAACAGCCTAGAAACTCACGAATGGATGGAGGCATAAAGCAGATGTGAATATACATGCACACTGCCATTTTAATTAGCCGTGAAGGAAGCCAAAGTGATAGCCTTTGCAGGAAAATGGATGCAACCAGGAATCATTTTGTTCAGCAAAAATAAGCAAGACTCAGAAAGACAAAGACCACATGTTGTTTCCCATATATGAATCCCAGATTAAATGAACATATGTGTACATACATTGGGATTGTCAGTCATGAGATTAGAAAGGGGATCATGGAAGGGAAGAAATCTTAAAGACGTGGGGATAAAAGAGAAGGTCTTCCATACCATGGAATCCATGCGATATGAAAGCAGAGGAGAGGCATTTGCAGGAGAGGGGAACAGCAAGAGGGAAGTAGGAGAGATGAGGGAGGGGCAAATATAGACAAACTCTGTATGAAAACGCCATGAAGAAAACCGCCAGTTTGAATGCTACTTTAAAAGTTTAATTTAACAGAGAAACCCTGTCTCGAAAAACCAAAAAAAAAAAAAAAAAAAAAAAAAGTTTAATTTAAAAATGTACTGGATTTGTGATTTAGGGAAGTGAGATACATTTTGGAAGGAGGGAAGGTTTTCTTATGATCTTATCCAGTTTTAAAAAGATTTTTTAAAATGTGTGTAAGTTTTGCCTGTATGCAAATGAAGTGAACCACATGGGTAGAGTATGCATGGAGGCCAGAAGAGGGCAACAGATGCCTTGGAACTGGAGTTAGAGATGCCTGTAAGCTTCCACATGAATGATGGGAACTGCACCTGCAAGAGCATTAAGGCTCTTAACCTGAGCCCTCTCTCCAGCCTTCATCCAATTTCATACAAGTCTACCGTTCTGTTAAAGAAATTCATAGTACCTAAGCTAAGGGAGGAGGAGAAGAAGAAAAAGCACACCCAAACGCAGACCTACTCTTCCTCAGAGACTCTCACAGTGGCCCCATTCTCTTCATCTGAAACAGAGGTGGAATTTCCTTCCTTCCAGGAGCTTAGAGATCCAGGCAGCAACCTCTCCTGCAGAAATGTCTGGCTGTGCCATTGAGGCTTCTAGAAAACTGGTGGGTCAGGCCCAGACCCCTCCTTCCCAAACCTTTCCTCAGCAGACACTCAGAGATGTAGTTTTAGACTTGACCAGCAGGTGGCAATGATCTCAATAGTCTGTCTTTGCTGCAACAGAACACCATAATTTTGTAAACAGATGTATGTATGTATGTATGTATGTATGTATGTATGTATGTATGTATGAAATGAATAACACTAAAAACATTTGATTTTTTCATATGGACAGAGAAGAATGAACGTGAACATGATGTTTCATTTGTTAATAAATAATGGCTCCCAGGGCTGAATCTCTCACCTTCATGCAGTGTGTGTTCAAGGGCCCCTTTGCCCTTCCACTTTTCCTCTTTGAAGCACAAATTCCCATTTCCAGATGCCTACTGACATGGTGACTTGGAAAATGGTGACTACATTTTTCCCATATATATGAAATACTAGACTAAGGAGAGAAGAATCAGATGAGATAAGTCATCACATAATAAAAAGAAATGACACAAGTGTCCTTTCTTTTGCCAAATATCAGCAGGAAACATCTGCTTTAAAAACAGCACAAAAGCTTGTCATTATGTAAATGTTTGTGGACGGCATTTCTTGTGTGTATATTTTCAAACTTCTTTAGTAGTTGTATTTATTTTCTGTCACCCCCCCCCCCCCCCGCTTTATCTTTTTAGACAGGGGCCCACGAAGCCCAGGATGGCTTCCACCCACCAAATTCTGGGATTACAGGAATGTACTACCAGGCCCAGCTAGGAAAATTTCTTAAAGGCTTAGTGTTTTCTGAGCACATTGTGTAGTTCCTCTGATAATCCCCTTTTAAATCACTTCAGGCAGGAGTTTTGCTGCTTAGCAATAATCTTTTTCTGTGTGTTAATTTAGTACTCATTTGTACATGCAGTCAATGTTAGATGCATGCATATATAATGATAAATGTACAATATACAGTCTATGAAAACACTATGCTGAGAAAGGACTATACAAAGTAAAATGGCCACGGTCAAGATCGGCTCTACTTGCAGTGAAGGGAGCATCTTGCTACCACTGGATAAGCAAACTACCACTGTCCCTTGTCTCCCCATCCCATAATCACACATATGCCCAGAACCTTAGGACATAGAGTGACTGGATGGAGGCCAAAGTGGATTATACTGTCTGATAAATTGGGTATTCCCAGCAGGACCACAGTGCAGATGAAGATGGAACTCGTGAGCAAAGCCTGACCAGTTAGAGGTAGAGCTCTTCAGGATTTGCAATATCTGAGTGCATAGAGAGACAACATGGGCACCATTGTGCTAGAAGGTAATCAAATCAGAATTCTCCATCTTTCTCTCAGTGTACAACCTCATCTTTTATAAACGACAGAGTCAATTGTGTTTCCATGCACACACTCTCACCTCTTCACTTTAAAATAACAGCCTGTACTCATGCCTTCTGCCAAATCGTTTCTCTTCCCAGTGTGTGAAAATGGATTGTCTCAACAGGGAACAAAGATTCCTTTGTCTTCAGACATATTTATTTTGAGAACTTAGTGGAAAGTATTTATACTGGGACTGGAAATTTTATCAAATATTTCTTGAACAGGAAACCAGGCAACATAACGTTCTCAGTCTGTATGGTCTGAATATATATAATCCATAGGCAAAAATACTGTTCTATATGAAAATAGTCTTGAGCTTGAGTTGGTGATTACATTAAATTTAAATATTGAGCTTGGAGAAAAAGCAACTAGAAATCATGTTTTCTGTATGCTGTATGCTTAATTTTCATAAAATGATAGATATTTTTCAGAGTCGAGTGATAAATTTTTCTGTGTAAGCACTGTCCACATATTAAAAATTCAAAGTTTATAAACAAGGTTAAAAGTAGCCCTAGTCTTTCACATTAATAAGGTTGTAAAGATAGTATTTATTGAAGACTCAGCAAAGACTTTTCCTGACTTTGTATATCTCACACATCCTTTTGACATTTCCTTCTTCACTATGTAAAGTTAGAGCTGGGATTTGCACAAATAAAAGGTTACTTATTCCTAATACATGTTTGGAGTTCTTGATTTCCTGATCTATAGAATACAGATTATCACTCCTTGCCAGTAGGAAGTATCCAACGGAATCCGAAGAAACTGAGGACCTCTGTAAAATGCAAGGAAGTGACAGTAGGCATGCCAAAATAGCTGTTGTCATTTTAAGAAGACTCTTGGGGGCTGACCATAGTGTCTCCTTTTTTTTCTTGTTGAATATCATATTTATCGTTGATAGCTATGGCTTTTTGGTAAACATTTTCATTAACTTCTATTATAACTTGTGCATTAAAACAACACTTCCCATTGCTTATGTATGGACAACATAGGTAAGGTAGCTTCTTCACGCCTCTGCACTTAGTCTTGTTTCCCCCTTTTTTTATACTTACAGTTTTAATTGTACTTTTGATTAGATGGAGCTGATTATGAAATATGGATCATGTCTATCTTTGGATTTTTAACCTATCTGCCTTCCATCTTAAATTCCTTCAATAAATACCGGTTTATAACAGAAAATAAAAAGTGTTGATTTGGAGGAACACATTTTTGTCCCCATGGGTTTTGTTTTTTAAATAGTTGGTAATATCTAAAAATTAGAGAATATCATATATAAATACAAATTACATCTTGGCTTAATCACAGGAAGCCTGAAAACCCTCAAGCATAGGACTGACTGGAACTGAGTAGCAGTGTCTAGCCTGTTCACATGATTGTGGCCATCGTCAGTTGAAGGACACCTTGACTGACTCACACTCTTGCTACAACTGCTGCTACTTTTCTTATCATCAAGAAAAAGATGAAATACCACCAAGCACGATGATCTCTGATCACTAGAATCCACACGATAGGAGAAGAGACTCTACTCCCACAAGCTGTCTTCTGACCTCCACGTGTATGCTATGGAACATTCAAGCACCCATGCATGCACGTGCGTGCACTCACACACGCACACACACAAATAAAAATGTAAAACTTAAGTATTATTTCAAAACATTCTCCATCTCTATTCTGTATTTTAAATTTAGATTAAATTTAATGTGTGTGTGTGTGTGTGTGTGTGTGTGTGTGTGCATGCATGCTACAGCGCATGTGTGGAGGCCTGCAGACATCTTGAGAAGTCATTCTTCCCCTTCCACCGTGTGAGCCACTAGGGGTTTAGCTTAGGTTGTCAGGCTTGCACAGCAAGTGCCTTTACCCCCTCAGCTGTCTCATGGCTTCCTGGCTCTATTCTTCCACTGCTCTACTTCCCTACTGCTTTTATAATGCTGACAAGTCCCTTTTAAAATTACTTTCTTTGCTAGGCCGGAGGGAGCAGTTCTCTAATCTCAGCTACTTAAGAGGCTGAGGCAGGAGAATTACAAGTTCAAGGCCTGTCTGGGCTGCAGAGTGAGTTCAGAGTCAACCCGGGCAGTTAGTTTAGTGAGATCCTGTCTCCAAAAAAGAAGTAAGAAGAGAACTGAGGATATAGCTTTGTGCTAGAGTACTTGCTTAGCATGTGTGAGGCTCCACTCTCAACACAACACAACACAGCACAACACGATTCACTACCATAACACTCATAACACACCAAAGCCTAAGTGAAATTCCTTCACACTGCAGTCGCGGGGACACATCCTCCTGATTGTCACTATCCTTGTGGTCGAGCTGGCTTTGTTGTTCTTCTGGTTGTCCTGACTTCTTGCTTGTGCTCTTTTATGGCACACTTAAGGGCTCTTTTCAGATCTCCTTCTCTGTGTCTCTCAGTATGTGTTTCTAAGTCACTCATGCCTTTCAGCTTCCAGTACCATGACTTCCGAGTATCTCCTTAGAACCTTTCCCCAGGCCTCTAAAAGCAACTCAGTGCCTGTCCCACTCTTCCACAGGCAGGCTTCGCTTCACTTTAAACTCTCCCTGAACATTCCTTCTCATACAGGACAATCTTTACCTACTCCCCAAATCTGAAAAAAAAATTCTCCAATAAAAAATAAAGTAGGTGAGGTAGTAGAGATGTTAGTTTAGTCTAATCATTCCATACTGTATATATATACAAATATATCTTGAAATATCACCTTCTACCCAATAAATATAGACAATTAATATTTTTCAATTAAGAATAATTTTAAGTACGTGGGAAAAGATTAAGATTGCTATCCAATTCAATAAAACTCTCTGCTTCCATTCTCAACGCAGTTGCCATAAGCACCACACATTCTTTCTGAGAACATGATGCATTTAAACCTGTAATGAAACGCACACCCTTAATCCCATCTTTTGGGAGGCAGTGAGGAGGATCACCGTAAGTTCAAGAGCTGCCCGACCTACAAAGCAAGTAGGCCAAGTAAGTAAGATTCTGTCTAAAAATCAAGCACGCAAGCAAGAGAGCAAACAGACAAAGAGAAAACAGCAATAAATACACATTTTAGAATTTGATTTTTTATTGTTTTATATTTTGTTGAAAATAGATGGTGTTTTTTTTTATGATATATTCCTCCCAGATCCTCCTATCTGCAAGCCAGAAAAAGACAAAACAAACAAATGAACAGTAGAAAAAGAGCCAAAGAAAAGCACAAGAAACACACATAGACACAGAGACACACACATTTGCACACACAGAAAATCCCATAAAAGCACAAAACCAGACAGCATAATATGTAAGCAAAAGACCTTTTAAGGGAGAAAAAAAAGCTCAGACAAAGAATTATGAAGCAAAAAAAAACCTCTTCAAAATTTAAGTTCATTTGGTGTTGGCCCGCCCTTAAGTGTGGTTTGTGTACCCAGTGAGACTTCATTGGAGAAAACTACTTTTTCATTTGCAAGCAGTTATCAATTGTAGATAGGTTCTGGATTAGGGAATGGAGCTTCTGTCTACTTTCCCTGCTTAGCTCTGGTACCCCATTTGGTGCAGACCCATGCAGATACTGTGCATGCTGCCACAGTCTCCATGAGTTCATATGTGGTTCAGTTCTGTTGTGTCAAGAAGGCCCTGTTTCCTTGGTGTCTTCCATCCCCCTGGCTCTTACAATCTTTCTGCATCTTCTTCTACAGAGTTCCCTGAGCCACAAGGGGAGGGATTTGATGGAGACATCCCATTTAGGATTGAGTGTTGTAAGGCCTCTCACTCACTGCACACTGTCTGGTTGTGGCTTTCTGTGTATGTACCCAACTACTTCAGAAGGAAACTTCTCTGATGATAGCTGAGAAGACACTGATCTGAGTCTAGCAAAATGTTATTAACAGTCATTTTATTGCTACATTCATCATCTTATACCAGTCAGAATGGCCAAGATCAATAAAGCAAATGACAGCTGTCATTGCTGGTGGGAGTCCAAACTTGTACATCCACTATGGAAATCAGTGTGGTGGTTCATAAGGAAGCTGGGAATCGATCTACCTCAAGATTCAGCTATACTACTCTTGGGCATATACCCAAAAGAAACTTCACCCCACCACAAGGACACTTGCTCAACCATGTTCATTGCTGCTCTACTATAGTCATAAGAGTCAGAAATTGGAAACAGTCTAGATGTCTATCAATGGATGAATGAATAAAGTGTGGTATATTTACACAATGGAATATTACTTAGCTGTTCAAAAAAAAATGAAGTCATGAAATTGGCAGGAAAATGGATGAAGCTAAAACAAATCATCCCAAATGAGGTAACCCAGACCCCCAAAGACAAATATGGTATGTCTTAGTCGGTGTTCTATTGCTGTGAAGAAACACCCTGACCACGGCAACTCTTATAAAAGAAAGTATTTAATTGGTGCTTGCTTGCAGTTTCAGAGGTTTAGTCCATTATCAGCATGGCTGGGAACATGGTGGCATGTAGGCAGACATGGTGCTGGAGTTCTACATCCAGATCCACAGGCAGCAGGAAGACAGAGATACTGGAGATACTGGAACTGACTTGGGCTTTTTGAAACCCCACAGCCTATTAAAAGTGACACACTTCCTCCAACAAAGTCATGCCTACTCCAACAAGGCCACACCTCCTAGTCTTTTCAAATAGTGCCACCCTGTGACTAAGCATTCAAGTACATGAGCCTATGGGGGTTGGGGGTGTTCTTATTCAAATAACCACGTGATATCTAGTCACTTATATGTGGATGTTAGTTGTTAAGCCTTTGATAAGTGGACTACGGTCTGCATAGCCACAGAAGTTTGGTGTAGTGTAAGGGACTGGGTGGGGGGAGGCTCTCCCTACAAAGGGAAAATAGAATAAGTAATTATGGATGGATGGGGTGGGAAGACTAGAGTGGAAGGCTCAAACAAGGAAGGGAAGAAAAGATGGAGAGAGACAGATAAAACTAAGGGCCATTTGAGGGGTTGTATGGAAACTAATATGGTAGAAACTTCTTAAAATATACACATACATGAACGAAATCTAAACCATCACCAAATGATGGGGGAGACGAAGTCCCAGTTAGACATCTCTCACCATCAAATGTAGCCTGCAGTACCAGGAGTGGGTTACACTTTATTGAATTGTTGACCAAAGGGGCTCAATGGAAACTGCCCCCCAAATCTCAGGCTATTGCTAAGGCTATTGCTCTCCACAAACTGTCTTAGGTCCTGTCTTAGTTAGAGTTTCTAATGCTGTGATAAAACACCATGACCAAAAAGTAAGTTGGAGAGGAAAGAGTTTATTAGGCTTATACTTCCATATTGCTGTTCATCATCTTCATCATCGAAGAAAGCCAGAACAGGAACTCAAGCAAGCAGGGCAGGAACCTGGAGGCAGGAGCTGATGCAGAGGCCATGGAGGGGTTCTGCTTACTGGCTTGCTCCCCATGGCTTGCTCAGCCTGCTTTCTTAGAGAACCCAGGACCTGTCCGGGGTTGGCCCCACCCACAATGGGCTGGGCTTTCCCACATTAATCACTAACTAAGAAAATACCTTATAAGCTTGCCTATAACCTGATCTTATTGAGGCATTTTCTCAAGTGAGGCTTCTTCCTCTCCAGTGACTCTAGCTTGTATCAAGTTGACATAAAACTAGCCAGCACGGGCCTTATTGCTGATGACATCACTTAGATATCCCATTGAATTCAGAGAAGTTGAGCTGGTGCCTGACTAGAGGCTTCACCACTAGAGATGTTAGTTCATGGTCTGAAAGACACTGCATACTGTCATCAACCCAGCAACAAACACTGAGATCTACAGTGGTGACCTATCTGCAAGATTCACTGGTGCAACTGTGCCACAGAAGTTGTGGGAGTAGCCAACCACTATCTGATTGGACTTAAAGCCCACTCCATGAGATGAAACCCATGCCTGACACTGTGTGGGTGGCCTAGGGGAAAAGCAAATACTATTGTTCTGCTAAAGAAATGTAGCAATAAAATGACTCCCAAGGACACTTTTTTTTGAGATTGTAACTTAATTACAATGCTTCTCCTTTCCTTCTCCTCTCTCCAAACCTTTCATATACCCCACCCTGCTATCCTTCAAATTCATAGCCTCTTTTTTCATTAATTGTTATCATATGCATGATATTTTTTTCAAATCCAGAGAGAGGTATGCCAACTGTATTTCTATTGGACTAGCTCATTTTAGAGAGAGAGAAATTGGTCTGGGAAGCCTTCGCCTGGTTTCAAAAACAGTTTGCTTTATGCCCTTATAAGAATTATATCAGAAATAT
This sequence comes from Peromyscus eremicus, assembly GCF_949786415.1. NCBI lineage: Eukaryota > Metazoa > Chordata > Mammalia > Rodentia > Cricetidae > Peromyscus > Peromyscus eremicus. The sequence continues at coordinate 82,605,513 of NC_081439.1, read as the reverse complement.
TCAACATAACTCTAAGTGCCTAAAAGCACAGGGAATGGATTTAATGGATTTGGATTGCAGGTAAGAGAAGCAACTCCTGATGTTTTCTCTGTTAGTAATTTTGACTTGTGGCCCACAGAAAAGCATTAACTTAAGTGCTAAATGCTGCTCTCAAAATCGTAGGTGTTTTGCTTGACTGTATTTCTTGCTTGTCCTTGCTCACACACAGCAGTTTTCAAAAGGTCTTTTTGCTCATTTGGGTTTTTAAGTTTCATTCTGTTTTTAATGGGCACATAATAATTGTTCATATTTTGAGGGTGTAGCGTGGCATTTCTAAACGGGTATACAACGTGCAGTGATCAGATTGGGATAATTGGCATGCATTGCCTCAGATATTTAGCATCTGTTTGTTATGAGAACGTTTAGGACCTCTTCTTGTTGTTTTGAAGTATACAGTGATGTTATTAACTATAGTCACCCTGCTGTGGTATAGAATACTAAAAATTATTCCTCTTATCTAGCAGTAATTTTGTACCTGTCAACTAGTTTCCCCTATTATCGCTTCCCCACACACCTGTTCAGAGAGCAGAGCTGTGATGAAAATCTACTATTTTGGATGCCAAGCTCATGCTTCTAATGTCACTGGCCTCCAAATTACACCATTTCTCATACCCTATATTTTATTTCTTATTTGTTTATTACCTTTCATTAATCTCACATCAACATGAGCTATGGAATGGAAAGGACTTTGTTTATTTGTTTCATGGTTATGTCCTCAAGCAGCAGAGTTACTGCAGTTTTTAAAATATAATTATAGCATTCCTTCCTTCTCTTTCCTCTATGCAGCCCTTCCAGTGTACCGACCCCGCCCCGCTTTCTCTTAAATCCATAGCCTCTATTTCTTCAACTGTTTTTACATATATATGTATACATTTCTAAATATGTAAGTACAACCTGCTCAGTCCATATAATGTTGCTTGTATGTATGTTTTTTTCAGGGCTGACCATGCAGTATTGGATAATTAATTTGGAGGCTCCTCCCTGCAGAAGACAATTTCTCCCACTCTCAGCATTCCTTAGCTGCCTGGAGTTCTTTTTCTGGGACTGAGGCCCCTTGAAATGGACACCTTCCATGTTAGCATGTCTATTGGTGTTGCCATTGCTCAGGACTTGTTTAAACAGCCACCTGGACCACTGTCAATGGACCTCCACCTCACAGTGCCTGAATACCCTTCAGTCTCCCATGTGCCTTTCTTTCTCTGCCTGTGACTGTCTGTAGGGGAGGCATAAACTGAATATCTTAATGTGCTGATGGGAGTTTAGTTTCAATGAATGGAACCAAACTTACTATTCCTTCCTTCAATTCCTTTCATTGTTAAGGGGTTTGGAAAACTTTTCACAAAATTGCCATTTCTTCGTCTTTGAGTACTCAGGTTGTATTCATTATCAGTTGCTTCGTTTTCATGTACTGTTCTCTCCCTCCGTTTTCCATGGGGATGAGTATTGAATACAGTAGTTTCCATTGGACTTGAGTCAGAAGAAGCACTACACTCATTTTACAAATACTGAGTGCCTTGTTTGTGCTAGACGCTGCTCAAGAGCAACAGAAAACGGCACTGGAGAAAACAGATCAAATTCCCATCGTCCTGAAGCTTGCATTCTACTGGCTACTTTAAATACTGAAGAGTTCCTCATGGGAATGTACTGTCTACTAAATGACAGGTATAATGGTAAACAAAATGAATAAAAATTCTTGCCCTACTATAGCAGCCCTGGGGATCAATTTGAAAACTTTGCCATGGTGGGCCCAAGAACTCCTTGTACTAAGATGTCAGGAATCAAAACCAGGTTTTTTTTTTCCTCAAAAATTACATTTTGTAACTATTTGTTGATATGTAACTCACAATCATACACTTTATAATACACCTCTTTAAAGTGTAAAAATCCAAGATTTTTAATATAGTCGCAAAAATGTGCAACCATAACTACACAATTCATTTTTAACACTTTCATGATCATAAGGAGACACTCTTGCCCTTAGCTATCCCTCTCATCCTCCCCTACACACATAAGCAGCCACTTATCTATTCTATGTCTATTTTAAATATGTATTGTGCATATGGATGCTTTGCCTGCATGTACACCTGTACACCATGTGCATACCTGGTGTCCACAGAGGCCAGAAGAAGGCGTCAGATTCCCTGAGCCTGGAGTTAGAGACGGTTGTGAGTTGCCATATGGGTTCTGGACATTGAACCTGGGTCCTCTCGAAGAGCAGCCAGTGTTCCTAATCATTGAGCCATCTCTCCAGCCCCTGTCCCTATATTCACTGAGGACATTTCATATCAACAGAACCATGCAGTAATAGTTTCAGGACTTCATCATGGTAATGCATACATCAGTAATTTTATAGCGGGATCACATTCTATTGAGTAGCTATATCACGTTTTATTTGCATATTTATCCACTGCTTGACATTTGGGTGTTTCCACCTGCCGGTTAAAATGATAAATAATGTTGTATAAATATTCATGAACAACCTTTGGCTTAAACAACTGTTTTCAACTCTCTGTATATACCCAGAGGTAGAATTATAGGCCAAATATTTATTTTTTTAAATAAAGCAGAGTGTACGTGTGTGAAATTTTAATCAAAGCACAGAAAGACAAATGCCTCATGATCTCACACATCTGAGGAATCTAAAAATGCTCATCTGTAGACATTCAGAGTAGAATCATGGCCATCAGAGGATTGTGTGCAATGGTGAGGAGAACAATGACCAATGGTTGCAGAATGACACATAGGAGGAATAATTCCGGGCATTCTATAATATAGAAGGACAATTGCAATACTGTAGTTAATAATATCATAGTGTATATTTCACAAGAACTAAAAGAGAGGATTCAAAATGCTCTTGTGACAAGGAAGTAAATGTTTGAGGTGATGGATATGCTAAAATTCACTTTATTCTTAAAAAATATGTTTTAAATATCACACTTTGCCCTAAAATATGCATAATTATTATTATGTATCAGCTAAAAGTGAAGTAGTGTTTCAAAATAATATACGATAAAATACAAAGCTTCCATTTTAACTTTAAACCTCTCATTGCCTCCCATTCCTCATCTCAAAGGTAAAGCTAATAATCAAAATAACAGCAATAATACCATATCTTTCTCAATGTTTATGTAAAGAAATAGATATATTAGTACATGGGAAGCACTGAGAGCAGTACATGGATAAGAATGAAAATGATGTCACTTCAATCATAGAAAACATAAAGCATGGAAGAGGGGCAGGGAGTGCTTAGGAGTTGATGTGAACTTTTTAACTGAATGTAATCAATAAAGTTCTTCCTGATCAGGGTGACTCTGAGGAAAGACCTATCTCCATACATAGAATATATATTATACTCTAGAGCAGAGGCCAGTACCAGGAAATTGAATGAAAGGCTTGTGATTTGTGGTTGATCTGGGATCTAAACTTCAAGCTTCTACCAAGTAAACACATAACTGACATTTCTTTATCAAACATATGGAAATTGCTTCTTTAATGCTGAAGTAAAGGGTGAAATCAAGTTAATGATGTGGCTCAGTGAGTAAAGGTGCTTGCAGCCAAGACTGATGACCTCAGTTTGATTCCTAGGAATGGTAAATGGAGAGAACTCTCACCTCCACAGGAACACAGTGGCAAACACATGCTCGAGTGCACGCATGTGTGCAAGCACACACACACACACACACACACACACACACACACACACACACATTAAATGAAATAAATCAGATAAATAAATAAATAAATGTTTTCAAATGGTGAAATCACAGAGACAGACCAGCACATAGGACAGAAAGTTTCAAAGATGAATTCTCTTTCTTGAAAGATTTTATCATCTCATTCTTATTATACGGTACTCTCTCTATGCTAACTTCTTTCTCCTTCTTATCACTCTTAGAAATATCTTTACTTTCCACACTTGATTCTAAAAACCACAATCATACACACTTCTCTGTCCTGCCAACTAGCTTCCAAATAATGACGTGAAGACATATTAATTATGAAGCCTCAGTCTACAGCTTAGGTTTGTTCCTAGCTAGGTCTTACATCTTAAATTAACTCATATTTTTTAATTTGCATTCTACCACATGGCTTTTTATCTTTCTTTAATTCTGTACCTCTGATTTGTTCTGTGCCTCTCTCTCTGCCCAGAAGTCCCGCCTATACCTCCTGCTTAACTCTTCGCCATTCAGCTTTTTATTAAACCAATCAGAAGGCACCTTGGCAAAGACACATCTTTACAATGTAAACAAATATTACACAAAACTTCCCAGACAAAATCATCCATTCATGAACATTATAGGCAAAACTATGTTTTCTTTTTGACAATGATCATAAAGTTATAAATACACATAATTAGTGACAATCTTTATAGTACATGAGATTGTAAATTTAGCTAGAAACGTTAATGGAAAGTTAAAGAGAGACTTTATTAAAATACAGATAATAACTCTAAGGAAATGTGAATTATGTGAAAATTTTCCAGAATATTTTATGGGCAGACAATTTACATGCATAATACATAAATAAGTCAGAATGTTTCAAAATGTATTGAAACTTTACAGTGAAATGATTCCACAATAATCTTGCACTATAATAAAACAGGAAAAAGAGAAGAAAACTATAATGTACATAAATTAAAACACATGTTACACACCCATGGTCTCACAAGAGCTGTGGTTTCCTTCACAAAATCAAGCAATAAACAGGGTAGAGAAGGTAGAGAATCTCCAGGTCCCTTACTGATGAGCCACTGGCTGGGGACAAGTACTGGCAAGGGAGAATCATTCTTTAGTAAGGATATGGTCACTGGTAGGTTTCCCATGTTCCACTGGATGTTCCCACGTCCATTCACGTATGGGCAACACTAACTAGACTTAGTGGGTTATCAAAAATAAAAAAGACATGAAATTAGAAGCTGGGTAGAGGCATGTTGAAAAGGAGATGGGAGGAGCTGAACAAGGAAATGGGGTAGATATGACCATATTTCCACTTTATACATGCATGGAATTCTCAAGAATAAAGACAAATTTAAAAAGAATATACATGTAAATACATTATCAGATGTAATGATTTAACATTTAAAAACATTATACAAATTCATGTGATAACTTAAGTAGCAGTGGACACACAGAAATATATGCAGAAAATATGAGCTAAGTTACCACATATTGACATCTTTCTATATATCAGGATAAAAGACAACACAGAGATTTTCTCTAGTGAGTAATTATTTCTCCATTGCAGTTATTTTTGAAATGAAAAGATTAATTTTGAAATCCAAAGGAAAACCATAAAATTTTATAATATTGTTGTGCATTATTAATTGGATTTGATGATCGTAAAGTTTGGCAAAATGCATGTCTGGACATAAACATGTATATGCTCTCTCTATATGTGTATATGTAGTTGGCATTTTCTTTGGGCCACCAACTAATTCCCAAATAATGACACGGAGACTTATTATTAATTATGAAAGCTCAGCCTTTAGCTTATGCTTGTCGCATTAGCTGTTATAACTTAACTTAACCTGTTTCTATTCATCTACATTTTGCCTCAGGGCTTTTTACCTTTCTGTATGTCCTACTTTCCTGCTTCCTCCATGTCTGTCTGTCTGGTCCCTGGCATCTCCCTAGCGTCTCCCTTTCTTTCTCTTTTTTCTTTCCTGAGCCTAAATTTTTCTTCCTACTTATTCTTCCTGCCTGGAAGTTCCACCCATACCTCCTCCCTCACCCACTGGCTGTTCAGCTTTTCATTAGACCAATCAGGTGCCTTAGACAGGTGAGGTAAAACAGCAACACATCTTTACATAATTAAACAAATGCAACACATGTTACATAGTTAAACAAATATTCTGCAACATAAACAAATGCAACACATCTTTGCATAGTTAAATATCCCACAGCTTGTATACACACTTTTGAAGCAACAAGGAAATTTTAGCAGTCTTTATTTAGATTCAGACATTTGCGTATGTGTTTCACTGATTGGCTTGCTATCTCACACATACTCAAATTAGTCAACACAGAGTCTCCCATTATCATGGAAAACTTCTAGCACACAGTTTAAAATAATTTAATATCTATAGGCTCTGAGTCACTTCATTTACCATAGAAATTTCCAGAAAAATCCTACTGGTGGGAGGACAGTATTTTCCAAGGCTTCCTGCTAAATGATGAACCAGTAGTCATTCCAGATGTGGTCACTAGATGGTACTGATCTCCAACTTCTGCCTTTCTTCAATAAAAGATATTATTTATGAAAGTGAAAGAAATGCCTTATTCAGAGTTGCTTTGCATTACAAGATGTGCAAGAATGTGTAAAACAAAATGGTGACTGAATTTTTTATTTAATGGTTTTCTTCTTTTTTCTAATTCCACAATGTAATTCCTGGTGACAAAGGTGACACTCCACTGTGAAGGCTGACTTGGGGTCAGAGCAGAGAGGAGAATGAGTTTGGGCATTTGCTGCAATTGTGAAGTTTCACAGGACAAGTATAGAAGAAGACTTTTTAGACATGCCCAACTGCAGGGTAGTGGGTTTCCACACAAGATTTCCCCAAGGATGAACCGGGTCATAGAACGTTTCCTGCCTGTTGTGTCTCGCTAACATCTCTCAATAACTTCTCCTTCCACTCTTCCTTGACTGAAGTTCTTAGTCCTCCAGTCTCAGCTGAAACATCACTTCCTGTGGGACGTCTTCCCAACACACTCCAATGACCCTAGGAACTTAAAGCTCTAACACTAACTCCACCAACTTCACCACTTTAAGACAAATATTTTTGTTTCAAAAGAGTTCAGTGAATGGAAACTCCTAACTCCTCATGCCTGTGGCCTAACACAATGGAAAATTCTGAAACTTTCAAGTATCTGAAGGTTGGTCCTAGGTTTTGGCTCTTCTACTTTTGAGAGGGACTACTGGGTCACAGATCAAGTAAGCAATGGACGTCTAGATTTAGTCCATACAAGACAGCTGGGAATGTTTGTGGGAGAAGCTATTGGAAGTGATGAAGACTATGGGTTGATGCCTTCTCTTCTCTGAAAGATTCTGTGGAAGAGTGAAATGGCAATCTCTTCTTTGCGGCAGAGAGTTTGGCAGAGCAAAGCTCATTGAAATGTTCTAGATAGAATAAACTTGAGCACGCTAATTTGTAGCAGATACTCTTAAAAACATTTCCAAGATATTGAAGTTTTGAAGACAGGAAAAACATTACAAACAAGAAAAGATTTTAAATCCTACATATACTTTCTAATTAACTGCAGGTATAACAAGACACTGAGTTCTAGTTTAAATTATGTAACATTTAATTCCTTTCACCCACTGCACTATCAGCATACTGCTTTTCTTTTCACAGAATAGACAGATAAGAGAGAAGACAGACAGACAGACAGACAGACAGATAGAAATAGTTTCACGTCAAAGCATGGCTGATTAAGTCATCTCTGTAATCTCAAAGATGTTTCATATTTAATCAAAGCCCATCAAAGAATCTGAGAGAAGGAATTTCTTAGATAGAAAAGCATGCTCTCAGTCATTGGTAAAGCCCAAATTTCTGACTCTAAAATCCTAAATCTTCCCACTACTTCACTCTGAGTTGCCTTGATTGTGGGACATACTTTTATGGTCTTTGTTTCATAATATTAATAGACACTGATTTTCAGTTTAAACAATAGTGAAAAGGCCTTCACAGATGGAGTAGTAAATTCAAATAACTAGCAACCCCACAACCCAGTGACAAACACAGTTAATTTTGAAGTCTCCTTTCTGATGCTTGGAAACTCTTTCCTACTTTCAATATAGTGTGATGATTTGGGGTAACTCTGTCTTGATTTGTACCACTGTAAATCATATTACATTACCTTCTACATTCCATTGGGAGCACGCTTTTCCTTGTAAGGAATTCCTTCTCTGAGAGGACTGGTAATCACTCCATCGAGGATGGGGAGTGGCTCATGAGGCAGTAAATGGTTGCTAGAGGAAGAGCTGTCATTTTCTTCAACAGTGTGGCCATTACTAAATCGCCCATGCTCTTGTAAATAATGTCCCACTCATCCTTGTGCAAGCAAAGTGAAGTAAACTCAGTAGGTCACAAAAATAAAACGTAAAGATAGGAAACTGTATTTCTTTCTTCTTCTGTTGCTGTGATAAAGTATCCTGGCAAAAACAAGGGTTTATTTGGCTCACAATTCCAGATTCTATTCCGTTACGACAGGAAAGTCAAGAAAACAGGACCTGAATCAGCTAGTCACATTACAAGCACAGTTCACATTAGAGAGCAATGGATTAATTCACGCATGCCAATACTCAGCTCACTTTCTCTACTCTTATATAGGCAATGATCCCCCTCCCCCGCCTAGAGAATGGTGCCACCCATTGAGACAGGAAGTGATATGGCTGGGTGAAGAAAGGAATATAAGGCAGGAGAAGACAGGAGTTCGACCCTTTTGGCTGAGGATTTTGTAGTGGTGAGAGCTAGTGGCTGGCTAGTGGCTGCTGGGCTTCTCTGAGCTTTCACACTGATATCTGACTCTGGGTTTTTATTATGAATACCAATTAGGATTCTTTCCACTTTAATTAATGGAATAAATTCACCTCTTCACAGACACACCCACAGGCAAACTAATCTAGACAATCTCTCATTGAGACTCACATTCCAGGCAGTTCTTCATTGTATCAAATTGACAGCTAAAACCATCACAGAGGGAAGAAAAAAACATTTCAGCAGAAGAGAGAGGTGTATGAGACAGGGAGAAAAATGACAAAATTCAATATATTTATGTATGTAAAATTGTCAAATAAAATAAATAAACAAATAAGGGAAATTTCAAACTATAGGGGCAAAAGCAAGATGAGACTGGGGGGTGTTGGTAACTGACAACAGGAGAACACAACAGAACTTGACTTGTGACAGAATGTTTATGTCTCTATTATGGTACTGGTTTGCCAGCTGTACTCACTTCTCAAACTTATACATCCCCAAAGCCTGAATTTAAATAAATGCAGCACAGTTAAGACCAATTCAGAGTTGAAGAGTCTGGTACAATACACAGGAGAACACTTATCAGAAGCCACAGGAAACATTTAAAAATAGCTAAGACCAAAAGTGTTCACATTTGGTCATTTCCATTCACTCTTGTGCAAACTCTCTCTGTGTGCAAAACCAACATTAAAAAAATCAGTACCTTTCATATATTCCAATAATAAACATGCTGTGAAAGAAAATAAGGAAATGATGCCATTCACAACAGCCTCAAAACAAAGAAAATACCTAGGAATAGACTTAACCATGTGGTGATATTTTGTTTGCGCTTTAACAAATAAAGCTTACCTGAAGATCAGAGGGTGGAGCTAGCCACTAGTTAGCCATAGAGGCCAGACAGTGGTGGCACACACCTTTAATCCCAGCCCTTGAGATCTCATGCCTTTAATCCCAGCACTAGGGAAGTTGAGACAGGAAGTGATATGGCTGGGTGAAGAAAGGAATATAAGGCAGGAGAAGACAGGAGTTCGACTCTTTTGGCTGAGGATTTTTGTAGTGGTAAGAGCTAGTGGCTGGATAGTGGCTGCTCTGCTTCTCTGAGCTTTCACACTGATATCTGACTCTGGGTTTTTATTATTAATAACCAGGTTGATGAAAGACCTCTACAATAAAAACTCTAAAACACTCAAGAGAAAAATTGAAGAATACATTAAAATATGAAGAGACCTCCCATGCGCAAGAACTGGCAAAATTAATATTTTGAAAATGGCTGTTATATTATAAATGATGTACAAGTTCATAACAATACCAAACAAAATTTCTATGGCATGGCTCATAGAACTGGAGAAATCAATCCTAAAATTTATTTTGACAAACAAAAGGCTCCAAACAGTCAAAGGACTCCTTCCCAGAGAGACCACTGCTAGAGGTATCCCAGTGCCTGATCTCAAACTGTACTACAGAGCCATAGTAACAAAAACAGCAGGTGGTGACACAACAAAGAACACTTAGACCAGTAGAATAGACAGAGGACTAAAAAGCAAACCTGCCTAGCTATAGCACCTCACCTCATTTTTTTTACAAAGTTATAAAAAATATACATAGGGAAAAAATGACTTCTATCTCTCACTTTATACAAAAACTACTTAAAATGAGTCAACGCCTTTAATGTAAGATTTTAAACCTTAAAAATTTTAAGAGGAAAACATACAGAAAACAATTCAAGATATAGGTGTAAACATGGGCTTTCTGAAATATTCCAATAATTCGGGAAATAATAACAAGGACTGGCAGATGGGATTGCATCCAATTGAAAAGCATCTGCAAAGAAATCAGAACAATTAACAGAGCCAAGGCCAACCTACAGAATGGGATGTATTCTTTGCTACCCACACATCTGACAGAATAAATGAATATTTACAGTGTCTACAGAGCTATAAAAATCAACAAGTAGACTAATTAGATGAGCAAATAATTATCAATGAAGAAGTGTTGAACACACTTATAACTATCCATAAAATTTAAACTGAAGCTACATAAAGATTCCAACTCATCCTAGTCAGAATATCTATCACTAAGAAAGCAAATAAGAGAGAATCCTTGTGTATGGGTGGCAGGGGGGGGAGAGGAAACACACACAGCTGTTAGGAATGTAAATTAATCGACCTGCTAGGGAAACCAGTATAGAAGCTCCTGTAAACAGTGAAGTTAGAACTTCCATATGGGCCGGGTGGTGGTGGAGGAGGAGGAGGAGGAGGCGGCGGCGGCGGCGGCGGCGGCGGCGGCGGCGGCGGCGCACGCCTTTAATCCTAGCACTCGGGAGGCAGAGCCAGGCGGATCTCTGTGAGTTCGAGGCCAGCCTGGGCTACCAAGTGAGATCCAGGAGAGGCGCAAAGCTACACAGAGAAACCCTGTCTCGAAAAACAAAAAAAACAAAACAAAACAAAAAAAAAAAGAACTTCCATATGATTCAGCTATATCATTCCTGGGAGTATATGTCCAAAGAAAATATGTGAGCACACTACAAAATGTCTGCACATTCATGTTTATTATAGCAGCATCTGTAGTAGTCAAGTTATGGAATCATTGACCTAAGTGCCTGTCAATAGAGGAATGGATAAAGAAAATGCGGTATATATACACAATGGAGTTTTGTTTGGCCATGAAGAATGACATTATGACATTTGCAGTAAAACTGATGCAACTGGAAATTACATTAAGTGAAATACACCAAGCTGAAAATGCAAATATTGCTTGTTCCCTGTCATATGTAGTTCCTAGATCTTATTTAAGTGTGTACAAAATAAATTTTATACATAGTGTGAAAACATAACTTATTAGTTCTATTTGAGAAAAGGAAGGAGAGTCACAGGAGGGGAAGGAAGAGAGACTAGAAGAGTATGGTGGGCTATGGTCAAAGTACATTATGTATTTGAATGAAAATATCATTATGAAACCCACCACTATGTATGATGAATAGGCTCCAATAAAAATAATAAATGAAATTACTTTTCATGACATTTAATATAAATAAAGCATGTGGTAAAGCAAATTCTTAATAATGATTAAAATATTAGTGAATTAATGTATTAGAGGAATAGAAGTAATATAAAGGATTCAAGAGGGAAAGAAAATTTGTAAAAATGCCAGAAAGGTAAAAACCAGAAGATTCACCAAGAAAGCAGGAAAATAAAAGTACAAGATGGCAAAAAGAATGCAAATACATAAGAAATCATACTATTTATAAACTAATTTATCTAGGTTTTTTTAAAGCAGTGCATAACTGACTTTTTAAGTCTAGTTACATGCAATTTACAATAGTCTCAACTAAAATTCAGTAACACACAGAGAAAAAAACCATATATATGTAGTAAGCAAGATTTACAACTGAAATATAACAACATAGAAATGTTTAAAGTAAAGAGACAGAAAAAGACATGCTGGGAAAATTTGTGGAAATCTACTGTAGCTATATATTTTTATCAGAAAAAAATGGCCTTTAAGGCAAAAGACATTATTAAGGATAATGCGGCTCAGAACACAATGCTAAAAGGTAGAATTCTCTAGAAAAGTATCTCAGTTTTATGCTTTTATGCCTCCTAAAAACACAGCTTCAAAATCTACAGCAAAGAATCAACAAATTACAAAAAGAAATTGACAAATGTACCATTACAGTAAGAGTTATTAACATTCCTCTCTCGGTAATTGATAGATCAAGTAGGCAAGAAAAAACAGTAAAGATACAGAAGGTTTGAAAAACAAAACTAACAAGCTTGATTTAATGGATTGGATTCTACAATGAAAATTGGAGAAATAAAATGCTCCTCAAGTACCTTGCAAATGAAGTGGTTATAAAAATTGGCATTGCAGTAGTCCCTAAGACAAGAGTTAAAATATTCACCAGCTAATTCTAAAGTATGCAGTCAGCCTTCTGTCTACGGATTCCAGAAACCTAATCATCACAAATCAAAATATTCAAAATAAAGTTGCATCTATATTGAGCACTTACAGAACTCTTGTTGTTATTCCCTTAACCATGCAGTGCATCAACTATTTACATCATGTTTATATTATACCAAGTATCGTAAATAACCTAAAGATGATTTAAAGTAAACAAGGACAAATTCCCTGTAGATACCAAGAGGCAAAACACACCTACAAAATTAATTCTCCTAGAATTAAATTCTAAGAGAGAGCCTAAAAACCGTACCTCAACAGAAGTAATAGATCCCATAGGTGAGAAAATGCGAGTTATTTGATATGTGACATTGAAACAAAGCTTTTCCATTTATCTTTCCCATCTAGCATTTTGCTCCATATCCCTTTCTGGAGGTGTGTAGTGTAAACCATCTCACTTTAGCCCCTTTAACCATATAAGCAGAAAAACAAACACAGTGCTCCATGTCTGTGCATCGGGACATATTATCAGCGATTGTGTCAGGCAGTATGTACCAGTCCATCATGACTAAGAACACAACAAAGAGTCTTTTACATTTTACTTCACTCATGACCTGTTACCTTGTAACAGGATAAGTAGTACTTCATCATTAGAATAAAGGTACACAAAAAAATGAAGGGGGGAAAGTCTAAACTTTCAGCCTTTTGCATTTTACCTTTCTTGTGTCCTTCCACAGCCTTTCTTTCAGCTGTAATTTTAAAAGCCAACCAAACCATTTATTTTCTATTTTTGACGAAAAAAAGTCCATGTAATTGATAGGCTTACCCTTTACAAGGTCTTGCTTGAGTTATTTCTAACAGCCCAACCCTTTCCATTTCTGCGTGTATGTGTTCTACATTAAAAGTAATCCACATATGGCAATGTGGAGTCTATTAAGTAGATGAGTGGAGGGGTAAATCCTGTTACTTAGCAATCATACTTCAGGCATCTTCCAAATAGAGCAACTTCTACCACCCCATCTAACCACAATGGCTTCTTGCCCAGACCAAAACACGAGAAGAGACTTTTTCATTGTTCTGTAGAGAATACATAGGACAGATTCAGAGTAACATGAAACTGAGTGTCAAACAGGGAGTAATTTTAGATGAAAAGGATCTTTGTATGGCTCCAAGTGATGCTGACAGTAGATTCCATTTGTTCATACTTAGGGAAATGTGTCAGATAAATATGCAGTCACTGTCCCAAAGTCACACACATACTATACAGAAGGAAAAAACAACTTCTAGTTTTCAGAAAAGAGTATTTTTTCTACTCTACCACACCATAGGACAAGAGGGACTTAATATTGAGGTTTTCATATTTGAGTAAGGACATAGAGCTTTGTATACTAAAGAAATAGATCCTAATCTCACTTTTTCCTGTTATGAACAGGCTATTATTAACCACTGTGCATAGAATAGTTCATAGATTCTAAGACGTGATTTCAAAAAAATGTAATACCTCAGTCATAGGTATCTTACGACTATAGTAGCAAAAATTTTGTCATTGTTAGTAACGCCTAAAAATAACATATTTCTTAAGAGTGATGGCATATGAATTTCAATGAAGCAAGGTTCTCCACATTTCAGAGCCTCAGTTTCCTCATCTGTAGAATGGAACTTTTGTGAAGTTAAAGGGAGGTAATCCCAGTGCCTGACACATAAAGAACAGTACCCAGAGTTGGGGAGCATGGTAGCTTTGCACTGAGCCTTGGCATTCCTCGCAGTGCATTTGGCCCCTTAAGTCTTTCCCTCTTCTTTCCCAAGCAGACCAGAGAACGTGACTGCAAACTGGTACTGAATGTTTTCCATCTGTATTTGGCAACGTAATATGCCTTGGCTGGGGGAGGGGGGCAGCAGTTTCTTTTCTTTCTTTTCTTTTCAGCATTTGTCCTGTGGAAAATCACACAAAAAATTCCAAAACTACATACATAATCACAGTGATTATACTAGTGTTTCAAATACAAAATTCTTAAAACCTGCTGTGTTGCAAGGGAAACTTCTCAGGACAGAATGGCTAGATCAAAGATTCACAGGCTCAAAAAAAAAAACCAACTATTTTTCTATTGAACAAAGTCTTGGCAATTTTCTCACGGCATGAAATGTTACTCAGTTACAAATAAGAACACAAGATCCCTATGTGTTATCTCTCAATAAAATAAATTTTAATAAATTCTATTTATTAAACATATGAAAGAGAAAATTTAAGCTGCAATTCTTATAACATTGAAATTTATAATTATTCATATTGTGAGAGTAAAAAAGATTTTTAAAAATTTTCAGAAGTAGCAGGTATGGTGGTGCATGTCTTTAATCCCTCCTAGCATGTGAAAGACAAAGGCAAAAGGATCTCTGTGAGTTCAAGTCCAATCTAGTCTGAACAGTTTGTTCCAAGTCAGCCAGCACTATGTAGTGACACCCTGTCTCAAAAAAAAGAGTTTTCTCTTTTTAAAGTAATTCTCGTTCATGTGGGATATTAAAAGTACAGACCAAGGGTCTGGAGGGACTGCTTGGTGCTTAAGGGCACTTGTTCCTTTTGCAGAAGACCTGAATTCTGTTCTCAGCACCTAAGAGGCATCTGTAATTCTAACTCAGGGGCTCAGCCACCCTCTTCTGGACTCTAAAGGTACTGCATGCATGCAATGCATGCACATCCATGCAGACACACTATTCTTACATGTAAAATAAAAAGAAACAAATGTACAGACCTGTATTTAAAAGAACCATAAGTAATCCCCAATCACATTCACTGATAAGCAGTTTTCATACTTTGCTGCATCCTAACACAAATAGAAGCAATCACACATATGCACATATATGTATAGTTGCATATGCATTTTATGTAACTAGAACAATACTGGATGCCTATCTGGTATTATGTATTGATACTTGACATTTACATTATAACATATAGAATGAGGCTAATATTTCTCATTTTTTGTTAGTAAACAATTTGTATGTGACCCTAAATCAATTCTTATTCTATATGAATCTTCAAGTAATGAGTGCTGTATTTATTTATGAAATACACAATATTTTTACGCATTTGGTTCTGTTATTTTTTTCAATTACATCCTGTCAATGTGTATGTCAATCCTTTTTACTTATTTTAGCATGAAAAATAGCAGACTCTCTTATAGGTTTTTTTTTTTTTAAGATTTATTTATTTATTTATTACGTACACAGTGCTCTATCTGCATGTATACCTGCAGACAGAAGAGGGCACCAGATCTCATTACAGGTAGTTATGAGCCACCATGTGGTTGCTGGGAATTGAACTCAGGACCTCTAGAAGAACAAGCAGTGCTCTTAACCACTGAGCCATCCCTCCAGCCCCTCTTATAGGTTTTACATACATGCTTAGTTTGGGTTGATTGTCCTCTTATCCTGGCTTCTCCATCACTTCCCTGATTTAATCTGTGTTTGAACTCTTCCACTCAAGGTATTTCCCCTTTCCTATCAAATGTGCTCCATAACCCTTATAACCTGTCTCCCTTAATGCCTCTTTTTCCCCTCATTGGGTCCCTTTTCTCATTTCAGGGCATCTCCATGTGCTCACTCAAAAATAAATATGCATACACAAAAATTAAGAGCAACCAATTCAATACTGCATCTTCACAGAATCTTGTTATCTAAGGTCAGGCATTACATCCCTTCCAGCCTGAGGCCATTTGTTCTTTTTGCTTGAAAGGATTAATATTAAAGAATAATATTTATTGAGCACTTAGAGCCAGATATTTTACTATATCCCTTAAATGCATTTTCTCATTTAATTTTGAAGTATAATTTAATCAGAATTTTTGCCATTATAGCAGCTATTTAAAAGATTATTAATGGATATGAAGGAAGTTAATAAATTTGCCAAAGATTATGTGCTGTGGATATCACTCTGTATAAATAAAATGCTGTTTGGCCAGTAGCCAGGCAGGAAGCATAGGCGGGACAAGCAGAGAAGAGAATTCTGGGAACAGGAAGGCAGAGAGTCAGGAGACACTGCCAGCCACCGCCATGAGAAGATGTTAAGATACTGGTAAGCCACGAGCCACATGGCAACTTTTAGATTAATAGAAATGGGTTAATTTAAGATGTAAGGATTAGATAGCTAGAAGCCTGAGCCATTAGGCTAAACAGTTTAAATAATATAAGCGTCTGTGTGTTTATTTTATAAGTGGGCTGTCAGACTGCCGGGGCTTGGTGGGACCTGGAGACAAAACTCCAGCTACAATTATGCAACTAGAAAATAGTAGCATCCAAGGCCAAACTCTCCTAACCAGTTATATTGCATATGGCTTAGTCTAAGAGGTGAGGCCAGTGTGCAGGCAGTGACTCATCCAGTATCCTATGCTCTATTGTGGTTTGTTTCTCTGTTCTATTTCTTCTTTCTCGAGCTTATTAAAAATGGTTTTCTAAAGTTCTTGAATTAGAAAGTAGAGTGACAGGCCAGAGACAGCTCACTGATCTTCCAGACAACCTGAGTTTGATTCTGAGCACTCATATCAAGCAAGCGACATTTGCATTAACTCTATCTCTAGGGGATCTGACACTCTCTTCTGGCTTCCAAGGGCACTACATTTATAAAGCATATACCCACTTACAGTCATACACAAATACACACAACTTTAAAATTATAATTTGATACTTTTTTAAAAGAAGAAAGCAGAATGATCCAGGAAGAAAGTCATGTAGAGCAGATAGTGTGGATTTTTTTCAATTTTTTCCCCAAATTTCTCAGACAACTTATTCCACAACTTGAAGATGGCAACTAAACTAATACATTGTATAGATTTGTGTTTCATTTCTTGTTACTTTTCCATTCCACTGCTAACAGTTTGGTTCTTTGTTTTATGTCCAAATCTTTTTTATAATGGAATGTAGTCATGATTGGGAGAGCAAAAATTTGTTAAAGGCATACTACATGCCAAATTTTCTTATTTCCTTCACACAGCTCTGTGGGAATGGTATTAATTTTCATCATTTTACAGTGGTCAAATTCAGGATCACAGACAGTGAGTTAGTTTTCCAAAGTCCTACACGGGTAGAAAGAAGGACAGGTTAGCAAGATGGCTCAGCAGGTAAAGGCACCTGCTGCCAAGTCTGACAATCTGAGTTCAATCCTCAAGACACATATTGTGGAAGGAGAGAATAGACTCCTGCAAGTTTTTCTCTGACCTCCAGTTTCACGCAGGAAGGAGAAGAAATCAATACGTGTAATAGTAGTAGTAGTAGTAGTAGTAGTAGTAGTAGTAGTAGTAGTAATAACAACAACGAGGAGAAGGAGGAGGAGGAGGAGGAGAATCAGAAGAAGAGGAAGAGGAAGAAGAAGTCATTTCTCCAGTCTCTCACTTTCCCTGGAGGATACTGAGCACCCCCCCCCCCACACACACACCTTTTAGAAGATTACTTTCTAGGGCTTGAGTTAGGATTACTTTAGCTCACTTACTATTTGTAGGCCCATGGATCCCCTCATTAATAGCTCTTTCAGGTGATGCAGAAGATAAAAGAGAGGAAATATCACTTTTTGTGCCAGGAGACCTGTGTGTAGGGCCATGTGAAGAGATCCTGAAGTGGTGAGTAAGGTCAGGTGACAGCTTAGTATTTGAAAATCTGGGAAGGTCATCTTGAAAGTAGAAATGAATACCAAAGTCACTCTATATCATAGGAATTTTGTCCCACCCCCTTTAACCATGAAAACAAATATTCAAGGAAGTGAATAATAGTTTCTTCCTGACATACAGTTTAATCTACTAGAACCAGATCACCAACATTGTAAATTACAGATCAGGGACATTAAGCATGGACTTGTTCTAAAAGAAAGTCCCACTGTGTCTTATGGTCTCATGAGCTTTGAATGTACTTTGTCTAATCTCCCAATAGATTGGCAATTACTTCACCCTAGTGTATTCTTCAAACATTTAGAATTAATAACCACAGACATTTCTCTTAATAATAAAAACCAACATTCTATTAAAACACTCGCACAGGATTTTTTGTTTATGGTATCTTGGCTTAAATTAGGTAGTTGTTAATAATTATTTAGGGTTGTAATGTCAATAACTGTATCAGTTATAAGGGCAGAAAAAGCGATCAAGAATTCTCAAAAAATAGGTATTTTTGTCAAGATTTAGCATCATGGTCAAAATTAGTGTAATAACCATAACATATAAAGTCAAGATAAAAATCTCATTCATTCTGTAGTTGGCGATCATATCATACAATAAAACTATGGGGAAAAAACTAAAGAAAAGTGGACTTATTTGCATGTATTGCAGACATGAAGGTGAACATATAGCTTGATATGCTTCCAGTGTAGGTCTATTATTGAACAATTATTATTTCAGTTTCAAATGGTAAGTGAGCCATCGACTATATGGTAATTTTTTTATAGTGAGACTTGTTTTTAACCACCAAAAGGCAGGTAAACGATAACTTTCAGTTTTTATGATGTTTTATTCTGAATACACCTATGAAACAATACCCCAAATACTATAGCAAAAGAAACACAAATATAAGTTTTAAGATTTCATGAGTCAAAAAGAAAAAAAAAGAGTAGATTATTGTATCATTGCTGAAGACTTCCTCAGAGGTGAAGTAGTAGTCTTCTGGAAGCTGAGCTTTACGCTTTGGTCTGGCTCCTGGTTTTTTACTACTTGATTGACCCTCGGCAAAGATGCCTTTTCTTGAGTGTGTGCATGTGCGCGCGAGCGTGCATGTGTGTGTGTGTGTGTGTGTGTATGTGCGTGTGTGTGTATGTGTGTGTGTGTGTTCATGTGTGTGTAGATGTATATGTGTGTGCAGGTGTCTATGCACATGTGTACACTTGATTGCGGATGCAAGAGAACATTGAGTGTGGTGCCTCAAGTGATGTCCACCTTTTATTTGGAGGGAGGGTTGGCAAGGTCTTTTACTGGCCTAGAACTCCTCAAGTAGGCTAGCTTGGCTAGCCATCAAGCCCCAGAGATCTACTTGTCTCTGTAGCTAGAGTTTTCCTGCCTTGCCCACAGTCAGGACAAACCTCTTTCACCCGCCAGTCCCACAGCCTCTCAGACCCGACCAAGTAAACACAGAGACTTATATTGCTTTCAAACTGTATGGCCGTGGCAGGCTTCTTGCTAACTGTTCTTATAGTTTAAATTAATCCATTTCCATTAATCTATACCTTGCCACATGGCTCGTGGCTTACCGGCATCTTCACATGCTGCTTGTCAGGGCGGTGGCTGCCAGTGTCTCCCTCACTCAGCCTTCCACTTCCCAGAATTCTCCTCTCTCCTTGTCCCGCCTATACTTCGCGCCTGGCCACTGGCCAATCCGTGTTTTATTTATACAGAACGATGTCCACAGCATGTCTCTGCTTCCCCAGCCTCCCCAGTGCTGTAATTACAAGCACACCCCACCCCATCTGGCTTTTTTAAAAAACATGAGTTCTGGGGTTTAACAGCAGGTCCTCATGCTTGCAAAACAACACTTTACTGACCAAGCCATTGCCACAGCTCAATCACTTTGTTCTGGCTTGCTTGCGTGTTTCTTTCTTCTTTTTTATGTTGTTAAAATTTTAAGTTGGTGTAGAAAATAACAGATTTCATTATGACATTTTGATGCATGTATATCATTGTTTCTTGCTCATATTCATCCCCCCACCCCAGGCCCCTCCTTCGTCCTTCCTACCCACTCTAACTCCCTCCTTTCCCCCTAATCAAGCTAGGTTTTCTGACCTATAGTTTTCCTGAACTTTGTGGTCACCTTTATTATGTTTTGACACTAGATATAGCAGACAAGAATCCACAAACCTTGCTGAAGAATCCGTTAGATAGAAATAAATTGAAGAGGACCTCGTGTGGTAGCATACACCTTTAATCCCAGCACTCATTCGAGGAGGCAGAGACAGGTGATCTCTGTGAGCTCAAGGTCCAGCAGGGTTATATAGTAAGACCTTGTGTCAAATAAACAAACAAAAATTAAATTGAACAAGTATTTTTGGCATTAATTATGGTTCAGTCATAATGAATTTTTATTCATTTATTTTTCTTCAAAAGCCCTTTCACCTAAACACAGTGCTTGGTTTCTAGGATTACCTCATTCTTGGGGGTGTGATTTGAACAATTTACATATTCTATTTTCTTTTGTTGTTATTGTTCAACATATTCTTTGAATAGGATTTGAATAAGAACTTTTTTCTGCTTCAAGTCAGAGATCCTTTCCCAAGCACACAAGAACCTAGGGGTTATATTTTATTTTTTTTATATTAACCAAGAATCATTTTCCTTTGTTCTTTTACAAGGCAAGATACTCATTTTTAAAAAAAAGGTCAGTAGTTTGGCTGGAGAAACCATTACTTCTGTATTAGTTATCTTTCTGTTGCTGTGAGAAAACACCATGAGCAAGGCAACCTGTAGAAGGGAGAGTTTATTTGGGGCCTACAGTTCCAGAGCGTTAAGAGTCCATCACAATTAAGGTAGGGAAGTGTGGCGGAAAGCTCTAGGTAGGGCAGCAGGAACAGCTGAGAGCTCATATTTTGAACCATAAACAGAAAACAAAGAGAGTGAAAGGGTTGGGGGGAATGGTAGGAGGCTTTTGAAACCTCAAAGCCCACCCCAATGGCTCACTTCCTCTAGCAAAGCCACGCCCCTTAAGCCTCCCCTCACAATCCTACTACCAACTGAGAAGCAAGCACTCAAACACCTGGACATTCTACCTACTGACACCCTTAGTCTTGTGGCCATATCATAATGCAAAAGTCTTTCACAGTCTCCACACTGTTTAAAAGTCCAGTCTCTTCTGAGATTAAGTCCAGGTTTTATCTACCATTGGAATGTATTGTACCTCTAAAGCATCATAACTACACTCTGAATTACATTTTAAAAGTAATGCTAATTCTTAGGATATTTTTTATGATATCAAAAAGTGTGTTTGGGCTTTTACAATTTAATTATATTTCAACTTGGCTTAAGACATACTGAGCAAGCTCAATATATTTTTAAAATTATAGGGACTTACATACTTAATGAGAACCTTATGACATTTCTCTACAGGGCTTTATTGCTTAATTTTGCTTTAGTTCATGCATAGCATTGATCCATAAAGAATCAAAAGGTAAAAAAAAATATAAATCTTCCATAATTTACTTTAGAACTAATACATGTTTCCTATAATAAACAAAATGAATGCCATTTAGTCATTTTCTATTGCTAGGGTGTATTTGTCATTTGCATTTGGAATAGATCTAGCTTATTTATGAGTTCACCTCCTTTGTGCCTCTGAAATGTGTATGGATCCTTGTTAAGCTTTCATGAATAAACCGTGGTGTCCAGTTTGATGGGTGTGTGCGTTAGTGCTTGTGTGTGTGTGTGTGTGTGTGTGTGTGTGTGTGTGTGTGTGTGTGTTTATGTGTCCCTAGAATGCTTCTCTATGCCTCTCTATACCCTATTCACTGATATTCTTTGGGTTCCAACTACCCTCCAATAAATTTACATTGGTGGTAAAGCCCAAAATTGGCATTTAGGTTGATGAATTTTATTGTTTCCACACTCTTGTGCACATCCTTAACGCTTTCCTTAGGGTACATTTCAAGACATGGAATTGCTATCTCAAATGGTATACACATGTTTAATTTAATTCCCCTCCTGCTACCCAGAAAGGTTGTACCAATTTAAAGTCCATAAACTGGAATTAAGTGGGAAAAAAGCCCCAGGGAAGTGAGGAGTATGGCTGTACTGTGTACTGCACATAGAAAGTGCAGCCCTTAGATAGCATTGAGCAAAAGCATAGAGCCACACAAATAACCGTGAATACACCTCAGAGTGATCAGTAGTGAAAGGCAACAGTAAACCTAACTACATTATACAGCAGCATGGGGATAATTAACCAAACGACCTCAGGATTGGGAGTCACCAGCCCTGCAGCATAGTTCTAATTTGGTGAAGAGCACATAAAACTGATATGAAATCCTTTTACCCACACCATTATGACAAATCAACTATAACTCCAAATCAGCACCACATTTAACCAAAATCCATACCAATTTTTCACCTTCCCATCTCCTCAAAAGAACAGTATTGCTCTGTCAGCTGATCACTGGGGTATTCTCATTCCTGGGATACTCATTGCTAAGAATTCCTTGATAAACATCCTTGAACTTTGCAAGATGCTACAGATGCTTCTTCTGAGAGTTGCACACCCATCCTGAAAAGCGTACATAGTTACTCTCCTAGTTTTGGAACCAAGGGACAGAGAGATGAAAACAAATGGTTAGGTAGGTATTGGTGATTCTGAGGCTAGTCTTGGCCTCACTTGGCCCCTAAGTAAAACCACTGAATTGTATAAGACTTATGTAAGGACTGACCCAGTACTGATGCAGAAAACAAACAGTTCCAAATACTCTGCCTGCTTTAGATTCTGCAAAGAGAGTTATTTATTTTCTTATTTCAGTTTTTATCTCGTTTTTAGCAGACAGAGTTTGGCACAGCAAAACCTCTCTAAAAACACTATGACTCAGCCAGTTGCTGTAGAAAGAAGGCTGGAAAAGCAGGTTTGTACCATTAAATTACAAGAGAATTTAATGAGTAGATATAGGCATTGCATGATGCTATTTGGTTGTAAAAACTATACTTTTACATTACTTCAGATATTCCTAAAGTAATTCAGTTGTTTATACTTGCCATGAACATTTTTCATATGTTAACTACTACGTATTGTCTTATAATTTATAATTTAAGATAATGGTCAATATTTAAAAGGAGGAAAAGTACCATGATAAGCTGGGTTTCATATTTAGTTCACACTAACCTTTTTTTTCCAAGTAAAATTTCAATGAAGATGCCATGTTTTATTCTGGTTTTGATAGATACACTATCACTTAAGATATCTCCACTCAGGACTCCACTCAGGACATAAGTGAATTCTAGACTGACTATCTTTAGGATTTTGAAGATATAACAGCAATAATTTATCTCAGACACAGTCATCAGTACTCCAGTGTTTGAACTGCTGTTCAAAGCCATTATCCTAACTACAATGGAGCAGAGACACAAAAAGTTATAGAAAAGATCATTGAACTCATGCATCTAAGGATGTGAAAAAGAATGTAGCGACAACATGATGATCAACCAATCCCTTTATTTTGGTGGTTAAGGAAACAGGAGCTGAGTTCTGCTGTGGGATGTATGGCAAATGTGTTGCTGATTAATCAATAAAACACTGATTGGCCGTTGGCTAGGCAGGAAGTGTAGGCGGGGCAAGGAGGAGAATAAAGCTTGGAAGTGGAAGGCTGAGTCAGAGAGACACTGCCAGCCGCCACCATGACAAACAGCATGTGAAGATGCCAGTAAGCCACGAGCCATGTGGCAAGGTATAGATTAAAGGAAATGGATTAATTTAAGCTGTAAGAACAGTTAGCAAGAAGCCTGCCACGGCCATACAGTTTGTAACCAATATAAGTCTCTGTGTTTACTTGGTCGGGTCTGAGGCTGTGGGACTGGCAGGTGATAGAGATTTATCCTGACTGTGGGCCAGGCAGGAAAACTTTAACTACAGAATTCAGTGATGGTTGAAGATAGAGCTGATTTATAGATAAGGAAAATGAGTTATCAAAATGGGAAGCAGCACTTCGAATTTCTCTCAACAACAGACAAATATTTTCAACTACTCCTTAAATAGACACCCAAGTTGCCTTTAATGTTGCATCACCACACCTATATAGTCCCATACATATTCCCCTATTTGGTAATATGAAAATATCTGTGAGATATCCAGCCTGGAGTTTCTGCTGATTCATTGAGCATGTGTATTTTTGATATGACTAAGCACTTCCATATTGCTCTCTAGTTTCAGCTCCTCTCAAGTCTGCGCAGGCCCCCACAGCTCTAAAAACACATGGCGTTAGTTAACATTCTAGTTTTTGTCTATAATGTGATGTTTCCTTGGAAAGTAGAAATTTTAAGTAAAGCAGACTTAAAATGCATCAAACTTAATTTGGTGGTATTTCTAAGGGGTTTATAAACTATCATTTAACAGTTAGCTAGCCATGTGTTTTCACGCCAGGATCATGGTAACACTTTTTTTCTTTTTTTTTTCTACAGTGAAAAAAAAAAGAGTAAAACTTTTGTTTTTAAATGAAGAAATGTACCAAGTGAATCACCATCATTTCCTGAATAATCCATGCTACTTGCTGATAAGAAATGTCAAATTTATCACTTTCTAAAAGCTTCTTAGGACTGAATTTTGATTCTGTTCCACTAAACCATATATCAGATTTTCTGCCAATCTTATCTTGTTTTAATATTGTTGCTTCATAAAACATTTTCGTAGCTGAAAAACATTGTTTTCCCCATTATTTCCTCTCAGATGGTCTAGAGTAACAACAGCAACAACAAATGTAGCTAACACTGAGTATTTGCTGTGTATCTAATATTTCCCCACATTAACATATTTAATCCTTAACTACATATAATGAAGCAGACAATATTCTTATCCCCATTTGAAAAGACAAGAAACTTCAGGCACAGAATACTCAACTGGCTTGATATGGAATCAAGCCTCAAGCCTACACATTACTGCAATAAGCCTGTGCTAACCACTGTTATATGAAGGTGAACAGTATGGAATACTTAAAATCAGAATATTTTGACCAATAATTGAATTTTTTCAACCTAACACCAAGTTTCCACTCCACATCTCTTCCTAGATCTCTCCAACTCTCCATCCTTCCAACTCTATGCCTTCTTTGTCTCCCTCTCTTTAGAAAACAAATAGACAAATAAAAATGGAAAGTACCACAATAAAACAAAATAAACAAACAAAAAGGCAAAGAAAAAAGCACTAGAAACACATACAACAACAAATTAGTAAATAAATAATTAAATAAAAACACAAAATCAGAAACCATGATATACAAGCAAAAGACCAGAATGGGGAATGCTCACCAAAAAATATGAAACAAAACAAAAGAACCCTTCAAAAATGCCATTGAGTTCATTTATGGTTGGCCATCTACTGCTGGGCATGGGACCTGCCCTTAAGTGTGGTTTTTATCCACAATGAGACTCCATTGGAGAGAGTTAATTTATCATTTGAGTGGTTATCAACTGGACATAGCTTCTGGATGATGAATGGGAGCTTGTGTCCACTTCTCTCAGCACTGAGACCCCATCTGACACAGACCTAAGCAGGCCCTGTGCATGCTGCTACAGTCTCTGTGAGTTCATACGTGTGTCAGTCCTGCTATATCTAGAAGACCCTGCTCCCTTGGTGTCCTCCATCTTTTCCGGCTCTTAACAATCTTTCTACTCCTTCTTCTTCAGGGTTCTCTGAGCCCTGAGGGGAGAGATTAATCGAGACATCCCATTTAGGACCAAGTATTCCAAGATTTCTCACTCCTTGCACATTGTCCAATTTGGGGTTTGTTATTTATTTCTTACCCTTGATGGAAAATTACTTCTCTCTGATGATCCACTAGGAGATGTAAAGGGGACCAATAAAGGAGAAGATAAGTATCACCAAGGAACACACACACACACACACACACACACACACACACACACACACACTCGTGCACGAATAAACGTGTCAGAATAATAAAATAAAAATATAGCTTTAGTGGGAAATGGAAGTCAGGGGAAATGAGCATAATTCTTATTCAGTCTACTATGTGCTAGACAATACTAATGATACGGCCAGTTTCACCCCCAGTAGCTATCTATTATGGATACTAAAATAAATTTTTTTCTGAGATGAAAGAATGTAACTTTTCTTTATTTACAAAACAAGTATTTTTATGAAACACTATATACAAAATTATGCCAATTCTGATGTGGGTTTTTTGTTTGTTTTGAGATAAAATCTTGCTAATGTAGCCCTGGCTGACCTGGAAGTCATTACGTAGCCCAAGCTGGCCTTGAATTTATGATCCTTCTTCCTTTGCTTCTGAGTGCTGGGATTATAGGTATGTGCCCAACCCAGCCTAATCTGTTTTAAATAATATAAATGAGAAGAAGAAGATGGTTATTCAGTTTTATTTGCTTATTTGATAACTAACAAATATACATTTCTTTCTTTTTCATTTATCCAACAAATAGTTGTTGTATACCACGCAAGTGAAAGGAATATCCAGAATAAATCATATCTCAACCAGTATCTTTTTCTTCTAACCAGCAAATCCTGCTATTCAACTACAACATAACAGACATTGACATATAAGACCAGGCAACTCAAGTTACAATCTTAACAGTCAGCAAGTTTTGATGGCTTACATTCTAAGTGTTTCGTGTGCTGGAGCAGAGGGATAGACCAGAGTTTGGAAATTAGGTAGGCACGGGTTAAAATTTCTCTTCTGACACTTTATTTAAGGTGTATAAACT
Source organism: Peromyscus eremicus (assembly GCF_949786415.1). Taxonomy (NCBI): domain Eukaryota; kingdom Metazoa; phylum Chordata; class Mammalia; order Rodentia; family Cricetidae; genus Peromyscus; species Peromyscus eremicus. Next base: position 82,578,714 of record NC_081439.1, on the reverse strand, counting down.
TGCCACATTTACTTAGCATCTCTAAGACTTAATTTCCTGATCTGCACAAGGAGATTGTGATCTCGGTTTCCAAGGGAGAGCAATGAATACAGTGTCTCCGAACACTCTGTCTGAAAATTCAGTGCTTCTTCACACTTACCCACTGTTCTAATTAGGTCTCTGTCGCTGTGATAAACCAACCATGACCAAAAACAACCTGGGGAAGAAAGGGTTTATTTCACCTCACAGATTCTAATCTATCACTAACAGGGCAGGAACTCAAGGCAGGAACCTGGAGGCAGAAGCTGAAGCAGAGACCCTGGGGGAGTGCTGCTTACCGGCTTGCTCAGCACCCACGGTGCACTGGGCTCTTCCATATCAATTATCAGTCAAAGAAATGCCTCAGAGGCCTGCCCACAAGCCAAGCTGACAGGGGCATTTACTCAATTGAGGTTCCCTCTTCTCAGATGACGAGTTTGTGTCGGGTTAACGGAAAACTAACACATCCACTCTATCTCCCCTCTTTCTTAGTGGAAAATACTCTAATCCAACAGCACTAACTATATCACACAGAACATTCAGAAATGTAAGAGAAAACAAAAATCCAATATATTTTGGCATTATGGATATGACCCAATGACATTTATGTGTAATAGGAGTTGGCTAGAAGAATTCATAGTGCTTTATCTAACACATTCAAACTTTCTGTATTAGAATGATGCACATGTATTCCTTGGATGATTCTAGTGCTCTTTGAACCACAGAATGCTAAGATAAAGCAGAAACATAACATGTAATGATGATCTTCAGGAGAGATAGGAGAACAAGGGTCAGGAACTCTGTCCAGACCCCAGTTCCTAAGTATTACGTGATGTAGGACAAAGCACTTGAAAGTTTTCAGAAATGTTAAAGAGATAAGTGAATTCTTTCTTAGAAAAGAAGTAAAATCTTTGTTATGTTCAAGAAATCAATTTTGTTGTTTTTGTTTTTGTTTTTTTATTTTTCGAGACAGGGTTTCTCTGTGCAGTTTTGGTGCCTGTCCTGGATCTCACTCTGTAGATCAGGCTGGCCTCGAACTCACAGAGATCCACCTGGCTCTGCCTCCTGAGTGCTGGGATTAAAGGCGTACACCACCACCGCCCGGCTCAAGAAATCAGTTTTATAAGATATAGGTTTTGAGCCAATGGTTGGTAAAGGTGCTTGCTGCCAAGTCTGATGACCTGAGTTCAATCCCTGGGACCTCTATGGTGGAAAGAGAGAAATGACTCATAAATGTCATCTGCTACTTGCACATATCCACTGTGGCCTGCTCATGCCTACACATGTATCACAACACACATACAATAAATAAATATATGTAACAAATATTTTAAAGAAAGAAAGACAGGCTTTGAAAGACTCCTTTACATAATTGACACATTCAGTTAACTCAGCAAGCCTCTGGGATTGAGACTATTCTGAAAGACAGTTGGTTGTAAAACAGCAATGTTCGGTAACTATGTATTACATATGCATACACAAATATATGCAGCGTTTATATCTCTACTTCTGTTTACAAGAATTATGTGCATATATTTCTGTTGCTTTACTCCTTCCCTTCTGATTTTTTTTGGTCTCAAGGTATAGGCCCTCCTCAAAAAATTTAAGCTTGGTGTGTAGGTAAATATCTAAAATTATACTTGAATTGAATTGTTTGTCAGTTCTGCTTGTACTGACCCTGATGCTAAGGCTTTTGTAACAGGGAGCAGATCTGCTGAATGTTAATGGATGCTATTGTGACTGTCTGGAACAACTGTACATTCCATTCCAGAGATGTAATCGTGACAACAAGGTGTCCAAACAGACAATACTCCAAGGCCTTATCCCCTATTAAAATGGTATGGTATATTTTTCTTAGTCTAAGACTTCTTCTTTTTTTCCTTCTCTTTCTGTTTTGTAACAAATTGAATTTTAGAAGTAGCTGATGGGCAAGTTTTTTCATTGGATTTATTAGTGAGGCTCTATTGACAATTCTAGAACACTACACCACCCCTCAAATCAGTGGTTCTCAACCTGTGGGCCACGCCCTCTTTGGCAAACCTCTATCTCCAAAAATATTTGCCTTACGATTCATAACACTGGCAAAATTATAGTTATGAAATAGCAACAAAAATTTTATGGTTGAGGGAGTCACCATAACATGAAGAACTGTATTAAAGAGCCACAGCATTAGGAAGGTTGAGAAGCACTGCCTTAGATGTTGATTAAGTTCTCCATCTGAACTGAAGGCAGTCAATGCATGATGTGAAATAATCATGGAGAAAGAAGCCATTTAATTCCTGATTTCTATTTCCAACACAAGAGCCATTCTTTCCATATTTCAAAAGAATTTCAAAGGCATCATCTGCAGGCATTAGGCTCCAAAGTCATTTACCTATGCAACAACATCTCCAGGTAACACCCCATCTTGTTTTCAGAATTTTGAAACGCAATAGACAACTGGAATCTGCTGTTTCTGAGCAGTCCTTGACTAGGACAGGCTCTTTCATGAGGAGAGCAAGTGTTCAGGTTTCACCAGGTGAGAGCCTTTGTAAACAGCCCTTCCCATTGCCTACCCATGCAAGAAGAGGTGATATTTGGTTATCTTCTGTTGCATAATAAACCACTCTAAGCATGGAGGCTGAAAACATCAACAGTTTGTTATAGTTCCTGTCATGATAGTGTTTTTTGCCTGGGTGTTTTGTTTTGTTTTGTTTTTGCTTTAGGTGATATCAGTTGAGGTTGTGGGATGGTCAAAATATCAAAACCACTTTTTAAACATAACCAGAAGGTGATAGAGACTGCTGGCTATAAACTCAGCTGAAGCTGACATCAGGGAGATTCATTTCCCCCATGTGTGCCCCTGAACAACTGCTTACTTAGGTTCCAAAAATGAACATTCCAAGAGGCAAGTAAAAGCTTGGAATGCAACATTACTTCTGCCTCATTTTGTTGCTCTCAAACAAACACTAGACCAATCCAAATGCCAGGAAAAGGGAAATAAATTTCTTTTCTGGGTGAAATGGAAGCAAAACTACATTCAAAGGACATGCAAAGTGGGAGAATTGTTGCTGTTGCCCTTGAAACACGTTCCATCTACCACAGGCAATAGTAGGAAGCACTTTATCTGCCAGTGCCCTAGAAAGACCGCCACGATTCACTTCAAATTTCTGCCTTTTCTCTCCACCCCAAAGTTGTCGAGCTTTCCTCCCTCCTACACATGTGTGTTCTGTTGAGGATTATTGAACGGCACATTATTTATTTTATGTAAAAGTCTCTGTAATGGAAGGAAAGGAGCCTAGTTGGCTGAGGTAATAATAACATTCTTAGAAACCTTAGCCCATGCCAGACATTTTGCATAGATTGCTCATATTCTCCTTGGAAACAAATCCTGTAAGAAAGGCATCATAGTTCCTCTTCCCTGTAACATAAAGGCTATGCTGACATAAGGAGATTTGGTAATGGGTTCCCAGCATGGCATTGTGGCTCAGCCCAGGTCTGAGAAGCACCAAAATACATTTACCTTCAAAAATGACAAGTTCGATAAGAGAGTTCAGACCAAGAAAATTAATGCAAAATTTCATGATGGAGTTAGGTCAGCACTGAAAACAAGTTCTTGAATGGTGTGTAAAATACAGCAATTACAAACCACTGTCAAAGCCTAAGAAGTGTGTTAAATGTTCACAAAAGACAGTGAAAGGACTCTTTCATATAATGTGTAAACCACGTGCCTGTGAACTTGAAGTCTGTGCAAAATGTGGAAAGAAAGAAGTTGTCATTATTCCCTTCAATGAAGAACCAGAAACTTCAGCAAATTCTGAAAATCAAGGTACTTGAAATATTTTCTTTTAGGTTTTTGTTGTGTTTTATTTATTTTTGGTGATTTTTCTCACGTAGGATATATTAGTATTTTGTTTATATACAAAATTCAACATAAAATATGGAGAAAGTACAAAGATATTCACTACTCTCCTGATCGTATATACCTGAAGGTGAACTGATAAAATGGCCAGAAGCCTATAAAACTCTAAACCAGGGAAATGCAGGGCTTTGTGTAAAGAGTAGAGCATTCTTTGTCAATGCAGCTTTGAATCTCTGGTCTCACATTTACATGCTACATAGTATGCTACAAATACGTAACTTATCTAAGCCTGTCACAGTTTGGGTACTATAAAAGGATATAAAATCAAATGTTCTCTTTGTAATTTTTCTATTCCTGTTCTTTAGTTCAGGTAGCATGTATTTATACTTTCTTTTTTTTTTTAGTATTTATACTTTCTATTGACATTGTCATCATCATCATCATCATCATCATCATCATCATCATCATCCTCATCATCTTCATGTTGTAATCTGGGCAGCACGGCCAGTAAGTATAAAATAACTAGTCCTTGAATTCTGAAAATGTATCTAATAGATGAAAATGGTGAGAGAGAGAATCCTCTTACTCTCTTCCACTAGGTCCTTGACAACAGGAAAATTACTCACTTATAAATCTGAGATTGATATTTGAAACTTAGATTATGGTACCTTTCTTTTTTTTGGAGTTTCACATTTATTTCAATGGTTCAGCAAATAGATACACACATATATGCATCTACATACATGTCATATATACATACATGAAGATTGACAGAAAACATGGTAAAACAGTAAAATTGGGAACCTAGGTACAGAGTGTGGAAAAGTGCATTGCACCGCCTAGCTGCTTTTAAACACAGGACACAGATTTCAATAATCACATGAAGCTAGCCTACACTGTCTACAAGTAGAAACACTGGCAAAGAAAAATTCAGAACAATGGAATTCTGGGAAGGATAGGCTTATGAGGGAGAACCTCACAGGAGCGTCTGATACTGCAAGTATCTCTACTTGAGTATAAATGTTGGATTTTTTTTCTAGGTATTAATGATATAGTCCACACATTTTTTTTCTGAGTATATATTCCCAAACTGGGGTGGGGAAGGCAAAAACAATGGGATGGAGTATATAAAAATACGTTTGAAGGAAAATCACTATACATGATTTATATTTGTATGTGTGTGTGTGTGTGTGTGTGTGTGTGTGTGTGTGTGTGTGTTTGTGTCTGTCTGTCAGTCAGTCTGTCTGTCTGTCTGTGTGTGTGTGTGTGTGTGTGTGTAAATAAACTTGTTTTGTAAGATGTAAGGGGGCTTTTGCTAAGAAAGTCACACCTGAGGTCAGTCTATAGAAATGTACTTGCAGTGAGAATCATCTTAGTTTTCCATGAGATAGTTCTGATATAATCACCAATTCTCAACATGGGATAGTTTGACATTAGGTAATATGTTTTTTCTAAACAATTTCTAAATCTTATACAACATGTCACAGTAAGTATTTTCACACATATTCTGTATATGCAGCTTAAATTTTACCACAAAACCCTGAAGGTTTGTTGTTCTAATGTTACAGATAATATCTGCTGCTCATGAGCCCGTTCCGCTTCTTTTGAACAGCCTTTCTGACTCCCTCATGAGGATGTCAGCGTGTCTGTGGAGCCCTCTGATGCTGACTGCTGTCAGGCCACCTGAATGTCTCCATCTCGTCACGTGAGTCAGTCTCAGCATCCAAATCCTTATCACTGTCTTCCTGCCTCTTGCACCTTCCCCTATGGTTAGAACCTTCATTTTCAGAATTTGCTGAAGTTTCTGGTTCTTCATTGAAGGGAATAATGACAACTTCATTCTTTCCACATTTTGCACAGACTTCAAGTTCACAGGCACGTGGTCTACACATTATATGAAAGAGTCCTTTACTGTCTTTTGTGAACATTTAACACACTTCTTAGGCTTTGACAGTGGTTTGTAATTGCTGTATTTTACACACCATTCAAGAACTTGTTTTCAGTGCTGACCTAACTCCATCATGAAATTTTGCATTAATTTTCTTGGTCTGAACTCTCTTATCGATCTTGTCATTTTTGAAGGTGAATGTATTTTGGTGCCTCTCAGACCTGAGCTGAGCCACATTGCCGTGCTGGGAACCCATTACCAAATCTACTCATGTCAGCACAGTCTTTATGTTACAGGAAAGAGGTTACAAACAGGTTTCAAAAATAGTTAATATTCTTTTTCACATTTTAAAATTACTTGTATGTGTCTATCTGTCTGTCTGTCTGAGCATGTGCATGTATGTGTGGAACTTTTAAGTGACATGGTGAACATTTGGAGGTTAGAGTACAACTTGCAAGGGTCAGTTCTCTCTCTGTACAGTGTGGGTTCTAGGGATGGAATTCAGGCCATCAGACTTAACAGCAAGTTCCTTTACCTGATGAGCTATCTTTTCAGTTCAAAAACAGGTAATATTTTTTAATTTATAAAGGCTCTTACAAATCAAGAGTGTGCTGGAGCGATGGTTCAGTGAGGAAAAGCACTTGCTGTGAAGTCTGATGGCCTGGATTTGATCCCTAGAACTCACATGAAGGTAAGAACCTATGCAAAGTTGCCGTTGCCCTCTAAGTCATTCACCCACATACCCCCCTCTCTCTCTCTCTCTCTCTCTCTCTCTCTCTCTCTCTCTCTCTCTCTCTCTCATACACACACACACACACACACACACACACACACACACACACACACGATTTAAATAAAATGTACTGGACCTTTTGATAAATGAACAGTATGTGCATAGAAACAAGGGTTATTACAATAAATGCAAGAAATAATCAAAAAAAATTTAAATCAAGTGATTTTTGGAAGAAAGGGGAAATATAGAAACACTTTCTAAGGTCCACATGTCTGTATTATGTGCATTTTTATAGGAAGTATGTGCTTGTGGCACATGTGAGCGAGTTCTGAAAACCACTAGGAATCTTAGGAATAGTTTCTTTACTGAACAGACTTCTAGAATGTGCTTTCTTTTTTTGAGACAGGGTTTCTCTGTGTAGTTTTGGTGCCTGTCCTGGATCTTGCTCTGCAGACCAGCCTGGCCTCGAACTCACAGAGATCCACCTGGCTCTGCCTCCCGATTGCTGGGATTATAGGCGTGCACCACCGCTGCCCGGCTAGAATGTGCTTTTTAACTTCATAATTATCCTTTCCACCTTCCCTCTTGTCCTCTTTTATTTGAAATGTTATTTCATTTCTGGCTCTGACCAATGCTTTTTTTTCACCAATAAATAATAACAATATTTACAAATATATGGTAAACATGGAGTTTGAAGTTAGATTTTGGAGTTCTCATCTAAACCTCAAATATATAATTTGGAACCCCCCATCAGGACCATGGGGCTATAGACATTCTTGCTCACCTAACTTTTTTGCCCTAATGGGAATGCAAGAAAACTGGGTTGAATTCTCCTAGTTCTGAGGGACCAGGAAAGTTTAATGGAACTGCCTCAGACTTTTTAGGACCAAGATATAAAATGAAGCCACCTTTATCCTGCTTTATATAGTGTATTAGTCACTTTTTTATTTATGTGATAAAACAGCAAAACCAATGTAACTTATAGAAGAAAGGGTTTATTTGAACTTACGGTTCCAGAATGGTGAGTCCATCTCCATCATGGTGTGGAAGTGTAGCAACAGGCACGCATAGTGAATAGAATAGCTGAGGGCTCACATCTCAAGCCCCAAACAGGAAACAGTAAAAGCAAAATGGGAATGGTGTGTGGCTTTGAAATCTCAAAGTCCTCCCCCAGTGGCACTTCCTCCAGCAAGGCCACACACACTTCCTAAACCTACTCAAACCGTGACACCAACTGGGGGACCAAGTATTCAAACATCTGTTCCTATAGAAAACATTCTTATTCAAATTACCACACGCACATTGAGATGATATATATATATATATAAAGATGATATATAGAATTCATTTTTTAAAATTTTTATTTTGCAATACAATTCAGTTCTACATATCAGCCACGGATTCCCTCGTTCTCCCCCCTCCCGCCCCCCCTCACCTTCCCCCCAGCCTGCCCCCCATTCCCATCTCGTCCAGGGCAAAGCCTTCCTCGCAGACTGAGATCAACCTGGTAGACTCAGTCCAGGTAGGTCCAGTCCCCTCCTCCCAGGCCGAGCCAAGCGACCCTGCATAGGCCCCAGGTTTCAAACAGCCGACTCATGCAATGAGCACAGGACCCGGTCCCACTGCCTGGATGCCTCCCAAACAGATCAAGCCAATCAACTGTCTCACCCATTCAGAGGGCCTGATCCAGTTGGTGACCCCTCAGCCATTGGTTCATAGTTCATGTGTTTCCGTTCGTTTGGGTATTTGTCCCTGTGCTTTATCCAACCTTGGTCTCAACAATTCTCCCTCATATAAACCCTCCTCATTCTCGCTAATTGGACTCCCAGAGATCCACCCGGGGCCTAGTCATGGATCTCTGCATCCAGATCCCTCAGTAGTTGGATGAGGTTTCTAGCTCGACAATTAGGGTGTCTGGCCATCCCATCACCAGAGTAGGTCAGTTCGGGCTGTCTCTCGACCATTGCCAGCAGTCTGTTGTGGGGTGGGGGTATCTTTGTGGATTTCTGTGGGCCTCTCTAGCACTTTGCTTCTTCCTATTCTCATGTACCCAAGGAATGCTCAACCACACCACAAGAGCACTTGTTCAGCTATGTTCATATCAGCATTGTTTGTAATAGCCAGAACATGGAAACAACCTAGATGCCCTTCAACTGAAGAATGGATAAACAAAATGTGGTACATATACACAATGGAATACTACTCAGCAGAGAAAAAACAATGACATCATGAGGTTTGCAGACAAATGGATGGATCTAGAAAAAATCATCCTGAGTGAGGTAACCCAGACTCAGAAAGACAAACAAGGTATGTACTCACTCATAGCAGGATACTAGATGTGGAACAAGGATGACTGGACTGCTACTCACATCACCAGGGAGGCTACCTGGAAAACAGGACCCTAAGAAAGACATGGGGATCGCCCAATGACAGAGAAATGGAATGAGATCTACATGAACAGCCTGGACATGAGTGGGGGTAGTGAAGGGCGAGGGTCGAGGGAAAGAGAGCTTGGGTGAGCGGGAGATCCCAGCTGGATCAACAACAGAGAGGGAGAACAAGGAATAGGAGACCATGGTAAATGAAGACCACATGATATATAGAATTCTTGTGAGGCTGTGGTATCCCAGATATTCAGACAAGAGGAACATTATAGGGTAAAAAGGTATATGGGAGACAGCATGGGACACATCAAGGTAATAACATAACTGTTACATACAATATCCCTATAAAATCTTTGTTTCCTACCAGAGAAAATACATTTCTCATCTAGGTGCCACTCCCATAAAAATGGTTGGAAGCATAATCCCCATATTCAAACCCTCAAGTGAGTGTTGTCTTCTCTGGAGTATTGTTTTATTAGGTAGATAAAGGTGGTAACTGGGTAGATTTTTCACCTCCCTCATTTAAGGATAGCTACTTGTCCTCACAGGCCTAGCTGTTTACAGACCAATCATTCTTACCAAACATAACCACCTATGATTCAATGCTGCAATCCAATCCTCCACCCCTGGGAATTTAAACTCCAGTCTAAATTGATTTAGTGCATGCTGACCTGATTTAGCAAACCCTAAGGTATCTGGATTTACCATCAATTGACAAGATTAGATTTTCCACAACCAAAAGAAAGTGGCTCTATATGTATTCTAAAATGAACTATGTGAAAACGGAAAGATTTGTTTATTAGCTGAGTTTAATATCCTGAAAATCTTTACCCAGCAAAACTAATAAAAGCTATTCTTAAAAGATTGTGAAACAGTATATACAGTGTTGTCCTAAATACTTTGACACATGTTTAGAAAAAATGTAAGATATAAGTATAAATGTATGTATCTAGAAAAACATAAGAAGGATATCTTCTTAATTTTATTTCTTGGTGGCTCACAATGTATAATAAATTACGCTAACAGCTTACTCATTCAAAAATAATTATTGACCATTTTTATATGTTAGACACTGAAAATTCAATTCTATGGCTTCAACATACAACTTATTTCTATTAAATCCCACATATGTATAGAATACCACCTCCTCCAAATAGTCATTTGAGAAAGATATGGATAACTGGTTGTCTATGAGCTGCTCACATAGACCTTACTCAAAAATTCAAGACCAAATGGGGTCTGACTCCTAAACACTCATCACCGTCCTTAGGAGGCCTCCTTAGGAGGCCATGGGAGAGAATAAGAAGAGGCTAAGCTCATAAGGCAGAGACAGCTGGGGTAGAATTCCTACTCAATCAATTTCATGGAGCCTTCCTTACAAAGTATGCTTAGGAAGGTGATAGGGATTAAAAAGATTCTGATATCTCCTTATAGGATGTCTGAGTATTTAAGGAAAAACTGTGGCTAACCAAGGTTCTGACCAATACTTATCAAACAGCAAAGCTTTCTTCTTAACCCCTTTGCCCTGTGACAGAGGAGGTATTATAATAGTGCAATTGCCAAAATATATGATTAAAAAAACATCTGGAACTACTGAAAGAACAGACAACACATATTCATCTTATGTAGGAAATACAGTGCATTCGCGTTTATATTTTGCTAAGTCATATTAAATTGCTGGTATTTAACAATATTTTACACATCACTGCAATGTCACAGAAATCTAATAAATGCTAACTTAGAACGGGATGAATGATAATTTTCATTGTTTCCTATTGACATGGAATTTTTACTCTTCACCTTTTGGACTTCAACATAGGCAGGCTAGCACATAATGTGGACATCTTGGCTACGTTTCAAAAGGACTTATTTTAATTTGAATTGAATGTATGTGTGTGTGCCTATGTGTGGGTATGTGCATGTGAGGGTAGGTGCTCTCAGAGGTGGGGGTCATTAGATCCCCTGGAACTGGGGCTAACACACAAGCCTCCTGATATGAGTGCTGGCAACTGAACTAGGGTCTTCCACAAGAGCAGTAGATACTGGGCCATCTCTCTAGCCCCCTCTGCTGTCTTTTGAGTGTCAGGAGGACTGTGGAAGCACAAAGCACACTGATGAAACAGGGCTGGTAGCACAGCCCTGTAATCCCAACCACTCAGGAGGCTAAGGGGGAAGAATGACAAGTTCTAGGCCTGTCTGCGTTACATAGTAAGTTCAGTGCCAGCCTATTCAACTTGAAGGATCCTAAAGTTAGCATTAAGATAGTTACTTGGTACAAAGCCCCGGGATAGCACTTAGTATAGGATTTTGGATGAATTATTTCCTTGTTTATAGCCTGTACTAACCACTGAGATGCACTAGCTGTCCTACAGTACTGTGGAGACCTATGAGATGCCAGCTGAGATCTATTAAGGCCAAAAGGTTATTTTAAAATAATTTGCAGAAATAACAGAAGACTACATAGTAGGCACCCAAATAACAATTATTTGTGAAATCTCAAACTACTGGCAAAGGGGCCATCAAAATGGCACATCAGGTAAGGGTACTTGCCACCAAGCTTGATGACCTGAGTTCTATCCAGGAAACCACTTAGTGGAGAGACTGAACTCACACAAGTTGTCCTCTGACTTCCCTTATGCATGCTGTCATACACACATGTGCATGTGTGTGCGTACATGTGCATACACACACACAGAGAGAAACATACACACACACACAGAGAAACATACACACGCACACACACACACACACACACACACACACACACACACACACACAAATAAGATGTAAAATAAAAACAAAACTTGGTGAGATGCAAATGATACCCGGCTATCCATGGATTCTGATATCTACAGAACCAAGGAAATACACACAACTGGCAGCTGCCACATGCTTTGGCCTATGTGCTTTCTCCTTTAATGCTTTTCTATTGTAATTCTTTTTATGGGGAGCCCTATATTTTGTTAATCAAATCCCACATTATATATGTAGTAGAGTCCCACATTCACACATGGCCTTGGTGTTTTTCTGTACTATTTCCACTCCAGAGAACTCATTGCTCTCTGCTCTGGACTGTAGAAGGATGAAGAAAGGAGACTGAGCACTAGCATGCAGGTATTAATTCACTGATCTCTGCTCTTGATTCCAAGTGTAATGGGACAAACTGCCTCAACTCCCTGCCACCTGGATTTCCCCACGATGATGTAACCTCAAATAGTGAACCAAATAAACCCTCTCTCCCTTAATTTTCTGTTGTCAAAGTGTTTTATCACAGCAATGGGAGATGAAACTAAGACAGCATTCCAGGGGGAGGCCTGGCCAGCTTGAGAACTGAAATTAGACTGATGGGGCTGTAGACTGCAGAAAAAACTCACAGGTCTCAGGTGAGCTCACCATTCAAAAACACAATCCCATGACTCAAATACCAAGACAACACAATTGGAAGTCAAATTAGACAATTGTATTTAAGTCTTGATATTCTTCACTCAGCTCTACACCGTAAATCAGCTCTAATTAAGTGAAAAATCTAACAGCAAGAGAATAAAGTATGGGTCCAACACACCATTGGGAGTTCATATCTTTGTTTATCTCCTCTAACTGAAATTACAGGTTGAACTATCTTAAAAATCGTGGACTACGTTGTTGTCCCTCATCCAGCTTCCCTGGGTTAATAATAGGTTTGGAGATGAAAAATTCTGTGAGTGTGAGAGCTGCTTATTTCTACAGCAGTCCACAAGTATACTCTTTTGAGGTTTCTCCCTCTCCCTTTTTCTCCTCTCCACTTACTTCCCTGAAGCAGTTCCGTATCTTTGTTTCTTGGTTGCTATTTTTTCAAGGTTTCTCTTATTTTCTTTTGTTGTTGTTGTTTTGTTTTTTGTTTTGTTTTTCGAGACAGGGTTTCTCTGTGTAGTTTTAGTGCCTGTCCTGGATTTCACTCTGTAGACCAGGCTGGCCTCAACTCACAGAGATCAGCCTGGTTCTGCCTCCCAAGTACTGGGATTAAAGGTGTGTACTACCACCGCCTGGCGGTTTTTCTTATTTTCTACTTCAAGTTTTTGTAAAGGAAATTAAGACAATAATTTAAGTAGACGTTGTGGTTCTATGTAACACACTGTTGATATCAATCTTTCCTGACTCAGGAGTGGACCCATATAGTAAATGTCGAGATACATTACAATGGTATACTAGAGCATCTGGCAAATGACACATAGAATTCTAGAGATGCAGGTTAAGGACTAAAAACAATCCAAAATATAAAATATCCCCTGATAAAAAGAAGCGTTTGAATTCTCTCGTTTTTCCAAGCTGGCTTTGCAAACATCTCAGAACAGTCAGAGACATCACATACAGACATTAAGCTGCAGATCTACCACCTGTCTCTTCCTATGACTCATAACACAAACATAGACCCTCCATGTGGCCTCTTTCCTAGCACTTTAAAATATAACCCGCAGCTGTGGCTTCCCTTCTGCTTGGCCTCTGTTGATGAGAGGCCCTTTCTTCATGCAGTGGCACAGAATCTCAGTAGTCTCACATGCTTTTTCAATCCTGAGCAGGTGCTTTTGTCTACCTCTATTAAGTACAGTCTACAATACAATTTATCCTAGACCCTTACAAAATGGATGGGGTCAGGGACAGCAAGCTGCCATTAGAAAGCCCGAGGTCTCAGCCACCCATACCTGTGAATTTAATAGTCAGTGGTCTCTCTCAGGCTTCTATTGTTTATTTTTGTTCACTGGCATTAATGGTATTTCTTAGTAAGAATCGGAGCCGTGTTTTTCTTTCATACATGCTGTCTTTAGAAAAACTATAACACATAAAAAATGAAGACCTCTACCTCCTAGCTTTGTAAAACAGCAAAAGACCTAACATAAAATTAAAAAAAAATCAGTCTGGCAAGGGAAAAAGGCTTTCTGGAGGAAGAATATTAAGTTTTCCTCACTGCCTTTGATCATCTAACTGAGGAGCTGACAAAATTCTTTTATGAACTGGCCCTTTGTGGGGGCCTTATACAGTCTCTGCCCTATCTATTCAACTTTGTAGCTGTAGTGAAAGGGCAAGGAGTTGGAATGCATATAAAAAAAGTGTGAAAATATTTCAATGGAACTTCACTGCCAGAGAGAGAGAGAGAGAGAGAGAGAGAGAGAGAGAGCGAGCGAGCATGTGGTGATTTGGCCCACAGTACTTAAGACAAAGCTTTAGTCTAGTCGAGGGTACAATCCCCACAAAATATGGAATCATGAGGAATGGAAGTGAGTTTGATGCTCATAAACTTGCATATCCTAATAAATATTGGTTAAGTTATGAGGTTTTTCATCTTCAATTCAGTGCCCCTCATTTGCCGACTCATATTTAATATGGCTTTTTACCATTGGTATTACTCAAAACTTCTCAATGAAGTGGATGCTAATTTTCCATACTGACATATAATTCTTTACAATACCTCTTGGAAGTTGGAATCATAAACTCTTTGCAAGAGTGAAAGGGTTCAGGACACTAAAATGTAACAGAAAAAATGAACTTAAAGTTTTCATTTTTTAATGTTTGGAAGGGTTCCTATAACTCTTTGGATAGTGACAGCACTTCCAAAATTTTATAGACCAACTGTCTACTTCTGCTGAGTCTACAAAATGCAAACATTTATAACCTTGAGGTTGGCTTTCTAGTTGGCAGTAAATTTTGCTCCTGTAGTTCATTATCAATGTCAGGATAGAATCTTGAACTTTGAGTGTCAGATCAAACAAAACCGATAGAAAACATTGATAATGTTTTATTCCAGTTCCTTTGAGATTAACTTAGTTATGTTACTATAATTTACTCTCAAGTTAGGGAATCCTCCCTTTGTCTTTATGTTAATTGCTGACACACACATGTGCATAGAGTGTGAGTTTTACTTGTTTGCATTTCCTTTTTCGTCAAAGACAGGTCACAATTTGCTCTAACAACAGTGCAGAGGGAACTTTTCTCTCTACATGACATCTTCTTAACCAGATCTTTTCTCCTAGAATAGCCACTGATTAGATGGCTAGATGGGCACATCTAGCCCATCTTTGATCACCCTGACCCCACTTTTCAGAGATGGGCATAGACTCTGGGGTTTTCATATACTATGAAAACTCACGAAGGGGGACCTTCAGCTCTCCTTATGTCTTGTCCATGAAAGAATCTGGGAAGACATTGCACCTAGTGACTGGTCCTGTTTATGCCAGTGACTCCACTGAGCATTGGAGTCAATCACCCTAAATACACAGGACTTTACGACAAAGTTCCAACTACTGTCTCTCTACCAGGCTTCCTCTGACAACCCAGTTGTTGTTGTTTTGGCTTTTGTACAGACCTGCTTTTATCCAAAAGAATACTGTGAAGTATAGTGCCCCTCTACGGCCAGCTTCTCTCCCAGGTACCCTTCCCTCCGAGGCCAGACATCCAGTGTATTTAAATAGGCTTGGGTCATTTTACAGCTCATTTCCCTCTTCTTGTATCTTGCTCAAGTTCTGCCTCCTCATGACTCATACTTATGCCATCAATTTCTCAGTTTTCATCCAAAAATATCTTCCTGTGTTTTCTCTGGGACTTCTGACGTCTGTTTTTATCCCTAGGCTCCTAATGAATGTCCTGGACATAGCTGAGATTTTTCTCAATAAATTCAAGTGCCTTTCATCAGTGCCACTACAAGAATCTTGCTGGTTCTTAGCTGGAGAAGCAGGACAGAAATTCTGCATGCAGTATTTATTTTTCATCTTTAGTCCTACAGTTGGATAGTGATCAGTTGCTAGTAGATTTCTATTAGTTAATTATCAGCTTATATCGTTATTTCTAAACAACTTGGGGAGGGGGTTACTATGGTTCTTAAGAATTTATTTTTTCATTGCTATCGGTCTTCTTTTTAAAAAGTAATAAATGATGGCAAATATACGACCAGTTTCCTTAAGCTGTTTAGAATATGGTCAGTTGGTAGAGTGCTTGCTGGACAAGCATGAGCAGCTGAGTTGAATCCCCGGAACCCACATTTTAAAGCTGAGCATGGTGGGATGCTCTCATAATCCCAGCCCCAAAGAGGTAAAGCAGAGACAGGCAGCTCCTTGGGGTCCCTGGCCAGCCAGACCAGTCCGCTTGATTTTGAGGACCAGTGAGAGACCCTGTTGCAAGGGAAAGATGGAAAGCACTCAAAGAATGACACCCAAGATGAGGTTCCCCTCTGGTCTCCACACAGAAGGTGAACATGCATAATACATAAATATACACAAGCACACACACATAAACACTCACACATACATATAGAAAATGGTCACCAGAGACAGAGTTGGGGCAATTATCACTAAGCTTTCCAGGTAGATTTTTTAATTGCCATTCTCTGTTCTCCCCCAAGTCCTTCATAATGTGTTCCCTGTCATCCTGCATGCTATTTTTCTCCTGCATAGGCCCTTTCTCTCACAAGAAAGCAGGGCATTTTGACAAGACTGATTTAATGCAGCTGTTGTGCAACAGCTGCTCCAGATGTCAGTGCCGAATGTCAGAAGGCTGGTTTTTATTACTGAGCTATGTACATAGCAGCCATCCGTAACACTCACCCTATCCTTGACCCTTTCTTCCAGAGAACAGACCAGCTTTTCTCTTCACATTTTCCACTTTCAATGTCTGTGGTTAGTAAGTCGCTACTTTTCAAGGACTCTTTATCCAGGCAGCTAGCTTCACATTGGAAAATCTTACGTGAGGTTTCCCCCACCACTTGCATCTTGATGAGACCACGTGCACTGCTCCTGCATCTGATTTCCATAGTCTGGAGAAGTTGTACTTCTGGATCTCTTATTTCATTTTTGGAAGCAATGTGAATTTTTGAAAATATCTTTCAATACACTTTACATTCTCACCAAGGTATGGTGTAACTCTTTTAACATGTCACATATAATTTATCTGGAAACACACTATCATCTAGAGTGAATAGAACCAAAAATGAACTTGCAGTATACTGAGTGTGTTGCACATTATAAAACATAGGATTTTTATTTAAAAACTTTAGCCAGGCGGTGGT
The DNA here is from genome assembly GCF_949786415.1 of Peromyscus eremicus. Classification (NCBI taxonomy): domain Eukaryota; kingdom Metazoa; phylum Chordata; class Mammalia; order Rodentia; family Cricetidae; genus Peromyscus; species Peromyscus eremicus. Next base: position 82,561,818 of record NC_081439.1, on the reverse strand, counting down.
GGCACACTCCTTTAATCCCAGCACTCGGGAGGCAGAGTCAGGCGGATCTCTGTGAGTTCGAGGCCAGCCTGGTCTACAAAGTGAGTTCCAGGACAGGCTCCAAAGCTACACAGAGAAACCCTGTCTTGAAAAACAAAAAAAAAAAACAAAAAAAAAACTTTAATGACTTCTATAAGAGTAAGAGCTAGACAATAACAGGCCTGAGCTAATGGCCAAGCAGTTTAAATAATGTAAGAGTCTGTGTGTTTATTTTATAAGTGGGCTCTGGGACTGGCGGGACTTGGTGGCAGGAGCTGGAGAAAAATTCTCCAGCAACAAATGGCGCCCAACGTGGGGCAAGAGTTTCCACCTAAAACCTGAATAAAAAGATTCTAAAACGGAGCTAAAAACAGTTCCTAGTTGTCTCTTTCAAGTTAGCGGCAGCCTGCATGTTTGAGCTACTGCTGGCGGGTTCCTAGCGTGCGTGCTCGACCTGCCGCCATATGGCAGGAATGAGGCCTCTGCAAATGACACATTAAGCTGCATGGTGAATTTAGCCTTTGCTAGTACAAAACAAAAACAGAGGTTTCTGGGCTGCATGCTGCTTGGATAAAAATGTAGACCCACTATTTATGAGAGTTACGGCTCCCAGAGCTGGCGGAAAGCAGACTACCGCCATATTGGGAAACTGAAGTGGGCGGAGCCAGCAGCCACAGCGCCAGCTCCATTTCAGGCTTAGAAGGCTGCAGTTTAAAAGCAATAGGCTCACGCTAATATAAAAAAATAAGCCACGTAAAGATGGCTACCACACAAAGAATCTGGATTATGTTCTCTTTGATATTCGTAACTGCAGAAAAACATTTGATTGTAAAAGCTGTTGAGTTATGCCAAAATGTATATTTTAAAGGTACCTTGACTTCAAAATTTGGATATAAGGATATGTTGCTTTGGAAAAGAGTCTCTGCTTTTGTTTCCACAGAAAGCCAGAGACTATGGATTTGTTCCAGATTAAGATACATCAGGTTTGACCAGCCAAGACCCCCTGAAAGGTCTCCAATGACACCATGGCCCAGATGACTCAACATCCAGAATGGTTCCAAGGCAACTGGCTCAGACGATACAGCCTCATGGACTACTCCATGATCCTAAAATTTTCTTCATGTCCCCATAAGATACAGCGCCCCCCTCCAGCAGGAAGTAGTAAGAGAAGCTACGCCCAAATTCCCAAATATACCAAGCTGGCTTTAGAGATGGAATTGGCTCACTCCCCCTCTAAACCCAGACATATTGCTCAAAAAAAAAAAATGGTTAAGAGATTCTCATGTCCCAAATCAGAAGAGCCCTCTGGTGTGGGACAGACAAAAACCAATATTTTTATTTAAAGCAGGTTGATTATAAATACAATCTCTTTCTAAAGAAAAAAAGGGGATAGTTTAGATATGATAGGATGAAAGGGTAGATTAATGAACCTACTTTTAAAGAGTAACAACTTGTTTAAAATGTTTTACATCGCTATAGGTTTTAGTTTATTGATACAAGTTTAAACTTAATTTTGTTATACTGTATATATATTTCTATTCTTGTTTGAGGTATTATATTTATGTAACTCATTTAAAATTGTAATGGATAATTAAAAAATAGATTAATAGTTAGTCATCTATGATAATATTTGTAGCCATGTTAATTAAGTCTTCTAGGTATACATAATTATATTTCAGATAGATAGGTAGTCTTCAAACACTTCAAAGACCTACAGAATATGGCATTTAAAATGTTTTAAAAGTTTAGACTTTTTGGACAGTGAGACATGTCTGCTCCTGACAGCACCGATTTACTTCAGAGAGGAGGATGGGCATCGAAGACACTCCATATGGAGTTTATCTTCACCTTGACAAAAATAGCCATTTGGGCAAGAAACTGTTCTTGCCTGGACTGCTTGATCAACTGGACATGCAGGACCCATAGAAAGGTGACCACTGAACTTTGCTTGACAAAATGGTCCTTCAGGTTCCTGCTTTGCAGAGAAAACTGCCAGACATTCTACAAGACACAGAAAAAAATGAATAAGAGACTCTAGGCCTGTGGGCTGAAGACAGATGCCCCAACTTTACAAAAAAACTTTGCATGACTGTCCAGGCTCAGCTGTCTCTGTCTACCCTGCAAGACTCCCAAAAGTTGCTTGCATCCTTCTCCCATTTCTCAGGCAATGTTATATCCTTCTGAGGTCTTTGATATGGTTAAAGACTAGATACTTACAATTTTCCTTAATTATAATAAAAGATAAGTTAGATATAAAACCTTAAACTTACAAATAGAAGATAGATAGGATCTCTTCTTTAATATTGTAACTATAATTCTTGCTTGATAATTGTTTTGTTATATGTAATTTTACTATGTTAAAATTAAAACCTTCCTTTTTAAGAAAAGAAAAGGGGAAGTGCTATGGGATGGTCTGTATGTCAAATGTGTTGCTGATTGGTCAATAAATAAATCACTGATTGGCCATTGGCTAGGCAGGAAGTATAGGCGGGACAAGGAAAAGAATTCTGGGAAGTGGAAGGCTGAGAGAGGGACACTGCCAGCCGCCATCAGGACAAGGAAGATGTAAGGTACCAGTAAGCCATGAGCCATGTGGCAAAGTAAAGATTAATAGAAATGGGCTAAATATAAGAGTAAGAGCTAGACAATAACAGGCCTGAGCTAATGGCCAAGCAGTTTAAATAATGTAAGAGTCTGTGTGTTTATTTTATAAGTGGGCTCTGGGACTGGCGGGACTTGGTGGCGGGAGCTGGAGAAAAATTCTCCAGCAACAGACTTCTGATGACAATATATCATCACATTTCAAATTCGTATTATACAAATAGCATCTTTCATTAAAGACAATTTAGGAAATCTAAAAACAAAAAAGGTTCAAATCTCTCATTCCTACTTCAAGTTTAAAACAGTAAATATCATTGTTATGTATGAATTACTAATATATAATGTAATAATACAAATACAATAATATATAACATAATTTATGTTTCACAGCTGGGCATAGTGGTGAATGCCTTTAATCCGAGTACTCAGGAGGCCAAGCCACCCGGATCGACAGAGCAAGTTCTAGGACAGCCAGGACTACCCAGAGAAACCTTGTCTTCAAAACAAAAACAAACAATAAACTTATGTTTTTCACTAATTTGGGGGTGTTTGTGTAGCTCTAAATAGATATTATTTTACAAAATAATGACAACTTGGTTGTGAAAAGCTTTCCCTACTTAGTATATCTTGAGCACATTATTTTATTTTTTATTATTTTATTTATTTATTTATTTTTATTTTTATTTTTTATTTATTTATTGTTTTGTTTTGTTTTTTTGAGACAGGGTTTCTCTGTGTAGTTTTGGTGCCTGTCCTGGATCTTGCTCTGTAGATCAGGCTGGCCTCGAACTCACAAAGATCTGCCTGGCTCTGCCTCCCGAGTGCTGGGATTAAAGGCATGCGCCACTACCGTTCGGCGAGCATATTGTTTTTAATTAATGAAAATGTCTTCATGGGACTTTAGATGCTGGGGTATTTCGTTGTTTTAAAGCACTTCACTGAAATAGATCTGTCCTGCGTTACATGGAGAGATTTTTTATCATTCTTGCTTTTTCACTATTTTTTTCTAATATTTCACTATCCCAGATTTCCAGTGTTATATTTATTACTACAGTTAATTTTTATGCACATATATTTTTGTTTAAAAATAGGATTCTTAAGGATAATTTTCTACAAGCACAATACCTGAATCATATAGTGTAAATATATTTGAATGTAGCATATCATGCCAATCTATCTTCCAGACAAAAATATTCAGCATTTTACATGCCTTTCACACAATATAAAAATGTCTTGCCAATATTTTGCCAAATCCTTCATGGTGCTGGGAGTCAATTATATTTCTCATCTTTGTCTGATAACCATGAAAAGTAATTTTATTTTCATTTATGCTTTTTAAGCTATTAACGTCATTGTACAGCTCTTTATTGATTTTTTTCTCTAAATGTTTTGTTCAAAGTGTAGTCCTTATCCAGGATGAGATGTTATGCAGCTGTAAAGAAAACTGCGAAGTAGTTGGAGAAAGTGACTGCTGCTATACAGCCGCGTGCTTTATGGACCATGTGCTTCTATGTGCATCTGCAATACTTGAAATGCAAGACTTGGCCCTCTAAGCACTAGGCTAGATTCACTTCTGGATGAGGATGAATTTTCAACAAATTGGAGTAAACATGTAGTCGGTCGTTTGGGCTGGAAAGCCATACGGTTCATCTAGTTCATCACATGACTGGTAGACTGAAACTGAGCTCTTAGACAGTGAATCAGAAAAGGTAGTATGAATTTCCCTAAATACTTCTCAGAATGGAGTTCCAATTGCCAAAGAGAGGATGTGATGGCATCTTTTGCTGATGTTGGGTGGGTAGTCATACAGGAAGAAGAGTGCTCAATAAGATTTGTGGCAGAGGTTAGGCCCAAGCCTTCCCTTGAGGAAGGCTTTCCTTGCTTTGAGAAGCTCACACAGGCATGTTTCCTCAACAAATTTGTTTCAGGAAGAAGCTTTTCTGAAAACAGTAACACTGGCAAACAAGGAAGACTCACAGAAAATCTCTACACTTGAAAATGAACTTGCTGCCCTCAAAGCTCAAATTGCCAAAATTATGACCCTACAGGAGCAACAGAGTCAGAGTACAAGCAACTTGGACTCTTCCACATTGATTACCTTAATAGCACCTCCTCCCTTATGACCCCTGCTTCCACCCCCACCTCTCCCTCTACTGGGGCTCCACCAAAGTGTGTTTCCTGTTTATCTGATTAAAAAGTGAAGAGAACAAAAACTCAAATATGCTAGAGATCTTAACGACAGTGTAAAGCCTCTATCAGCCAAGAGGTCAGAACAAAATGTAAAGCACAGGCCAGGGGATGCTACTGACCCTGCTGCCCTCATGGCAGAGGTTCCAAACAAAAGAAAAGAAAAGAAAAGAAAAGAAAAGAAAAGAAAAGAAAAGAAAAGAAAAGAAAAGAAAAGATTACTTATCAGTATCCAAGCAACACGTTATTAGAGCAAAATATCTGAGCTGGAAATACTTTGAGCAGGACTTACAGATGTTCTCACACTGTTTTGGAGCAGAGTTTACATAGGAAGCATATGATGTTCACTGGTGAATCTCAGCATTGCTTTCTGTTAGAGGGAAAGTGGGGGCCAAGAAGCCTGCTTACACCTCATTGCCACTCAATGCTAAAAAAGCAAATACACTTTTCAAGTAGTGACAGACCAAATTATTGAATTAAATAACTACTTAAGTAGAAGCCAGAATGTATCATCTATCTTTTCAGCTTAATAAATGGCCTGATAAAGATGACTTGTTGCTAAGTTAACACCACTTCCGGTAATGTCAGCATAATGGAGTTTAATTTTTTTCATATTGGCCAAAATATTCTTTATAATGAAACATTACTGAATAGTGGGATAAATTTCCTGTAAGTTATTTATCATTAGTCAGAATGATGAATTACATTATGCAATATAAAACTTAGGTTTAATGGTGCATATGTATGAATGTGTCATTATAAAACCCATTACTCTCTATGCTAACTTTAAAATCAATTTTTAAAATAGGATATTAGGGAGATAGTTCAGTCAGCAGAGTCCTTCCTGCAAGCTTGAGGACCTGAGGTCAATCACCCACCACCTACATAAATGAGCCAGATGTGATGGTGCACACTTTGAATCTCAGTTCTGGGGAGGTAGATTCAAACAGAAAAAAAATCTAGGGCTTGGAAGGACTTGTTTTAAACAATCATTTAATCGCTTAACAAATTTTCATGATTTTCTGTTTCTGATGTACTTAACTCTAGTTAATGTCAGATCCCTGGGGCTCACTGGCCAGGGAGCCTATCCTACTTGGCGAGCTCCAGGCCCGTGAGAAACCCTGTTTCAAAACACAAGGTTGAGAGTGACAGAGATTGACACCCCAAGCTGTCTTCAGGCCTCCACATGCATAAGCAGGCATGTTCACCTGCACACATGCATAAAGTTGTGCAAACACAAGAACATGAATACGCATGCAGGCATGCACATACAAAAAGAAGAAAATAAAGAAGTTAAATAAAATAACTCTTTTGCTCTTATGATCAACTTCCTAGTGGAGGTTGTAGGAAATCTTTATGCTTTAAATATATTAAGCTTCTGCCTTTACTATAGGATGCAAATGTTTTATTAGCGTGTGTCAGTTACACATGATTTTCAGGATGACATTTTCATACATGTGTATAACATATTTTAGTCATATTTTCCTACACTACTTTCCCTTGCTCCCTTCTCACTCCCATTATTCTCTTTCCTCTTCTTCACCAGACTCCTTCTACTTTCAGTGGGTCTCATTAGGAGTGTTTACCTGAGCATCGGAGACAGCTTGTTTACTGGAGGGTGGCCACCTTACCGGTAGCTACACCACTGAAAAGGAGTCTCTTCCTCCCTCATCACCCATCACTTGTATATAAATCCTCAAGCAGCCCTCTGTCTTCCACAACAGGGTGCTGACAGGCCCGCTATATTGTTTTAATTTAATTTATTTTTTCTTTGATAATTTCATGCATGTATATAACATACTCCAAACACTTTCACCCCCGTTATCTTTCCCCATACCCCTGTCACTCCCACATAACTAACCCCTTTGTCTTCCCAAAAAATCCTCAAAGTATTGCCATATCTTTTTGTTTTGCTTTGAGGGTGGACAACCACTAAGTTTAATTGGGTTTGCCCAAATAAACATGGGTGGGTTATTATTTACTAAAGCATACACAAATTGCTAGTGTCTGTACCACTGAAAAAAAATGACTCTGCCTTCCCTAGCAATCACTACCCTCCAACAGCTCCTCCAGGAGGGGTGGGACTCCATGAATACCTCTGTCATCCCTGATGGAATGTTCACAAAGCCCACCTTAGGCAGGCCTTAGGCAAGTAACTGCAACTGCTTAACTTCATGACTGTAACGGCCATTCCTGAAAGGCAGTATTCCACAGTACTCTCCCCTATTCCTCTGGCTCTTACATTCCTTTCTCTTCTTCTTTTTCATGTTCCCTATGACCTAGAAAGACTGATACAGATATCCCGTTCATGGCTTGGGATTCAACTGTCATCTACTCTTAATGTTTTGACCAGTTATGAATCCTTGTAGTAGCTTCCACACACTGCCAAAAGAAGCTTCTCTGAACAGAGCTAACAACAGCACTAATCTGTTGGGAACAGACGTAAATATTCAGAAAGGAATTTAACAAGCATATTGTGTTCAACTAGTAAAAAAACAGCAGAAGCTTCCCTTACTATGGCTTTTGACGTCATCAGCCACAGGCTTTTGACCAGATTTACAGTGTAAGATATGAATCTCTTCCTATGGAAATGGTCTCAGAGCCAAGGACACGGTTGTTTACATAACAGCAGACTTATCACTGTAGCACCAGTAGGCTTATCTTGCATGAGTAGCGGCGTTGTTAAACACAGGTGTCTGTAGCTGAATAAGGCTGTTGTTGACAAGTCTTCCCCAGAAGCCTGCATAGCTCTTCCTGGAACTTTGAGGACTAGGTTGAAAGGAAGACAATTCCTGCTCAGATCCACTGTCATTTCTCTATGTCTGACTAAGAAAGTGTCTTCAGTAAATATGGTCTCGCTGTGTATTTCTGGTAGGTAACCAATAGCAAAGGCAATTGTCTGTATGGTTTTAGGGGCCTCAGGGGCCTCCTTAAACCAACAACCTGTAGTAAGGCAGCCCACCTCTAGCACTAGAGCTCTCATTTAATAACCTAAGCCTTCTGAAAGCAGCATTATCAACCCACACTAGGTACTGCCATTGAAATTTTCTCTTTAATTTCGTTTTGTATTTGTTTATCAAGTATTAGGTTTCCCTATGGCTTTTTCATACAGCATTACTTTTGGTTAACTCTTCCTCTTCCTCACTGCCTCCCTCTTCTCTCTTTCCCACTTTAACCTTTCAACTCACAGTATTCGTCCTTCCATTTTGTATCACATACCTTCTCCTATCCTCTCTCACGGCCCCTTTCTAGTTTCCTGGACTCTATATGTACTCACTCCCACCTAGATTACCTATGTTCACATGTTTCTAAGCTAGGATTTCCATATCAACATGCAGTATTTGTCTTTCTGGCCCTGGATCACCTTAGTTAATATAATATTTTCCAGTTGTCTTTTTCTACCGATACCATGATTTCATTTTTCTTTATAGTTGAATAATATTCCATCATGTATATGTAACACATTTTCCTTATCCATTCATCAGTTGATGGTTATCTAGGCTGTAGTAAATAGAACAATGAACATGGGTGTGCAGGTATCTCTCCTGTAGGCTATAGAGGCCTTTGAGTATATGCCCAGGAGTAATGCAGCTGGGTCATATGAAAGTTTATTTTCAGTTTTGAGAAATCTCCACACTGATTTCCATAGTGGCTAAGATAGAAATGTTTTATTACTGGTTTTCATATGTTTTCAATGGTAGTTTAAGTAAAACTTAAACTCTTTTATTTCAGACTACAAAACAAATTCATTGGAAAATATTTAATGGCACACTGGCATGTATTTAGCAGCATTGTTATCAAGATGTTATATTTGTATAAGCTATGTATATTGTGCATTTATATAAGTTATAGTTGTATAGACTTTGTAGTACTTCAATAATCCCTATATGAAAGTGCAGCTAGGGGTTGGTGAGATGGCGCACTGATTGATGATAAGCCTGATGACTTGTACTCAGTCCCAGGACCCACATAGTGGAAAGAGAGAACTGGCTCCTGCAAGTTGTCCTATGATCTCTGTACTCGCATCGTGGCGCCTGAGTGCCCTTCCCAACAAATAAATAGAAATATAGTTTTAAACGTTTAAAGTGCAACTAAACTCAAACATTTTTGTGAGCACAGTGTACAAAGACCATAAGGTTTGGAAGAAAGAAAGGCCTGTAGGCCTGTGTGTAGAGAAAATAATGAAAAGGAATAAATCAAAACAGCAGTTATTAGTGGGAGGGGTAGCATTAATTATTTCTTTTCCATAAATTCTTCTCTAAACTTGGTCATGATTATCTTTGTTCTAGAGATAACAGCAGATTACTTTCATAATTGCAAAACTCCAAAATATATTAATAATAAAATATGGGGAATGTAGTCCGAAAGAAAAAGCCAAAACTCTGAAGTCAGACCCGGGTTAGAAATTGAGCTAGGCTAATTTCTGACTGTTGACTCAGGACAAGCCGCCTAAAGCCTCTTTGAGCATCTGTTTGGCAACATAAAAAAAATGGGATAATAGTCTTGGTAGTATACAAGTGATCCTAGCACAGCACTCTGACTAAAATGCTAACTCTAGTACCTACTAATCATGTAGTCATAAATAACTTTTTCCATCTCCTCTGTGGTGGTTTGAATGAGAAGGTCCCACATAGGCTTAACTATTTGAACACTTGGTCCCCAGTTGGTTGTACTCTTTGGGGATGCTCAGGAGATGTGGCCTTGAAATAGGAAGCCACTGGAAGAAGATAATCATTCCCAGTTTGCTTTTTCCTTCCTGTTTGTGTTTCAAGCTGTAAGCTTTCAGATTCCAGCTTTAGCCATCATGCCTCATCATTACCTTCTGGGGCAATAAGCCCCAAATAAACCATTCTTCCCATAAGCTGCTTTTGTCATGGTGCTTTATCTTTAGCGATAGAAAAGTAACTAATACATTCTCAAAGATTTAGTTTCTTCATCTATAAAAATAAGTATAATAACATCAACCCCCTCAAGATTGTCCAAGGTTATATGAGATAATAAATATAAAATGACATCACAACAGCAATGTAGCCACACACTAAAAGACAGATAAAATTTGCCGGGCGGTGGTGGTGCACGCCTTTAATGCCAGCACTCAGGAGGCAGAGCCAGGCAGATCTCTGTGAGTTGGAGGCCAGCCTGGTCTACAGAGCGAGATCCAGGACAGGCACCAAAACTACACAGAGAAACCCTGTCTCAAAAAAAAGACAGATAAATTTGATTAACTATATATAAATGAGGGAGTGGCTGAGATTTTCTTCAAACTTTAATTTCTTACCCAAACTTACATATAACCACATATTTCTACAGAACTAAAAATTACTGTTTTGTAGTACTAACATATTTTATTTCTAGCTCTACAATTTCATTTTAGAGATGCTCATAACACAAGGTATGTTAATGTTTCCTATGACATTGTAATAGCAAACTTTTATAAACAGCAAGTACTACAGGAGAACCCCATGAATTATAATAAACTCTTGCTATGGAAAAATATTGAAGCACTTAAGAGAAATGAGGAGGAACCATGTAGACTAACTGGAATGCAATCTAAGACACTAAGGAAAAAATAAGCTGTGAATAATGAGATTTTTTCATTAAAAATATCATTACATACTGTATGTTAATTTTGCCGTAGAAAAAATTCTAAAAGAATGAACACACATATAATAGCTGTTTAGGAGATTGAATTGTAGCAATATTCCATCTCTGTTGTAGTGTTTTAAATGGGAAATGTTCCCCATAGGCTAAGGCATTTAAATGTTTGGTCCTCAGATGCTGGCACTGTTTGGGGAGGTCTAGAAGGCAGAGCTTTGCTGGAGGAAGTACGCCACTAAAGGCAGGCTTTGAGAGTTCATAGCCTGTCATACTCAAGTTTCCACTCACTCTGCTGTGTACCTACAGTTGAGCATGTGCTCTCTCAGCTTCCTACTCTGCTGCCATGTCTGCTGCTTGTTGCTATGCTTCCCTGCCATGATGAACTATTTTTTACTCTTTTTTTAAGTTTGTAATTATATTTATGTACAGAAAACTTAGCAGTGTACATTTAACCCAATTTAGTGGCAAGTTCTTGGGCCTTTGCCTTTTCCAGCTTGGCAATCCGAGCCACAGATTTAGGACCCAGGACATTGCCTCCCCAGTGGCGGTGGATCTCATCATATCTGTCGTTGTAATTGGTCCTAACAGCTTCCACCAGCTTAGCCAGAGCACCCTTGTCTTCCGAGTTAACCTGTGAAGGCAACAGTGGTGCATGTCTTCCTGTGGACCAGCCGCCCCAGCCTGGCCTTTCCCTTGATGATGCAGTAGGGGACCCCCATCTTTCGACACAGGGCAGGCAGGAAGACCACCAGCTCAATGGGGTCTACATCGTGGGCAATCACCACCAGCTGAGCCTTCTTGTTCTCCACCAAGGTGGTGACTGTATTGACCCCCGCTCGGAGGACAGGTGGTCTCTTAGTTGGGACGTCCCCTTTGCCAGCAGCTTTCTTCTCAGCACGGGCCAGCAGCCTTTGCTTCGTCTCCTGCTTTGTCTCTGGCCTGTACTTGTGGGCAAGCTTAAGCAGCTGGGTAGCTGTTTGCTGGTCCAGGGCCTGTGTCAACTGGCTAATGGCAGGAGGTACTTTGAGCCGCTTGTAGAGGATGGCTCTTTGCCTCTTCTGGAACTGGAAGCCAAAATAAACTCTTCCTCTGTAAGCTGCTTTTAATTGTGGTATTTTATCACAGCAACAGAAAAGTAACTAATTCAGAAGTATTGTATGTTTCTAAAGTATGCATATTATTTTGAAGTATCATTACATGTTTTAATTAACTTTCATACTTGATTAATAATCAAGGTATTTTCCCCCGTGCACTCATTTTTCTCCTTTTACAAAAGCATTTTCATGGCTGGCAAGATGGCTCAATGGATAAAGCCACCTGCTGCCAAACCTGAAGACCTAAGTTCGGTCCCTAGGACCCACAGGGTGGAAGGAGAGAGCTAATTATTGCAAGTTGTCCTCTGACCTCCATGTGCTTCTTCCACACAGAATAAATAAATATAATAGGAATATTTCCACAGACTTACTTAAATTTGACAAAATAAAATGAGTCATATGCTAGAGCACAATATTTTAGACATGATGAAATAAATACAAATGAATTATTGTTTAATATGTTTAATTTGCAAACTCCATTAAAGGAAAAATGAATTCTTTGAACATCTACAAAGAGTTGGATTTATTTATTTTTCTGAAATAAAAAGAACTTTCCTTACATCTTCTATTTTTCTCTGAAAATTGAAATGAACTATCTATTAAGTGTTTAGATTTTAAGTAAGAATTTTTAATTTCTCTTCTAACATTTAGAGAGTTGAAAGGTAACTGAATGCTAGGAAGAAATCATTTAAGTATAAAGATAAGGCATTACTATTTGATTCAGCAACAATTAGGTCACTTATGACCTTGGTGTTGGTAATTTTATAGGGCAGCTGGTGACAAAAAGCAGATGGCCAAGAAGGGCTGGCGAGCAAGTGGAATTAGAGATTATATGCAAGTCTTGCTGGTGGTTTGTCTGCAAAGAGCAGACGAGGAACAGGACAAGAGCTGGAGGAGGGTGTAAGGTCAATGGAGAGCTTGTTTATTTCATTGGGGTTTTGCCTTTTTAATGAGAGCAAATTGGTTATATTAAAGTTTTATATGAAAAGAGTTAGAATAGAGTTGAAACTAAATTGGGGGGGGGGATGTTACAGGAGGTAGGAGAGAGAGGGATCCAAATCAAAGATGAAGAGTTTATTACTAAGGATGAAAAGGTAGACAAGGTCTCAGTTTTGAGAAAAGTGGAGAAAGTCTGATTTAGTCAATCCAACAATATCTTTAAAAAGGCAATAGTAAAATGCAGAAGAAACACTGGGTGCTACCAAATTTTGAGACCAAATATTGCAGCTATGTGATTTTTTAAGGCACATTCAGAAACAATAATAGAGCAAATTTGATTGACTTATTGGTTGATAATGTTTTTACAGATGGTTTTTAAATAAGAACAAAGAGATAAAGTATTTGAAGAAATTGGCTTACTGATGGAGAGGGCTGACATGAGCATAAAACAGAGCATAGCCAGTTTTAAATCCTAAAAGTAGCCCAGGTGTGCCTACAGAATAGGAGATATATAGATATAGATATAGATATTAATATTTAGCAGCTTTAAAGAACTCTAGAGGCTAGAGAGGTGGCTCAACAGTTAAGAGCATTGGCTGCCCTTCCAGAGGACTCAGGTTAATTCCTAGCACCCACATGGCAGTTCAAAACTGTCTCTAAGTCCAGTTCTAGAGATTCTGATGCCATCACAACAATGCACATAAATATAAATAAATCATTTAAAAAATAAACTGTAAATACTAAATACAAAAATCATCCTGTGAATAAATGGGCCCATTAATAGACAATTCTCAAAGGAATAAACATACACTGTAAATAAATATTTGAAAAATTGTGCAACATATTTTTGATATTTAATTTCACCCCAATCAACATGGCTATCAAAGTAAATAATAATAGCAAATGTTGCCAAGAATATAGGGAAAGAAGACACTTCTGTGAAGAGTCTGTTGGAAAGAATGCAAACTGAAATAGCCACTATAAATGCAGTATGGAGGTTCCTCATAATCCATCTATACCATTTCTGGGCATACACCTAAAAGGCTAAGTTAACGTACCACAGAACCAGTCTAGATGCCCACCCATAGCTAAATAGATGAGAAAATGTGCCATCACACAATTGAGTTGTACTCATTGGTGAAGAAAAATGAAATCATGACATTTGTACAGAGGGAAAATGAACAAAACTGGAGATAATTGTGTTAAATGAAATAAGTCAAACTCAGAAAGGCATTAAGTGGAACCTAATGTGAACACACACACACACACACACACACACACACACACACACACACACACACACACACAGTGATTAGCTTTAATTGTCAACTTCACATAACCTGGAAAGAGTGTCAATGAAGGATTTTCTCCATTGGGTTGGCCTGTGGCATGTCTGTGGGGGATTATCTTTAGTTGGTATGGGAAGATCCAGCCTACTTTGGTTGGTACCATTTCCTAGGCAGACAGTCCTGAACTACGTGAGAGTGGAGTGATGGAGCTGAGCACAAGCTAGCAAGCAAAAGAACATGCATGACTTGATTTCTCTCTGCTCTTTACCATAGATTTGATGTAACTAGCAGCTTTGAGTACCTGCTACCTTGACTTCCCTGAAATAATAGACTGTAACCAGGAACTGTGAGCTAAATTGATTGTTACTGGGCTATTTTATCACAACGACAGAACTGAAACCTTGTGTGTGTGTGTGTGTGTGTGTGTGTGAGAGAGAGAGAGAGAGAGAGAGAGAGAGAGAGAGAGAGAGAGAGAGAGAGAGAGAGAGAGATGGAAAGAGTATAAGGGAAAGGAAGAGTTCTAAAAGGAGGAGCGAGGGAGCAAGGGAGGAGAGGAAAAACCCATGAGAGAGTAATAGAATATAAACGTTATGAAAACAGAGGGAGGGTCTGTAGAGATGGCTCAGTGGTTGAGAGCACTGGCTGTTCATCCAGAGGACCAGGGTTCAATTCTTCCAGCAACCACATGGCAGCTCACAACTGTTTGTAACTCCATTTCCAGGAGATCCAACACCTCACACAGACATACATGTAAGCAAAACACCAATGTACATAAAATACAAATAATCAAGTTTAAAAAGAAAGAAAACAGAGGGAGAACTACTTGTGGAGGAAAGGGGGAACAGAAAGGGGGAAAACAGACCTGAGGGACATAAGTGGTGAGAGGAGAGTAAGACCAAGATAAAATTTGATATATGTATTAAAACATCACAATGGAAACCATTTCTTTGTCTGCTAAACAGAAATATTTTTCGGTTTATTTTACTTCACATGTGTGAAAGTTTTGCCTACATGTATGTATGTGCAACATGTATGTGCCTGATATCATGAGAGTTCAGAAGAGGGCGCCAAAAGCCCTGGAACTTGAGTTCAAGACGATTGTGAGCCACCGTGTGGGTTGTGGAAACAGACCCTGGGGTCCTCTGAAATAGCAACAAGTGCTCTTAACTGCTGAGCTATTTCTCTAGTCAGTGTCCCCAGTTTAATTTAAAAATATGAAAACAGTAATAAAAAGGGTGAAATAGTACAAAAGGGCAAAGGTTAAATAAAATATTGAACTTCTATGAATCAAAAAGTAAAGCAAGCCTAAATTCTAAGCATGTGTGAAATAGACTTTCTGTGTGAAGATATGGATAGTAATATAGTTTAAATGGTATTTCATATGCTGACATAATAAATAGCAATTACTTTTTAAAAAGCAATCAAACTCTTTTAAAAACCCAGTGAGTAGGCCTTTACAGTGATTTGGTTAAGAAAGGTTGTTCTTTCACACTAATGTGATAGTAATGAAGGCTGAAAAGAGCAAGCAGATTCATGAGATAGAATCAGTGAGCCTTGGAATAAACTGGATATGAAGGTGACTGTGAGATAGGAGTCATAATTTCTGCCTTATAAAAATAGATGACACTGCCAGCTCTTCACTGAGATAAGGAAGGCGGGGGACAGGTTGAAGAATAGGAGAAAGCAGAGATGATGAATTGGGTTTGGGAACATCTTGAGTTAAGGTGTAAAATAGTCTGTTTAATATCAAAATATCAAGCTTGAAACTCAGAGAATCTGGAAGCTTGGGGAATAAAAATAAGATGTTTGGATTTAAGATACATGTATGCTCTCAACCTAGAATTAATGAAAATTCACTTAGAAATTGATTCTACAAAATCATAGCAATTCCACTTAAAATTTTATGTTAAGAAAATAGAACATGGTGTGTGTGTGTGTGTGTGTGTGTGTGTGTGTGTGTGTAAAACTAAGAACTTCATCTCTTTAAATCCCTAACCTCCTTATTTTGACATGTGCTTTAATTTAAGGAGGGATTGATCACTGCACATTAAGCGCAGCAAGGCATCATAAAAAGTTAAGAGAAAGTTCTAGGCAGTTGCATATATGACAAAACCACAATCACCACCACAGCCAACAACACCAGCAAAAATGAGAGAAGAGAGAAGCTAAATTCCATCTCACAGTTTACATGACTGATTTTAATGGGAGAAGGGGCTGTCTGTGATATAAAGGAAAAACCAAAGTCTGTTTTTCCAATTGTTCTACATAACACACAATACTTTTGTGAGTTCTTGTTAACAAAATGTATGAAGATTTTCCCCACCCAAAACAAGTCTGTTGTGCAACAGACACCCCCACCTGAGTGTCCTCAAATTCAATACACTCCTGACTAGAGGTAGCATCAGATGCCAGATGTTGAGGCTTTAATCCCACACCATTATCCTCACATTAGAAACCCAAGTACAGACCATGGCTTGTGAATGACCAATTACAAATTGGAGGTTATGACAATCTCCTTGGCAATTAATTTACTAAAGTGGCTCACAGAACTCAGAGAAACACTTAATTACACTTACTAGTCATTTATAAAAAAAATAATGCAAAGGACACAGATGTCACAGATGGTCAGATGGAAGATGTGATGTTATCTTGACAGCCAATTTGATTGAATGAAAGACAATTAGTAATCATATGTCTTGGTGTATTTGTTAGAGTATTTCCAGAAATATTAAATTAAGGGGTAGAAGGCAAGCCTCAAATGTGAGTAATATCATGCAATTCTTTGAGGGTCTGGATAGAATAAAAGGAGTAAAAGGAAATGAAGCTAGCACATACGCACATATTCATATTCTCTCTCTCCTTCTCCCTCCTTCCCTCCCTCCCTTCACGTCTCCCTTCATCCTTCCCTCTTTGCAGCTGTCTCCTTTCCTCTCTCCCTTTCTCTCTTGCCTCCCTGTGTAAATGGAGGCTTTTCTCTATCCCACCCCATCCCGCAGCCACTTCCAAATAATCACTCAGAGGCTTGTATTATTTAAAAATGCTTGGCTTGATGGCTCAGGCTTATTATTAATCAGCTCTTATATTTAAATTAACCCATATTTCTTATCTATGCTTTGCCATGGGGCTCGTGGTTTGTTATCTCATATTCTACATGTGGCAGCTGGCTGGAGTCTGCCCTGACTTCACCCTTCTTCATTTCTGTCCTCAGTTTGATTGTACAGCCTAACCTTATCTTGCCTCACCATTGGCCAAAACTGCTTTATTATCAACCAATGAGAGCAACACACGTTCACAGTGTGCAGAAGGACATTCCACAGCATCCCTGCCTTCTCTGGCCACCATGATGTGAGTTGCTTTGCCCTGACATGTTCTTTGCCATGATGGATTGAAACCTCTTAAGTCATAAGCTAAAACAAATCTTTCCTCAATTAAACTGATTTATTCCAGTATTTTTTTCACGGTGACAAAAGTCTAACACAAAAGATATTCATAGGACTAGGTATGTGAGAAGAAATATAGTGCTTCCTTGCCCTCCCCAGGTAATCCACCATCTGGGAACTCCATTTGATCAGCTATTGGAAAACTCACTAAAGTCTGTCATTTTTTTAAAATTATGGACTCAATATTCATGATTGATTAAAAATGGATCCTGGTGATCAATCAAATTTCAGCTCCTCTCCCCTCCTTCCAGTTGGAAAATGTGGTTCAATGTTCTATACCAGGCCTTTCTAGTAACCAGGCCTTATCCTTTAGCCATATAGAGGACCTCAGCCACAAGTCATCTAGTCAATATACAAAAGATACTTAACATTCTGAGGATTCCAAGGCTTCAGAGACTCTAGGTAAGGAAATGAGAACAAAACTTAAATATGTTTTACAATATTGAAGCTCAAAAATATTTTAAAGATGTTGATGATATATAGTGATGCAAAGGGAGTGGAAAAACTGTCATTCTCCTACACCCTCTGTGTGATTACACATAGCTTCACCTTTTCAAGGAATTTTTCATAATATGTATTACAATAGACAATGCATGTGTTACTGGAGACAGCAATTTCACATCTATAAATTTATCATACAAAAATGATGACACACACAACTAAAATGTATATATTAAAATGTCCATTTTTCATGATTTCTAGAGGCAAACTATTTTAAAAGAGCCTAAAATAAATTCATTGCTGGTTGTTTACATGAAAAAGTATACTTTCACGAGGCTAGAAGTACAGTTCAGTGTCTTAGTTAGGGTTTCTATTGCTGTGAAGAGACACCATGACTATGGCAACTCTTATAAGGAGACATTTAATTGGGGCTGGCTTACAGTTCAGAGGTTTAGTACATTATTGTCATGATGGGAAGCATGGTGGCATGTAGGCAGACATGATACTAGAACTCTCAATCTGTTTTCTTATGTCGTACAGGGTCACCTGCCTAGGGGTAGCACCACCCACCATGATCTGAGCCTTCTCACATCAATCATCAATCAAGAGAATATACTACAGGCTTACTCACCAGCCAATCTGGTGGGGTCATTTTCTCAAATGAGGTTTCTTCTCAAATGGCTCTACCTTGTTTCCAGTTTACATAAAACTAGCCAGTATACCTAGCATGCATATATCCCTGGCATCAATCCTCCACATCAAAAATGAATATACGTTCCCTCAGTATAATTCTCTGAATAGTTTAAAGGAAATTAGGTAAAAATATATGTACTGCCATGAAAATCTATCTGTGGTTGGATTCTTGTTTGGTTGGTTGGTAAGTTAGGTTTGGTATCATTTGGTTTTTAAACAGACCTCACTATATAGCCCTGGCTGACCTGAATCTCAATCAAGTTGGCTTCAAAACTGTGATGATATTTTTGCCTCTGCTTACCAAGAGCTAGGATTCTAGGCATCAGCCGTTATACCTTGTTGTTGTATTGCTCAATACAAGTTGTAAACAATATAACTGATGTGATCCCATATTTTGCAAAAAAAATCCTGGAAGAATAGACACCATTAACTGTCTTCACAGAACATAGAGAAACATGGAACTTTTACTTCCTAGTGTAGATGTAACCAACTGTCTTATTAAATAAGAAACACAGAGCCGATTCAGAGAAGAAAGCCAAGAGGTCAGAACTAAGAGCCTTACCCTTCCTGCTTCAGCCAAGAGAGTTCTCCGAAAAGGGACCTACTTCCTGTGTGTATGTCTTTATATAGTCTAGCTGTTCTGCCTTCTCATTGGTTGTAAACCCAAACACATGACTGCCTCGTCACTGCCTGTATGTACAGCCCTCCAGGTCCTCTTTGGTATTGAGATTAAAGGCGTGTGTCTCCAATGTTGACTGTATCTTTTTACACACAGAGATCTACCTAGTTCTGTCTACCAAGTGCTGGGATTAAAGGCGTGCGCCACCATCGCCATGCTCTTGCTATGGCTCTAATAGCTCTGACCCCCAGGCAACTTTATTTATTAACATACAATTAAAATCACATTTCAGTACAAGTAAAATACCACCATATTTCCCCTTTTCTATTTTAATAAAAAGAAAAAAAAGAAAAAGGTTATAACTAACAAAAGAAAAACTATATACAAAAGTACAATAACTATATACAATATATACAAGTAATAAATGTCTAAACAATGTCTAGTCCATTTTTATTTGACAAATTCAGAGAAAATAATTTCATTATCTATCCTATTTTGGTAAGTCCAAAATGTATCTAATTCACTTTCTATCTGAATTAATCTTCAACTATAACTAACTAACCTTCAACTATAACTAACTAATCTTCAACTCCCTCAGAGACCCAAGAAGGAAATAATATTACCTAACAAAAATAAAAACAGGAAGTGCATGCAAGCAACTTCCAAAAAATTTGTGAGTTGACAGAAACAGCCAGCTGCCTGGACAGTCACCTGAGGTTTCTCTGCAGTGCTGGGGCATCATCTTCAGCCTATAGGCTTAGCGTATCTGACAGACTCATTTGTGAAGTAGGATGTACACAAGGTCAACAGTTCAACCTCACATTGGGTGAGAGCAGTCCATGTACCAGAAACACCTGAATTCCACTAGTGTCAAATTCAGGATTTTAAATTCTGGAAATTGTTGATGGTTTTTTAATTCAGCTGTCGATTCTTCTTGACTGTGTATATACGGCTTCATCTCAGCATCCCGTTCTTCTCCACATCCCTCTATCAAATGCCAGTCTACTATTGAGAGGCGTGAGCTTAGTTACTCTTCAAGAATAACTGTTTCAGCTGCTGTTCCATTGCACATCAGAAGCCATCGGCCCACTGTTTGTTCAGCTGCCTTCGAAGAAAAGGGCACTGTACCTTTTCCGAATTGTGAAGGCCACCTCAGGGATGGTGCCATATTGTCCTGGCCTCAGAAGATGCCTTTTGATAAAGCCATAACCACACTTGTTTTGGCAAGAATCAGTAGTCCTTTGTTTCATGTCCTGTCTGTCCATTTTGTCCTGTTGATTCAAGGATACTTTGTTGTCCAGTGGCTAACTTTTGCCACCATGAAAGTTAACTCCATACGCAGTTTCTTCAATGCCCATATTTTCTCTGAAGTAGATTGGTACTGCCAGGAGCCGACATGTTTCAAAAAAGAAAAATTTTCTAAGTTATTATTTCTAAGTTAAAGTTAAAAATATTTCTAAGTTAAAGCATTTTAAATGCCATATTCTGTAGATCTCTGAAGGGTTTGAAGATGACCTGTCTAAAATATATCTGCTCAATTTTTAAAACATATCTTAAATAATTTTGTATCATTTGAATATTTGCAACAAGCATGTGTAACTTCCAACCAGAAAGAAGCTAGTTAACCTTTCACAATTTGGAGATCTTATCAAATACTGAGTGATTCATAAAATGATGTGATATATTTATTGATGTGAAATAATTCACAGTTCATTTCTGAATGGAAACTGGTATGCAAATATTATAAGCATAGGCTAGAACTAAGAAAACTAAAATACAAATTTCCTGCGAAGTTTTGTTTTCCTCCCACCTTTTCCATGTACTTCTCAAGTTCATGGACTCTGTTTCTTTAATTGTACACACACACACACACACACACACACACACACACACACACACTCCTAAATATATAAATGCAACCTTCTCAGTCCATATGTTATTTGTATGTCTATGATTTCGGGGCTGACTGTGTATTATTGGATAACCAATTAGTGTGCTCTCCTGTAGGGAAGACTGTTTCTCTCTGTTTCCAGCATTCCTTGGTGGCCTGTAGCTCTTTGTTTAGGGTTGAGCTCCCACGAAATTTCCCCCTTCTGTGTTAGCATGTCTGTTGGTGGTATCGTCATTCAGGTCTTGTTTAGGCAGTCATATTGATGAGGCTTCATGGGTGTAGTTTCTCTGGCTTTTCTAGGAAACACAATATCATAGCAAACTTAATGTCATTTTTAAAGAGTGTATAGTGTGTCTACAAATAAAATTTCCAAAGATATGGACTCTAAGTTAGAGAGGGGAAATAATTCCACTGGCTTGACAACTAAGGGAAATTCAGGACAGTTCCTTTGAAGATATAAAATTCTACAATACTTGATTTTTTACAAGGACTTCGATTGGGCACAGTGGCTCACACCTGTAGCTCAGCACTCAATAGAGTGAGACAGGAGGACTGCCACAAATTCAAGGATAGCCTGGGCTACAATGTAGGACCTTGTCTTCAAAAATACCCTATAACTATAGAATTCTAAGTAATTTCTATCTTCTGTTTATTTTTCTGACTCATAACAATTTTTTCTCAATAATCACTAATAACATAATCAGAAAAAAAGCCACATCAATAGAGTCCCTTTTGGTGAGGGTGAAGACTCCATAGGATTGAGACAGTTCCCTGCCTGCTCTGGGCAAACTTTGGCAGTTGTTGCTAACACAACTAGTGTGTGTTTTAGAAATGGACTGAAGAGAAATAGACAGGAAGAAGGAGAGGAAGATGACTGGAAAGGGAGAGAGGAGGAAGCGCGGAAAGCATTCACTAGCTGACTAGAGACCTAACTGACTCGCATGGAGAAAATTCTGTAGATATCAACTGATGCCAGTGTGCTTTCTGTGCCCCACACACAATTCTGGAAAGTTCTGTCTGCAAGTTAGAGCACTAACTACTCCCCCACTTCTTTCCTCCTCCTTCCTACATCTCCTCCCTGCATGCCTATTCTGTGATATTCAGGCTGTCAGTCATTCTCACTATGGATTCCAAATAAATATTCTAATCAAATTTGTAAATGTTTCTTGATGTATACATATCATTAGCACAAGGAAAAACAAAGCAATAAAAGATATTTTCTAATGAGCAATGAACCAGGGTGTACACAGACATTCAAATTTTCTTTAACTATGTGTAGACACTGAAAGAGGAAAACATAAACATTGCTCAGTTAATTGATAGGAAACAAAAATAAAAGCACCAAGTTCACTGTCTGGCATGTAGTAAGCGCTTTGCTTAATTAAGTGTTAGCCTAAATGCTTCCTTGTACATTAACAGTTCATTTTTTCAAACAATTAGCTAAACCACAGCACAGACAATAACAGAAGCATAACAACCAAAAGGAAAGAACTACCCTCGTCTACATTAGAGATATCAGTACCATTGCTGTAATTAACAGCACATTGTCTAATGGACTTGGTTGGGAAAACATCCTCATCTACATCCTGTAGAATTGAGATGATTTTCTGTTCTTTTAGGACATTCACAGGACTAGGATGTCTGTGTTGTGTTTGGATATTGGAATATTAATGTCTTACACAATCACAAAGATCAATGGTACTCTAATAGACATAGCATGAGAATGAGAGTCAGGTGATATTACCAGGTCCTTGAGTCCTTGCTAATGTCAATATTACATTACTGTGGAAAGCCCTTCATGTGGAAATTTGTTCCTGTAATTCATTTTATTACATGCTGTTCATGAGGCTTCTTCTTATAATTAAAAGGCATATATCTAGTGCTTTAGAGAATAAGATGAACTACACTACATTGCAAAAAACAAATTGCATCTATAAAAATGTCGATAGAACAAGGATTCCCAAGACTCAGGCAATGTGATGCTTCTCAAGCATCACTTGTTAGCCATGTAAATGACTAGGTAACCATGACAATCATTAGGTCTTTGACATCAACCCACGCTCTTCATCACTGAAATATGCTGCCTCTTAGTGTGCATGCTTAAAGAGCCTCTATTGCCAGACTCTGGCCAACAGATTGGATAAACAGCTTAGAAGAGATAAAAAGGTAAGTAGCCCCCACTAAAAGACAGGAATATCAAGAGCTCTCTCAAACCTAATGAATACAAAATAGCAGGATAACAGCCTCCTAGCCCCCTTCACCCTCAATAATACAAGCTAAGCACAAAAAGTCCTCCTTTTCCACATCATATGATAAACATTTGGCCTCTACTATCTGAGAATCTTGATTTCCTTATTTCTCCCTTAAATTTGCAAAATCTGGTTATTTTCCAGCTAGTTGATCCATGCTTGGGGGCCTGAAAGATCCCATCCCATGTCTGAATTTCACAGCGCATACCTCACAGCCTAACTCCAAATCCAGGTGGTCCACAATCACAGCAGAATTCCATCAGGATTTCCGGTTCCTACAGCTCAGCTCTGCTCAATTTACTCTTCTTCTTATTTTGCTTTCCACCCTTCCCTTCTCCTTTCTCCAAGGATTCTCATTTATAGGAAGGACACCAATAACCAATTCCCTGCCCAAGCCAGATACGTTCTCTTCCTCAGTAAACATGCTATATTTTATGCCCTGAATGTTGATGCACCCAAAAATCTACCTGTTGGAATTTGATACTCAATAAGATAGTATTAAGAGGTAAGGCCTTTTGGAAGTGAATTGGTTGTGACTGTGGGATTAGTGGCTTTGTTAAAGAGGCCTAGGGGAGCTCACTTGCCCTTCTACGATGTGAGGACGCAGAAGGTACCACCTATGAAAGTGATCATTGAACCTGCCAGTGCAGTCTTAGACCTCCAGCCTTCATTCACATCCATGAGCAATCAATGTCTGGGTTTGTGTCTATTTTTAATTACTCATCAAAATACTTTGTTATAGCACCCCAAATGGATTAAGTCATTATCCAACATTTGTTTAGCTTTCAGAGGGAAATTTAAGTTCCAAAAAATCTGTGTTTCTCTCCTTTAAAAATATTTGTTATAAGATGATGAAATAAGTTCTTGCCAGAGAATGAGTTTAGCTCTGTGTCTCTAGACACACATTGCATTTGCGATTTGGTGTGGTTATTCATTACTGGTTTTTATTTCTACCCAAGAACATAATTGACTTTATATTGTTTGTAATAATTGCCTAAGAGTTATGAGTTTGAACACTATGAGGGTGGATAAAGTTATTCACTGAATCCATAGGTTAGTAAATGAAAATACTAGTGCCCTGGGTGGGCTACTTCCCTATAGGTTAGTTAGGCAGGATCCTGAGGCTCCCAAAACAATACAGGCAATTGCTGCTGTTGGTTACCCAGCAGAACTGGATAATAAAACCCTATTGCTGAAGATACTATACATTCTGGTAGCAGGACATAAAGAAATCTAAATGGAACCGAGAAGAAAGCATCTTTGCTGCAGGCTAGCCCTTGTAGTGCTGGAAGGCACCAAACAGCCTGGTGGGGAAGAATTACTGAAATTAGTCTTACTTAGTGCAGGACCCTGCTTGCTCCACTACCAACTTGCAAGGTAGATGTGCCCACTAGTGCAATAGAGACAAATATGTATTGGGTGTGAACAACCTCTTTCAGACCACAGCCTCCACCTGACACACACACACACACACACACACACACACACACACACACCACACGAGAGAGAGAGAGACAGAGAGACAGAGAGACAGAGAGACAGAGAGACAGAGAGACAGAGAGACAGAGAGAGGATTCACATCTGGTACTGTGCCAGTGGTTAAAAGCCCAAAGCTGGGGAGGTCATAGGCCCTAGTGGGGAAGATAAACTATTGTTCTGCTAGATAGACATGATGTGCTTGTTGAGTTTCCTTCTAAATATTTATGTTTGTACCCAACAGATTAGTGTTGCTGTCAGCTTTGGTGAGAGAAGCTTAATTTTGCAGTGTGTGGAAATTACCACAGAGACTCATAACTAGTCATCGTGCTGAGAATAAGTGACCACAGAATGTTTGTTTACAAATGGGACGTCTATATTACCCCTTCCAAGGCTCAGAGAACATTTTAAAAGAATTAAGAATGAATATAAGGGATGGAAAAAAGGAGTAGAGTGTTGTGGTACAATATCTTCTGGACACAACGCAGCTATTGTACTATTGAACTCATAGCAGTTATCAATACATGCACAAGATCAGCACCAAATTATTAGGCCCATCAACAATCTGTAATGGAGAGGGAGGGAGCTCTTGAGGTCTCACTCTTCTATAAGGATATAGGCAATTAATGATTGATGGTGGAGAGAATAGCCCGAGCTTCTGTAATAACCCCTTACCCATGATCCTGTAGCAACCCTAAGGAAACTTATTGGATCACAGAAAGACATGAAAAGTGCAAGGGACAGGAATTGCTTTGGAAGAGGAGAGGATTATCAGGAATGGAAGGGGAAAAAGAAGGGTAATGGAGAGTAAATATGAGCAAAACACACATGCATGAAAATGTTATTATGAAACCCATATTAATGAATATGTATAATGAATATATGCTAACAAAAAATACTCAAAAGAGTTATGCACTTGAGCTTTCTAGTCATTCAACATAGGATAAAGTTCTATTTCTGCTGCTATTTGAATACACAATCATTTAACCTCTTTATGATTTTTCCTTGTGTGAAAATTTAAGGTAACAAGTGAAATTTCTGACATGGTAGTTGTGAGTTATGAGTATGATTAGTGTAATATCCTGGCAACAGTGCCTAGGAAATTGTAACTGCTAAGAAAATGTAACCAAAACTACCATCCTGGATGCTTCTCTCTCTTGCAGGTACAGGACCAGCTAGAACACCTAGTTTCTTATATTTTAGAATCTATAAACCATTATGTCTCTTCCAATTACGTCTTTTCCAAAGCAATCTATTCTTTCAGCTTTCTATCTGTTTATAAATGTGGTATTAATTACACCCAAAGATTATTGATTTTTAAATATATTCAAAGGTTAGTACAGCTTCAGAGACCACAAAAGAACTAAAGGTCAGGACTCAATTGAGAAAGCACTATTTGAGAACTAATTGTTCCTATGATTTTGGACATTATGAATCCAGTGTCTGGCTAGGATAAGAGTGGCAGAAATTCAGTCTTCAAATAAGACTGATTATATAATATATTTTGGCTTACTTTGTTGAAATAGAGTAGTAATTACAGCAAAGCCTAATAATAAAGTCTAAGCACTTAAAAATCTCTACCTCCTACCATGTTATTAGCTGACGTTTTAAGGTGGGATGACTTTGAATGATCAGCCAACTGTAAAATACATTTCTGTTGTTCTTTTCATTCCCTGCTAGTTGAGTTAGAATGATCTCATTCTTAAGTAGCTTCTATGGGCATTCAGGCCACAGGAAGGGATTGAAAAAGGTATGCTGGAGGGAGGGGCGTTTGGAAGCATGGGTGTTTAAATTATTCTTCTTATACTGTGTCTTGGTGTGTCAAACTGCCAGGATTCTTTTGAAACCAGAAAGCCTTGTTTTCAGAATGCATCTTAATTAATCAACCATATCGCTTCTTTCAAGTTTATAAATGTTTCAAGGCCATATTCATCAAAAAGAAACTCGAGATTAAAGAGGAGAGAAATAGAGTGGAAGAGCATGAGAGAGGGAGAAATCAGAAAAGAAAAGGAAGAAAACAATATGCTTAAATCTATGCAGAATACTTCATCCCAAAAAGTGGGCCTGGTCCTTGTTGATACCTAATAAACTACCCAAATTATTTGCCAAAATGTATGGACTGAAATATAGTAAAGGTTTTCTCTGGTTTAGTAGAATCTTTAAATAAAAACGTTCTAGAGGAGCAGTTTGTAGCTAATGAGCCTGGTGTGATTGTTTATTGGGTGGATCTTGAACCAGAAAAGATCTGACAAGCATGGTCCTAAGCCAGGAAAGGCTGCTAGTACTCCCTGGACATCAGTTAAGTACCCAAATCTTTACTATACTGTGTACCTATAGAACAAGAAAGGCTGGAACCAGCTGAGATGCTGAAGCGATCACAGCTTCTTTCACTCTGCGCCATGTATTCTTTCCTCTTTTTAAGAACTGCTCCAATCCTGGCCATGCTCTTACCAGTTCATTCATCCACAGGCCCCAAGAAAGGTCATCAGAGATGTATTGCAGGTCCTACCAGGGCCTTATTTCAGAGTTTAATTCCAATCTAGGAGTAAGCATGAAGTGAGAGCTTTCCAAAGGAAGGAAATAACTTGGATTGAGCCTCAGCTTGATGTCAGTTCATCACATCAGGACACATTATTATTCCTTAACCTACAAGAAAATTATTTCTTTTCACATAATCAAGCAACAGAAACTTAGTGGGTATCTAAGGAAATGCAGTAATAAATAATAAAGCAAAAACTCCTTGCTCTTGTTTCCTGCTGAATTTTAGTCACAGGAAAGCTTTTTTCCCCCACAAATTAATTGTATGACTGATGACTTCCTGAACTACCTTATTTCTAGTGGCATCCAGCCTTTTTATTCTCTTCTTTTTTTCCTGTTTGTGTGTTTATGGGGTTTGTTTGGGGGTATTTGTCTTTTAAATAAAGTCTGGCTATGTAGCCCTGCCTGGCCTTGAACTTCCCATAACCATACTGACTCTTCTCCTAAGTGCTGGAATTATAGTCATGTACCACTGTCTTTCTGGGTGTTAAATCATATCTATAAATAAATGGTCCTTGCTATATTCCCTCCATCATCCCCACCCCTTTTTGATCCTTCCATTCCAGTCTCCCCCTATCCCATCCATCCATAACTGTCTATTCCATTTCCCCTTTCTAGGGTGATCCAATCTTTCCCCCAGTTCCTTACTCTATACCTAACTTCTGTTGTTATATGGATTATAGCCTGCTTATTGAAGAGTTAACGGCTAATATCCATATATAAGTGAATACATACAATATTTGTTGTTTTAAGTCTGGGTTACCTGTCTCAGGATGACTTTTTTCTTGGTCCATGCATTTACATGAACATCTCATTTTTTAGACAGCTGAATTATATTTCATTGTATAAATGAACCACATTTTCTTTATCCATTCATCCATTGATGGACATCTAGACAATTTCCAGTTTCTGACTATTATGAATAGAGAAACAATGAACATGGTTGAGCAAATGTCTCTGTGGTAGTGTGTAAAGTCCTTCGGATATATGCCCAAGAATAGTATAGCTGTATATTGAGGTAGATCTATTCCCAGCTTCCTTGTGGAAACACAATACTGATTTCCATAGTGGCTGTACAAGTTTTCACTCCCACCAGCAATGGGGTAATGTTCCCCTCTTTCCACATTCTCTACAGCATGAGCTGTCACATGTGTTAATGATCTTAGCCATTCTGAAAGGTGTAAGATGGAATCTCAAAGTAGTTTTTTTATTTACTTTATTTTATATGCATTGGTGTTTTGCCTGCATGTGTGTCTGTATGAGGATATCAGATCTCCTGGAACTGGAATTACAGACAGTTGTGAATTTCCATGTGGTTTCTGGGAATTGAACTTGGGTCCTAGAGCAGCCAGTGCTCTTAGCTGCTGAGCCATCTCTCCAGCTTCCTCAAAGTAGTTTTGATTTGCATTTTACTGATGGCGAAAGATGTTGAACATTTCTCTAAGTGTTTCTCAACCATTTGAGTTTCCTCTATTGAGAATTCTCTGTTTAGATATGTACTTGATTTTTTAATTGGATTGTTTGTTTTCTTGATGTCCAGGTTTTTTAAGTTTAATATGTATATGATATTAGCCCACTATTAGATGTATAGTTGATAAAAATGTTTTTCTATTCTGTAACCTGCTTCTTTGTCTGAATGATGGTATCTTTTACCATACAGAAGCTTTTCAGTTTTGTGGGGTCTCATTCAATTTACAATTTTAAGGATGGCATTGAATTCTATTTGGTAATATTTTGTGTCCAATATTGAGAGGTTTATTGGGAAACCATATTTATAACTTCTATAATCACTAATTGCTTTATAAAAATAATTTGGACTCTTTATTATTTCATTATGCTCTGAAATATTTTAAACAAAATAGAACTATGCCTTTAAAAATTATTTAGAGTTTTTTAATATGGGAAACGGCATGATTAAAAAAACACTTATTCTAATAATGACATGCATAGGACAGAGAGTAAAGAGGAAAGCAATCTGTAATTTATTGGGATATTGGTAGGATGACTAGGATCTGCTATAAGGAGGACGCTACAGGAATGCTGGGATTGAGGGAGTGGTTTTAGAAAAGGAAGATACTTCAGTAAAAGCAGAGAGAGAATTTGGTAGCCAATAGTGTTTCCAAATAGAACAGGGATACTAAATATTGCATGAGACATATTTATATGAAAAAGTATTTGCTTTTTATCTGAAATTCAAATTTAAGTCTGTGTCTTGGATCTTTACTGGCTAAATATGGCAGTCATAATTGAGTGATAAAAGGAAGATTCCATGACTCAGTACATAATACTTAGGACAACTCTAGTGATTTTTGTAGCTGAAAAAACTGTATCACTTTGAATAATGAAGAAAAACATCAGTGGTGGAAGAATCTTTAGCATTCATGAATGATCTTTTTTGAAAAGTTAGAAGTTTATGTCTGTTTTCTTTTATGACAGGGACAATAGTAAGACCTGTGAGAACACTGAGGTTTTTTTTTAAGATAGAAATCTGCCTTCTTTTGTGTCTTTCTCCTACCCTGATCATTGAGATAACTAATAGATGGTAGTAGAATAACATGGTAAAATTATTTAGAGAATTTTCATTTTTTCCTAAGTAGTATGGACGCTGCCAAAGAAGGATTTCTTTATATAATCCATGGACTTTTGGAATGCTAAGAACTTAAGGTATGTTTTGAGTCATAGGTTATATCAGTAGTTGATTAACTTTTTAAAATAATTCACTTTGCACTGAAAGGAGAAAATATAAAATCCTTGTTATGGTACAACTTTAGAATTCTAAAGGAATAATATGTGTGTTAGTAAAAGAAAGTGTACGCTTCTAAATGGTATCATCTATTAGGGAAGTTAGAGACATGTACATATAACTCCTAATAAATTTTGATTTCTCTGCATTTCTTTGTTCTTTGTTCTTTCTATCCAATATATAAATACAGGCTTATGGAGAGTAAAACTGGATTTCCATTATTCAATCTGGGTATGATGAGTATCTGGTGATAATTTTATATTTAATTGAGTCATTTGAAGCCTTTGAGCCCAATTTCCATGTTCTTCTTATTATAATCTCAGGTTTCCCTCAGAGAAATTTTATAAAAAGGTAACAATGGGCTTTTGAATCTCCTAAGATGTAGTAACCACCTGCTGCATGTACAGAATCCACTGGCTAACAGCAAACCAAAGCCAAGAGTTCCCAGCCTTTGATGTGAAAAGAAGGTAAAGCACAGACCATCATCTGGTCAGTGACTGTTTCTTTCTATCATGACCCCCGCCATGGATCTTGCCTTTGTGAAGCTCTGAATGGTCTCTGAAGAAAGGAATAGCATTTTCCATTGGTCATAGGCCTGAAGGATGATGGAGAAAACTAATGTCCCTTTGTAAGCATTCTGCACCTAGAAAGGCAGACAACATGCTGATCCTATTATATAAGATTGAGTATCATTGGATTCTGTTTTCAGTATGCTTTCTGAAGCAGAGACTTTAAAAAAAAAAAGAAAAACTCAACCACTGAAAGAATATTCCAGCTGGTCATACCGAGGTACAACAAATTTACAGCTGTGTCCTTGCATTTTTAAAGAATAGAAAGAAGTATTAATCCTGTTTCACTGGAACTGTGGTGACCATGAAAATGTGACATGTGACACTAAAGTAAAGAGGCAACTTTGTTCTTTAGTAAGCATGAGAATTTGCCTTCAAAGTAGTTACCTTTGTAAGAAGTCACAGACTTCTTCAGTCACGGCTTTAAAGAAATACTAGGAATTGCTTTCAGAACCGGCTCCAAAGTCAAATAGAGAAAAAAAACCTACTGTCCTAGCTGTATAGATATACACCATGGGATAGCTAAGACCTTTGGAACCTGAATCTTCTATTTTAGGGAATATTATAATAATCTTCATATGAAATAGGCAAAAGCAGAAATACTGTAGAAGGTTGTCTAGGGGATGCTCAGACTCATGCCAACTTGCCTCTTAATCTCTACAAACCAAATTTGTGCAGAATCCCATTTGAAAGTCACTGTTACATAGGACAGCTACACTTGTATTAGCAATATGACCAATATCAGACACAGATGTGCACACCTTTAATCATCGCACCCGGGAGGAAGATGCAGGCAGATCCCTGATTTACACAGGAAGTTCTAGATCAGCCATGGAAACATAGTGAGACACTGTCTCAAAACACCAAAACCCAAACAAAAAAACAACTATATTAGTAATTGGAAGATTCTACCAAAAAAAAAAAGTGAAGCTCACAGACAGATATGCAGGCTTTTCACAGACTTAAGTATGTGACCATTGTTTTTTCTTTTAAGAATCTAGTGGGTGCATCAGGCGTGGTAGTACATGCTTGTAAGCCCAGCACTTGGGAGGCTGGAGCAGCAGCATTGAGGCCAGCTGGGTTACATAAGGAGATCCTGTGTAGCTGAAGTTTTCTCCAGTCCTGCCTGGGCCACGGTCAGGACAAATCTCTCTCACCCACCAGCTGCGCAGCTACTCAGACCCAACCGGGTAAACACACAGAGACTTATATTGCTTACAAACTGTATGGCCGTGGCAGGCTTCTTGTTATCTAGTTCTTTTATCATAAAGTAATGCATTTCTATAAATCTATACCTTGCCACATGGCTCATGGCTTACCAGTATCTTACATGTTGGTACTCACGGCAGCAGCTGGCAGCATCTCCTGACTCAGCCTTCCTGTTCCCAGAATTCTCTTCTCTGCTTGTCCTGCCTATACTTCCTGCCTGGCTACTGGCCAATCAGCATTTTATTTATACAGAGCGATTCCCACAGCAATTCCTGTCCCAAAAAGAGAGGAGAGGAGAAGAGAGGAGAGGAGAGGAGAGGAGAGGAGAGGAGAGGAGAGGAGAGGAGAGGAGAGGAGAGGAGAGGAGAGGAGAGGAGAGGAGAGGAGAGGAGAGGAGAGGAGAGGAGAGGAGAGGAGAGGAGAGGAGAGGAGAGGAGAGGAGAGGAGAGGAGAGGAGAGGAGAGGAGAGGAGAGGAGAGGAGAGGAGAGGAAAGGAAAGGAAAGGAAAGGAAAGGAAAGGAAAGGAAAGGAAAGGAAAGGAAAGGAAAGGAAAGGAAAGGAATCCCAGTGAACAAGAAATAAGCTGTGTAATTAATAAAATTTAAAAAAAAAAGAAACTGTGTATAAAACCTAATTCAACCTAATTTCTGTCTCGAACCTACCACTTACACAAGGTGGCAAAAAAGAATTGATGTTGTGTGGTGTAGATCCCTTCCCTTTAGTAGTATTGTATTTAGACACCAGTGAAGAACGGGGTGAAAAGCAAGACTTTGGCTATAAGAGAACATCTAGTCCTAGATACAGTCTGGACCAGTGGTCCTTGGCAACACTGCTACAAGTCTCTCCTGTCTTGGGTCCCTTTCAGCTCTAATAATCTCTCTCATCTGCTGCTTCTCCAGTCCAAGGCACAGGAGTCTTGAAGGTTGTCCAGGGCCTCGTCATCCTGGACACAACATTCATTCATTTCTTCCCTGGGCTCTGACCTCTCCTCATGTCCTCTACTTCTTTGTCCTCTCCTCTTGGGAAATAAATGGAGGTGCTTTTAAATGAAAAAAAGAAGTAAAAAGGAAAGGAAAGGACATGACTACTCCTAGGTATGGTGGAGGAGAAAGTTAATTGTGGATATGTGGACCAGCGTAGCCAGAGGCAGGAATATCTGGGAGAGTCTGGAGTGAACATGACCAAGCTGAGCTGGGCCATGTGGGGTGCGGGAGGAAGAAGGGAGAGAAGGGACAAGGTGCAACAGCCAGGAGGCCAAAGGCACAGGAGGGGAGAGTAATCAGAACGTCTGGATCATATAGGGGAATTGCCTCTGGGGGAAGGGTAGCCCAGCCCCTGGTCTGGAGAGTTCAGGGTAGAGGGTGGGGTATGCCAGCTATACCCAGTAACAGGTAGGGACTGAGGGATGCTAGGAGAACCTGGCAGTCAGGTCTGCTCTGATATGTTAAATAGGCACCTCAGGCATTTTTCTAGGTTTGAAACTTAACAGTTTTCTTTAAGCTTTCGGTTTTCTTTTCTTTTTGGGTGCCGGGGATTGAACCCAGAGCCATACACGTGGTAGGTGAGTGCTCCACTACTGACTCCCTCACCCCAGCCTTACTCTTTGTTGCTCCTGTCTGATTCAGTAGCTCCTAGAATAATAGTCTCAGGCATTTATACAAAGACAAAAACCAGGGACCACCTACTGCAAATTCTCATTGAGACACATACATCTGTTTAAATGACAAAGGGGTAAAATAGTAAGATACCCAGGAAAGCAGCAAGAATATAGATAAAGATGCATAGCTGTGCATTTATTTTTTTACCAAAAGTAAGGAGCCATTTAATGAGCTAGTACAGCCCTTGCATCATGCCGAGGCAATTCTTCACTCTGCCATCATAAGGAGGGATATTTCATGTGGGAAACCTCGAGTGCTCTCTTTTCCAAGCACCACAGCAATAGAAAGATAACTAGGCCAAGTAGAGAGGCTGCAGAGTGGGACTGAGAGCCAGCTGAGCCCCAAGCTCATGAATGTGGAAATGAAGGCCCTGCGCACCCTGTCAAGGGAATTGTTTCCAGTGTCAGCAATCGTGACTGCAGCAGCAAAAGCAAGGATTCCCCTGGTGCCGCAGAGAAAACCAGTGATTCAGGTCTGAGTGAGCAGCAAAAGGATGTGAATTAAAATGATGAATTCAGGGGATTGAAGGTGCTATTAAGAGAGACATTATCCACAGGTTCAGACTGAGAGAAGATTAAGGCAATATAGAAAGTAGCTTCCTGTCAGACAGTAGGTATCCTAGTTTAATGGAGAAAATACCAGATAGAAGAAAGTGTTGAGACTTGAGAGAGAGATGGGTTAAAGTATTCGTCCTTTAAGAGCTGCTGTGCCTACTAGGACATTTAGATAACATAAGTTAAGGAAGACTTTTGGTGAGCAAATTCTTTTCACTACCAGCATATTAATTACTCTTCCATGCTATGAGTATAAGGTCAGCTCTCAACTCAAGCTGCCTCAGAGAGGGCTTATCTATCGTAAGTATTCTGTTAGGCTTGACTTTATTAGTTCCACTACCAGGAATTCTACATCCACTACTGCCGTATACATGATCAAGTCGGGGGAAGACAGAGGAGTGCATTGCCTGGAGACACCACGAAATTTAATGATTTCTAAACTCTTCACCTTTTTGTTTTCCAGAGCTCACAATAAATCTTCTTGTACAGTGAATAGTTGTCTTATACTTTCATAGGGCATGTAAGGCACAATTATATGACTTTTGGATTCCTTTGTCATATCTAAGTCAATAGATACTTTCTACATAATCACTACATATCAATTGTACCTGCATGGGACTAGAGGAGGGGCATTGTCCCAAGTGTTTTCCCTACATTGTCTCAGGCAATCCTCACAAAAACCACACTGAGGTATACATTGCCATAATTAACAACTATTTCACTGATTTAAAAAAAAAAAAGCTACTTGACACTCCACAGCTGGGGTCTGAAAGGCAGACAGACAGGCAGGAGGTCTTGCAAGAGCCACAGCGGCTACACATAGAGCCACTTCTGGTCTTCTGCCAGTGGGTGTTTAAGGAACAGAAGAGCTGTTAGTTAAAGCCTGAGGCGTGTTTGTCTAACAGGAATGTTCTAACTCCTTTAGCTGGGAAGTAACAAAGGAATGTCTCCAGCCCAGGGTTGGCCATTCAAAGCTCTCCAGCTTCAAAGGCCAGCTACTAGGGAAGGGAGCAAAGTTAGACAAGGCTTCTTCCTCCAAATAAGGGGCCCAAGGTATTTCACAGTGGTGGTCTGCACAGTAACAGTCCACCTCAAATTACAAGCCAACAGCTTCTGAGAACAGGTTGTTTAACCAAGATGCTAAAATGTTCATCAGAACCCTTTTAAAAACAGTATTTTTATTAACTCTCTGAGAATTTGACACGATGTGCTTTAAACATACTCCCCGTCTACCCCAACCCTCCTACAACCACCCCTTTTCACCCTCACTCTCTACCCAACCCAACTTGGAGTTTTCTTTTTTCTCCTTTAAATCCAATTTGTGTTGCCTACGGACTCTTGGGAGTGGGGCCTGCCCTGGAGGATGGTCAGCCCAACAAGATTCACATCATTAAAGAACACTGACCCCCCGCCTCCCCCACCGCCTCTTTCCCAGCAGCTGTCCTGTCTATGGTGGGATCTGAGCTGAGCAGAGTTTGTGCGTGCTGTCACCATCGCTGTGCAACTGCTCTGTTGTGTCTGGCAGACAGTTTCCTGGATGTTAGCCTCACCCCTGGGACTTACAATCTTTTGAGCCCCCTCTACGAGGAACATCCCCGAACCTTAGAGGTGTGATGTGTTTAAGTTAGTGGGAACTGGCTGAGTTTCACCAGATGCTGTAAGATGTCTGAAGAACTGGATCACTCTGTTATTGGGCAGGGACCTTGGAGTGGGGAGAAGGAGGACAGGAAGTGCTTCGAGGTAGGGCATGTAGTAAGTGGTAAGTAATTATCCAGGACTTTACACAATGTAACAACGGATTTTGGGAAACCAAGCCTTACTTTGGAAATTCTTTAGATTTCTTATGGAAAGGCATGGAGTACTTGAATAAGTAAACAGAAACACGGGTAACTTCAGCAAAAAGCTGGAACCAAAAAAAAAAAAAAAAGAATAAAGAAGAGAAAGGAGAGCAAGAAAAGGCAGAGGAGAAAGTGAAGTTTTCAATTATAAATGCCTGTGTTGCTGAATTGTACTCCAGGATTCCTTTTGTAATTAAAAACAATAGTAAAGTAAAACTTGAATAATCCGTGTTTTTTAAAGGCAATGTTCCCCCAAAATACAATACTAATGCACCTTTGCGTTAGGAGTAGAGCTGGGCAAAGGCAGGGGCATCCTGTAGCAAGTTTACATTCCCAGGGTTACTTAGCTGCAGCACTCCTTGTCTGAAGTTTCTGAGTTTTAGAGCAATTGCCTTTTCTACAGACCTGTTGCTCGCTATGGGCAAGCCTTCTCTGAGTAGCCTGGAAGAAGGCGCTCACTGAACACCTGAGTCCTGTGGCTTCCCATTGGGAAGAATCAAAGAGAACAACCTTTTCTCCTTTCCCTACAGGTCCTCTCACAAAGCATGAAATTACAGATGTAACTTCCCCAATAGCCCTCAGAAAGGCTATTGATTATTGGAAGCTCCAATAATAAAAATGTGCTAAATTTAGGAGTAGCTGTAAAATCACAAGGAAACACACAATTTTAAAGACACAATTTAAAAAAAAATCAAAGAAGAAATTTCTATGATAGAGACATAGATAAAAATCATTAAAAATGAAAATAAGCTAAGTCTCACTAATTTATACAGAAAATAACATAAATTGACTCTGCCAAATCTTCAAAGAATAATTACTACTAATTCTAGAAAACAATCGAAGACAAAATTCTGATTTTATGAGGTTAGCTTTTATCCTAATACCAAAATCCTACAACACCAAAAAGGGGTGGTGGTGCTGAACATTAGCCTCTTCCTTGAATATAAACACAAAAAGCTTTAGCAACCATCAAGAAATAGAATTAAACCAAAAAATTAAAATAAAAACCCCCAGTCAAGCTGGAATACAGGTGAGACTTCTCCAGCTTGATAACAGTAGCTACAAATGATAGGAAGTAAAAGCACAGAGCCGAAAAAATAAGTCTGCAGAGGAAGTTTAGGCACTAACGTGCTTGCCTTACAAGGATGAGTAGCTGAGTTCAGTCCTCAGAATCAATGTAAAAAAAAATCAGACATGGTGATACAGGTTTATAAACATATATGACCTGGTCCAGGCCACCAAGAAACCCTGTCTCACACACACACACACACACAAAATTGTGCAGCAGGGCACCCGTGTATATGAACTACCAGCAACTGCAGCAGCACACACAAAACCTGGGCAAGCCCGTGCCAGACCAAGTCCCAGAATGGAGAGTGGTTTTAGCACACAGTTCTACTCCTAGCTGTGGAGCAATTAGCGATTATTAGCTGCTGGCAGGGGAAGGGTCAGCTTTCTCTAAGAGTGAAGCCCCTAGTAAGTTCACCATGTTCCAGTGGAAAATCACATACCCAAGAATATTTTGGACTGAACAACTTTGTCTTGAATGGTTTGTTTTTAAAAGGACACAAAGTCAAATAGAGTGGGAGGGAACAGTAGATCTGGGAAGAGTTGGGATAGTGGGGCTGAATATGATCAAAATACATTGAACAAACTTTGAACTCTCAAAGACCCAAGTTTTTAAAAAGTGGAGAGCATCTAAGGAAAGACACCCTAGAATGTCCTCTATCCTACTCTATCTCTCTGTTTCTGTCTCTGTCTTTGTCTCTCTATGTGTGTTTCTGCTCTCTCTGTATCTCTGTGTCTCTGTGTCTCTGTCTGTCTCTGTGTCTCTGTGTCTCTGTGTCTCTGTGTCTCTGTCTCTCTCTCTCTCTGTCTCTCTCTCTCTCTCTCTCTCTCTCTCTCTCTCTCTCTCTCTCTCTCTCTCTCTTTCTCTCTCTCTCTCTCTCTCTAGGTCACCCAAGCAATGACGGGGATTCCATCTCCTGGAGTGGGCCTTAAGTCAAATAAGACATTGCTTGGTTACTCCCACAAGCTTTGTGCCACCATTGCCCTAGCATATCTTGCAGGCAGGACACCACTGTAGATAAAAGAGTTTCTGGCTGGCTTGGTGCTTATGCTTCTTTTTTGGAAGCATGCTGAGTACCTTCTTGTATGAAAGACACCAGCATGTAGAGATGAAGGCTCTATTTAGTCACCAGCTCAACTTCTCCATGCTCAATGAATTGTGTAGGTGTTGTCTTCAGTAATGGGGCCCTGCTGTCAGTTTGTGGAGAGCAATCTATAGTCCTCGCAACAGCCTGGGTTGTTTGGGGATTCCAAGGGGGCCCTTTTGGCCAACGACTCAACTGAATATAATTCAATTCTGGCATTAGAAGCTTTGTTTGCTGACAAGACATGGTCAGCTGGGACTCCGTCTCCCCCATTATTTGGCAATTTCATTTAGAGTGCCTTCATATATGTATATATTTTAGGAAGTTTCTACTGTATTAGGTTTTCATACTGCCCCTCAAATGCACCTTAATTTTAACTGTCTCTCTATTTATTCCCTCCCACAAGCACCTCTTTCCTCCCCTCCAGTCCCCTCTCCACTTGATCCTCCTATTCTAGTGCCCGTATCTATCCCTAGCTACCTGTTCTGTTTCTGTTTCCTAACAAGATCCATCTGCTCCCTCTTGTCCCTTACACTGTACCTAGCCACTGGGGTTCTATGGATTGTAGCTTGGTTGTCACTGACTTCACGGCTAATATCCACATGTAAGTCAATACATACCATGTTTGTCTTTCTGGCTCTAGGATACCACACTCAGGATGATTTTGCCTAGTTCCATACACTTGCCTACAAATTCCATGATGTCATTTTTTTTTTAAACAGCTGAGTAATATGCCACTGTGTAAGTGTACCACATTTTCTCTATCCATTCTTCAGTTGAGGGACGTCTAGGTTGTTTCCAGTTTCTGGATGTTATGAATAAAGAAGCAATAAACATGGCTGAGCAAGTGTTGCTGTGGTAGAATGGAGTGTCCTTTGGGTATATGTCCAAGAAATAGCTGGATGTTGAGGTAGATCGATTCCCATCTTCCTGAGGAACTGCCACATTGATTTCCATAGTGTCTTACGGATTTGTCCTCGCACCAACAAAGTATGAGTATTCCTCTTACTCCACATCCTCACAAACATAAGCTGTCATTGATTGGTTGATCTAGCCATTCTGACAGGTGTAAGATGAAACCTCAAACTAGTTTTGATTACATTTCCCTGTTGGTTAAGGATGTTGAACATTTCTCTGAGTTTCCTCTATCAAGAATTCCCTGTTTAGATCTGTATACCTTTTTTCAGAATTGGATTATTTGTTTTCTTTATATCTAGTTTTTTTTTTATTCTGTCAGATGTGAAGCTGGTAAAAAACTTTTCCCATTCTGTAGGCTGCTGCTTTGTCTGAATGACGGTATCCTTTGCTGTGCAGAAGCTTCTCAGTTTCTTGAAGTCCCTTTTATTAATTGTTGATCTTAGTGCCTTAATAATGTGGTCTGTTTAGGAAGTCTTTTCCTGTACCAATAAGTTCAAGACTATTCCCCACTTTCTCTTCTATAAGAGTCAGTGTATCTGGTTTTATGATGAGGTCTTCGATCCATTTGGAGTTGAGATTTGTTCAGGGTGATAAGTATGGATCTATTTGGATTCTTCTACATCAGAGGTTCTCAACAGGTGGGTCACGACCCCTTTGGGGTCAAATGACACTTTCACAAGGGTCACATATCAGATATCCTGCATATCAGACATTTACATTACGATTCATAACCGTAGCAAATTTATAGTTATGAAGTGGCAATAAAATGTTATGGTCGGGGTCACTGCAGCATGAAGAATTGTATTAAAGGGCCACAGCATTAGGAGGTTAAGAACCACTGTTCTACGTGCAGTCATCCAGTTCAACCAGTACCATTTGTTAAGATGTTGACTTTTTTCTCAGTTTATATTTCTTACTTCTTTATCAAAAATCAGGTGTCCACAAGTGTGTGGATTTATGTCTATGACACATTTCATTCTTTAACACTCGTACAAATATGCTAAGAAATGTGTCTCAAGGAATATGTTGCTAAGGATATAGATGACCAGTAGACCACTTGCTTAACTTGTATGAAGCCCTAGGGTTCAATTTTCAGCACCACAAAAGCTAAAAGAACATGTTAAGAAAGAAAGAGAAAAAGAAAAATACATGGTAATGCAAACTTCTTTTTATTGCTTTAAATACTATTTTTATCACAGGTGATATGAAGATAGAAGAGGGAATTATGAAGAGGAAAATTTAAGTGGAGAGAAGGATGGGAGGGTAGGGCAGAGGAGGAGGTTGGGAGAGGGATAACTAACACTTTTTGTTAGAAAAAGCACATGAAAACCTATTTCTTGATAAGCTTCATATATATAATTATATATCATTTATATTTAAATATGACATTTATACATTATATCATATATATATATTTATTTAATTGGAGTCATCTTGCACAGGGGATTACGATTGTGCCAGAAGGCTCAGATTGACAAAGTAACTGGTTCCAGGTGTGGGATAGCTCCCCTCAAGGGGTCATTTAGAGGATTCCTGGCTACCTCCAAAACAATACG
This sequence comes from Peromyscus eremicus, assembly GCF_949786415.1. Classification (NCBI taxonomy): domain Eukaryota; kingdom Metazoa; phylum Chordata; class Mammalia; order Rodentia; family Cricetidae; genus Peromyscus; species Peromyscus eremicus. The sequence continues at coordinate 82,521,547 of NC_081439.1, read as the reverse complement.
TTATTACTATTGCTATTTGTTGCCCACCAGAACTTGACGGTAAGACCCTATTAATGAAGACACCACACATTTTGGTCACAGGACATGGAGAAATCAAGGTGGTACTGGCCAGAAACTTCTCTGTTGCCTAGTTTTCATATACTGGAAGGTGCTATGCAGGTTACTTGTGTGGGGTGAGAGGGTTGGGGAGTGGAGGTGGTGGTGGGGTGGCTTATTTAAATCTTACCCATTTGTGTACTGCAATAACTAGTGTAGCAAGATGTGCCTGTCCGTGAAGTGCCAATGTTGTTGGGAGGTTGCTAACTGCTTTGTGATTGGATTTAAGACCTGCTCCACATGAGGAAATGCATGCCTGGTTCTGTAAATCTTGTCAAAAATCCATGATTGGTGAGATCATAGGCCCTAGGGGAGAATCTACTACTATTATTCTGCTAAGTGGACAGAGTATCAAACTGTCACCTGACTTTATATTTCTCTACGTGTGGATTAGCACAACTCTCAGACCTCACCAACTCTGTGACAATGCCATTGCATTCATGAACTCATAGACCTCACAAAATCTGCACACGATCAAGCCAATCAATTGTCTAGCGTGAAGTGAGAAGCGGTTCATGAGTCCCCACTCCCAACTGAAGAGCTGGTTGATTGAGATGGTCAGTTTTCTTTAAGGGCGTGGCTGCTGGTAAGTCAGCTCCAGCGGGTGGCCTCATAACCAGAAGTATATGGACAGCACAGATGTTGATGGGTTATTTTTTTTTTTAAAAAAAGAGGACACGGGCTGGAGAGATGGCTCAGAGGTTAAGAGCACTGACTGCTCTTCCAGAGGTCCTGAGTTCAATTCCCAGCACCCACATGGTGGCTCACAACCATCTGTAATGAGATCTGGCACCCTCTCCTGTATACATAATAAAAAAAAAAAAAGGACACAAAGTTGGGAGTATCTGGAGTTAGGGAGAAGGATTTTTGTCAATAGGATCAAAATGCATTGTATGAAATTCTAAAAACTGATTTTTAAAACACAGAGTAAATATAATAAACGTTAAAACATTTTTTAATTTAAAAATATATTTTATTTCACATATTTACAGGAAATCTTGGTCATTTACACCCCCCCAATCTCCCCTCCAGTTCTCTCTGGGACCACCCCAACACATCCCATTCCAATTTCATGTCTTCTTCTATTACTTGCATTTCTTTAACCCACTGAGTCAAATTAGTGCTGCCCTCATGCACATGGGTATGTGGTCATCCATTTGGGCATGGGTAATGACTAGTGGCCACATATCCCCTCCCCCCAAATATGACTCTCCCTCCCCCAGCAACTTTCAACAGCCAATAGCTCCTCAAGCAGCGTCTGAGCCTCATGAGCCCTTCTACCATCCATGCTGGAATTTTTTTTTGGGGGGGGGGTTGAAGACAGGGTTTCTCTGTGTAGTTTTGGTGCCTGTCATGGATCTCGCTCTGTAGACCAGGCTGGCCTTGAACTCACAGAGATCTGCCTCCCTCTGCCTCCCGAGTGCTGGGATTAAAGGCGTGCGCCACCACCGCCCGGCTTCCATCCTGGAATTTTTAACTGGTTTGAACTTGTACATGTTGCCACAGCTGTTGTGAGTTCATGTATGCAACAGTCATGTCATGTCATGTCATGTCATGTCATGTCCAAAAAATCATATTTTACAGCATTCCTCCCCCATCTTGCATCTCTTATATTCTTTCTGCTTCCTCCTCCTCTATGATGTTCTCTGAGCCCTATGGGAGGCTGATATCCATCCGTAGCTGAGAACTCTCAGTTATTTATTCTCAGCACCTTGAACAATTATTAGTTTCTGCATTAACCACTATCCAATGCAGTAAGAAGCCCCTCTGATCAAAACTGGGAGCAGCATATAGTATAGGTATCAAAGTAAATATTTTTAAGACAGCTTGACAACATGACTATTTAGCAAAACATTAGGTTCCCCTAATGACTTTTGGTCATGTTTACAGCACTGGCTAGGAATTTCCTTCTACGGAGTAAGTCTCAAATCCAATTAAGAAGGTGGTTGATTATTCTCATTTAGTTTGGTCACTATTGCACCACTGACTATGGCTAGCCTGGTCGGTCAGTAGGATTGCATTCAGGGTTCAGGACTAGGTAAGACCTTTGTAATCTTCTCTACTCCGGTGGCCTACATAAGCACCTTCCACCACTCTGAAAGTCAGACAGCAAGGAGCGTTTTCTGGTCAGTTCAAGATTGATTTCTGTATGTCCTGCAACCAAAGTATGTGGTGTATTCAGCAGTAGGGTCTTACTATTTAACTATGGTAGGCAACTAAGAGTTATTGCTTGTGTTGTTGTGAGTTTGTGTTGTTTTGGGTGCCCATAGGACCTCCCTGACCAATAATTCATAGGGAAGTAACCTGTGTCTGCACTACATTTTCATTTAATAACTCATTCTCTTCTGGAAGAAGCATTGTTCATCCATGTGGAGTACTTCTGTTCAAACTCCTTGTTGTTTAAAATAATGTTTTTAATTAGCTTACAAATTAGTCTGTTTTCATAAAATGTCTTCTTACATCCTTAGTATTGGTTAAACATCCCCTACACTTTTCTTTTCCCTCATCCTCCTGCCCCAATGCTTAAATCTTTACAAGTATATCATCAATCTATCAATGAAATGCTAAGAAAACTGAAACTTTTAACCTACCATGGAACATCTTAGGGCTTGAGAACATATGTATTTAATCATATAATGTAGATTTGAGTCCATACCTCTTCATTATAACTAACTAGCACAAATCCCTTCCAGTTCCATTTCTTCTTTAGTAAAACCAGCATAATAGTGGTTCCTATCTCATGGACTTGTTGTACAACCAGAGGTCATAAGACAGTCCTTGTCAGATATTAAAGGAAAATTACATTAATTCTTTTAATAAAATAGACTTCCAGGTAATGTCAAAAATATAGAGATAAAGATGAGGAGATTTACTATATCTTTGTATTTTATTTTCATGTTAAATTGCATGAAGACCCATGGTTCTGTGACCAAAGCCAGAGGTAGGTGTTAAATACCGAAAGGTGATGTTGAGGGTCACACATTTTTTTCCTTTGGGGGCACCCTTTCTGTCTTCTTCAGAAAGTCCCAGACAGTTGCTAAGTTTCAGAATGGTTCATTTTAGAGAAGCTGCCTATCTGGGAGTTGTCTGAATTGTTTCTAAATTTGGAAGGCCAGCAAAGCTCTAATGTGATGAGGAACAGAAGAGAGACAATTAGCTTCAACATGAAAAGATGTTTGGCCAATTATCCATTGTGATGGATGGCTTGTACATGCATAGAAAGACCTCTCCTTGTTCCACTAATAGCAGAGAGTTCATCATTTTGATGTGTTGGAAAGAAAGGCTCCCCACAGACACAAATTTCCCAGGTTGTCCTCTCCTTTATCACTCTAAGTTTACAGTGATGGGTGATTTGTGGCAGAAGTTTAAAGAAAGTATGACCAAAGGTTCAATATTTGTTGACTCAGTGACAAGGTATCTTCAATATTATGTGTTTATGGTGTTCCTTCCAAGAACTACATTATTGCCCTAACATTCAGAACTACCCCTCAGGGTATTGGCTACCAGTTCTGCCCTGGGCAGAGAAGCTACTGCTAGTTTTCATAGGACTCTTATTGGTTGGATGATTTATCTGATATTTCCTGTTTCCTACTTTTTAAAAAGCCTGTGATTTATTTCTTCTTACTTGGAGAGAGGAATGACAAATGTTTCTGCCGAATTCATCAAAAGTATCCAACCACCACTTTGCTAACTGTGATTACCTCCTTTGTGGCTTCACTTCCAACTCTGATTTGGGCAGATAACTCCCAGGACACTTGAAAAGAGAGGTCATCCGAGGACCCTCTCTTCATTCTCCTCTCTCGTTACACATGGGGGTTGGGGCGCTTTCAGAAGCTATTTACCTTGTTTTCAATAGAGACAGATTTCTCCATCTTTGCTAAGAAGACTAGATTAATCCCTTTAAAATATTCTCCCAAAACTGCCTCACTCTGTGACTAAGCATCTCCCTGTCTCTAACTGCTGAGTCTGGGGTATATTTCTTGGCTCCAAACAGTCCTTTCCCAAAGAAGAATTCTACTTTCTCCTTGTTCTTATAAACTGATCAACCAACATCAGAAGTGTGCTCAGTGAGTACCAGGAAGTGCCCTGGTGATGCAAAGACCTTGAGATCACAGTCTAATTTGAACCTTTGACCCCTTTTCATTCCAGGATTAATGTGAAGATGAAGGCTGAGCAGCACATTGGAGGGGACAGAAGAAGGATTTATGCTTTTTTAATAGGGACCTGGCTAGAGTCAATAATCTACCAAAGCTTTTACCCTGCTAGCAGTGCAGGAGATTGTGTACTACATACGTGTATCCCCTGAGGAGCCAACATGACCCAGAGGGCCTGCGGAGAACAAAAACGTAGTCTTGTTTCTCTGTTCCCTGTGGGTCCCTGTCATTTCTACGTGGGGGAATGAGTGGTCTCATGAAGCTAGAGGAAGGGACAAAAACTGAACATTGCTGTTCAACTGAACTACTCACCTCATTTCTTTGAGTTTCCCTGTGTTTTCTGTCCTCTTGAGCTCTCTTCCCCATTTTATATGAGAAACATCTTTTTTTCCTTTGAGCTTCAGAGTGACAACACCACGTGGCTCGGTTGATTAAATGCTTGCTGCACAAGGGTGAGGACCCAAGGTTGAATCCCCAACACTCATGTAAGAACCTGGCACTGGCACATGCTTGTAATGCCAGAGCTGGAAAATTCTTAGAGAGACGAAGATCTGGGAAGCTTGCTGGTCATCCAGCCTAACCTAATTTGCAAGCCCCAAGTCCCAGTCCAAGATGGTTCCTGAAGAACGACACCAAGTGTTGACCTCTGACTTCCACATACATATGCATGCACCTGCACGCACATGAATACACACACACACACACACACACACACACACACACACACACACACACTGAAAAACAAAAAAACAAAACAAATTATGACTGAGCATGGTGTCACAGGTTTTTAATCCCAGCAAGGAGATCTCTATGAGTTCAAGGCTAGCCTGGTCTACATAACAAGTTCCAGGACAGCAAGGGGTATATACTGAGAAACTGTCTAAAATAAAATTCCAATACCAAGTGGCCAGCCATGAATGAAAATGTACACACAAGTAACATCATATGGATTGAACAGGTAGCATTTATATATTTAGGAATAGCCAAGAATTTGAAAGAGAGTAGAAAAGGACATGGGAGGAGTTGGAAGGAGGAAATAATGTAATTAAATAATAACCTCAATACTTTAAAAATATAATAAAATGTTATTAACACATTTTAATTTAAAAAATAAAATATACATTTAAAAATTATTGGACTTGTCTGCCAAACAAACAAAACAAACTTTGTAAATGTAAAGGTTCTTTATTGCAGCAAGATTAAAAATAATAAACAACTGAATACAGCCTACAAAACCAACAAGGGTGTACTGGACTATTTAAAACAATAGTCTACTATTGACATCAATGTTTTCCTAATTTATACTTGACAGATAAAATTACATCTATTTGGGGCTAAAGGGTACTTTCTTGATAAATTGTATACATTATAGAAAAATTCACTTGAGCTAATTAGAGTTACCCATCACTTCCAGAACTGATCAGTGTTTGTGTTGACAATGTTAAAACTCTGTATTTTTTTTTAGCAATTTGAAATACACCATACATTCTTATTAACTGTGGTCTTCATGCAGTTCACTAGATCATTAAAATTTTTCTTCTAATCTAACAGAAAATTTGTACCCTTTGACCAACATTTTTTTTCTCCCCTTCACATTCCACAGCCACTGATAATACTATTTCTAAAAGATTGAACTTTTTATTCCATATTTGAACAAGAAATGCAGTATTTTTTTCTATGCCCAGCCTATTTCACTTAGCATAATTTTCTCCAATTCCATCCATGTTTTCTCAAATCACAGAATTTCATTATTTTTCATGGTATATAATATTCCATTGTGTGTATACATGTTTATATATAGCTTGTTCTTTACCCGCTCATCCATCACTGGACACTTAAGGTGAGTCCGTATCTTAGCCATTGTGAAAAGTGATCCAACAAACATGAGAGTAGATATCATGTCTTTAACTTACTCATTTCTTTTGGATATACACAGAAGCAAATGGAAGAACTGCTACATGTAGTGCTTCTATTTTTAGTTTTGTGAGGAATTCCATAGTGCTTATATAGTGCCTGGCACAATTCACATTCCCAGCAATAGTGTGCAAGGGTTCGTTTTTCCCTACATCCTCACCCACATTTGTCATTGTATCTTTTTTATAATAGCCAATCTAACACATGAGATTTGTGTCTCATTATGATTTTAATTTCCATGGTGATGAGAAATGTTGAACTTTTTTTTCATGTATCTCTTCGTCATTTCTATCAGTTCCTTTCTGTTAAAGCTGGTGTTTCTTTTTCTAATGTTTTTGCATTTATTTATTTATATGTGTAGGTGCATGTGTGCCAAGGTGCATGTGAGGAGGTCATAGAATGACTTGTGGGAATTGGTCCTCTTCTTCCACCATGTGGGTCCCATGAGGGAATCAAACTCAGGCTTGGCTACAAGTGCCTTTATCTACTGCACCATGTTGTTGGCTCTGTATTTCTTTTGATAGATGTCTATTCAGACCTTGTTTGTATTTCTAATTGGATAGTTTGTTTTCTTGCTTATAAGTTGTCACCTGTTATTAGATATATGGGGTAAAACTATTTTCTCCCAGTCAGTGGTTTTTGTCTTCACCTTGCTTATTGTTTCCTTACTGTAATAAGACATTTAGTTTTTTGCAATCTTATTAATCTACACAATAATATTTTCATGTATATTGTGGGCAAACAGGATACTAGGTATATTTGCTCAAATTATGGACCAAAACATGGCATGGTCTTCTATTTCATGCACAACTCCTTATATAATAAACATTTCCATTTACATCATTGACAAAGTATCTTACTTTTTAAAATGCCAAGCAAAGGTACTGTGTTTTTTCCTATTATTTACATTTGATGAAAATATGTGTGGCAGAAGAATGTATTGAACTATTTTATAATTTTGTATTTTCTTCACTATATTTTTCTTTTCTTTAAATCTCCACTCCCAATTCCAAAAAAGATAATGAGGTCCATTGTACTTTTTTACTCCCAGGGAAGTTGGTGTTATAGGGCTGAAAATAGTTGTCTATCAACAACCACCCTTCCTGGCTTTTGTTCACTGAAATCCTGAGTTCCTAGGGTAGATGATGCTTCAAAGGGATGGGGCAGAGGTGAATGAGAAACCAAGGGAAAGCAGAGGGGCTGGGAGGATTTCCCAAGACTGGGCAAAGACAAAACAGTCTGAAGAAACTGGAATTTACAAGTAGTGCCCAAGATTCTTATCAGGGACTCAGAAAAGAACATCTCAATGATGTAGTTAAAAGGACGAAGTCTAAAGAACAAACAATCTTGGGAACAATCTTGACTCAGAAACGGCACACAGTTCCTGGCCTTGTGGAATGGCTAAAAAACAGAGCTGTAGAAACTGAATTATGCTGTTTTCCCGGAACTTTTCAATTCTGGTGAGAAAAGAGAGACCATGGAGTGAAGTAGAGTAGACAGTGATTAACAGGGATTGAACAGTCCACCAGCCAAGCGGGATGGAAGCTTGAAGTCAAATTTCATTTCATTTATTGAACATCACAGAGGGGCACACCTCTTAGGCTTCCAAGTTTGTAAAGTAAGATGCATATCAACCTTGCATGTTTCTGTGAAAAGAAATTTTCTAGGAGGTTATACACCCTGTATCTGGATGAGATTCTGAGTGCTTGTATTTTTTTCCTATTTTTCTTCTCTTTATTTTTCAACTGCCCTGGAATGGGTAGGTAACAGTATTTTTAAAGTTCTGTAAACCTTATATTTTTTTTAAAAAAAAACACGTTTTCTATATTTTCCTTTACAATTTATGTTCATATGGAACCTGGTTTTCTGTGTGGTATAGAGCAGGACGCGGAGCGAAGTAGCTCAGATACCTCAACATGACACAGCCTTGAGCTTCACACAGAACTCCCCATCTTACATCTGCTCTCAGATTTCCTTTCCCAGAAACAAACTTGAGATAAGGACTCGTGTGTGAGTGATTTATTGAGGAAACACACCCAGGGGAAACTAGAAAGGGAGTGGGAATAGCAGGGCAGGGAAAGGGAAGAAGCTAAGCAAGCAATAAGACTTTAGAGACTACAGAAGCCCCCACATAATTCTGAAGGGAACTCTGAAGTGTAAATTAGGCCTCAGAGTTTGGCCAAGGGAGTTGGGCTTTTGTATTCTGAAATCAGTTGTCACTGCCTATGGGGCCACTCTGAGGACATAAATGCTCAGGATTTATGGCTTTCTACCCAGGCAAGTGAAGCCACACAAGGAATGCAAAGACACAAGGCTATCATACGCCAGCCCCAAGAAGCAAACTGCAGCTGGGTGTGGTGGAGGCAGGAGAACCAGGAGTACACGCCTAGCCTCAGCTACATGCAGGCTTGACTGTGTGCAGTCCTGTCTTAGATGAAAAGCAAAGTGCAAGGAAATGGCAAAAAGGGGTGCACACAGGTAGCATGGGCCAAAGGGCTCGAGTGATCTAAGAGGGAGATATAATCACATGGCGACACTACCTGCAGGCATTGCCTTGTCTGTTATTCTTATTACCAGGGTTCTTTTTTCACCTTCTCCTCCATCAAATAGTTGAAGAAATATTTTGTCAACGAAGTCTATTTGCTCTTTCCTTTTAAATTTACAATTGTATTCAAGATCTTCCAATCTCTTTTAACATATTCTATTTCAACTTCATAGTTCTTAACATTATGTAATATATTCTCTGTGTGCATATCCATTATATTTACTATTTATCCACTGTCTCTCTCAACTACATGTAATTCATGACCTTCCAATCCCTTTTAATATATTCCATGTAACATAGGCTGTTGTGCACATATTTACTAGATTTACTATTTATCCACTGTCTTCCTCGACTACATGTAAGCCTGATGAGGGTACGTTATGTCTATTTCTGTTTTTTATGCAATTTGGCACCTACAACAGTGCCTAGATCACACCAAGTACTCAATACTATTTGTTGAATGAATTACTGGGTGAATCCATGAATTTTTTCCAAAGAAATAAGGTTGTAAACAATCAAAGTGTTCAAAGAATACCTGCAAGTCTATCATTGAATAGGGTTGCCTATTACTAACTTCCTGTTTTCAATGACACAATAATTATTTTATGTAGAATGGGTAACACGTGGTTTTTAAAAGATGTATTTAATATGTATACAGTGTTCTTCCTGTATGTATACCTTCACACCAGTAGAGGGCACCAGATCTCATTATAGAGGATTGTGAGTCACCATGTGGTTGCTGGGAATTGAACTAAGGACCTCTGGAAGAGCAGCCAGTGCTCTTAACCTCTGAGTCATCTCTCCAGCCCCCAGGTAACAAGTTTTAAAGTCCATAAAATAATGAACTTAGTGTCTCTTTTCTTTCATTTTTGTTTTTTGATAGAATGTGCTAATTGTATATAATAATGTGTTTGATTATGACATTTAAATAAGTGTCTTAATTTGCTTTCTATTGATGTGACAAACACCATAACCAAAAGCAACTTGAGAAGAAAGAATTTATTTCAGCTGACACTGAAGTAGTTCATGGTTGAGTAAAGTCACAGAAGAAACTCAAGCAGGAACCTGAGGTAGGAATTGACAGAGAAGCCATGGAGAAATGCTGCTCACTGGTTTACTCCCTATGGCTTGCTCAGCCTGCTTTCTTAGAGTATCCAGGACTACTAGCCTAAGGGTGGTACTATCCATAGTAAGTTGGGCCCTCCCACATCAATTGTTAATCAAGAATGCTTCCATAGACCCGGTGAAGGGCTGATTTGATGAAGGCAGTTCCTCAGTTGTGATTCCCTCTTCCCAGATATGTCTAGATTTGTGTCAAGTTGACAAAAACAAACCAGTACTTGAGTAAATAATGCATTTTGATCATATTCATTCCCTATTATCCTTTTGATCTTCATTCCACTCCTGATGATCCCTTTCCTCTTATTAACTAGTCCCCCTTCTACTTTTATGTCTCTTTTGGTTTTGGTCAACTAATGAATTTAATTAGGGTTACTTACAGGAGCTTGAGTGAGCATGAGCAACTTACTCTTGGCTACACCACTGAAGAAAACATGTTCCCCCTCCAGCAACCATTAACTGCCTATATATCTATCCTAAGGGAGGGGTACAGTCTTATTAGCCTCTCTGCCTTAGCAACCATTACCTACCTATAGAACATCTAAAGGGGGTAAGGTCTCGTGAGTCCATCTTCTCTCCATAGTAAATGTTCACTGGCCCAGTCCTGTGCAGGTAACCACAGCTGCTGAGAGTTCAGTGTAACAGCTAGGTTCTTCCCAGAAGATAATGTTACCCAACACTCTACCCGTTCTTCTGGCTCTTATATGCTTTCTACATGCTCTTTCAGTACGACCCTGGGGCCTTGGAGGAGGAGACGTGGATGTCCAATTTATGGCTGAGCATTCAACAGTCTCTTATTCTCACCACTTCGACCAGCTATGAGTCTCTTCGGTAACTGCCACCAACTCAAAAATAAACTTCTCTGAGCAAACCTGACAGCAGCACTAAGCTATGGCCATTTATAGCAAAAATGTTGAGAAGGCAGTTTTCACAAGCATGTCTTGTCCTTTTACCTGAGTAACAACAGCAGCTTACATCATAGAACCAGAACTTCCTCCAGCCTAAGGCTTTTGACCAGGTTTACAGTATCAGATCTGAATTCCTTCTCTTGGAGCAGGCCTCAAATCCAACCAGAAACTCCTTTAAACGTTTTTAAAGGATAACAAATTCAACGAGATTGCAACAGTATACGAGAACTATTGAATTTATACTTGATAACTACAATGGGTATAATCAAAACTTGACATAAATATAATGAAAAATAGACAAATTAATAATAAAAGTAAATTATTTTAGTATGCTTCCTAATGAATAGTGTTAGTAGACCAAAAAGAAAGTATAAGCTGAGTGTGGTTGGTGATAGATTCCTGTAATTTTATCACTCAAGGGACTGAAACAGGATAGTAAGTTCAAAGCCAGCAAGGACTATATACCAAGGCCTTATTTCAAAGATATGTTCATGCAGGAACCTAAGGAGGTCAGAAAAGGGCATTGGATCCCCTGTACTGAAATTACAGATGGTTGTGAACCATGTGCTGTGTGGGAAGAGATCTCTGATCCTCTGTGAGAGCAGCAAATGCTCTTAACCACTGAGCCATCTCTCCAGTCCCTGAATTTGCCATCCTTTTGAATGGCCTTCTTTATCTCTAGGAATATATTTTCCCTTAAGGTCTTCTTTGCTGATAATAACATGAAGATTTGGGGGGCTCTGGCATGTTATATATTTAGTTTGAGAATTCCACAAGAACACCACTAGACTCTTCTATATCCTAGGAACACCTCCCCCCTCTCCCCCCCTCCCCGATCTGTTCAGTGCCGAAGAAACTTGCCTAGAAGGGGAAATTGCTCTAATGCTTTTGGCATTGCACCTTTATTAAAACATGTCTCTGTTGGACTCATTATAAGCAGACAGCGTCTGCTCTTTGTCTTCTGTTCCTCATGCCTCATTAACCTGCGAACACTTTAGCTCAGACTCAATAGTTTAGTAAATACCCTCAGGGTAAAAGAGTTTCTGTGCTCTTCTTATTTATTAGATTTTCACTTTGACTTGGATTTTTGAACGTGCCAATTTCATACAGTTTTGTCAACCCTTTGGTAGTCTTAAGAGGTTTTTTTAAATATTTTTATCCAGCACTTTTTCATTGTTTTTAGTATGAGGCATGATCTGAATAATCAGAAACAGAACTTTACCATTTATCTTCCTTTGGCATGAACTTGAGTTTCTAGAATATCCCCTCAAAAGAGCACATGAAAAATACTGAGAAGTACAGGGATGAAGCTGAAGAAAAAAATAGCAGCAGCTTTTCTTATCAATTATAGTACCTCCTCAAGAGAGATAATAAAATAGGATACAGGAATACATACAAATGCCTGTTAAGAATTCCACACTTGATATTGAAGGTTTTGGTGTAAAATGTCTTAGAAGATAGAAAAGTGAATTTAGTAGGGAAATGTAAAAAGATTGCCGACTTAAAAATTCAGAGATAACAGTTAGTAACAGTGAGTACTTTTAGCGGGCCAAAAAGAGAAGTGGAAGAGCAGACTAAGGTATAAAAGAGGCTCTTGTTTTCCCAGACATGTAAAGATGGGAGTAAAGAAAGGGGGATAGTGATACACGTGAAAAAGTGGTTATGAATTTGGACCACAGACATAAGGTAGGTATAGTGATGCAGTAACTGTTTAATGCCTCAGAATTTGTGTAGTCTAAATTGAATCCCCATTGCCACAATGTGAACAGGTAATTAGGTCATGAGAACTCCACTCTCACCAATGGATTAATGTTGTTTATAAAAGACAACGCTGTATAATCAATCTCTTCCCTGACCCCCATTTTCATGCCATGTGATGAATTGTTATGTTATGAATCACTTGATACAATCTCTCAATCTTGGACTTCCTAGTCTCTAGATCCATGATCCAAATAAACTTCATTATAAGGTATTAAGTCTGTAGAATCTGTTACAGCAGCACCAAATTCACTGAGGCAAGAAGGAAAGACCATAAGGAGGGTCATAAACAGTGCAACATGTCAGTAAGTTCAATGAATTGGAGTTCCTGGTGGATATGGAGAAACACTGGGATAAGAATATACAGAGAAGTGGCCAGGAAAGGTAACCCTTAAAATCAATATTTTGGCCTTGGCAGCACTACTATTGATGATAAGGTCTAAAGTATGATAAATGGGAGTAGTTGCCTAATGTGAGATGTAGGTAAGGCCATGGAAATGAGGGCTTTGATGGATTGTTTACATGATGTTGAAGTCACCAAGAATGATGACAAGATTAACAGGGAAGAGAAAAAACAGACAGTGAACCAGATGCCAAAGTCTTCGGTGAATGAGAAGTAAAATACAGCAGGCCACTGTAACACTGAGGGTAGCAGTGGTGTGGCCTAAGAGTTTAAGACTGAACAGAGCTGGCTTGTGGGAGATGAGAAGAAATATGATCTGGGAATGGTGGGGGAGAGCCACAAAAGTAAAACAAAACAAACCAAAAAAAAACCCCTCCACTTTTCCTACAGGCCCTGTGATACCATCAGAGTGGAAGAAAAACTGTGAAAAAATGCTATAAATCATCCCTTGTGTAATTTATTCAGTTAGCTATGTACTAAATAGCTATTGATGATCAAGTTTGCCAGCCCCATGAGGGTGCTGACGAGATGAAGACACTGTGATAATTCGCTAGTTATCAGGATTAAAAGAAGCTGCAATTGATTATCGTTCGGTGGACAAATAATTTGGTGTAGCTCACATGCTGTCATGCCCAGTTGATTTGTTGCTGAGTCTAACATGTTGCTGCCTACGTGTAAAAATTGAATTTGGCAGTTGTCCAGTCATGAAGAAAAGCAAATAAGTTTTCATTAAGCATAGTTAAATGTAATTTAAAAAATTTAATTACACAGCTACAGTAATCAAAATTGTGTGGTGTTGGTGTAACAGTGGGCTTTTCAATCAATGAAACAGAAAAAAGTCTAGAAACACACACAAACTTACACAGCTAATTGATTGTTCTAGAAAATAATTAAAGTAATTTCATGGGGGCAAGATACTTCAAAAGTGCTGCTAGCAAATTGGACATCCATACACCAATTTGGAAAGGACCTCAACTTTCATTTTGCACCACATGAAAACAATGAACTCACAATGGATCACAGATCTAACTATAAAATATAAAATCTATAAGTCTTAGATTAAAAAACAAAAAAATATTGACTCTAGGTTAGAAAGTCATATGGCAACAGAAGCAAAATTTACTTAAAAATTGATATAATTTTATGTTATCAAGATTTAAAAGTAATGCCCCATGATTTAAACAGTTATGTTAAAAGAATGAAAAGAAAATCCCCAGATTAGGACAAAACATTAAAAAGCATGTATCTCATTAACTGCAAATTAAAAATACATAAATAATTCTTAACATTCTGTAATAAGAAAACAAACCAGTGCTAAAATGAAGGAAAATAAAGCCACAATAAAATTATACTTATGCCCTGGCCTATTATAATTAAAATATTATCAGTACCAGATGTTAGAGATGCTATTGAGCAACTTGAACAGTCATGCATTGCTAGTGGGAATGAAATCTCATTTTAAAGGATCTCAGAACCACTCACATGGTGAACAGAACTCCACAAATAAGATGGAATCATGGTTTAATACCAAATAGAACTTCACAAACAATGGAATGGCTTAAAAGATGAAAAAAGTGCGTATATTAAAAGAGGAAGCATACCAAGAATTCTAAACGTTCTAAAACATGCAGTGTTTCAGAGGCTGAGGTAGTTGTCTCAAGTGGTCCTAGAGCAGCAGCTTAAGGTCACCCCCTTGGTGACCTTATTGAGACAACTCTGAAAAACAGAATACAAGCTATCAAAGGGATAAGCAACCTCTCAGCTGCCCTCCCCCCGCCACCCAGAAGCACAGACACATCTTGACACTAAAACCATGGAAGAAGCCGGGGAAGTAGATCTGCTAATGGAATGCTTGCCTAGCATGCACAATACCGTGGATCCAATCCTAGGCACAGCGTGCATCTCGGAATCTCAGTACAAGAGGTAGAGGCAGAGGAATCACAAATTCCAAGTTATCCTCAGATACATGCACAGGTTGAAGTTCAACCTTGGCTACTGAGACCCTATCTCAAAACAAAATGAAACAAAAAACAGAAAGGAGAGAAACATCGCTACCTTTAAAATGATACAAAAATCTTTTTCACACTGAGTGATCATATCTGACCTCTGCTGCTTCGCCATCTTGATTGCTTCCCATTTCTCTCCTCCATTTACAAAATCTGGCTTCTGCCAGCCAGCTGACCTGCTTCCAGAGGCCTGAAAACTGACATTCTATATCTGGATCTCCAGTCCAGAGCCTGCAGCCTAACTCCCCATCCATATGATCAATACATCACAGAACAGTTTCATTTGGATAATTTTCCAGCTTCTACAACTCAGTTTTGCCCAACCTTGTCCCCACCTTCCTAAAAGTGTTCCCACTCTCAGCGAAGGGCACCAATAATCCACTCATTGCCCAAGTCAGATCACCTTCTCTTCCTCATCCCTACAACCCATCTACTATTATCTGAAACTTCTTTGGCTGCTCCTAAATCCACATGCTTGAACCCAATCCTCAATGTGATTGTATTAGGAGGCAAAGCCTCTAGGGAATGACTAGGTCATGAAGGTTCCATGCTCATGAATAAAATTAGTCCCCATTTAAAATGAAACTGTCCTGCCCTTCTGCCGTGAGAGGACACAAAGTTTGCCACTTGTGAGGATGAGCCCTCGTCAGGCATTCAGTCTGCCAGAACCTTGACCTAGAACCTCCAGTTTTCGTAAGTACAAGCACTTAATTTCTGTATTTTCCCAACTACTCCAACTAAAGAACTTAGTTGCAACAGTCGAAATGGGCTGAGACACTATCCTCCATTTATACTCAAAATGGTTCTTGGGGCCAGCAAGATGGCTCAGTAGATGAAGGTCTTTGCTGCTGCTGAGCCTGACAGAGTTTGGTCCACATGGCATAAGGAGAGAATCTATTCCTGAAAATTGTTCTCCAATCTCCCCTCCCCCTGCTTTCCCCCTTCTCATTAAATAAATAAATATATGTAATAAAACTTTTGGAAAATGTTCCCCAGAAGACCACTTCTTTTGGATGCTACTTTGGCTTCCCTTGCTCAAAACATCTCTCTTCTGGAATCTGAGCAGCCTTTTGTGTTGTCAAATGCTGATGGGGACAGCCAGTGTACTTGGCAGCCAACCAGATCTTCTTAAATTCTGAGTTCTTTCGCCTCTAACTTAAAACTTCTCAATAGTTGTCTTCCTGCTACACTGGATGCAGTCCAAATATCCTAACCACACCAAACAAGGCCTTACACGTCCCTGACTGTCCCCACTTCATCTTCATTGCTTTGGCCATACTAAGTTGTTCTAATTTCACTTCTGCCTAGAACATAACTTTTATGCTTTTTCATCAGCTAGACCCATTCAACCTTTACTGGACTGTTCATGTGTTCAAATGCTGTAGGCATTCCTGGATCGACAGTGTTCATTGTGTCCTACAGTCTACTCCATATCCATTGTGACAGGCTTTTAAATGTTTAACTTTGAAAGAGAAGCTTCATTTTCAATGTGTGTGTGTGTGTGTGTGTGTGTGTGTGTGTGTGTGTGTCCCCATCCATCCTTACCTCACCAAAGCTACTATCTTCCAAAGTTAAATTTCTTTCGATTCAAAACTATACACAAATGATCTGTCTCATCACTTTGTTACAGGATGATATTATAATCTATTGATAGAAGCAGAGGGTAAGCCTTTGTCTTAACTACAAGCATTTCTTTAGTTACAGAGTATGCTTTATTATTGCTCATTATTGATACCCAGGTATGTCATGATATAGTAATTCAAGCCTGGGTTGTAGCAACATCATTGGCCTACATGCTACTCTTTCTGTCTCATGTGACATTGTCCAAGATCCCATGCTAGCTGATCTTTTTAATGCAATTTATACTTTTAATTTTCGATGTTCATATCTTTTAGCTTTTTGTCTATTTTTATGTCTAATCTCTTCCATTTTGCCTTATAATAGGTACTCAGGTAAAAGTGTCTCTTGCCTTAAATACCTAGCTAAGCTATATGGTATTGTTTTTTATTCTCACTTTTTTCAGGTGCAAGAGATCAAACTCAGTGTATATTATACTTAGTGTAATACACATATATAAAATCTCCATTAGCTTAGGTGAAGTGACAAGTAATTAATCATCAAATTGTGAATTCATTAATGAGCTAATAACACATTGATGAAGTCAGGGTCTTAACTATCTAATCACTTCCAAAAATCAGCAGCAGCTGGCAACCAAGACACAGGAGCCTTTTGGGAGACATTCCATATAGAATCATAACAATTGTACTAAATTGCATAATTTGGTTTCACAAGCTAGTAAAACAATGTTCTCATTAATGTAAGGACTCTCTCTCTCTCTCTCTCTCTCTCTCTCTCTCTCTCTCTCTCTCTCTCTCTCTCTCTCGTGCATGAGTGTGGGACTGTGCATATGTGAGCAGACAGATGTCGAGTGTCTTCCTCTATTGCTCTCTGCCTTGAGACATGGTCTGTCCCTGAACTGGACTCTCACTGTTTAGGTTAGGCTGCCCAGTAAGCTTACAGGAAGCTCTCCAGATCCACGGGTCTCTTCCCTCCCAGTCCTAGGTGTAGCACGAATCTTAAAAGGTCTTATTAATAAAATCAAACCCAGGGCCAGGTATCTTCCAGGTGAATGCTGGAAGATCAGGGAAGCAGAACAAGCCACAGCCACCTCACCTCACCAGTTCCTCAGCTGATCCTGTTTCCTCAGACTGGAAGCCTCTGTGTCCTCATCCAAATGGATCTCAGCTGACTGCTGCTAAAAGCTTAACCAGCTCTAGTTCCTCGTCCTCATGCCTTATATACCTTTCTACTTCCTGCCATCAGTTCCTGGGATCAAAGGCGTGAATCACCATGCCTGGCTGTTTCCAGTGTGGCTTTGAACTCACAGAGATCCAGATGGATCTCTGCCTCTGGAATGCTAGGATTAAAGGCGTGTGCTACCATTGCCTAACCTCTATGTTCAATATTATGGTTGCTCTGTTCTCTGACCCCAGATAAGTTTATTAGGGTGCAGAGTATTTTGGGGAACACAATATCACCACAGCTAGGTTTACAGAAACGCACAGCCATGCCTGGTTGTTTACATCGGTGCTATGGATTCCAATGCAAACCTCATGCTTGCAGATTGAGTGCTCTTATCCTCCACTCCACACCCTAGCCTCAGGGCTTTCTTTTTTCTTTAAATGTCTGGTGTTTCTTTAGTGGTTTGATTTTAATTCATTCATATACATATATAACACATAATTTTCTCAATTTCATATTAATTTTTATGCTGCTGGTTTTTGAGAGTCTCTCTCTATGTAACCCAAGCTTGCCTTTCTCAAAGTTGTCTTTCTCCTGACTCTACTTCCCAAGTTCTGGTATTACAGGTGTTTGCTACCATACCAAGCCTTATATTGCTTTTTCTAAAATGAACTACTTCCTGTATCTCTTGTTCCCATGCCAGGAGAATTCTATGTACCTTATCTTACTTGGAACAAAGATCTTCCAAGTGAAGTACACCAGCCTCAACAGAACATAAATTGCTTTTCCTTTGCCTTACCTTTACAAGTGATCAACTATGCTGTTTTAAAATGTATATAATACATTGTTACATTTTTATTATATACAGAAAGATAAATATTTGTACACTAGTATGTGTGCTATGCTTTGACAATACATAACCATTAGAAACCACTGACCTAGATTAGCCAAGAAACTTGCATATTTCAAAATATGGCAATGTGGAGCACACCAGGCACCCATGGACTGGAAGACGTTGAAGCTTCTCTAGGAAAAGGGTACAGAACATTCACCAAGTGCTCTAGTCTGCCTTTCAAAAATTCTAGAGTAGGCACAATCCAAAATACACTGCATGAAATTTTGTTTGGTAGAACTGCACACATAATTAACTTAGCAGTTCATGATTAGCATCAAAACCCTACACTACTAATTACATTCATAATTAACTGTTCCATTAATATTTGCTCTGCAGATTAATATTAAAATTTAGAATGAATTTTTTTCATTGCTTCTATGCAAGAAGTAATTATTTTACTTACAGGATAATAAGACCCTCAATACATCAAAAATATTTAATAATGAGTTAATTTTGAAAATTAAACTAACAGACACTAGGTATACTCAAACTAATAATTATGAGACATCTTTACACAGAAGGTCTTATCTGATCAAGCTGCAGTTTTTGTCATGTGGATGGGCTTTTAGTTATTTGCCCCACCAATTAATATAGTGAATACTGGTCGTTGGTATTTAAATTTCAAGACGTTACTTCTATGAATTTGAATTTTCTATTTGAACTGCATCAGAAGAAAAGGAAGAGTGCCTGAGAAGTATACTGTCTCCATGATCAATAACAACTTGATGCTTGATATTCCGGAGAAAGCCACAAGGCTACTCTAAAACTATAGGCCAGTTCTGGAAGCTGTTTCTGCCAACACAAATTAAAGGTTCCTTTTCACAAGACTGCCCTGATCTACTAGATATCTGACATGAGAATTTTGCATGTCCCAACAGTTTGGTTTGGACTCCAGAAATCTTTCTTGATAAGATTTTGATTCCATGGCTGGCCAAGGAACCATTTCTAGACTCACTGTAAAGGTATAATAAAAAAATAGGTGGAAGATGTTTTTATGGATGCTCAGATCCTTTAGAAGCCCTTGATCTAGATAAAAGAAAGACATGTCTACACCATCTGATGTTTCACATGACTCACTGTGCATCCTGCTCTTCTTGAAGACAGGGTTTGCATTTCAGAAAAAAACTCACAGTCCTTAAAAAAATTCCCTTCTAAAAGCATATATTTTGGTGTGTAAAGTGAAATTAAAGTCTAGAATAGCAAAGTTATGTTTGCCATAAGAATTTAAATAATAAAGACTTCAATATATAAGTACACAGCAATAAAATGTGGACCTCAGTGAACAAATTCAGGGTTTGATTACATGGAACACATGTTCAGAAATAATAGCTTTTCCATATTACAAACAGCGATGTCCCCAGCACAAAGCATCCTATACATTCTAAATTTTAATCACCTTTATCACCCACCATTGGAATAAACAAAGCTTAAAGGTCCCAGCTGTGTACTGTGTTCTTAAGAGGATTTTCTTAACCACAAGTGACAGTTGTTCCTGAATTTGATGGTACTGTTACCAGAGACTCTCTGCAAATTGCAAATCAGATTTCCAAATTGATCAACCACACTGTATCTAATTTGAGTAGTAAAAATATGGCTGTGTGAGAAATTCTGCTACTGAAGAAAAATAGACCATTATCTGGGACTCAGGCATCCTTGTTTTGTAGACATATTTTGTAGACTCTCCATACTGTACCCTATATTATGCTGTACTATTTAATTCTCTCGAAACACTTGTAGGTATTACTTTTAATTAAAAATGAAACTGGAATGGGGAATAAATTGTATTTCAGTACTATTTCTCAACATTTAATTATTTTAACTGGATCTATGCTTTAAAATGAATCACCCATAGTTGTCCATAATGTCTTAGCTAATTTATTTATACTCTTCTGACCTCATCTGTGAAGTTGAATAAGATAGCTTGTATTTCAAGAGACAGAAATTTCCCCATAGTCAAAAAAAATCCCTCTTTTTAACAAAAGCGTTGATTCAGAAACAGAAATGGCTGTACTGAACAAGGAGATACCTGTGCCCTACTTCAGCAGTGTCTCTGTGATGTAGCAAGCCTCAGACAGGACAGCTGTGAGATATGTCAGGGAGACTTGATCCTAAACACAGCAACTGTAACCCTAACACAGATCTCTGTTCCCCTCGCCTGCAGCAAAAGCAGAACAAAGTTTGAAATGAGTTTTCAGTATGGAACAATGCTTCCTGGTATTCTGGCTTGTAAAATTTAACAATACTTCATGAGCAAGGAAACCACAGGAAGAAAGGAAACTGGTTTTTCTTTTACATTAACAGTATGGAGACTCAAAGTTTAAATTCCTCTAAGGCACCATCTTTACCCCCCAAGAATTCATGGCTATCACATGGATGTTAGATATATAGACAGCCCATTAATGTAGCAGGGACTCTTTGCCTCAATGCCTTTCCATAGGACTGACTTATCCTGAACTGTATACAGATTAAAGATATATTGTGCATAGTTTTAACCTCTACAAAACCTGTTCTAAATGCGTCAGAATTGCGAATCTTATGACTAAATTTCCCTCAACCTCTGTATTAGTCCATAATCTCATTACATGCAAAAAACAGTTTCACTAGGTGCCAAATTGCAAGGACAATCCCCTATCCAAAATTCATACAGTGATGGAGGTGATTTGATTCTCCATTAGAGAGGAAAAGCTAGCCTCTGAAGCAACTATTTCTGAGGCAACTAGATTAGTGAAGCTCAAGCAGTTTCCTTTTTTCCTGTATTTGTGGATAAGCTGCCCATATCCTGACAGGCTGCACGCATGAAAAGACTCCAAAGATAGCAATGCTGAAATTGAATCTTCTGGAAGTGGGTGGAGGTACGTGGATGGGAAGCTCGTTTTTATTGCGAGAGTGCAGACTGACTAACTATAGTGGGTATAGTAGATGCTACTGGTGCACCTTCCAGATTCCATTTACTAGATGGATGCACCTATCTGTAGCTGCTACGAGTGTTGGCTGCTGGAGTCATATTTGAATATTTGTCAGAGCCACTGTGTGGAACCAAAACCTCTTTCCTCTCATCTGACACTATTCATGTATCCTAGCTCAGTGGATATAGAAGCCAAGCTCCCTTATCTCAAGATGGACCAATCCCTTCATGTCTTTCATGTTTCAGAGTTTCCTTGATCTCAGACTAAAGCTAGACTCTAGCTGAACTATGTTTCTGCCCAGCTTCTTCGCCTGTCTTATGCTGCCATATACATATAAGTTTCACCTAAGAGCACTCCTTTAGTAAACCATTTTCACAAGAATCCTCATCTCAGGTTTTACATCTGGGGAGTCCTACTTAACCTACTGGAAACTGATTTGTTTCATTTCTGTAGATGTTCTCCAGTTTCATTTTCTCAGTCAAGAAAATGCTGTTTTCTTTACTCATAGAGTTTATACCAGCATTTCTTTGAGTTTGTTTCTCCCAATCCCTAAGCCCATTAGGAATAATGGGATTTGGTGTGAGAGAGGTTTCCCTCGTGTTAAAATGAAACTGCTCCTATAAACGCACACACACACACACACACACACACACACACACACACACACACGCAAGCAAGCAAGCAAGGAGAGAAGAGAGCTGTCTATGAGTCCCTTGAGCATATGAGATCTTTGTCCTGCTCCTCTAAAGCCCACACAACAATATTAACTCAATGCTGATAGCCATACTATACACTTGGTAAGCTGGGTCCCACCCAGGCTCCCAGCCTCTCTATTCCTTCTACACTAATGGGAGCGGGGAGGATGGCTAAATAACTCATTGAAAAGCTTGTAGACACTTGACTAATGGATATTCCAGCTGCAAATAGTGTGAAAACATATACCCCTATGTATGTTGGCTACACATAACCCCAGTCGCCATTCCTCTGATTCCCCTGAAAACTTCTTCCTCCATCCTGCCTTCTTAAGTCACCAATGCCAACTATTTCTGCTGTTGTTACTGCCCTGAACTTTAGAAAACGTGAATGAAATAGGAAAGAGGTTAAGTTTCCATGGGCCCTACTGGGAAACAGTGTACACTCCAAACTTAAAAATTGTGCTACTACCATGTACACCCATGCTAGCAGTCTCCAATCAGTACTCACCCTCACACCAAACCGCAGGGATCAGAATTAGGATGAGTTTCCTCCTCTTCTTCTTGTTCCTGCCAAGGCCACAGTCATATAGCCCCCAAGAGAACAGAATTGTTGCTTATCAAAAGTCTCTATAAGAGCCAGAAGTGGTGAATAAGTACAAGGAAACAGTATTGTCTGGATACAACAGGGCAGTTGCACATTAATAACTCATAGGAGTTGAGACAGCATGCGCGAGACCTACAAAACTCAAGCCAGAAGAAATCCCCTCATGGAGAAGAGGTGGGCATAAAGTCCCCACTCTCAGCTTAGGAACGACTGGTAACTGATAGCTTCTGATGGGGGCTCACTCAGTTTTCTTTAAGAGTGTAAACCCTGGTAAATTGAGCATATTCCAGTGGAAGACCACATATCCAAGAATAGATGGGCAGCAGAAATTGGACTAAATGGGTTTTTTTGAAGATCACACCAAGTTGGGTTCGTAAGGGAAAGGGTAAGACATCTGGAGGAGGTGAGGGAAGGTGTGCGCATAATCTAAACACATTGAATGAAATTCTCAAAGAACGAAAACGAGAAGAGCAAAAAGGAACCTCTGTCTGAACAAGACTTCAGTATGTGAGCTACTGATCATATCAGGCCACATCGCTAGTGAATTCTGGTCCTGATTTTTTCCTGGCCCTATTAGCACAGCAAAGAGTGACATATACGACCCTCTGTGCTTTTCTCACATCCACTGCAATACAGTGTACTTTTCTTGGCCTTTATAGTCTTTCCACACATGACAAAATTTAAGCCTTTCTCTGGTAACGGGAGGAGACAGCTTTACTTCTGGGGTACAAACTGACCAGGAAAAGACTCACTAAAAAGTTGAGCTTTGAAAATGTGGTACACACACACACACACACACACACACACACACACACACACACACACTGGAACATTGTTCTGCCATAAAAAAGAAATCATGTCACTAAATGGATAGACCTGGGATCTTTTGTTGCGAAAAATAAAAATAAAATGGATGGAACTGAAAACCTTTATGTTAAGCAAAATAAACCAGTCTCAGAAAGATATTTCATGTTTCCTTGCAAATGTGGAATCTAAAAGAAAAATCCTGAAAGACTATTAGGAAAGAAGGAGATCAGGAAGCAAGGAAGTAAAAGACGGTGCTATGTAAGTACTCTGCCGCTGAGCTAGATTCCCTTTAAAGCTCACCTTTGATAAAATACAACAGTATGAGGGATATGTGGTGATATGTAGGAGGAGATTATCTCAAGCAGAAAGACAAACAAATACAAAGGCTCTATGAAGGGTTTGTGGCCAATTTGGCCCAGGCATATCAAGGAAGCTGGGATGATTAGGAAAAATGAGGCAAAAGTGTACGAAGTTTGACTATGGTAGATTCTTGTCAGTTGTAACGAGGATATTTGTGTTTATTTTAAACAATTCAGGAAGGAGGGTTGGAGTTTACAAAAGTGTTAATATGTCTAGATGTGTTGGGAATATACTGTGGGGCAACAAAAGTGATGGGAACGCTCTATTTTCATCATTCTGGACAACAGCAAGTTAATAGAAAGAGAAATCTTACAATCAAAGCATTTGAATTTGGGGGATTGAACGTGGGCCTCCTGCTAGCAGGCAAGCACTCTACCACTGAACTATAATCGTAGCTCAGCACTTAGTAAATGAAGCTAGTCATTCTTAAAATTTCAAACTATAAATAAAAAGAAGAGGGAAAACTTCATTTACGTAGTAAAGAATTATATGTAATTAAATGATTCATTATTGGTTAAATTAAATTAGATACAAAAGAAAATATCCTTAACCTGATAAAGAATACATGAAGTTCTCTGACCTGGTAGATTTATCACTCCCCTGTGGGCTACCAGGACAATAGATCTTACAAGTCACTTCCACTCATTGATAATATTTCTGAATATTACTTTTTGAGTGATACTAGTAAAGATAAGTTAAAAATAACCTTGAAAAAGACATATGTTACACTAAGGGATAAAACAAAAGAGAACAAAATGAGGAGGCTCTCAGAGAGGTCATGGTCAAAGAGAAAAATAAAGAGAAGGAAGCATGAATATTAGAAAAGGGGAAATGCCTAACTTACAAAAAACCTTAAGGTTTCATCCTATTTGGGATTTGGCACGTATAAATTGGGATTATGCATTTTGTTAGGATTTTGTTTCTAAAAGTATTACATGGAGTAAGAGTAGCAACTAATGGCAACTCAGGTTTAGAAAAGTTTTTTGTACCTTTTTAAATACATGAAAATAATTTCTATTTCTGCTTTCCTACTTTTAATAAACTTTTTCAAAGGTTGTATAAGTAGGTGCTTAGTAGTATTTAGTTGTATTGTCTTGACATTAAATCATTTTGTCTTTTCTGTATAATGGTATGCTAAAAACAAAAACATATCTCTTGCCTTTTTATAATCGAGGTGCTTGTCAAGAATGTCTCCTGATGGAAATTGGATTTCTCAATCAAATATTTTGATTGAACATTTAGAATTCATAAAGTATGATATTTAGGAAGAATATAAAATTATACTCAGACTTATTCATATACTTGAAAATCACTGCATCTTTGTCCTGTTTAAAATTTATCCCTGTAGTGGTAACAATAAAAAATAAAATTTCGGGGCTGGATAGATGGTTCAGCAGTTAGAGCACTGGCTGCTCTTCCAGAGGGCCCGGATTCAATTCCCAGCACCCACACAGCAGCTCACAAGTCTGTAACTCCATTTCCAGGGGACCCAACACCCTCACACAGACATACATGTGGGCAAAACACCAATACACATAAAATAAAAATAAACAAATAAAAAATAAAATTTCAAAAAAGAAAGGAGGAAATGAGAACCTGTTACAAAAAAAATGGCATTTAGTATAAATCTACACAAACCAAAAATGTCACTTAAGAACTATTGGAACTATTAAGATATCAAAAAGTTGGCTAGCAGAAAATAAATATATAATAGTAGAATATTTTCTCTTAAATATAGTTTCCCGTGAGAAATTGTAATTCAAGAAAGAAATAGTGGTTGGGCTGGAGAGATGGCTCATGGGTGAAAAGTGTTTGCTGCTCTTGCAGAGGGCCAAG
Source organism: Peromyscus eremicus (assembly GCF_949786415.1). Taxonomy (NCBI): domain Eukaryota; kingdom Metazoa; phylum Chordata; class Mammalia; order Rodentia; family Cricetidae; genus Peromyscus; species Peromyscus eremicus. The sequence continues at coordinate 82,495,799 of NC_081439.1, read as the reverse complement.
TTCTGCTCCCAATACCTACATCCAGTAACAAACAACCGCTCGTAACTCCAGCTCTAGAGAATTCAACCTCCTCTTATGGCCTTCACAGGAACCCATATACTTGTGGCATACACACACAGACACACATACACATAAAATAAAAATAATAAATAGTTTTTAAAGAAACAGTGATTTTACAACAAAGATAACTAATAATTCAGAAAAATTAGCAAATAATGTGAATTAGATAGCTGAAGAAACATAAAATATAAAAATGGACAGGTGCTCACATGAATGTTCCTGGGGAGGAAACCTTGACTTTAAGATAATAATGTTCCACAAGTGAATCTGCAGATTTACTGATATTACAATACAAATATCAATGCCTATTTCCTTTATGACTTCTGCTTCATTTGGAACTTTATCAATAAGCATAACCATACTTATTAAAATGTGCTTTAAAAGAAAATCAAAAATAGTTAGCAGTGGCTGGGAATAGAAAAGTTACAAGATTCTTTCTTCATATATACTTATATATTTCCTTATTGGTTTTATTTAGCTTTCCTTTTATGCTGGGAGGTTGAATTAGGGCTTTAAACATGCTTTGTAATATTTATTACTAGACAAAAGAGATTTTTTTCTTCTTGTTTTTGTTTGTTTGTTTGTTTGTTTGTTTGTTTTGAGACAAGGTTTCTCTGTGTAACAATCCTGGCTGCCCTGGAACTAGCTCTGTAGATCAGGCTGCCTCAAACTCAGAAGTCCTCCTGCCTTTGCCTCCTGAGTGCTGGGATTATAGGTGTGTGCCACCATTACCGACTGACAAAGAAGATTCTTAATCTTGACAAATACACAAAACAAGATCTCTTTAGGCCATTCTGTTGGCTCTTAATATCTGAGAGATGGATCACAGATTCCTTGGAAAACTGTCGCTGTCAAGGATCTCTAATCTGACCTCCTAAAATTGATTTAGACCCATACACAATTAAAAATAAAACCTTTAGGATGAATATCATTTCAGATGGACCACAGAGTTAACTAAGTATGAACACCTAATTGAGGTTGATCAGTGTGGCCATTGGGCACTGTAGTTTGGGTCTGGACATATATTTGGCTAAGGGAGCACCAAAGTAGAGGAGGACTGGCAGTTACTCTGCAGCAAACCTAGGATCCTACTGGTTGCTTGGAGTAAAGGAAGCCAGAGGTGAGGACCATCAGGCTGTAACTTTCAGACCAGGTAGTATAGTACATGGGATATTAAAGAAAACATTCACCAGGACACAACCCTTCCCCCAACCATCACTTCTGTATTCATTGAAATAGTCAGCTCTAAAGGCAGATAAGAAGAGCAAGCTATTCCATGCATTGCTGAGTTACCCCTAAGAGAGGAAAGGTAAGCGGCTAAAGGCATTCACCCATGTCACCACTTTGATGAGCTATCCATGTACATTTTGGAAGTAAGCAACAAAGTCAGATGACTGCATGCAGGGGATAGCATTAAAGGCTCAGGAGTGTGGGAGGGGGTGGTGGAACAGCAGCTTCTATCCTTCTTAACAGGGCAAGGAGGATTTTCCAATCCTGCACCCTTCACACAATTACTTTTCTTAGCCTTGAAGCTCTTCTTTTCATCTAAAGATGAATCACTAAACTGGAACCTAACCCAGGCACAGATGTTCAAAATTGTCATGGTTACAGCCATGAAATTACAGGAGATTCACACAGCAGTAAGCAACAGCATGATAATGTTAAATAAATGTATTTCTCTAACAGGACAAGAGAAGGTCATTCATTTATTCAACTTAAAAGCTATCCAAGAAGAAAAGTAGGATATTATTTATCCAAAATAAATAAGATAGGGCAACTGAATGCATCTTCACGGATCAATTTACAGATCATATGGAAATAAGTTTATATCATCAAGAAAAAACACATTTTAAATGCTCAGATACTTAGCATGCTTTGAAATCTATCACCCACGTGGCTAATACAATTTATTTTCTGTGTGATAAAAATTAACCAAAATTAACGAGAGAAAAATCCTGCTTTAAAACAAAACGTTTCTGTCAGTGTTTGCTACTATTTCTCACACTTAGTTCTTCTTTCATTGTATCTTCTTCCTGTCAAAATAAAGCTGTAGTCATGGTTTTTAAAACAAAAGAACGAGTCTTCCATAAGTGCAGATCTAACCTCCAATCCTTGCCTCCTCTTTGATATGCACCCCTTATCTATACAGGAGCAGAAACTCAATCACAAGGGAAATGGTGGGAACTAGGTAGGGACTGAAGGATGGAGGGGAAAGAAAGCTTGGAGTAACAGGGGGGGGGGGGGAGACGATGAGATAATTCCCATGGAAAAAAAAGTGAACAATGTCAACAGTTCTCCCAGAAGCTGCAGCTCCTCTCCAGTAACTAGAGAAAGCAAATTCATGCAGGGAGAAAGGGGCTACTTTTGGCCTGAGTTACAAAGGCAATGAATGATTGACAGGACCTGATGTGGTAGGATGAGGCAGGAGTGGGGATAAAGGAGGGGGTCCCGCTCTTGGTGGGAGTGGAATTCCGGGACCCAAGCTGACTGGCAATGAAGCCTCACGTGACCAAGAGCTGACGTGGGCAAAGGTACTTAAAGCCTTGACGGCCATCCCTGCCATCTTCCTCCGGGTACCAACGCTGTTAAGCTGCACACTGCCAGGCAAGAAGAAGAAAATTCCCTCAGAACTGGACAGGTGGGTGTGAGAATGAACATCCTCAGGACTCGGGGGATAGAAATAGCTCAGGGATGCTGAAAGTCAAGGCCTCAGGCATTTCTGCATCCTCTGCCGCCCCGGTTTTCCAGACCCTGGGATCTCCGGTGCAGCGGACTTTGGTAGGCAGCGGGCGAGAGGGGAGGAGTGGAATGAAAGGACTATCCGATGTATGGGAAAAACCGCTTACTTCTCTCCCAGATGTTTTGCGGTTTTGTTTTTGCCACTCAGGCTCGGCTCCCTACTTACCGTGTTGTTTTGAGAGCAGCAGGCAAGAGAAATAAACGTGGCAGTACATTCAAGCCCAGCAAGGAGGTTGGGATCGGGTGGCCGGAGGGGCTTGAAATTTGGAAGCAATCGGTATTTTTCACTCCCATCCTCCCTTTTCAGACACCTTGCTGCTCCAACCCTCCCCTCTCCCCCTCCCCTCCCCCACCTCCCCCTGTCCTTCTAGGGTGCTAGGAAATGGGTGTGCCAGCTTCTGTGGGAGAGATGGCGGATTTGGCGCTGCATGGGCTTCACAGGCTGGGGGATCGTGACAGAATCGGGTATTAAACCGCCATGCTAACTGCCAGGCTGCTTTCCAGACACCTGCGGCCCACAGAGCCCTTCATCCTTGTCTTTTCAGGCCTGAAAAAGGAATTCGGGTATGCGGGCTAAAGAGACGGCGGTTATCTGGGGATTTGGGGTGGGGGGTGGGAGGCGGAGCCCAGAGCAGAGAAATCACGGAAAATCGCGACCCTAACACTGAGGAGGCAGGCCTAGTGGCCCTTGTTCTGCAAGCTAGTGCTAGGCCAGAAAGATGGGGGATGGAGAACCGCTGAGTACAAGCGAGGAACAGTAGAATATCTGGCAGGAATCCCCCATGCTGCGTCTTAGCCAGCACTCTCGCCTTGCCCCCTCCGCTTCGATGCAGCAGAAGGGGTGTGGCGCTGTGTCTCAGAAAAATGGCGGCCAGGGGTGGGGCGAAATAGAAGGGGGCGTTGAGTGCCTGGGGAGCCTGCGCAAACGGGGGTGGGAGTGCTGGGGGCCTGGGGAGGTGGGATGAAAGAGGCAAGAAGAATGAAAGGAATTGAAAGGTGGAATTTCTTTCTTTTTTTTTTTGCCATTGTGATGTGCAGATAGAAAAAGGCTAACACTAGGGCTCTTGTTCTGGGTGATGATATGTCCACCAGGTTCTCAGCCTGCACCCGCAGTCTATATTTCTGCCCTTCAGCCTGTCCTCCGCATGAAGCTCTGACTGAATTAAAGGAAGGGGAAAGACCTCTGAATTCTTGCAGGTCAGTATTTGGGGTGATGACCCCCTGGTGTGGGTGTGGCAGAGGCCAGAACATAGAAGCAGAACACCTCTGCCTGCATCTTTTCTTTCTTTAGGACACCTTTGTCCTGGCCTGTCCTTTTTGGTGCAAGGAAAGGGGCATGTGGTATCTGTCTCTTTAAATTAACAACTGGGGGAGAAAAGGAAGAGTCCTGAGAGCTTTTTTTTTGTCCCACCAAATGCAAATCAGGGGAGAAACAACTATCTCTCTACCAAAGGCTCAAAACCACCTGTCATCTACCCACAGATCCATTTACCTGTAGACTCTGCAGCTGTGAGAACGAGCACCGTGGGAATTGCTCCTGATCCCGGGAAGTTGGTATGTACATGAGCACTATCTGAGGACATTTGAATGGGGGTGGAGGTACTGTAGGTGAATCTCAGATCTTCCACTCTCTGCCAGATGTCCATATTACCCCCTCCCCATTTAGGGACAAAGAAATGATAGGGACTGGTACTGGGAAGGTGGACTAGAGTTGTAGATAAGACCTGGAGCTGATCTCTACATCAGCAAATGTAGGCTTCCACACCTGTGTCCCCAAACTCTCCTCTAAGGTTAGACACAAAGTGAGCCCAAACCCTGTGCCTCTCATTTCTAACATTTACTCTTACTAGGTCCAGCTCAGCTTGCAGCCTCAGAAGAACTTTCAAACCTGAGCTTGAGAGCCTCGCTTTGACTGATAACATACATTCCACTTAGGCAAGCCGGTAACACAACCTGGATCAGAGAATTGTTCCAAGTGTATCATGAGCCGTGCTCGGGATGCTGGCTGCGTAGCTGCTGGAATAGTGATCGGGGCTAGTGCCTGGTACTGTGTCTACAAATATACTAGAGGAAGAGACCAGAAGAAGAAGAGACCAGCCAAGCCCAAGAACCGGGCTTCGGTGGGTACTGGAGCCAGAGCTAGAGCTGGGCTAAGAGCTGGATTCACAATTGACCTTGGGCCAGGATTCAATACCCCAGCCCTAGTGAGTGTTGAGGCAATGAATAAGGCCCAAGAAGAAACATCCACTCTTGCCAAAGCTGCAGCTGAAGAAATGGTGCCAGCTGCACCCAGCCCTAAGGTTCAGAATGGGGCAGAAAGTAAGGTCCAGGAGGCAAATGGGACTGGGACTGAGCCTACTAAAGTAGCCATGACTTCAGCTGCCTGTGCAGTTACATCCCCACCCAAGGTGGCAGGGGTCCCCACAGCTGCAGGGGCCCCAGAAATAGCAGTGGCTCCCAAAGTGGCAGGAGCTGCCAGCACCACACAGGCTTCTGGAGCAGCAGCACTCCCTGGGCCAGCAATACTTCCTGGGGCAGTCCAGTCTCCTGGGCCAGCAATACTTCCTGGGGCAGTCCAGTCTCCTGGGCCAGCAGTCCTTTCCCCATCAATAGCACCTCCTATACCAGCAGCACTTCCGTGGGCTGTAGCACCTCATGGGGTAGCCCAGTCTCCTGGGCCAGCAGCACCAACCATGGCAGTCCAATCTCTTATGCCAGCAGCACCTTCCTGGGCAGTAGTAGCGCCTCCTGGGGCAGTCTATATTCCTGTGGCAACCCACTTTCCTGGGGCGGCAGCAGCAGCTGCTGCTGCTGCCAGGGTAAGCCAGTCTCCTGGGACAGTGGTGCCTCCCCTTCCACCCCCGTCTCTTGGGGCAGCAGCAGTGCTTTCCAGGGCAGTCCAGTCTTCTGTGGCATCAGCGCCTCCCAGAGCAGTCCAGTCTCCTGGGGCAACAGTGCATCCTGGGGCAGCCCAATCTCCTGGGGTAGTAGTGCCTCCCAGGGCAGTCCAGTATTCTGGGGCAGCAGTGCCTCCCAGGACAGGAGCCCCTGCTGGGACAACAGTGGCTCCCAGGGGGGCAACAACTCCCAATGCGGCAGCATTAGCTAGGGCACCAGTATCTACCCAGAGGGTAACAACCACAGAAGCCGTGCAGGTCCCTAGGGTGGTAGCACCTACCAATGCCACAGAGACTCCTCGAATAGCAACACCTGCCACGGTGCCTGAAGCCTCTCTGCCGATGCTTTCTGGGGCCGCAGAGACTCCTGGGACTTCAGGGTCCTCTAAGACAGCAGCCACTGGCAAAAAAGCAAGCCCTGGAGCTCACACTGGGGCTATACCTAAGGCTGGATCAGCCACTGGCGCTGTGCCCAAAGGTGGAGGCAAGGGTGGAAACAGGAACCGGAATGGAGGCAAGGGCAAAAATAGGAAAAACAAGGTTGAAGTGGATGAGTTGGGGATGGGCTTTCGCCCCGGTGATGGGGCTGCAGCAGCTGCTGCAGCTTCTGCTAATGGGGGACAGGCTTTCCTAGCAGAGATTCCTGAATCTGAGGAGGGGGAATCTGGGTGGACTGATACAGAGTCAGATTCAGACTCTGAACCTGAGGTTCAGCACAAAGGGAAGGGCAAGAGAACCATTCCCATGCATAAGCGCCCCTTTCCATATGAAATTGATGAGATTCTGGGTGTCCGAGATCTCAGGAAAGTCCTAGCCTTGCTTCAGAAATCAGATGACCCCTTTATCCAGCAGGTAGCCCTGCTCACCCTGAGCAACAATGCCAATTATTCATGTAATCAAGAAACAATTCGAAAGTTGGGAGGCCTCCCGATTATTGCTAACATGATCAACAAAACTGACCCCCACATTAAGGAAAAAGCCTTAATGGCCATGAATAACCTGAGTGAAAATTATGAAAACCAGGGCCGACTGCAGGTATACATGAACAAAGTGATGGATGATATCATGGCTTCTAACCTGAACTCAGCAGTACAGGTAGTTGGGCTAAAATTTTTAACAAACATGACTATTACTAATGACTACCAGCACCTGCTTGTCAATTCCATTGCAAACTTTTTCCGCTTGTTATCTCAAGGGGGTGGAAAAATTAAGGTTGAAATTTTGAAAATACTTTCAAATTTTGCTGAAAATCCAGACATGCTGAAAAAACTTCTCGGTACCCAAGTGCCATCATCATTTAGTTCCCTTTATAATTCTTATGTGGAATCAGAAATTCTTATTAATGCTCTTACTCTATTTGAGATTATCTTTGACAACCTCAGAGCAGAAGTGTTCAACTACAGAGAATTCAACAAGGGTTCCCTGTTTTACTTATGTACTACATCTGGGGTGTGTGTTAAGAAAATCCGAGCCTTGGCAAATCACCATGACCTCTTGGTGAAAGTGAAAGTTATCAAACTGGTAAACAAATTCTGATTGCTCTGTGTCCTCAAGATCTGTGATTTCTCAGTTTTCCAATCTGGAAGCGTTAAAAATGAGATGTTATTGCTTTTCTCCTTGTGTGAATAGTAAAGGGGTCTTTTCAGCTGCCAGTTTAGAAAAATGTGTCATTCAGAGTGATGTTGTCTGTGACAGTCACCAGCTTTAAGCTGATCCATTTCCTGAATACCAAATAGTCCTGTAGTCCTGTAGTTCTGTAGTCCTGTAGTACTGAAGACACATTTGTGATTTGAATTGTGTTGCTTGGGTGGAATATTTTTACTGGGTCCTCTATGTGAATTGATAATGAACCTGTCCGTGAATGGCCTACTCTGCTCCTACTTGTTTTGACTTGAATTTTGTCACCAAAGACTTCATATGTGTATCATCAATAAAGATGTGTGTTGCAAATGGCAAGAAATTGTTCTCGTGCTTGAATTAAAAGTCTAGCTGTAGCTGGGCGGTGGTGGCACACGCCTTTAATCCCAGCACTCGGGAGGCAGAGCCAGGCGGATCTCTGTGAGTTCGAGGCCAGCCTGGTCTCCAAAGCGAGTTCCAGGAAAGGCGCAAAGCTACACAGAGAAACCCTGTCTCGAAAAAACAAACAAACAAACAAAAAAGTCTAGCTGCAGAGGTAAGGACCGTGAATACTGATAGACTGCTAATAGTACCTGGGCACCTGGTCAGTGTCAGATACTTGCTGTCAGGGAGGGTGGAGCAGAACTTTAATGAAGGATGCACTTAAGCTGAGCCTGCAGGACAACATAGAAGGTGGCCTAGGAAGGAGAAATTGTATGAAGAAAGGCATCGGGGCAAGAATTCTGTTCCTATGATAGGGAGGAAGGTAATTTCCATGAAATGGAAAAATAGAAGCTGTGAAAGAGGAATGATAAAAGATAAAAATGAGAACTTAGGGTGAAGACTGTTATTTTTGTTCGTTCGTTTTGTTTTTAAGGTCTTAAACCCTCAGCTTGGGTACCAAAATATCCTGTCATCCAGGGAGTAACAGGACATTTTTAAAATATACATATATAAAAGGAAAATCAGAGCTGGGAGATAGCTCAGTTGGTAAAGTCCTTGCCTCACAAGTGTGAGGATTTGAGTTTGGTTCCCAGAACGCACTTAAAAATGCTGTGTGTGATAATGCCCACTTGTAATCTTGGCCCTGGGGGTGAAGAGACAAGAGGGTCCCTGGGGCTCACTGGCCAGCCAGGCTAACCTAATTGATGAGCTCCAGGTCAGTGAGAAACCCTGTATCAAAGCAGTAACGGAATTCCTGAGAATTATACCTGAGATTGCCCTCTGGTCTCTACACATACATACACACATATGAACACACACGTAAAAATGAAAATAAACTGGTGGCATTGTGCAAGATGGATTGAAGCTGGCATGAGTAAGGGGTAGAGATAAAATGAGAGTAATCGTTTGAATGTTTTAATAAACCAAGCCTGAAATGATGAATGATGAAGTGGGGTGGTAATAAGACACATGTGCACAGTAGTGCGCAAGTGCATACTTACACACAAGCAAACACACACACACACACACACACACACACACACACACACACACACACAGGACCTGCCACCTGACAAGTTCTGACAGGGAAGGGCTCTCTTAGGCAACTGTGAGGACCACATAGTGACCAAATGAATTCTCATTTAAGATGGGAAAAAATCAGAGCAATAGAAAGGCCTTTGGTGCTGACCCCTGGTAGGTTTCTCAAAGCTAGAGGTCAGCTCAGCCCTCCTTTGGAAAAGGAGCTGGGGTGAGGTTTTTCTTGAACCCTCACCCCTACTTCTTAGTTTCTAAGTATACATTTTTTCTTCTCTATCTAACCCATTGAATCAATGAAGAAAGAAAATAGAAAGACCCTAAAATATTTTCTAAACCCAGCCTGTTTTGCTGACATGCGAACAAAATAATTTATGGAGCCCTGGCTCAATCACCTGTAACACACACACAGAGAGGATGGGGGAGATCTATTACACATCATGACGTCTTGAGATAATATCACCATGTTACATACCTGATAATTGCTGTGACAGAAGATTTTACGTGTTCTAATGACAAAAAGTAGATGTGACATATTTTTATAAAATAACTTCATTTAACCATCTCGTAATACGTATGTGTATCAGAACATGATTTTGTGCACAATAATATAATAAGTATTTCTCAATTCAGCTAAAAAATTTAAAGCTAATATACTTCTATACAAACATTACACTTGATCATAGCCAAAAAGCAGAGAAGGAATCTATACTCACATTAAAAGACAGGATTTTTAAGTTTATGACTCATCATTAGGGTTCATACGATTGAAATCGGTGAAAAATTCTTTCAGATGTTTAGTCTGTAGATTTCTATGTATTCCTTACATAAACTGAGATCCTATCACACATCAGTAGTTCTCAATGTGTAGTCCACTTTTGCAGGTTCCTGAAAACGTGTGGTCAAAACCACTCTCAAAACAATCCTAACATGTCATTTACTGTTTTACAGGATTGACATTTGGTTCCAGATTACCAGTGTCATAGCAGGATCAAGAGAGTGAAGACAAACCACACTGATAATGATTGCATTTTTTTACAGTGGCAAACTCAAATTCTTAAAATCCAGTTTTATTTTTAAATGTTTTGATACAATCCTTATTCGTTATGAAATCACACATATGCTAAACTTCAATGCTTGAGTGCATATCCTTCAAATATTCTGTGTGACCAAATAGGAGGTACACTCAAAACACTGTACTGCTATCTTAAGTCAATGGTTTTTTGAAGAAAAATATTCATACAATTATTTAAGTTGGCGGTTCTCAATCTGTGGGTCTCAACCCCTTTGGGTTGAATGACCCTTTCACAGGGGTCTCATATAAAATATCCTGCGTGTCAGATTATTTACATTGTGATTCATAACAGTAACAAAATTGCAGTTATGAAGTAGCAACAAAAATAATTTTATGGTTAGAGGTCACCATAACATGAGGAACTGTATTAAAGGGTCGCAGCACTAGGAAGGTTGAGAACCACTGATTTATTTAAGTTGAAGTATCTATTGGTCATGGAACATCATTTTTACTTAAGGATGACTTTCAGATAATGTATAGCTTTGCACACATGAATTTTTTTTTATTTATTTTATTTATTTATTTATTTTTTTGGGGGGGGTTTTCGAGACAAGGTTTCTCTGTGTAGCTTTGCGCCTTTCCTGGGATTCACTTGGTAGTCCAGGGTGGCCTCGAACTCACAGAGATCCGCCTGGCTCTGCCTCCCGAGTGCTGGGATTAAAGGCGTGCGCCACCACCGCCCGGCTTTGCACACATGAATTTGGCAGACATTTTCTTGAAAGATATCTGAAAATCCTTTGAGGAAATCATTTCACAGTACTTGTCCCCAACAATAAAACCTTAACTTTTAGGAAGAGCAAAATTTTGGAGAAGTAGAATGCTCATCTGTAAGCTTGATTGTTTACAGTAATTGAAAATTGTTCTGGGGACATTAGCAATCATAGTAAAGGTAGTGGCCTTTCCCCCATTTCCATCCTTCTAGGGAAAAGCTAAATGAAGGCTTTGGAGCCTAGAATTGCTCTTACCCAGTTTGAATGGTATTGTGTCCACGTCATTCAGTAAGTAATAGCATTGCTGTGATGAAGATAGACTCATCCTTAATAAGGAGAGTCTGAAAAGATGTCAGTCCTGACATAGTCATGTCTTTTCTGCATGACTTACAGTTTGTATTTGAGCTCATACACTGCGGAGGGGTACACCAGAAGCCGTTAGCTTAATCCCAGTTGCCAAGGTAATCACTGGCTTCTTCCTTTGGTCTGATTGACACTGGAAACTTCTATCCCCTTAAATGAAACCTATTCTGTACAAAATGTATGTATCCTGGCTTATGAATGAGCAAAAAAATCCTATAATAGACATTTTATTCTCAAAGTCTAGATTTGAGTGTCTTAAATCACATCCCATGTGAAAATCAACAGCATAAAGTAGAGATCTGGAGCTTAAAACAGTTGTTCTTTAAAATATTGAACTTAGTGCAATAATAACAATAGGCACTAGAAACTGCATCAGCTATGTGTTATTTTATTGTTCCTGAAACATGACCACTGAAACCTTCCTTACGAAATGGATGGGATCAGTTTTTTCTAAGAACACTGAGAACTTTCCTAATGAAAACAGCGAGTAGGCCTGAATAGGGGATTCAACATAAAAGATAAAGAAATTAAGGAAGCTTAGTATAAGAATCCCTTTCCACTTAGAGCTGTCAGAAGACCTGTGAGGGAATAGGTTTCTAAATTAAACTTATTCATTACTTAAATGTAATATAAGTTGAATTTACCAACTTGCCTGATCTCTTTGGTCGAACAAAGAATACTGTAACTGAAATAAGTGATCTAGGAAATCCTGAGCCTTTTTGGGCTTTTAAAAAAATTAGTTCCCACTGTTTCCTGATGAGGAAGAAAATAGAAAATTGTCTCGTACGAGACTCAGATTTTGAAATTTTAAAATACATTAGGTCTGAGGTTAAGACAGCAATATAAGAAAAAAAGAAGAGAGGCCTAGAGAAATTTCTCAGCAGTGAAGGGCCAGAGCTTGGTTCCCAGCACCCACATTGGACATCATTTATAACTCACTCCAGGGCTCTTGATACTCTCTTCTGGCCTCAGTGGGCACCTGCACTCACATTCACAGGCCCTCATGGAGACAGACACATACACACAGAGTTAAAAATAAAATAAAATCTAAAAAAAGAACCAAGACAATTACAGATTTTGAATGAGCTTTATTTTAATATAAAATCAGTACAAATTAGTCATTGAGAATCACAACTATTATTTTTTATTAAATTTTTTCATGTATTTTGCTTACCAACCAGTTTTCCCTCCTTCCTGTCCTGCTGTTCCCTCCCCCCACCCCCATGCACTGTGTCTTCGTTCAGAAAAGGTAAGGCCCTCCCATGGGAGTCAACAAAGCATGGCACATCAAGTTGAGGCCGGACCGAGCTCCTCCCCCTGCATCAAGGCTGGGCAGGGCAACCCAGCATGGGGAACAGATTCCAAAAAGCCAGCTCAAACACCAGAGACTCACAACTATTATTATAAATATGTTGAACAAAGTTGAAGAGTAAGGTTTCAAGGTCAACCACTAAAATAATAGACATGGAGGGAGTGTATCAGGCCAGGACAAGTGTGTGGTGGTGCATGAGCATGGGGACTTGAGTTTGGACTCTCACGTAAAAGTTAGAGAACCTCAGCACTGGGGAAATAGAGTCAGGAAGAGCTCTAGAGTTTATTGACCAGTCAGTCTAGCCAAATTGATGAGCTCCAAAGATTCAGTAACAGAGTTTATTTCAAAAATTAAGGTACGGATGAAGTACATCTAGACACACACACACACACACACACACACACACACAGAGAGAGAGAGAGAGAGAGAGAGAGAGAGAGAGAGAGAGAGAGAGAGAGAGAGAGAGAGAAGGGGGGAGGGAGGGGGAGAAAATGCATGTCTAAAACAGCAAAGAAATAAAATTCACTCAGGAGAAAAGCATATTTAATCCAAAAGAAAATGAGAGATAAAACTGAAACTTTTGAAACAGCAGAACAAAGCACACAATTCAAATGTATTAGCAACCACAGTGAGTGAAAATAGACTACATCCACAATTTTAAAAAATGCCATCCAAATTTGAAAAATCCAGCTGCATGCTGATGAATAAGCAAAGAGAAACTTTGGAACTAAAAGACACAAAAGGTTAAACTATACAAGCACTAGGTAAAAATCGGCAGAGTTAAAAACACCTTTAAAAAGACTTTAAGAGATGAAATTTTATTATAATAGAAGGGGTGAATGATCAAACAAACTGCTTTACATTGACACCATGGAATACTATTTGTCAATGAAAAGAAATGTACTATTAGTACAAACAACTTGGATGAATCTCTAGGGCATTGTACTGAGGAACATATCAAAAAGTCATATATTGGGCTGGTTAGATATCTCAATGGGTAAAAGAGCTTGCCATTAAGCCAAAGGACCTGATTTCAATCCCCAAGACCCACATGGTAAAAGGAGATAACCAACCCCCACAGGTGGGTCTCTAACCTTCACATGAGCCCTTCGGTATGAGTGCACATGTACCCATACACAGAAGACAGACAGACAGATAGACAGGCACACACACACACACACACACACACACACACACACACACACACACACGCATGCATACATATAGACCACAAAAATATATGTAATTTAAAATATTTTTAATTTTTGTATGTGTATGAGTGTTTTGTCCACATGTATGTCTATACACTGTATGAATGCTTACTACTCAGGTAGGCCAAAAAGGATATCAGATCCCCTGGAAGTGGAGTTACAGACAGTTGTGAGCTGTGATGTGGATGCTGGGAATTGAATCCAGGTCCTCTGAAATAGCAGCAATGCTCTTAACCTCTGAGGCCTCATAAAAAATTAAAGTCACATGCTATGTTTCCACTTTTAAAATATTCTTGGCCTAGCATGATGGCACATATCTTTAATCCCAGCACTTGGGAGGCAGAGGCAGGTGGATCTCAGTGAGTTCAAGGCCAGCCTGGTCTACAGATCGAGATCCAGGACAGTGAGAGAAAATAGTGAGACCTACCTCAAAAAATATTCTTAAATTTTCAAAGTAGAGAGAGATGGAGACTGGAGAATGGTTGCCAGAGCTCAAGGGAGGTGGAGTGAAAACATGCGCAGCTACAAACGGGCAGCATGAAGATATGTGGGGTGGAGGGGTAGACCTCCATCCTGACTGCAGAGGTACACCAAAATGACATACTACAAACGGGCAGCATGAAGATCTGTGGAGTGGAGGGGTAGACCTCCATCCTGACTGCAGAGGTACGGCAAAATGACATACTACAAACGGGCAGCACGAAGATCTGTGGAGTGGAGGGGTAGACCTCCATCCTGACTGCAGAGGTATAGCAAAATGACATGCTACAAACGGGCAGCATGAAGATCTGTGGGGTGGTGGGGTAGACCTCCATCCTGACTGCAGAGGTATGGCAAAATGACATACTTATATATCTATTTTGTACTAATGGCAGTTTCCTAATTTTGATATTGTACTATAGTTCTGCGCAACTTAAACAATGAGAAAAACTATGTGCAAAGTGAAAGAGATTCCTGTGTTCTTGCCAGTTCCTGTAAATGCATAAGAATTTCAAAATAAAAGTCTTTAAATGTTACTAGAAAAATCTAAATGTGTATTCAATCAAATCATCTCAAAATATGTGAACAAAAATGTTTCCCAGTATGATGGTGCATGCCTGTATTCCCAGCACTTGGGAGGCAGAGTCAACATGTAAACATAGAGAAGAAAATACACAGCAAAGATACAGAATACTGAACACTGCAATCAACAAACTGATTTAATAAGATAGACACAGAACCCACCTGGGCAGCACAGTAGAAGTGACCCTACTGATGGGGGTGTGGGTGAGCCAGCCCAAGAACCGGCTTGGGAGATCTGATCCCGCCCTCCTCTGCCCTTACAGCTTGGGAAATGCCATATCTCCCACCCCACTCCCCCACTCCTGCCCGGAGGTCATAAGAGCAGAGGAGAGCTGTCCCTGCCCTTCACCAGCTGCAGCACTTGGAAAAGTGGCCCCTGCACCTCATCTGGGCAACACAGTAGAGCTGGACCTGAAGGCGTAGGTGTGGGAGAGCTGACTCTGAGGGCATGAAAGCAGGAGAACCGTCCCACTCCTTGCTCACTGTTGCAAGGGATGAACTAGCCGGGGCAATGCCAGAGAGCTCACCCTGGTGGTGAGGATGGGGCAGAGCTGGCAGGCTGACCAATCCTGCAACTACCTAAGCCCAGAACCAGGACTATGAGTTGGCCCAGCCCAACATCCACCCCATCTATGATCTGCTGGAGCAGTGAAGGGGCAGGACCTGCAGATCCAAAGCTACAGGATCTCCACCAGACAGGGCAACAACAGGATATCCAAGAGGAGCCCCAGCATCGATAGTGTAGCACAGATGAGAGGCCTTGAACCAGACCGACTCTTTGCAATGAACACTTGCACGTTAAGGTATATAGACTAGAGGGTATACTGTGTGATTCACTGTGTCACACTACAGCTTCCATGATGATCTTTCTTTCTTTCTTTCTTTCTTTCTTTCTTTCTTTCTTTCTTTCTTTCTTTCTTTCTTTCTTTCTCTCTCTCTCTCTCTCTTTCTTTCTTTCTTTCTTTCATTTCTCTCTCTCTCTCTCTCTCTCTCTCTCTCTCTCTCTCTCTCTCTCTCTCTCCCTCTTCCCTCTTCTTTCTTTTTTCTCTTAAATTTTATTTTATTTTATTTGGGGGGTTGCAAGGGCAGAGGGCAAATATGAATGAATGGGGAGATAAATGGGATCTATCTGCATGATGTGAAAGACAAAGAATAAGTAAAATGAAACTTTAAATTTAAAAAAAGAAATAGACAGAATGCAATAAAAGTAAAATACCCCCTTTTTAAGTAAACAGTACATTTACAATAACTGGACATGAACTTGGGTATATGTCAATTATCAACAATTCAAAGAATATTTGTCATAAAGATTAGCTTATTGGACCAAAATGCAGTTCAGATAGAAAACAAAACAACGAAATAACAGTTTTTAATCCCATGAGCCACGCTGAGCCTAGTGGAGCAGACCTATAATCTCAGCACTTGGAAGACTGAAGCAGGAGAATTCAAAATTCGAGGCTAACATGACTACATGGGATTCTGTCTCAAAACAAAACAAAACAAAAACCTGAGCTAGACATAGTGGCACTCTGGAAACTGCAGCAGAAGCATTACCGGTTCAAAGCTAGCCTGAGCTATGTGGCTACACAGTCCCCAACAAACTACTACACCAGCAAAACCAAATGCTTGTGCTCTAGGTTTTTAAAGTATGCTGTTAAATTATTTTGTGGGTTATAAAAGGGATCATAACCAAAATTTGTAAATGTTAACAACTGAATAAAGAAAATGATGATGGCGGTCTCCTCCATTGCTAGTGAAGGTGACTCACAGATCTAATGTGTGGACAGTAGAGCCTAACAGACAAAACCAGCTCCAGGACTTGATGATACAGGAAATCAAATGGCTCCAAATTCTTTGTGAGCTGAAGGATAAAGAGTCAGTGTGTGCCGGGCGGTGGTGGCGCATGCCTTTAATCCCAGCACTTGGGAGGCAGGCAGATCTCTGTGAGTTCAAGGCCATCCTGGGCTACAGAGCGAGATCCAGGACAGGCACCAAACCTACACATAGAAACCCTGTATTGAAAAAAAACAAAAACAAAACAAAAAAAATGAGTCAATGTGCATGAGAGGTTAAATCCAAAATCTATTTTTTTTTTTTTAACGAGGAGGGAGTAGGCTAGACAGTTGGCCCAGTAGTTAAGAGCATTTGCTGCTCTCGTAAAGAATCTGGGTTTAGTTGCAGCACCCACATGACAGGTCGCAACCATCTGTAACTCCATTACAGGGGAGCCAATGTCCTCTTCTGGCCTTTGTGGACACCAAGCATACATGTGGTGCACAGACATAAATGGGGGCAAAGCACTCATACACATGAAAAATAAAATAAGTAAATAAATCTTTTTAAAAAGAAAAGAAAATGTTCCATTTTCCTGCAAACCTTAAAAAAGATCTCTCATTTTCCAGTAGATTGAAGTCAATGAGTAAAAGAAAGTTTAAAAGGAAATACGGTAAGATGAGTCCAGAAATGAGCTCAAGACAGGGCTTCGACCCCTCTTTCCTCAAAAGAAAATCCCATGGAATTCTAGAAACTTACTGGAGATGAAATTGTGGGCATCATCTGTGAATCCTTAGTGCCTGTGGTTGTCAATATGACTCTGTTGTGATTGTTGAAGAAAGAAGAAAACAAAGAGGAATTTGAGGAGGCTGTACCAGCACCACCCTGGAAGCTTTGTGGTGAGTGGAAATGACGAGAAACTGTCTAGGGATATGTATGTCACCACCCACACCCTCCAAAGCACAGCGAAGGAGTTACTCAGGCCCCTCAGCGCTCTCAGTTGTCAGATGCTCTAAATTTGTTCAGAAGTGGCATCTTGTTTCTACACAATGTGCCCATATTTTTAAAAGTCGTGTGTGTGTGTGTGTGTGTGTGTGTGTGTGTGCAAGTGTGGGTGCGAGGGCATGCATGCGCATGCCCTAGAAGTGTGTAAATGGGAGGACAAACTCAGCTGTCAGTCTCCACCTTCTACATTGGGACAAGGTGGGCTGTTTGCAGCAGCGTGTGCCAGGCTAGATGGCCCATTAGGTTCCACTAATGATTCTCCTGTCTCTGTTTTGCACACTACTAGAAGGTTGCTGAAATTACAGACACACACTACCATATATTGCTTTATGTAGTGTGCTGGTTGGTTTTTGTCAACTTGCCACAAGCACAGACATACATGGAAAGAGGGAATCTCAACTGAGGACTCAACTGTCGATATGTCTATGGAGGCGTTTTCTCGGTTGCAAATTTATGTAGGAGGCCCCAGCCCAGTGTGGACAGAGCCATCCCTGGGCAGGTGGACCTGAACTCTATAGAAAAGATAGCTAAATAAGCCAGGGGAAGCAAGCCAGGAAAGCAGTACTACCTCATGGTCTCTACTTCAGTTCCTGCTTCCAGGTTCCTGCTTTGAGTTCCTGCCTTGGTTTATCTCAATGATGAACTATAACCTGTAAACAAAAATAAGGCCTTTCCTCTCCAAGTTGTTTTTGGTCATAGAAACAGAAAAGCAAACAAGGATACTTGAGTTCTGGGGATCTGAACTCAGATTGCTATGCTTGTACAGCAAGCACTTTTACTCACTAAGGCATCTCTCTAAGATGAAGCCACATCTTCTGTAAACACGACCTTCATGATTCCCTTAGAAATGGCACTTACCTAACACTTGGGGAAAAGAAAGACCATACATGGTACCAGTCAGTTTATATATGAAGTGTTCAGAACTCTTCAGGAAAGACCAATGAATAGACATGACTGCTAGGCTGGCCTCTGTGTAGTATCCAACTCCAATTTCCAGAACTCGAAAAAAAAAGGTTGTAAAACCAATGTGTAATATGTAAACTGTTCATTTCCAACCCTCTTAGATTCAGTTGCTATCTACAGTTTTAGGTTGTAGAGTTGGACTTAGAGGTCTACTATGACAGCTCTGCATTTCTTCTCCTCTGGGTGGTCTGGTCTCAGAGAAGGAGCAAAGAATCAGGTGCTTTAGAGCTGAATATCATGACTTCAGCTTCATTGTGAAGCCTACATGTTTACCAAGAAGTTTACTTGTTAAGAAAGTTTACATCTTTGTTACATTTAAACTATACTCACAGAGAGGCTGGAGAGAGGTCTCAATAATTAAGAGAACTTAGTGTACTTGCAGAGGACCCGAGATTCCCAGCACCCATGTTGGGCTCCTCATAACTGCTAGTAACTCCAGCACTCAGGAATCTGACATCCTTTGCCCTCCCAGGTGGCACATTCCTGTAATCCCAGGACTGGGAGAGATGAAGCAGATAAATTGCAAATTTGAGACCAGTCTGATCTACATATCTCAGCCCTATGCGTAAAATTGAAAAAAAAAACTGTTATGTAGGTGGAAGTTTCTGTCCCGCCACAACTCCCAAATACCCGGCAACCACTTCCCAATTACCACAGAGACTTATATTAATTATAAATGCTTGGCCAGTAGCTCAGGCTTATTGCTAACTAGCTCTTACACTTAAATTGACCCATAATTCTTATCTATGTTTAACCATGTGGCTTGGTACCTTTTCTCAGTACAACATTCTTATCTTGCTTCCTCTGGATCTGGCTGGTGACTCCTGACTCCGCCTTTCTCCTTCCCAGCATTCTCAGTTTGGCATTCCTGCCTAGCTGCCAGCCTGTCAGCTTTTTATTAACCAATGAGAGTAATACATATTCATAGTGTAGAAAAGGATTATTCCACAGCATTTTGATTAGGAAAAAAAGGGGAAATGCTGTGGGATGTCCTTCTGTATGCTGTGAATGTGTGCTGCTCTCATTGGTTGATCATAAAGCAGTTTTGGCCAATGGCAAAGCAAGATAAGGTCAGGAGGTACAATCAAACTAAGGACAGAGATGAAGAAAGGCAAAATCGGGGCAGATGCTAGGCAGATGCCAGGCAGACACAGAGGAAGCAAGATGAGAATGTTGCACTAAGAAAAGGTACCAAGCCACATGGCTAAACAGAGATAAGAATTAGAGGTTAATTTAAGTGTAAAAGCTAGTTAGCAATAAGGCTGACCTACTGGCTGAGCATTTATAATTTATATTAAGCCTCTGAGTCAATAATTTGAGAAGCCGCTGCTGGGTATTTAGGAGTTGCTGGTGGGACAGAAACTTTCACCTACACTGTTGTGTTGATGCCTCTTTTATAAAAAGATGCTCTTTGCTAGTTGCTACTAATAAGTTCTGACTTTTTACATTCAGGTCAGACATAAAGTAACTGTATCTTTTGTTACCTGGTCTCTTTTGCCTGGATTTGTCTCCCCTCCATCAATCTCTATACACGTGTTCTCTTTTGAATTTTAATCTCTTTGGCATGCAAAATCTTGTGATAATTTTGATCTGTTCTTTAAAAATTCTTTGTAAAAATTACTCTGTGCAGACTTTGATCTTTAATTTGTATTGCCTTGTTGTGGTGATAAGAATTGGAGGAGACTGTAAAATTGTTAAGTTCCTTGTGTTATTTCAAGCCTATGTTAAAAATATTTAAAGGATCCAATTGAAGCACCTGGTGATTGAAATTTAAAAATCAATTATATTATTTCCATTGCCTGTGAGTTCAATATTATGTAAATCTGTTAAATGTGTTAAAAAAGCAATATTTAATATTAAAAAATAAATATTTCTTTAACTATGCCCATGGACATCAGCCTGCTTTGAATACCTGCTAGTGTTAAAGATGTAAATAAAACTACTAATTTAAACCAAGTTTTTAAAAAAGAAAATGACGATATAAGATGATGCTATTCAGTAAAAATAATATTTAAAGAGAAATCATTTTATTTTTTATATGATATGAGGTATCTAGAATAGGCACCCAAGCTTCTTCAGTATCATGGCTCTCCTAACTCAGTATATGGTCTGTCAAACAAAAATTTAACTACTACAGCCCAGAAGTCATCCACACTTTTACTTCCAATGTTTTGCTCAATAATCTACATATAAGGCAAATGGAGAATATTAGCACACAGATCATTTGGTAAGCACCATATTAGTACACAGATCATTTGGTAAGCACCATATGTCCCTACCTTGCCAGGGTAATAAAGGTAGTATAGAAAAGATATATAGATAAATGGAAAGGCTTACAGGAAGACTTAAATAGAGAAGCAATAAACTGTGAAATTGGCACCACAAATCAATGGGAAATAAATGGACTATTTATTATACAGTGTTGGCAATACTGACTCACTATTCACCTCTCCCTAGTACCAAATACATAAATTTGAACTCTAGAGGATGAGCAATCTAAATATGAAAGCTAAAAATAAGAGAGTAATAGAAAATAACACATGGGCTGAAGAGATGGCACAGTTGGTAAAGTGCTTGCTGAGCAAACGTGACAGTCTGATTTTGGTCCCCCAGAACCCACATTTAAAAACCTAGGTGGGGTTGTCCCTGCTTGTAACCCAGTACTGGGGCTGTGGAGACAGGAGGATCTCTGGAACTCAGTGGCCAGCCAGCCTAGCCTGCTTGGAGGTCCAGATCAGTGAGATACCCTGTCTCAAATATCAAAGTGGATAGCACCTAAAGGTTTGACAACTAAAGTTGTCTATGGCTTCCACATGCATGCTTATATACACCTGTACACACACACAAAAAAACCCAACATATACAAATTAATGAATGAATTAAAAAAATAGTATAGGAATATCTATTTATGTCTTAGAAATAGATAACAATTCCTTAAACCAAACCTTGAAAATAGCAGTAGGGTTGGCAATACAGCTCAGCGGTTGAGCGCCTTCTTAGTGTGCACCGAGTCCTGGGTTTGATGCCCAGTAAAACACACACGCACACACACACACACACACACACACACACACACACACACACACACACACAAACACAAATGAGAAATGTATACAAAAAAGACAAAAGACTAATAAATTTGATTACATAAAAAGAATTTCTGTTTAATAGTTAACAATATGAACAAAGATAACAGATGACAGATGGGGAAATATATTTGCAATAACATTAACAAAGGATTAATAACTGACATATGTAAAATACTCCCAGAAAAAGGAAACATGCTGCCCTAAGCTGATAAAATGTATAAATGTATACTTGGGGGAAAGAAAACCAAAATTCTTAGAAATAGATGAAGAGATGTTCAAACTCATTATGATTCGGATGATCAATAACTAAAATACAGTTAATTTATATTTATTTTGCTATCAAAATTAGAAAGCTGCGATATACGAATTATTCCTAAGAATGTAGGTAGAAGAAAACAACATCTGATTATCGTTTAAAGTAGAACTGCTATTGCAAAGAGCAATATTGCAGTACTTAAATTAATTATACATATACTCTGTGGCCCCAAAGTCACATTTCTCTTCATGTATCTATTCCAGAGCACCTCTCATATAGATCCATAGGGAGATATGCATGAAGACATACAGCACAGAGTTTGAGATAACAGGGAATTGGAAGCAGACTAGATTCTGGTTTTAGGGACATGAAAAAGTAAATTAAAGTAGATGAACACTAATAAATTATTCAACACTAGAAACCAGCAGATGGGTTGCAAAAGCAGTCAGCAACACAGATAGGCATAAGGAAGTTTTATAAGTGAAACTCTGAAATACCGCATCTATCCATTGACAAGAACTTGGTCTCATAATCTCATCCAATCTAAGGGACCTTGAACCTGGGTTCCCAAAAGAAAGCAGGAAACATGGGAGAACCAGCATGCTCTCTTACAATGTACAAGACCTTTGTGGAGGGAATTATCCAGTGTTATGAAAGGGCATGATCTGGGATCCTGATCTTAATGCTTACTTTTCCAGAGTGAACAATGATTTTAAACTCCATTTCTCAGTGCTATTCTGATTCGTAGGTTCCTCCCTCTGGCTTCAATGTCCATGTTTAGGATTATCATTTATATCCTCTGTAAACTTAAGTCAATCCACCAAAATGTAAGAAGAGAGTGGCAGAGGAGACTTGGTGTCAGAATGGTGTTAATTATAGAATCTGGGAATAAACATAAGATTTGTGCTTACTTCTCCATATTTTCAGGTTCTATTGTTGCTTTAAAAATAAACGTCAGTTTGCCATCATTTATTACAATCAGAAACAAAAGCAATGAGGATATCTTCATTTAAAAAAAAATGACAAGGTGGAGGTAAAGCCACTTATGCCTAACCTGATGGCCTGAGTTGGATCACTGGAACCCACAAGGTTGAAGGAGAGAAATGGCTCCTGCAAGTTGTCCTCTAACCTCCACACATATGCCATGGTGCACGTGTGTGTGTGTGTGTGTGTGTGTGTGTGTGTGTGTGTGCCCATGCGCATGCGCTTGCAAACACACACGCGCATGCACACACAAACACAAATAAGTAATTGTTTCATGATGACATAATCCACCGTGCTCATTTCTTCCTCATTACCCTCAGATACACATGCTGTCTGTATTGCTTGTGTTGTCCTTCAGTGACCGAAACAGTCTCTGTCACTTTCCTATTTATGCCACATTGGGAAAAAAGTAGCAAGATTCTGTTAGCTGCTGAAACAATGTAAAGCAGCCATCTCTCAGTTACTTTTGTGGAGTGGAGATTGAATCTAGATCTCCTTGCATGCTGCGTATACGCTCTACAGCTCAACCACAGCCCCAGCCTCCTAGCTCTAGAGCAGCATACCATGGCAATTAATATGGAAGTAGTGAAAGAGATGACGGGGGCAAACTCAGGAGTGGGGAAATAATTGAAATAGAAGAAGAAATCACCCCAAGTGGAGCACTCAGAGATAAAGTGGCGCGAAATAGAAAAGGGAGGTTAGAGTGCATGGCAGAAAGAAAGGAAACTTGAAAAATACACCTGAAAGAATTCCGTCAAGGAAAATTGAATATTTGAAGAAACTGTGGCATACAGTTTTCAACAGCTGAAGCAAGACATAAATCTTCATATTGAGCATATTAGTTTTGAGCAGGATAAAGCAAAAGAAGAACTGTAGCTAGATACACTGTGGTGTGGCAGAGTGTACCTGTAATGACATT
The DNA here is from genome assembly GCF_949786415.1 of Peromyscus eremicus. Taxonomy (NCBI): domain Eukaryota; kingdom Metazoa; phylum Chordata; class Mammalia; order Rodentia; family Cricetidae; genus Peromyscus; species Peromyscus eremicus. The sequence goes on along the minus strand of NC_081439.1, from coordinate 82,472,285 downwards.
TTTATGAATTTAGAAATTTTAATGTTCCTCTATAAATACCTCCTCTAATGCAAAGAAGGTAGGCAATGGAAAAGTAAGAAATATAGTGGGGCCGGGCGGTGGTGATGCATGCCTTTAATCCCAGCACTCGGGAGGCAGAGGCAGGCGGATCTCTGTGAGTTCGAGGCCAGCCTGGGCTACCAAGTGAGTTCCAGGACAGGCACAAAGCTACACAGAGAAACTCTGTCTCGAAAAAACCAAAAAAAAAAAAAAAAGAAAGAAATATAGTGGGGTGGGAAAACAGGAACAGACATTACATAGAAAATACAGTATCTTGTCATCCATGTCTACATGAAAATATTATATAATGATATACAATATTAAATATTAAATATCAAATATCTATTTTTCAAATAAATAAATAAATAAAATCAAGAAAAGATGAAAACAGTACTCTTTGTAGCCGTAAGTATTCTCCAGTCCTGCCCAGACCCACAGTCCCCTGGTCACTTATAAAATAATCATTCAGAGGCTTATATTAATTACAAACTATATGGCCCATGGCAGACTTCTTGCTCGCTAGCTCTTATAACGTAACCCATTTCTATTAATCTATAAGTTGCCACGTGGTCATGGCATTACCTGTCTGCTGGCATCTTGCCGCTCCTTTGGCGGTGGCTGTCCTCTCTAGACTCTGCCTTTCTCTTTTCCTGTCTCTCTCCTTGGATTTACTGCCTGCCTCTAAGCTGCCTTGCCATAGGCCAAAGCAGTTTATTTATTAACCAATGGGAACAACATATATTCACAATGTACAGAAAGACATCCCCCAGCAACTCTTTTCAGGATATCAGTCAGAAACTATGTGACTGTTTACTAGTTTATTGTATATGTCACCCTCCCTTACTAATTAACTGCATATTCTTTTCTTCTAACTATTCTGAGGTTAGTTTTAGGCATATACACAGAATAAGCTGATAGGATGGTATTATCTATTGGTTAAGCCACAATCTGTCCCCAGCTCCCACACTTGTTCCCTGATTTCTCCTGAGTCCACTGAATTCTTCTTAGAAACAACTAGCATAATGATCCTCTAATACTGACTGCTGGAGCACTGTGCTAATGCGAAATGCAGAGGCTTGGAAGGGGTTGGGATCGAGAGAACAGATAATTGATGGGTAACAGTCTAAAAATACTTTCTGAAAATCTTTAATCTGCCACCTAACTATCTCTGGGTACGTCTAAGAAAATAGTGCATGAAGCCAAATGTTCATACAGTGAAAAATACACTGAGAAGCGCAGAATTGTTCTCAATCAACTCCAAGTTCAGGTTATCATCCAGTTCCTTGTATTAAGGCTACTCATATTCAATATCTATGCATTCTGAAATTTATATCCTATTTCTATGAAACAAGATGATTAGAAGAGTCAGATATTATCTTTAGCTAAAAATAGTAGTAACAAGCAAAAGAAAGAAATTAGGCAAAAATTAATTTCTGGATTGAAAACCATGATTTTACCTTCTAGATTAAATGACAGGGAAATGTCATTATTGAGAAATGAGTATACAGCAAAGTTGATCAAGTGAAAAATTAAGAATGAAAATTATTAAGAACTATTTTTATATAATACTTGGAGAATTGATCAAAATAGTATAATGAATTGGTGAATTCCTACATTAAGTAAAAGATACTGAAGTAACTAAGTTTCACCAACTCTAAATATAATCATGAGGCTGGAGTGAAGAGCACACAAAGTTCTAGATAAGATTAATATAAGAGGGAGCTGGAAAGATAGCTCAGCGGTTAAGAGCATTGGCTGCTCTTCCAGAGGTCCTGAGTTCAATTCCCAGCAACCACATGGCAGCTCACAACTGTCTGTAACTCCAGTTTCAGAGGATCCAACACCCTCACACAAACATTTATGCAGGCAAAACATCAATGCACATAAAATAAATTAATTAATTAAAAAAGATTAATATAAGAAGTTTAAATGTTTACAATTGTCATTACTAAATAAGTTCAATAGTAATGTTATAAAAGATACATACAAAGGAACAACCAGACAATTACTGATCATCTAGAAGCAAAACAAATCCCACAATGGAATGACAGTAACCCCCAAGTAGTATGTCTAATCAAGGTACTCTTCAGAAGTCAAGGTATAATAAGAAATATTCAAATAGGCAAAGATTCAGGAGGAAGACGATCCATGTCTAAATTATCATGTGTAGCATTTATTGAGCACTTATTGCCTACCAAGTACTGCTATAAGCACATCACATACCTTATTTAAGCCTTTCTACAACCTTATAAAATTGATATTATTCTTTGCACCAGGCTACACATGTAGAAATTAATTTTACATAATGTTTAACAACTCACCAAAGAACACATATGACATTCAAATAAATAATTTTACTAAGTCATCATTATTATTTGAAGGCCACAAATTTAATCACTATATAGCTATTTATACTTTGATCATGGTGTTAATTGCATAAAAATACACTAGCAGTCTAAAAATGAATGAAAGTATTATAGTCGCATCCTACTAAGAAACTAAAATTAACGACTGGAGAGATGACTCCATGGTTAAGAGCACACATACATTGCTCTTCCAGAGGACCTGGGTTTAATTCCTAGCACCTACATGGTGGCTCACAACCATGTATAATGGAATCTGATGCCCTCTTCTGGCATGCTGGCATACATGCAGATAAAGCACTCATACATATAAAGTAAATATTTTTAAAAGAAACTAAAATTAGAAATAAATAATAAAAGATGATTATAAGATGGAACTACCTAATAACATAATAGTGGTCCCCAAAGTAAATGAAAAACAAAATCAGAAGCCACATGGAAATCAAAGAAAAAGAGAATGCATCATATCAAAACCTATAGGGCATGACTAGGGCTATACTCAATGAATGTATTTTCTTTATTTTTGGTTTCTTGACATATGCTATTATAACAAAGCTCAAGCTAGCCTCAAACTCACTATGTGGTTGAAGATTTCCTTGAAATCCAGATCTTCCTTTCTGCAACTCCTAAATGCTGGGATTACAGATGTGATTGCCACTATCTTATACACCATGAATAAGAGGGAAAAGCACTCTTTTGAAGAATTATATGTGAATATACAATAGGAGATGACACTAGACCTCCACAATCTATCAGCACACCTGTAACCCCACTCCAGAGGTTCAGTCAAGAGATTCAGGAGTTCAAAGTCACCCTCTACTACACAGTGAGTTTGATGCCATCCTGGCCTGCATGAAGTCCTCTTTCTTTCAATAAAAGGGAATAACCAAGTGAAACAGTTGTAGACATGATAAATAAAAGGTTGGCTCACTGAAGAGACTAATAAAATAAATAGACTAATAAATATGATTAAGTAAAACCAGCAGGGAAACAAAAGTGCACAAATTATGAATAATAATAAAAGGTAGAACCCCTGTGCATGTTAGTGTGTCTATTGTTGTCCTTGTTTAAGTCATGTTTGGGCATTCATTTTGTTGAGACTTTATGGGTGTAGCTTCTGACATTCCTAGGAGACATACTCTCAAAGCAAACTCCCTGTTGCCTCAACCCTACACAAAGAACTACAGGCAACTGAGGAATGCTGAGAGTGGGAGAAACAGTCTTCCCCAGGGAAGAGCACACTAGTTACCTAATACGAAATCGTTGACCCTGAAAACATGCATACAAGGCACATTATATAGACTGAATAGATTATACTTATGTAATTAGGAATATATACATATACATATGCATATACATACACATACACATATACATTATACCTATATTATATCACAACAATTAATGAAAAAAACCATGAATTTGAAAAAGAGTATGGAGGATTATATGTGAGTGTTCGGAGGGAGGAAAGGGAAAATGATACAATTATACTATAATCTCAAAAGATAAAATAACTTTTTTTTGGTTTTTTGAGACAGGGTTTCTCTGTGTATCTTTGGAACCTGTCCTGGAACTCTCTCTGTAGACCAGGATGGCCTCGAACTCACAGAGATCCACCAGCCTCTGCCTCCCAAGTGCTGGAATTAAAGGTGTGCACCACCACCACCCAGTTAAAATAACTTTTTAAAAAGAAAAAGCACACATAGAAGGGTAAAACCACAGGAATAGGTGTAATTAAAATTAATATAAATTTTACCTGTAAATCTATTATATCAAATTTGAAAATCTAAATGTAATAAATTACTTCCTAATAAGCTCAAAGTTACCAAATTTAATGCAAGAAATAGAAAAATTAACTAGACAAATTACTATAAATAAGATTAGAAATGTGATTTCTGGGCAGTGGGTGGCACATGCTTTTAATCCCAGCACTTGGGAGGCAGAAGCAGATGGATCTCTGTGAGTTTGAGGCCAGCCTGGGCTACAGAGTGAGTTCCAGGAGCACCAGGGTTGTTACACAGAAACCTTGTCTTGAAAAAACAAAAAAGGAGGACAGAATAAAAGAAAAAAAGAAATATGAGTATAGATCACCCATTTAAAAAGTAGTAACCTATAGGCTAGATATGGTAATATATACCTTTAATCCCAACACTCAAGAGGTAGAGGCAGATGGATCTTTGTGATTTCCAGACCAGCCAGGACTATGTAGTGACACTTGTCTTAACAATTCAATTATTAAAAATTTTTAAATTAGAATATGAGGGAGAATGAAGCTGGGGTGGAGGTGTATGAACTAAAATTAATGATGTATGAAGAAAACCAAAAAGAAATCTGATACTTGATAAGCTAATAAAAAACAAATTTAATTTGAAGAGTTTGGATACAGGCACTTGGTATGGGTGAATAAAGCTGCTTCCAGAAGCAATGGGTTATTAAAGGAACATCCCAATGCCATGGGTGGACTTCTTCATTGAAAGCTGAGGCCTCCAAAACAAAGCAGGCAATTGCCATGGCTGCTGCTTGCCCACAAGAACTAGAAGGTAAGATTCCATTGGTGATGATACCGCATACCTTGGTTGCGTGGACATAGCCTCATCAAGCTAGAACTGGGCTGGAATCTTCCTCCCTTCTGGTTAGAGCTAGAATTCCAGAAGAAATTGTGCATCATCAACAACTACAACAAAATAACAGGAGGTAAATCATTGGTCATGGATATATTTCAGTATCAATGGTCTCAATTCCCCCCAAAAAAGACACAGACCAACAGAATGGTTGCAAAAACAGGATCCATCCTTCTTCTGCATCCAAGAAACACACCTCAACATCAAAGATAGAAATTATCTCAGGGCAAAGGGTTGGGAAAAGATTTTCCAAGCAAATGGACCCAAGAAGCAAGCTGATATAGCTATTCTAATATCTAACAAATAGACTTCAAACCAAAGCTAATCAAAAGAATGAGGGAAGGACACTATACATACTCATCAAAAGAAAAATCCACCAAGGTGACTGTGCTGGCTAATCTTATGTCAACTTGACACACAAATTAGAGTTATCTGAAAGGAGGGAACCTCAGTTGAGAAAATGCCTCCTTAGGATCCCGCTATAAGCCATTTTCTTAATTAGGGGAGGTCCCAGCCCATAGTGGATGGGGCCATCCCTGGGCTAGTGGTCCTGGGTTCTACAAGAAAGCAAGCTCAGCAAGCCAAGAAAAGCAAGCCAGTAAGCAGCACCCCTCCATGGCCTCTAAATCAGTTCCTGCTTTCAGGTTCCTGCCCTGTTTTTCTGCCCTGGCTTCCTTCGATACTGAATAGCAATATGGAAGTACAGGCCAAATGAACCCTTTCCTCCCCAACTTGCTTTTTGGTCATGGTGTTTCATCACACTAAGATAATGACATTTCAAGTCTTAACATCTATGCCCCAAGGGCAACCAAATTTGTAAAAGAAACACTACTACAGCTTAAATCACATATTTACCCTCACACATTGATAATGAGAGACTTTAATACCCCACTCTCACCAATGGACAGGTCATCTGGACAAAAACTAAACAGAGAAATACTGGAGCTAACAGATATTATAGACCAAATGGACCTAACAGATATTTACAGAACATTTCACCCAAACACAAAAGAATATACCTTCCACTCTACTCATGGAACTTTCTTCAAAATTGACCACATACTCAGACACAAAGCAAGTCTCAACAGACAAAAGAAAATTGAAATAACTCCCTGCATCCTATCAGACCACCATGGATTAAAGCTGGATATCAACAACAGAAACAACAGAAAATATATAAACTCATGGAAACTGAACAACCCTCTACTGAATGAAAACTGGGTCAAAACAGAAACAAAGAAATTGAAGACTTCCTAAAATTCAGTGAAAGTGAATGCACAGCATACCCAAACTTATGGAACACAATGAAATTGGTGCTATGGCACTAAGAGCCTGCATGAAAAAAATCAGAGAGATTTCATACTAGCAACTTAATGGCACACCTGAAAGCTCTGGAACAAAAAGTAGTCACACCCAAGAGGAGTAGACTGCAAGGAATAATCAAACTGAGGGCTGAAATCAATTAAATAGAAACAAAGGGAACAATACAAAGAATCAATGAAACTAAGAGTTAGTTCTTTGAGAAGATAGACAAGCCCTTATCCAAACTAACTAAAAGAATATCCAAATTAACAAAATCAGAAACCAAAAGAGGACATAACAGACACTGAGGAAATCCAGAGAATAATGAGGACATACTTGAAAAACCTATACTCCACAAAATTGAAAAATCTAAAAGAAATGGATAATATTCTCAATAGGTACCACTTACCAGAGTTAAATCAATAGCACATAAATAATTTAAATAGATCTATAATCCCTAGTGAAATAAGCACAGTCATTAAAAGTCTCTAAACCAATAAAAGCCCAAGGCCAGATGGTTTTAGCACAGAATTCTACCTGGCTTTCTAAAAGGGTTAATACCAGTACTCCTCAAATTATTCCACACAATAGAAACAGAAGGACCATTGCTCTAGTCATTTTATGAGGCCATAGTTACCCTGATACCCAAACCATATAAAGACTCAACACAGAAAGAGAATTACAGACCAATTTCCATTAGGAATATAGATGCAAAAATACTCAATAAAATACTTGCAAACTGAATCCAAAATACATCAAAAAGATCATCCACTATGATCAAGTAGGCTTCATCCAAGAGAGGCAGGGATGGTTCAACATATGAAAATCAGTCAATGTAGTCCACCATATAAACAAACTGAAAAAAAACCACATGATTATCTCATTAGATGCAGAAAGGCCTTTGACAAAATCCAACACCTCTTTATAATAAAAGTCCTGAAGAGATTGGGATAATAGGGACATACCTTAGCATAATAATGCCAATTTACAGCAAGCCTATAGTCAACATCAAATTAAATGGAGAGAAACTCAAAGCAATTCCACTAAAATCAGGAACAAGGCAAGGTTTGTCCACTCTCTCCATATTCATTCAATATAATACTTGAAGTTTTAGCTAGAGTAATAAGACAACTGAAGGAGACCAAGCAGATACAAATTGGAAAGGAAGAAGTCAAAGTATTATTTGCAAACCCAGACATAAATTCACACATATATGGACATCCAAGTTTTTGTTTTTATTCATTCATTTATGTATTTACTTACTTACTCACTTATTTATTTATGTTTTACATCCTGACCACAGTTTCACCTCCCTCCTCCCCTCCTAGTACCTCCCCTCACCTCCTCTCTTCCCCCTCATCCACTTCTCTCCCTTTTCTCTTCAGAAAAGGACAGGCATCCCATGGATATCAATCAGCCATGGCATATCAAGCTGTGTGAGACCAAGCACCTCCCCCTGTATTAAGGCTGGACAAGGCAACCCAGTATGAGGAACAGAGTCCCAAAAGCCAGCAAAAGTGTCAGAGACAGTTGCTGCTCCCATTATTAGTAGTCCCACAAAAAGACCAAGCTACACAACTGTAACATAAGTTTTGATAAAGAAGTCAGAAATATACATTGGAAAAAAATAAAAACAGCATCTTCAGCAAATGGTGCTGATCAAACTGGATAACTTCATGCTATCACCCTGTACAAAACTCAAGTCCAAGTGGATAAAAGCCCTCAACATAAAACCAGATACACGGAACCTGTTAGAAGAGAAAGTAGGGAATAGATTTGAATTCATTTTGGCACAGGAGAAGACTTTCTGAACAGAACACTGATAATGCAGACACTGCTGTGGATAAATAAAACACTGATTGGCCAGTGGCCAGGCAGGAAGTGTAGGTGGGACAGAGAGAGGAGAATTCTGGGAAGTAGAAGGCTGAAGGAGGGAGACACCGCCAGCCTCTGCCATGACAAGAAGCATGTAAAGATGCCGGTAAGCCACGACCCACATGGCAAGGTATAAATTTATAGAAATGGGTTAATTTAAGATATAAGAACAGATAACAAGAAGCCTGCCATGGCCATACAGTTTGTAAATAATATAAGCGTCTGTGTGTTTATTTTATAAGTGGGCTGTCGGACTGCTGGGGCTTGGCAGGACCCGGAGAAAAAACTTTAGCTACAAGACACTAAGATCAACAATTAATAAATAGGACCTCATGAAACTGAAATGCTTCTGTAAAGCAAAGAATACCATCAGTTAGACAAAGTGGCAGCCTACAAAATGGAAATAGACTTTCACCAACTCCACATCTGACAGAGGGCTAATATCCAAAATATGTAAAGAACTCAAGAAACAAGATATCAAAAAACAAAATAATCTTATTTTAAAATGAGGTATAGATCTAAACAGAGAATTCTCAATAGAGGGAACTCATCAAATGGCTGAGAAACATGTAAGGAAATGTTCAACATCCTTAACCATCAGGGAAATGCAAATTAAAATGACTCAGATTCCATTTTACACCTGTCAGAATGGCTAAGATCAATCAAACCAGTGACAGCTCATGCTGGTGAGAATGCGGAGCAAAGAGAACACCCTTCCATTGCTGGTGGAAGTGCAAACATGTACAGCCGCTATCTAAATCAATATGGTAGTTACTTAGAAGGTTGGGAATTAATGTACCTCAAGACCCAGTTATACCACTCTTGGACATATACCCAAAGGACTCTCCATCCTACCACAGAGACACTTGATAACCATGTTCTATAAAGCTTTATTCATAAAACCAGAAACTGGAAACAACCTAGATGTCCCTCAACAGAAGAATGGATAAAGAAAATGTACATTTACACAATGGATTATTACTCCATTTAAAAAAATGACATCATGAAATTTGCAGACAAATGGATGAAACTAGAAAAAAATCATCCTGAGTGAAGTAACCCAGACCCAGAAATACAAATATGGTATGTATTCAATTATAAGGGGGATATTAGCCATTAAGTAAATGATAACCAAGCTATAATCTGTAGACCCAGAGAAGTTAGGTAGAGAAAAGTAGTCTAGGAGGGTTGTAAGGATTTCCCTGAGAGGGGGAAATAGAATAGACTTTATTGGCCAACTGGGGATGAACAAGGACAGAAGCTAGGGGTCACATGGGGGGAGTGGAGAGAGTGTGAGGAGAGACAGCTGGAATTGTAGGGGGTGGTACTTGATGGATGGTGTGGAAAGCTAAGTGCAACGGAAACTTCCTTGGAATCTATGAAGATGACCCTAATGAAGACTCCTAGTAATGAGGGTTACAGAGTCTCAACTGCCCATCTCTTATAGTCAGATAAGACTTCCAATGGTGGGACTAGGTCACATTCAATTGAGCTGTTGGCCTAGGAGTCCCAGGGAAATCCCTAAACAATCCAAGCTGTTGCTAAGACAAAAGGTTGCTTTCCAAAAAATGACAGTAAAACCCCATGCTGAGCACAACACCCACACAACTAATTGAACGTGGAGAAGTCAAGCTGGTACCTACATGGTGTGGGAAGGCACTCTGTGGGCTACAGAAAGAGAAACGTGGACACCAGCCTATTCACAAAACCTTTGACCTATAATCTGTCCTGCCTGCATAACATGGCAGGTGGCAATGGTGCACAAAACTTGTGGAAATAGTCAACCAATGTCTGATTTGACCTAAGGCTCACTCCATGAGAAGGAACCCACACAAGACATTGCTTAAGTAACCAAGAGCCAGACACTAGATAGCCCAGAGACCTAGCATTGATAACTCAAACACTACTGATAAATCAATAAAATGACTACTAATGATATACAACTATACTCATAGACCAGTGCTTTATCCAGTAATCATCAAAAAGACTTCCTCTAGCAGCAAATGGGAACAGAGGCGGGGACCCACAGCCAACATTATGAAAAGAGAGAGCCTAAATTGGAGATCTTCATCAGATACTCCCCTCAGAGCTCAGGGAACCCTACAGAAGAGGAGGCAGAAAGATTTTGAGAGTCAGAGGGGATGGAGGACACCAGGAAAACAAGACCCTCTGAATCAACTAAGCAAGGTACATGAGAGCACAGACACTGAAGCAGAAAGCACAGGGCCTACATGGGTCTGCACCAGGGCCTCTGCATGCATCTTAGAGCTATCAGCTTAGTGCTTTTATGGGGCTCCTGACTGTGAGAATGGGTGTGTCTCTGATTCTTGTGTCTGCTCTTGGGACTCTTTTCCTCCTGTTGGGTTGCCATGTCCAACTTTGATGTCATAGTTTTGCTTCATATTATGTTTTATTTTGTCATGTTTGGCTATTATCTCTTAGAAGTCTGTTCTTTTCTAATGAGAGAGAGACAAGGAGTGAATCCAGAAGGGAGGGAGTGTAGGAAGAAATTGGGAGGGGAAACTGTAATCAGGATATATTGTATGAAAAAACACTTTCTTTTCTTTTTTAAAAAAAATTATTTGTATTTTATGTGCGTTGGTGTTTTGCCTGCATCTATGTCTGTGTGAGGGTGTTGGATCTCTGGAACTGGAGTTACAGACAGTTGTAAGCTGCCATGTGGGTGCTGGGAATTGAACCCAGGTCCTCTGTAAGAGCAGCCAGTGCTCTTAACCACTGAGCCATCTCTCCAGCTCCAAAGACTTTATTTTCAATGAAATAAAAACTGTAAAATAAAACCGTATGGACAATGTGCAGGGAGGAAGAGGGTCAGCAAAAGGTGAGGATGGTGGATGGTGGGTAGTGGAGGATACTGGGGGAAATTTCAACAAGGTACAATGAAAATACAATCAAATCCACTGTTTTGTATGGTATCTTGAATTAATTTAAAAATAAAGCAAAAACAACAGATATATAATTGTGATGGTTTGAATGAGAATGGCCCCCATAGCTTCATATGTTTGAATACTTGGTCAGCAGTTGGTGGCTATTTGGGAAAGATTAGGAGATGTGGATATATTGGAGGAGGTGTACAACTGGGGGTGGGTTTTGAAGTTTCAAAAGCCCCCTTGGTATGTGGTTTTGTCACAGCAATAAAAAAGTAACTAAGACAGTAACTATAAACAAATACCTATAAACAAAAACCTTAACTGTGAAAACCAAAAGAGCACATTTTGAGAACTATAAAACACAGAAACAAATAGAACTCAGACGTGTGGCAAGAACAAGCTATGCTATGACCTAATAGAACTCCATGTATTAGTTATTTTTCTATTGCTGTGATAAAACAACACGACCAAGGCAACTCAGAGAATGAAGGGTTTATTTGGGCTTATGGATCCAGAGGAATGAGTCTATCAACATCACAGCAGGGAAGCATGGCAGCTGGCAGACATGGTAATTGGAGCAGCAACTGGGAGCTCACTTGGGTCTGCAGAACTGCAAAGGAAAAGCAGAGCATGCACTGGGAAGTGGGGGAAGGCTTTTGAAATCTCAAAGCCTTCCTCCAGTGTCATGCTTCCTCCAGCAAGGCTAATCTTCCCCAAGCAGCTCCATTAACTGGGGACCAAATATTCAAACATCTAAGTCTATGAGGTACATTCTCATTCCAACCACCACATTCCACAAAGACAAAAATAATCTAAGCAGGAATTGTATCAGTATAATTAACTGCATTAGAATAAAAAAGAGAACCAGTGAGATGGTTAGCAGTTAGACACTTGCCATCAAGCCTAGTGACCTGAGTTCAATTCCCAGGATGTACATCCTAGGAGGAAAGAACTAATTTCCCAAGTTGTCCTCTGATCTCCGCATGCACACCATAGTATGCACAATTCACATGCATACATACATACATACATACATACATGGACATGCACGTACAAAATGAATAAAAATAATAAAATAAAAAATAAAAGTAATTTAGTAAGTACTTAATTTTATTAATTAAAATAAATAATAATAAAAGTAATTATTATTATTTATTTTAATGACTCATGTGAAACTCTCAAAGATGAAGAATATTATTTTAAAATAAATAAATAATGAAGGAGAAAAAGTAGATAATTCTGTCAATATGTTGAAAAGATGTAAGGTGGGAAATCAGCAGCTTATCCTAACAGGCACTAATAGAAATAAAAGGGACTAACAAGTATTGAAAAGATCTTTTAACAAAAGTCAATGAGCAATCCTCATTCTAACCACAAGAAAGCCAAAGACACTTCTGATAAAACCAGAAGCAAGTCAGTGTCACCTATAACCTTCCCCTACACTCAAGAATATTTTCAGCTGGGCAGTGATGGCGCACGCCTTTAATCCCGGCACTCAGGAGGCAGAGGCAGACAGTTATCTGAGTTCAAGGCCAGCATGGTCTACAGAGTGAGTTCCAGGAGAGCCAGAGCTACACAGAGAAACCCTGTCTCAAACCCTCCATCCAACCCCCCCCACCCTGCCCCCAAAAAGAGAGAGTATTTTTAGAGATTATACTTGCAGTAGGACAAGAGAATGATTAGCATAAATTAAGAAAAGATAAAATTATTTACATTTATGATTAATATGATTGTGTTCTAAAATACAAGGAACTATCTTACAAATTAGAAAGTTAAACAATTAGAAGTGATCATACATAAGATAAACACAAAAAAGTCAATAACTTCCCTCTATTACAGCAAGTTTTGAAAACTGACACACTGAGAGCTCCTGTGCTAATATTTATACTATTGTTTTTATTTTTGCTTAAAAGGACATAAATTACTGGTCCATGGGGGAATCAAGGTATCACAATGAAAAAGTGCATATTAGTCACTAATTAGATCATGTTATTGTCAATGTCTCTTTAATATTTACTTTTTTTCATTATATTGATTTTTCTGTTTAGGTACAAACCCAAATGAATTTTATAAATTTAAATCTTGCCTGGCAGTGGTGTCACACGCCTTTAATCCCAGCACTTGGAATGAGTTCAAGGCCAGCTTGATATACAGAGTGAGTTTCAGGACAGCCAAGGCTACACAAAGAAACCCTGTCTCGAAAATAAATAAATAAGCAAACATGGTATCTCTTTCCTTGCTCTCCCACTCTGTTCCCATTCCAGGTCGATCCTCCCACTCCCCTAAGCTCTCATGCCCCATCCCTTGCCCCCCACCCCCAGTTTGCTCATATAGATCTCATCTATTTCTCCATCACTGGGCGATCCATGCATCCTTCCTAGGGTCCTCCTTACTAGCTAGCCTCCCTGGAGCTGTGGATTGCAGTCTGGTTATCCTTTGCTTTACATCTAGTATCCACTTATGAGTGAGTACATACCATGTTTGTCCTTCTGAGTCTGGGTTACCTCACTCAGGATGATTTTTTCTAGTGGGATTGGGACCTGTCTCTAGTACATGAGCCGGCTTTTTGAAACCTAGTGCCTATGGTGGGACACTTTGCGCAGCCTTGGTGCAGGGAGGAGGGGCTTGGACCTGCCTCAACTGAATGTACCAGGCTCTGCTGATTCCCCAGGAGACCTTGCCTTAAAGGAGGTGGGAATGAGGGGTGGGTTGGGGGGAGAAGGCTGGGGGGCGGGAGGAGGGAAGACAGGGGAATCTGTAGATGGTATGTAAAATGAATAGAAAATCTCTTTATAAAAAAAGAAAATAAAAATAGATAAACAAACAAACAAATTTAAATCTTTATCAAACCCAGACTTCTAAACTCTCAAATAACTTCTTAGATCTCTCCTTTTCATATGTCCAAGAATAGCATCTACCTTGTTTTTAGTGAGGTGTTCTACTCTCTCTTAGGTCATCTTTTATAAATCATGGCATCTTCATAATCCAAAGTTCATTTTACTTATCATCTTGGTTTGAAACATTTTTGTAATATGCACTTAGGACAATGGATCACAGGAATCATGATCTACTGCTATGAATTCCATCCTTTATATTTCAGTGATGCAGAACTAAACTCCAATAGTGTTCAGTGCATTACAGCTCTATCAAAAGCAGTGCAATAAGAACATTTTAGAAATCACCTATGACTAATAGCATGTGAAAAGTCCTGTCATAAAAATTGGAAAGATGGCCCAGTAGATGTTTGGGGCTAGAGTTAAGAAATAAAATTACATCTCTAATTCATTCCATTCACAATTTTTAAAAACACAGAGACACCAACATATGGGGACTGGTAAAAGCTTGTTTTAAACATTTTAAAATTCTTTTAAACTTTTAAGTGCAAAATACTAGCCCACGCACGAAAAATCTAGAAAACACAGGGAAAGACAAGGGATAGAATGGCCCGAAAATGTCAAACATCTGCAGAGAAAGACATTATGAACAAAGTGAAAAAAATGAATAGATAGAGATGTATGACATGTTGATGTAGGTGTAATGTCTGAGAAGAGAACAATATATAAACTGAGCTCATTTTCTCTTAAAAATGTGAGTGTGAAGCTTCAGATAAGACGAAGAAATAGGAACTGCTACCATGTCATCTGGTAAAGGAAAAGAATCAATCAATAAAAGAAATAGTGGGTTCTGTTCCAAAGAGAGAAAAAAATTCACAAAGGTAATGATAGAATAGCTAAAATGTACCAAGAAAAAGATGAATATGCCAGGTGTGGTGGTGTAGTCATATAATCTCAGCTGTTGGGAGGCCGAGGCAGGAAGATTAAGAGTTCAAGGCCAGTCCCAAGAACACAGTGAGTCAGAAACCAGCCTGGGGTACATGAGATCATGAGAGAAAGATGGTGGAAGGAGAAAAGGAGGAGAAGAGGGAAGAAATGAAGGGGGGGGAAGAAGCCAAGGCAAACACAGCTCCAGGGGAAAGGCTCAGTAGTGGGGGGAAAGAGAAGCAGAAGCCTCATCCAGAAGGTATGCTAAGTAGTCCAAGGTAAGCAGAACAACTGTCAGTCCTACCTCCAGGACAAGCCCGGGGCGCTCCTAAACCTCAAACCTAGATGTGTGTTTCAACCAGACAGTGACTTCTCTGGTGGATAGGTCACAAGTAGAGAGGGATTCCATTTTCTCATTACATGACTTGTAAGGCAGTGGGTAAGCTGCTGTCTTGAGGTGAGAGAAGCTACTGTTTATAAAGTAGCATGGGTACCTGAGAACAGGGAATATCAAAACTCCAGAAGCACTTAGAATCCTAAATATCATGACCAAAGAAACACCTCACCATGCCTGACATATTATAGTCTATATGTCAAAAACACCAAGTAAAATAAAAACAATATTAATAGGCTTCAGGGGGAAAGATACCTTCCTTACCTTCAAAGACAACTGAAACAAACAGAATCAGATCTCATTATCAAAAAAGTTAAGAATGAAAATAGTGGGGCTGAAGACATAACACACTCTCTTCCAGAGGATCTGAGTTCAGTTCCCAGTACTCAAGTTGGGTGGCTCATAACCACCTCTAATTCTAGCTCCAAGGGGTATGATACTCTCTTCTGGCCTCTGCAAGCACCTACTATATGTCACATACACAGATACACACATACATTTTTAAGAGCATGTATAGCAAAGCATAATATATTTTAGTTACTAAAATTAAATAATTGCCAACCAAGATCACTATGCCCCCACCAAAGCTATCTTTTAAGAGTGATGGAGAATATGTATATTTCAAGGCAGCAGAAATTAAGGTAGTTATGACCACTAAAGCCAGCACTAGAGAAGAAATGTGAAGGGGTACTATACACAGAGAAAGAAGATAGTTTCAATCATAAGAACACAGTGAGAAAAATTTCATGAGAGGAAGAGATGAACAGAGGAAAAGTAGAAAGCAATCAATCATGGCCAACATACTACAGCAGCACCCCCCAATTCCAATCAGAGAAAAAAAAAAACCAATAACCTATCACAAGAGCAACGAACATAATTACAAGAATTAGAAAACAGCTCTCAATAATTGCCTTAAACAGATATAGTCTCAACTTACCTGTAAACTACAATGAAAAAAAAAAAAGTCCCCCATGTGTTGTCTCTAGAAACCACACCTCCCAGACAAGGAGAGCAGGGACTGAGAGTCAAAGGGTAGAAGTCAATCCGTCAAGAGGATGGATGCTAAAAGCAAGATGGAGTAGCTAATCTGCTGTCTGATAAAGCAGGTTTCAAGGGGAAAATGGTCAGAAATGATAACAAACAACACTACATATCAACAAAGGGAACACTTCAAGAATTGACTATGACAATTGTAAATATATTTGCACAAATGATGAGCTCAAAAATCCATAAAACAAATATTAGCAGGATAAAAGATCACATAGGGCCCTGACTGCCCCCCACACGGGCCGTTCCCACTCCATAGCTAACCTCTCCACCCAAACAAATCCTGTACATCCTTTTCTAGAGTCTAGCAGGGTAAGTCTACCTGATCCTCCCTCCACACACCATCTCCAACCCCCAGATCTACTCTCAAACTGCATCATTGGATCAGGATATACATCATACACAACAGCTAAGTCCCTTGCATCCACCAGACTTCATTCCACCTAAGCCATATCCAACCTCTAGGCCCAACCTGATCTGCATATCCTGTCTTCTACCCCAACCTGCTCAGTCCATATTAGACACATAACTAATAAAAGAAGTCCACATCTCAGATCTCATCACAAAACTACATACAATATGAAAGAGTAAAGCAGTGCCCCCCCAAACCCAACAATCACATTAAAAACATTTTCCAATATCCCTAATGAACATAGATTCAAAAATGCTCAATAAAATACTTGCAAATCAAATACAGACATACATCAAAAGGATGATCCACCATAACCAAGCTGGTTTCATCCCTGAAATACAGAGATTATTTAATATATGCAGGCCAATAAATGTAATAAACCATATAAATGGACTTAAAGACAAAAATCACACGATCCTCTCAATAGATGCCAAAAAAAAAAAAAAATCAACAAAAAAAAACCCTTTGGCAAAATCTACTGTCCCTTCGTGATAAAAGTCCTAGAGAATGTATGACTGCAGGGAAAACACCTCACCACAATAAAAGCAATATATGAGAAATCCATGGCCAACATCATCCTAAATGGAGAGAAACTTGAAGCAACCTCATGGAAGTCAGGAATGAGAGAGAAGTATCCACTACCCCCACTCCTTTTCAGTAGTGTCCTGAAAGTACTCGCTGGGACAGTAAGGCAGAAGAATGAAGTTAAGGGGATACAAATAGGGAAAGAAGTCAAAATATAACTATTGGCAGATAATATGATACTGTACATTAGAGATCCTAAAAGTTCTATCAGAAAACTTCTAGAAGTAATAAACAAATTCAGCAATGTGGAAGAATACAGAATCAACTTGCACAAATCAATGGTCTTTTTATACACAAAGAACACACACACAGAGAAGGAGGTCATGGACACAATCCCATTCACAACAACCTCAAAGAAGAAAATAAAGGATCTGGGAACACGCCTAACCAAGGCAGCGAACGACCCCTATAAGGAAAACTTCAAACCTCCAAAGAGAGAGACAGAGAAAGACACTAGAAAATGACAAAATATCCTATGTTCATAGATTGGTAGAATTAACATTGTGAAACTGGCCATTCTACCAAAGAAACATTTATAGATTCAGTGAAATCTTAATCAAATTTCCCATCCTACTTCTCAAAGAAAGAAAAAACTCTCCTAAAATTCATATGGAACCAGAAAAAAATCTGGATTGTCAAAACGATCCTGAGCGAAAAGAACAATGCTGGAGGCATTGCCGTTCTAGATCTCGAGATCCGTGACAGCACCATAGTAACGAAAAACAATATGGTACTAACACAAAAACAGACATGTAGACCAAAGGAATAAAATCGAAGACACAAACACATCAGCTATTTAATATTCGACAAAGGTGCCAAAAACATATGGAAAGCATCTTCAATGAATGGTGCTGGGAAAACTGGATGTCCATATGCAGAAGAATGAAATTAGACCTGTATCTATCACCTCGGACAAAAACTACCTCCAAATGGAACAGAGGCCTAAATGCGAAACCCAAAACACTGTAACTATTAGAATAAAACATAGGCAGCACTATACATAATACAGATATAGGAAAGGACTTCTTGAATAGGACTTCATTCGCCTAAGAAGGCCAACAATTTACAGGTGGGACTTTCTAAAACTGCAAAGCTTCTGCACAGCTAAAGAAACAACCGACTGGGTGCAGAAGCCTACAGAATGGGAGAGAATCTTTGCCATCCGATCTGAGGATTAATATTCAGAATATTTAAAGAACTCGCGATAGAGTCAAAAGAAAACAAACAATCCATTCAGAAAATGGGCTTGGGATCCAAACAGGGAGTTCTCAAAAGAAGAAATGAAAATGTCTGCAGAATGCTCAAAAAATGTTCATTGTCCCTAGAAGTTAGGGAAATGAAAATTAAAAATGCTTTGATGTTTCACCCCAGTCAGAATGAGAAAAAAAAAATCAATGAAACAACCTACAACAGCTGCTGGAGAGGTTTTGGGGAAAAGAGAGCATTCGTTTACTGTTGGTGGCATTGCAAACTGGTGCAGCCACTCTAGAAATCAGTGTAGAGACTGTTCAAAAGCTAAATGTAAATATAAACTACCACGTAATCCAGTTACACCACTATAATATGTCCAAAGTACTCAATATCCTACTCCACAGACTGCTGAGCCATGCTCATTGTTGCTTCCTGTACAATAGCTAGTAAACAGAAGCAACCTAAATGTCCTTCAGTGACAAATGACAAATGGTAATGAAAACGGGATACAGATACAATATGGAATGCTATTTAGCTAGAATAGAGAGGCAGAGGCAAATAGATACAGAGGAAGGAGGGAGGTAGACAAAAAATAAGAATGCTCCAAAATATCATAAGGAATCATACTGTTAAATATCTAAAATATCTATAACACACGTTAGTCTGTGTATACAAATACATACATAGTTTAAATGAAAGTTTCCATCTTGACTGACAATACTACCTCCATAAGCCAAAGACCATCTACCAAAAACCTCAATATGAGGCTCAAAAAGCCCTTCTGAGTTATTGGGCAGTGCTGTCCAAGAACCTTCCCCAAACATTACAGACGATTTCTATTGTCCTGGCTTGTCTCCCAGAGGTGGAAGGAACATCCTTATTGGTGAAGACACTGTGCATTTCAGACATAGAGCCCAGAGACCCCTGAGCTGAAACTGATCTGAAACCTTCCTCCCTGGGGACTAGCTTTCCTGGTATCAGAAGCTGCCACGTGCTGGCTTCCAAAGGAGGGAGGCAACAAATAGTTCTACTTAGCATGTTGCATTGCTAAAAAAAGAGGGCATGTATCCCTCCATTTCTAACAGCCAGTGTTTTCCATCTATTTTGTCATGGAACTAGCATGCACTAATGTTTTCCCTCTACTGCAGAAGCATGCAGGCAGACAAAAGATATAATTATGTCCGAGAACTGTGCTTTAACTTTTGCTTACAGTTCCTGGATTTTAGCAGCAAGGTGATGTCCATCGCAAACATGATGCACCAGGCTGTCTTACTTAGACAGCACCAGGACTGATCTAAGTTGGGTAATTTCCCTGAGTACTAAATAAACAATACATTTCTGTGATAATTTCAATTCTAATCTAGATCTTATTATCTTAGGGAAAGAATGTCCAGAACAGCAGATTCTACGAATCTGGTGTGTTTCATTCTATTTCTCACAGTAATAAATTATCATTCTGGATTTTGTTTTCAAAAGGAAGTCCCACTTTATTCGATAACATGTTATATGGTCTGCAAGCCCAGCAAGGCTCAGTAACTGAGGAGCTGCAAGCTTAGACAAAGCTGCCTTTATTAGAGCTCCTCTTTCACCTTTCAGGATGTCAATGGTCAGCCCACTCTCAAGAGGGGATCAACTTACATTTGCATAAACCTATGCAGACAAAGTGCCCCCTCCACCAGGGCTTCCATCCCTTGCCTTCCCTCCCAGTCCCCCCACACCCCTCTTCAAGTACACACATGGCCCAGGCTCTCAACAGGGGCCTGACAAGGCCCCAATGGAGAGGGTGAAACACACTCAGTTGTAAATACCCCTTCCCTGCCCCCACCTTGCCCTCAGCCTGAGCACACAGGAGACCTAAGAACAGAGCTGAGACTGCTCTGGGTTAAAGGCAAGGAAGAGCCACAACTTAGAAAGACAAAACAGGGACAAACTTCAGCCTGGGATGTGGTGTAAATATAATGTAAATAGCCAGCATGGAAAAATAGTCTAATGTTAGCGCTGTGTTCAAAGCCACTCTCAAGAGAACCTAGCAAAACCAGAGAGTCAAGAACATGAAATGTATGTTACCTACATCAACTGTGTACCCCACGCTGGAGTTTCTTTTGAAACAAGGCAGATGAAATATGAATTAAAGAAAGAAAGCCTGTTTCCTGAGCCTCAAAAAGTTATGCTTTGTGGGGGGTGGGGACGATTTAACCAACTGAGACCCATTATTAGAAAATTATCTTTGAGCACACTGAGACTGACACAGATCCTAAAACTGTTTGATGGGAAAATCAAAATAGCAGGATATCCTCTGCGTCTCTAACATCCTCCCTAAAAGAGAAGAAACTAACTTCTCCCTGACCTGACCCCTGAGCTCTGCCAACTGTCACAGGCCAGGATCCTGCTCTTCTGAAAATGATTGAGAGCTGCAACCTTCCAGGGAAACACTGGGACCCCAGGAGGTGGCCTGGCCACGCCCCACACTAGTCTCACCAAGCACTTGCCCAAAGAATGTGTTACCTAACTTAAATGGTACCAGGCATGGGGACATAAAAATACATGCAGAGCACACAGGGCAACAAGAAGCCAAGAATGTTTTCTTCTGTGTCTGTTCTGTTCAAGAAGGGTTCTAAAAAAAAAATCAGAGTTACTTTATGGCCACAGCAATGACAACTATTATTGAACATAAATGCCCCCCATGGATAGCATTGTGTCATCAAAATCAAAGGCACCCCTGAAAGGCAGAACAGCACTGACTGACTGCCACCAATTAACTCCCAGGAGGAAACAGAATCACAAGTGTGAGGGAAGGAGAGAGGGAGGGAGGAAGGAAGGGACGGAGGGAGCGAAGGAGGAAAGGAACAAGGAGTAACACGGAGAAAAGCAGCAGATGATGCCAAGCAGGAGTGTGCCGGCCACAGTGGGCCTTCTCATTACTTCATTTAGTCTCCTTTGCTGCCCAGGTACAAACACGTCCCTGGGCGGCTCAAGCTGGGCGTGGCTTGATCTGAGTGCCCATGTGTGTGTTCATTGTACGTAACTGAGCTAAGGGACAACTTTCTGCACATTGCCTCTATTTTCTCAAGCAGCTTGAAGAACAGTTATTTTGGTTTTTTTTTTTTTTTAATAAGAAAATATAAAATAGGCTGTCTAAATTCTGTGTTTCTCTCCTCAGCCGCTAGTTTCTTATCTAGTTCTTTTAGGCAGCCCTCCAGAGACTTCATCCAGGCCCGTCCTCAGTTTTCATCTAACTTCTGACAGCTCGCTCAAATTGTTATTTGCAGCCCGGACATCGTCACTGAAAGCAGGATTAATTCATTCAAATGACAATGCGGTATCTGAATATCACACAAACACTTCAAATTCCATTTATTTTAAGTGGATCTGCTCCTGCCCTGGTCATAACAATCCTTTTTATCTTAGCAGGGGCAAGAAAATTTTTCACTTCATTTCCTATCATGTCATCCTTTAAAGTGCTATCAAATGAGTTCCTATACGTGAAGGACTTAGTAGGGTTACCATAGCCAACAACATGAAGCCAACCAGTCCCTGGGCCTACTACAGACATTAGAATACATATGTAAAAACCTGGAGCCAACCTAAATCATAACTAGACAGAAAACCACACCATTTCCTGGTCACACAGAAAGCAGGGTAGCATCCTCACATCAGTGAGGAAAATGTCATGAAGGCAGGAGAGATCATAACTGATGTGATACTTATAGTCCTGGGACACTTGAGAAATTATTTCCACAGGTTCCTTGCAGGAATGACAGAACTCTACACGGTAATCACTTAATAAATGTTAACCTTTATTATTCTTATTCTTATTATTTATTAAATGACACTGAAACATAGAAGAATGCCCCAGCAAAACAAAAGTTAATCAAAACCCATCAACACTACATTCTGGGTACTTAAAGGTACTCACACTTCTTAATTAACTGCTGCTATATGCAAGAATAGTGTAGCTGCTTTGCATAAACTCTCTAGTTCAAATCTCACAGTCAGCCTTATCTGCACCATCATCTCTCATTCTGGAGTGGAGGTATCAAACCACCTCATTTGGGACCTAAATATTTTCCACTCAGTACATGTTCAAATTAATCACCTGCTGCTTTCCCCGTACTTTTCTTTTTCCAAACCTTTCTTAAAAATCAATATTTATTTTTGATAAATAAGAAAACATAAATGAATAACAAGTACAAAAAGTATCGCTCGTTATCTTTCATCCAAATACAACTCTTAGTACTACTGGGTGTATATAGTTCCATAGATTTTAGTGTTATTTTTAAACATGATTTAACCCCCCCCCCCATATGTGATCATACTCTAAATACTGCTATCTGACTTACCTTGCTCACTTAACAATGTTTGATGAGTATCTTTTTCTAGCAATACTGAGTTCCATCAGTACATTTATCACACAGCATGGACATTCTTTAAACTACTTAGTCAATTCAGTGTGTTGAACACTGAAGTTGTCCCCAATGTTAACTACCTTAAGACAGTGCTGACAAGAACAGCCTTGCACATTCAGTCTTTGGCCAATTATTCAGTTATCTCCTTAGGACAAAAGGTTTGCATATTTTAAGGCTTAATGATACGTATTGCCAAATGCCCACCACCAGAGTGGGAAAGGATGCATTTTGCTACACCATCCTTGATGACAGAGTGTGGGGAGGACATTTATATTGACCCCCCAATTCTTTCCTAGTTAAAAATACATTCAACAAGCCTTCTGCAATGGGCTTCACACAGTTTTCCAGACTTATTGAGTCCTATTTCCCACACTCTCCACTCTAAGAAGGCTATTTTGACTACCATAAGGTTTCCTAAATTAATGCCTTTCTCACATCATTTCCTCTCGACTCTGGTCTCACAGAATGCACTAACTTCCCTCCCCCATTCAGGACTCCCTTTCAGTGGCTCTGTCCTCCCTGGAGCTTTAACTGACTCATGGAGCAGCCATCAAAGCCTGTGCCTCTTCTATGTTCTGAAGGCACACAGAATGTAGGCTCCAAATAATCTTGGGATCTAGTTTTGGGGTTTTTTGTTTGTATGTTTTTTATCTCTACAACTAGATTATAAACCGAAGGATAGGATAGTTTCTTTCTTCTTCTATTCTTTCTTTCTGGCATGAACATAAATCTTTATTGATGATGCACAAATAAAATTGATGCAAATGGCAGAAAGGAGCCTACTTAGGATGAACTGGTTCACTGTCACTTAAGCAGAGGAAACAGTAAAAATATTTCAATCTAGGCATTAAGATAAAAAGCAACAAACATGTTTTCAGGACAAGTAGTGATATTCATTCAACCAACTGAAATCTGAAGACAAACTCGGTTAAATACCAGTATCAATGATACAGTATGATATTCATTATTCAAAATTGGCAGCCAAAAGGATTCCTTCGCCATATAAACAACGTGGAGAAAAGGAACAGTTTACAAGGTGTGCTGCTGCTATCCTACAAAGCCACCACGTTATTCCTGGCTTTGGGGAAACATCCGCTCAGTCAGTTTGGCTGCGACTTTTCCAACTTTTACTTTCACTAGAAAATCATGGTGGCTTTCTATTCCCAGAACCTTATCAGCACACACTTGAAATTCTTTTAAAAAGAAAAAAAGCGAATCCTCACTAAAGTGATTCTGAGCAGACTCATTCTCTTCCCATTTGAAATTGTCATTGATGTTCTCGATAATTATCAGAAGTTTCAGAATGACCTCTTTGTTCTCCTTCTTATTAAAGAGGGAGCCCAGTGAAGATGGTACCTGAGCCCTAAGCAGTTCTCTAGTCATGGCTGGATTTTCAGCCAGATTCAAAAGGAGTTTCAAAACCTGAAGTTTGGTTTCTTCATTTCCTGCTGAAAATAAACGAAAAAAGTCTGAAATGGAATTAGCAAGTATGTGCTGATACTCATTAGTAACAGTCATATTGGTAAGCAACCTGAGTCCAGCCAGCTGCACAGAGGAGTTCAGTCGAGAAGTGACTGTGTCATCACACACTTGATTCATGTATATCTTAAGCCTGCGCTGATTTTCCGCATTCACACTCAAGTTATTTAGGACAATTAAAGCCTTTTCCTTAACAATGGGATCCCGAGTATTGAGAATCTTTGCAACAATTGGGAGACCACCCAAATCACGAATAATATCTCTGTTAAATGCATAAGCAGCATTATTACCTAGAGCAATTAAAGCTGCTTCGAGAATATAAGGCTTTTCAGACATCTCAACCAAACAAAGTACTTTTTGTAACTCTTGAGGGGACAAAACAGTATCATCTGAATTAGGAGAAGCCCTTTTCTGGACAGCTCTCCGAGCCCTCGTAGCCCTGGCTCTTGCCCTGGCTCTGGCTCTGGTCCCTGCTTCAGTGCCAATCCGGGCCCAAGGTGGGTACCAAACTATACTCTTGCTCTCGTTACTGTCATCATCATCATCAGACCAGTCGTTATACCTGGCCCCAGAACAGTCCCCAGCATCATCCACATCAGCAGCACCACTCTCGGCCATTTTCTCCTTGGTCTGCTTTCTTCCTCGGGCCAATCTGTAAATGCAATAGCAGGCCCCAGCCCCAATCACCAGGCCTGCAGTCACCCAGCCTACTTTCCTGGCGTAGCCCATGCAATCGTCCCTGACAACGGCAGGGACCAAGAAATAGAGTAGTCACTCCAAGTAGGGGGAGCCGGCTACGGGCCTGAGGGCCGGCCTGTGGAGAACGATCTTCTTCAGTCACTTCAAGGCTACAATAACTGGTTCTGGAGGTCAACCTAGAAATGGAAGAAGAAAAGAGGGTTCGGCTTTCTCTTCTCTGTGTGCTGCCCCAGAGGGGCAAGAAAGTAGTAATTGAATTCTGGATAGGGAATACAGATCGTCGACAAAAACCTCTATCTCCCTCATTTCCCTCTCTCCCTACATGCCTCTTCTCCCCCACCCACCCACCCCGCCCTGCTCCCATCCCCAGTTCACTCTTGCCTCTAAGCACAAAGTCAACGGCACCCACAAATGTTGCCGGGCTCTCATCTGTCACATGCTCCTGTGGTACCCCATGGGATGAGCAACCTTACACTAACCTCCTGGAAACAAGCAGTTGGCCCCTTCTTCCTTTCCTGCGAAGTATTGCCACACCCAATAATCTTTTTGATCTGCAGAGATACCAGAAACAGTGAAAAAATGAAAGCTTGTTGCATGGACTGTATATTTTATGCTTTCCTAATTTACCATGCAGGTTGTTGGATTTTTGTTAAACCTCACTGTGCCATCCATCAAAACATGCACAGAATTAGCCCCCTCCCTAGTCTGAAATGGGTGGATGTAAGGAAACAAAGTAGGATTGAGTGAGCCTGGCCAAACCCAGACTGATTTCTAACCCCTCCCCCATTCCAGGCTGCCCCCACGCCCACACCGACCTCTGCTGATCCGGGGAAAGTTCCTCCCTTGCTTCAAGCAGTGCCACCTGCTACAGCAGACCTGCAGGATGACAGATCGAAAACATGGACACTAAGTGCTGTTGAGAGAAAAGGATTATGAACAAACTATCTGATAGGTTTCCCTGCTGTCATCCCGCCCCCCGCCCCCACCCCTGAGAGCACATTCACACACACATACACACACACACAGCGCACGCCATTTCTCCACAGTTCGGGGAGTGTGAGAA
This sequence comes from Peromyscus eremicus, assembly GCF_949786415.1. Classification (NCBI taxonomy): domain Eukaryota; kingdom Metazoa; phylum Chordata; class Mammalia; order Rodentia; family Cricetidae; genus Peromyscus; species Peromyscus eremicus. The sequence goes on along the minus strand of NC_081439.1, from coordinate 82,446,160 downwards.
ACACATTTAGACTCGAATCTAAACCTAGATTACCTTTTCTGGTTTTCCCCCTTTTCTACCCCCGCCGCTCCTAGGGTCCCCAGATGGTCTTACCCTCAAATCGACCTTCACCGATCTGGTTAATTTCCTTCCTCTTCTCTTGCCTGGCGTGGTACCACAACCTACGGAAAGACTGGGCACCCGGGAGAGACTTGGACCCACTAGACACAGAGCCACGGTAAAGAAGACACGGCCACAGGCAGAAAGACGGGAAACAGCCGCTACAGAGTGCTTGGTGGACGGACCAGTCCCCAGAGAACGAAACTCTTTCCTAATTCGGAGGCCTGGTTGTTAAAGGTTTCCCGCCCGATATCTGGCTCAGGGTTCGGCTGATACATCACATTGCACCCCACCACGCCGGACCCCATGTCCAGTTTTTCCCCCGCCGGCACAGTCCTGGTGGACCAGGGGCCAACACCCAGGCCACAGCTCCCTTTCCGGATTGCGGGCCTCAGCTCGCAGCAGATTCTCATCTGATTTCTGGGCGCCTGCCCAAACACCCCCTACTCACTGTTTTGCAGCATCGAAATGGGCTGCGGGCGGGACGTATATCTTGGAAAGAGGGTGGCAAGTGGGAGAGACGACGTCGGCGCCCCCGGACCTGCGACGGCCTCCGCCCTCCACTCTCCACCACCCCCACTTTATGGAATATCCCAGGTACTGACCTGCAGGGATCTGGGACAATTTCTTTTCCGCCTCCTTCTTTCCTCGGTTGCAGGCCCGCCCGCCCTCAGGGTAATAGGGAGCTGGTACTCAGACGGGAACAACGACCAGGACAAGAAGGACTTCTGCACACGTCAGCTCTTGGTCACGTGAGAGCGACGTCATCCACCAACTCGGATCCCCACTTTCCCCTCCCACCAGCAGTGCGGCAGAAGAGGACCCGCCCCCCTTCATTCCCTCCCCCATACTAGGCCTTGTTACTCTTTCTTTGCGGCTAATCCCGTTTTCCTCTAGTTGTGTTTCCCTTCCTCCAATTACCAAAACAGGACAGCATCCTCCCCTGGGGCTACTGGCCACTTGTACTTTTTTTAATTGACTCTTTCTTCCCTAGACGCCTGGGACAGCAGCTTCTCCCTCTCCCTCCCCTCCTCCCAGCTATGAATATCTACCATTTCCTCTGACATATAGTCCTAGACCTGAAATGAACAAGCCACCAGAAAAGGAAAGCTGGAATAAGAGTGTATCTTTTACTTTTTAAATACTTTTTTGGCTGTTTTCTCCTTGGCTTCCCCTGCTCACAGCCTGCTTCCTATTTATGAGGGGAAAAATAGGAATAGAGGTGGGAGATCAATGTTGGGTGATGGTCTCAAAAAGTCCCACATTTCTCACTTACCGGAAAGTGTTACCCGCTTTACTCAAAGGAATTTTAATGTCTTCTGGGGCCTATCACATAACACAGCTGAATGGACATAGCACAACTTGAATGAACTAATCAGCCTGCCTGAGACTACGGAAATCTTCTGACTAAGCAACAGGCTTTGAAGGGCACAAGTTAAACCAGGAGGAGGCTTGGGCTCTCCAAAGCCAGGAAAGATGGAGGAGAAAGTAAGTCTGTTAGATAAAAAGGTACACACACTGATACACAAAGAAATCTACTGGGGTACAAACAGAGAACAAAATCTGCAAATGAAGTAGTATTACAGGAACACAAAGACCGACACAAACTTGACTGTATTTGGCATCTGTCAATGAGTGCACTGGTTAGCTTGATGAGCACAATACTTCACTTGCAATTTTAACTTTCAAAGACAGAAAAGGGACTGAAGTAATTACATTTTCTCATTGTTTAAGTGAACCAGGTTTGGTTTCAGTTGCTGGTTGCCCAACAAGACTAACTTAATACATACTACAAAAGCAAATACCACGATACGGCGTGTGATATAGCTTTCCTAAATATGAGCTTTTCAGTGAGAACTTTCTTAGTAGTTTAGAAACAAGGTTGGTGTCTGAGTACAGGTTTCAAAATCCACAGAAAACACGGGCGTAAATCAAGAGTACAGAGAGTTTAGGAACAAGCTAATCTCTGGGAAAATTTGTACCACTGTAGCTTCTAGAAAGCACAACTGAGATGTGATTTTGAATTTAGCAAACTGAGCCAAATCAACTGTATGCCTCTGTATTTAGAGAAAGACCACGTGCAACAAAGAGACTTATTCACACACAAAAAGGGTTTCCGAGGAAAATGTTAACCGTTCCGTCAAGCACTGTCCAGAAGAGAGGAAGTTCTGGCTAAGGTGAAGGGAAAAATCATCCCCATAATATATAAGAATACTTCAAACTTCCTAAGCTAAAAGTCACTTCTTAAGATGAATGAATACCTTTGCTCTGATTCTAGGGTCATTAAGCAATCTTCTGAAGCTGTGACTTCCCAAGCCAGAGCCTGCCTGCAGGGAGAGAATGGACAGGTAAGACAGGCAGAAAGCTCTTCTACTCCCTGACTCTTGTACTTCTCAAGGTAAATTAGTTTTTACTCCTGTTGGAACATAGCTTTCATTGTAGCATATTTAACAAAAAGAGAACACAGAGAGAGACTGGTGAGTTCACCATTCAAATCTTGGTTTATATGTGTATCGCTGAATGAGAGTCTATCACTGGCAGAAGCATCCACTCTCTGTTTACAGACAAAATCTGGGGTAGATGGTGCAACACTCAAGACAACACCCTGAACTGTATATGCAACCCTAAGGAATCCTGTCAGGGAAGCCAGGTGGCTTTGGTTCCAAGGATAACATAACGCATTGTCATTTCATATTGTATCTTTGTAATGATCAGAGGTAATAGAGAAATTACGACTCAGGTGTGCTGTGGTAGGCAGGTTCCCAGCATCTCAGTGACAGCTAATCAAAGGCTCATTATGCAAAATAATGAAAGAATGCTATACATTAGGACTAGGGATGTGGATTAAGTGTCCAATAATACTCATTGCTCTTGCAGAGGACCCAAGTTCAGTTCCTAGCACCCACATGGGGGTGTGGCTCACAATTGCCTCTAACGTCTGTTCCAGGGATCTGACCCCTTTTTCTTACCTTAACTGCATAAGGTGCCACACTGACAAACAGGAACACACATATCACATAAATAAAAAGTAAAGTAACAATTTTCAAAATAAATCACCATTTCAAGCAATTTACACTTCATACGAAAGGAAGGAGGTGAGTGCATTTCACATTTAACACACTCTGTATTTCCCTAGCAAAAAGATGGGCATTGTGCCCAAAATACACCACACAGAAGCTCTCCTGCTAAAATTTCAATCTCAAGCAAGGAGATAAAAACCCCAAACCAGGTAAACTTATGTGAAACAATCATCTGTCAGTGTCTCCTTCCTAGATTCCTAAAAGCTGACCTTGTTCTGTAGCATTTATTCTCTATGTTAACCAAACTTGGATAAGCTGCTTGCAATGAGACAGCTTGACTAAACTACAATACCTCATCAGGGAACACAGTATTCAAAGGACTATAGCTTTTCAAATGCCAACCTTCTCTCTCATCCCCCTCCATAATCCATAGTGTTACCAACCACTGATCCATTTTTAGTTTTGGATACTTTTAGGTCATGTGTTATGCATGGCCACCAAAAGGTTTCCTTGGGAAGTGACTTCACAAGCCTTTGTTTGTTTGTTTTTACAGGCTCCGAAAACATTAAACAGACTTGCCTGGGCACTTAAGCATTTTCCTTTTTCACTTTTAAGACCATGTATCAGATGTCTACTATGTCCTCTAAAAAGCATTTGTGGGTGCATATAATGGAGAACCAAGTGGTTTTAAGTCACAGCCCCTGTGCTTGTTGGTAAGGACTATGAATTAAAGTGACAAAGACATAAAAGAACTGAGAAGGTTCATTCTTTAGGAAGTTTTAGACAGGGCGTGGATTAAAACTAGAAGGTTCTGATAAACTGAGAGACTGGTGCTTTCTTCTGTGTTTTGTACTGAAATGACTGGATGATATACCAAAGGGGAGAGACATTTTGTAGCAATGAAGAGGAGGAGGCGTGAAGCTTTTGTCCCTGAAACTTGATAAAATGTGAAAATGAGCTCACTCACATTGCTGAACCAATCACCTGCCTTTATTAAGCTCTGCATATTTCTTAGTTCTTCCTCATGTTTATATTCAAAATAAACAGGAGTCTCTTGTGTAAGTTCATAGTGGCCAAAAGCTAAAATCACAGTTTAATCTGAGTGTTTTGTTCCTAAGTTTTCGGAGACAGAATTCACTTATCTAAGACAATCACAGAAAGACAGCATAAGGGCACGGTGGCAAAGCAAACAAAGTAGAGAGGTGGGGGAAATGGGACATGGTGTTGGTAAAAGAGCCTGGTTGTTAGGAAAACTGGGGAGGAGTGATATGTTCTTCTATTTGCCAACAAGGCATTAAGCACTCCCTGGCTCACCTCCTGCAAGGGCCTCCTCCACACAGGGCCCCTCACAGGGAGGGCCTCCGGCTGGCTGGCGACTCAAATTTCAATATTCTAAGAAGGAAGCAGCCTGGGGGGGTCTATATTTAGAGTATGACTCCCAGCAGTGAACAGGTGGCTCCTGGGGACTCACTCTCGCATATTTTGTCCCTGAGTTCTGAGGGGTTTGTGAGGGTGGTACAGTAAAATTATTAGGGAAGGCAGGGAGTGAAAAGGCCTCTTTTGTCCTGGGGACTACTTGAGATCCTGTATTTCGTTCGTGTACCTATGAGAGGGGAGAGAAATTGATGTCACCAGTGTGTTGACAATCTACAGTCATCCACAGACCCTCATCCCCATTGTCAGTGGAAAATGCTGAAGACTCATCATTTATGATACGGTGACACAGTACATGAATGGCAGAACTAAGGAGACCTCACTAGTCTTATGGTGATTTGAAATCTTCACCTGTCAAGTACAACTCTCGTCAATGTGATAGCAGAGAGACCCCCAATTTCAGGGTGGTTCATGGGTTGCATCGTGAAACTATAGTACAGAATGTGAATCCCTTTGAAAAGCAGGTAATCTGTGATGTCACTAATTTGCAAAGTTTATCTAAAACCTAAATTGGTGTCTGAATAAAATCTATCTTTTGGGTAAGACTGAAAGTCATTATTGAACCTTGTACAAGATCTCAATCATCTGACACCTGTGAGTTCACTCAGGCTAAAAAAAGGGGGCAAATAAACGGCTCACACATCTAAAATGGTCAAAACTTGAACACTGACCTCATTACTGATCCATTTATGTTTTGTCGGTCATACTCAAAGCATGCTGGTTTTGTTTGTAAGGATATGTTTTAAAAAACTGTAAGATGCTATTTTACAGCTGCTATTTAAAAGAAAATATTTTTGGTATTGTACTAATTAACTTTGCCAAATCAGTGAGATCTCGCTATCAACTGGAAAAAAATCTTAATTTCTTTTTTACATAAAATTTAAACGATTGGAATTTGTTTATCTATCCAAGTAGAAATAGCTTCATTTTGTCTTATGATTACAAAATGATAGTCTATCCAATAGTAGAGATGAAATAAAACATAAGTGGATCAAAAGTGTTAATACAAATTCCACTCATATCTAGGATTCCTTTTCTGCTCCCTCTCCCCAACTTTGATACTGAGACTGAAAATAAAGAGGGATAGAATTAAAGAAATGGATGCAGGAGTTTGAAAGTCAACGAAAGGACCAGACAGTTCCCCCAAGAAGAAAGTGTGAATGCATGGTAATTCGAGAAAGTCAAACTCAAACACAAGAAACGGTAACTTCTGTTTTCTGGTATTGTTGTAGAGAAAAAGACTAACAGGGCCCCAAGTATTGGGGGAGGTACGGAGTCTACTGGCGCCTGCCGCACTGCTTGTGGGAGTGGAAATTGGGGGCTAGAGCTCACTGGTGACGTGGCTGTCACGTGACCGAGAGCCGCCTAGAGCCGAAGTCCTGTTAGTCGCCTCTGACTGGGTACCAACCCCCTATTACTCTGCAGGCGCGTGAAGGAGAAGGAAACTCGCTGGGACCGCACAGGTCGGTGGAAGCTGCTTGGAAGGTGATGGGGTGGGAAAGGGCCAAGAGCATAGCGCGTTCAAGTTCCGCAGATAAGGGCTATGTCCCTTTCTCACCTACTTTTTAAATACCTAGCCCCCGACCCACATCCCACCCTCGGTTCTTTTAATAGGGAGAAGTGGCGGGCTTCAGGTTGGGGTGAGAGGGGTGAACGGCGGTTGCACAAAATCCAAGCCAAGAAAGGCTCCACAATCCGGTCACCGTGTCCTGGGTGCTGGTCAGTCCACCGAAGCACTGCGTCCCCCACCCCCAACCCCCAGTCCCCTGTCCGTTTGCAGGTCTTTAGGTCTCAGCTCAAGCCTTGGCTAGAGAGGAGGGAGAAAAGCGCTTTGATTGGAACCTTGCTGCAGGTTTGAAGGTGGGATTCATTCCGAACCTAAGGAGGGGGTGGAAGAAGAGGGGGCTGGGATCTTTGCGGGCCAGGTCCTAGTCGCCCTCTCCTGGCCCCTTCTTTCTCCACACCCCCTCCCATTTCGGTGCAGGGAAAGGGGTGTGGCGGCCTTTGCTGGGGAAATGGCGGACGAGGAGGGGGCGGGGAGGCCCTCGTTAGCAAAGTCGGGAGGGTGTGAGAAATTATTTTTACTCAAAACTCCCAAATTCAGAAAAGCGCCTATCAGTGTAGTTAGATCTGTCCAACTACACTTTCAGTTCTCTATTGCTATCTACATCGCTTTTCGATTGTCCTTTGGCCAGGCTCCGTCCATCTATCACCGTGGAGGGAATACAGCGAAGACATCAGAAGAAAAAGGAATTCACTTGATGTTTGAGAGGTTGGTTAAAAAACATGCTATGATTTTCGGATGGGGAGGAGGAGGAGGAGAGAAAGTAGGTGGGTGGTAAAGGAGACCGCATGAGGTTAGCTGGCTCTGTCACCTGCCCACCTATCACATTACAGTCATCTCTCCTGGCTGACTCTGAGAATCCTGGAAGCATAAAAGTAGATCCTGAGGGTAGATATGGGAAGACAGAGAAGAAAATTGAAATCATTACCTAATAATCCAACTTTCTCAACAAGAATTCGAACTCATCTGTCTGGGCAGATATGAACCCAGTCACAGCTCAGAGCCCTAATGCTCGCTCTCTCTCTCTCTCTCTCTCTCTCTCTCTCTCTCTCTCTCTCTCTCTCTCTCTCTCTCACCCTTAGAGTCATCACAAGAATCACAGAAGCCTAGGAGAGGCTGAAGATTACTGGCCTGCACCGTTATTCACACAACCACTGAGAGTTCTCTTCAATCAGGTGAAGAAAGACCCTCTCCTTTCTGGCCCAAAGGCTCACACCCATCTAAGTATGGGTCGGGCCCGGGAAATGGGTTGGATGGCAGCAGGACTGATGATTGGGGCTGGTGCCTGCTACTGCATGTACAAACTAACCATGGGAAGACATGGAAGTAACCAATTGGAGGATGAGGAGGAAGATGAATGGGATGATGAGCAGAATCTGGATGAAGAGGAGGCAGACAATTGGTTTGATTTCACAACAATGGCTCGGCCCTGGAGTGAGGATGGGGTCTGGGATGAACCTGGGGCCCCAGGTGGGACTGAGGACAGACATTCAGGTGGTGGAAAGGCAAACAGAGCACACCCAACCAAACAACGACCATTCCCTTACGAACATAAAAATACATGGGGTGCTCAAAGCTTTAAATCCTTCAATTGTGCTCTTGACCTGACCAAGTGTGCTTCCATTCAAGGAAAAAAAATGTTCACCGAGCCCACAAATGCTGTCTTTTCCCTTAGCCACAATGTCGGTAGACATTTGGCCAGCCTCTCAGTGCTTGGAAATGGGATCCCCACCCCCCAGCCCACTGTGAGGGAGAAGGCATTGTGTGTCCCGGAAAATCCGAACACCAGTATGGGAAATCAGGGCCAGATTAAGATGTACATCGATGAAGTGTGTCCAGAGACCGTGTTACGTTGCTGCAAGTCATTTCTGCAGCAGGCCGGATTAGATCTGCTAATCAGCATGACAGTTATTAATAACATGCTTGCCAAGTCGGTTTCAGACCCGAAGTTTCCTTTGATATCCCAGGGAAGTGAATGTGCACAGGTTGAGGGTTTGGAAGCACTGATGGGTTTGCCTGAAAAGCCAGTGTTGGCAGGGGAAGTGCTGGCTGCCCAAATGCTGTCCTCATCCATGCTCCCCTTTATCAGAAGTGGGAGCAGAGAGGTGCTCCTGGAAGCCCTCTCCCCATAAGTGGCTGTCTCGAGCAGAAGGAGACCGAATCCACCCAGAGCCCGAGCAGTTTCCTGAGGGAGGGAAAGAAGCTGCAGAGGGTGCAGGCAAGGGTGCACCTTAGCCAGTGAGCTCCTCCTTGGGCGAAAGTTCCAACCCCTAAATGGAGGGCCACACTCTCCTTGGCCAGGCAGAGCTCCCCAGAGCCCTGGGCAACTTCTGGGTTTTGTAGTCTGCAGGTAAAACGCATTGTAAATTGCTCCCTTGCAGCCTTCCTCCTGCAGTAAAGGGTGGAGGGATCACCCTGTTGGCTGCTAGCTGCAGATAAGGAACATCAAATCACAGCATCACGAGTGCTGTCCTGTCTAAGCGGGACCACTTAGCAGAAATGACACCCACATGGGAGCTTGTGGCCAGCTTGCATCTGCTGCCTCTGCTTTGGTTGAAGTAGTTCCCCTCTCCTCTTTTCTACACTAGCTGATGAATGGCTAGCATGTTAATCAAAGAAATACACTCCCCTCCTGTCCGATGTACCGACTGACCCTCTTCCACCCGAGCCCCCACCTGTGTGTATCATCAATAAACTTGTGTGCTTTGATTGGCAAGAAAATGAAAAGGGGGCACTGGACTCATCTTTGAGTTCGCGGTCTGCACAAACAGGGAGACACAATACACCACTCAGTCCAGCTGTCTGGGGCCCCTGCTCCCTGACAGGTGCATTCACCAGTGCTCCCAGGAGGCAGGGGCAGAAAGGGACTGCTGGGCTCAGGATAAACAGGCTTCAAGAGAGGGGCACAGGGCAGGGTGGGGGCAGGGGTAGATTTAAGGTGTGGGTAGGGAAGTAGAGGAGACAACACCCTTGAAGCAGGCACCCTGGGGCCCTGAGTACAGGGAGCCCTTAAGCAAGAGGTCTTCTTGACTGGCCTCCTTGGGCTGAAGGCTCCAGCCCATGGCATTTCTCTCTGTGCATCCCGCAGTGGCTCTGTCACCCACCTGTGCCCATCTGGCAGAGGATTCTCCCAGGAGGGATTACCACTTGGCTGGCCCCTGCTTGATCCATGTCTATCTGTCCCCTTAAGGTGCTGTCAAAACCACTTCCTGCCTCCCTTCCTTCCTTGGGATCCTAAGCACTGCTTCCTGGCAGGGTGAGAGGGTTGGCAGCTGCTCCACTTTTGGGGAACCTCCTCTCTTCCCTAGCCCTTCCTAGAGGTGGAGCATCCAGGAACCCCCCACAAGGACAGTGGGGAGGATGCTGTCAGTGCTGTGCATGACTGGCCTGCAGAGATCCACACAGCCATGCTGTCTCTGAGATCCGCATACCCCTGCGAGGAAGAGGAGGCCCCTATGCACTGAGTCATGAGTTCACGCCTGCCCAACTCTCTCTCTCTCTCTCTCTCTCTCTCTCTCTCTCTCTCTCTCTCTCTCTCTCTCTCTCTCTCACACACACACACACACACACACACACACACACACACACACACCCTGCCCTTTTTCAAACTTCTCCCAACTTCCCTTAGCTCCTGCCTCACCCAGGCTAGCTTCCCTGCATGGTTGCCATGTGTGGGGCAGTGGACACCTTCTCAAAGCCATGGCAAAGCAGGAGGCACACGTGCTCCCCTTGTGAGTGCTCCCCTTGTGACGCCATGCTGCTGCTGCTGCTGCTGCTGCTGCTGCTGCTGCAGGACAGGTGTCATGTACTGCTGGATGTCCCTGGGGTGCTGTTCTGGGCCACTGTGCCCTGTGCACCAGTGGTCTGTGTGCACAGTGCCCTGCCTTCAGCCTGCTCTCCTCCGTGCATCTCTCCAGAGCTTTCATCCCCTCTTCTGCCTCCATGCACCATTTGAGTTCCAACTCTCCTGTTTGTACCCTGTTCCCAGCAGCATTCCGTGGTGACCAGTATGCTGGGGTGCCTGCCAGGCCCCTGAACCAACTCCGGGAAGTTGTCCAACCAAGAGTGGATACTGACCATCTCCAAGGTTCTGGGAAACTGGATAAAGCCAGTGGCCTATCATAATTATTGCCACACCACACAGCCATCACAGATTGTGCCTCAGGCTGCCTTGCCTGTCTTGTCTCCCAACAGCTGCTGGTGGAGTCTTCCCCAGCAGGTGGCCTCCCCTGCCCCCCACCCACAGTCCCTTTGAGCCCAGTGATCCACGTTTTGGCTGGGTGATGTACATTGAAGGAGGATTTTGTGCACACACCCGCATCCTCTTGTCCTGGTCCAGTGTGCCTTGCCAGTGCTGTGTTCAGTGACAGCTCACTGCTAGGCCTCTTTAACCTCAGCACAGAGGCAAGGCAGAGGCTCCTGTCCTTGCTGGAGCTCCTGGCCCAGCATGCGCCTCCCTACTCCTCTGCACATCACACACAGAACTCCAAGTTTCCGGTCGGTGGTGTGCCATGGTCCAGCATCTCCCAGGCACTTGAGGCTTGAACACTGCAGCTGTCTCCTAACTCAGCTAGGGCCTCAGAGGCTCCTAGCACACCTCCTGAGCAGCTGTGCCCCAGGAAAGCCACCTGCCACCAAAGCTGCTCCTCTACAAGCATGGTCCTGGTCCAGGTCGCCCCCTCCTGTTCATTTGCTGGTAGTGCGCTCCTGAAAACATGGCTTGGGTCTGGATGCAGAGCTTTCTTGTCTGTCCCCTCATTGCTTGACTGGTGGTCTCTTGGAGCCTAAGCAGGAGGCCCGTTTCACGGTGTGTGTGTGGGGTGTCTGATTCGGGAGGCATCTGAAGAGAGTTGTGAAACAAGACCCCTGGGACCCCATCCTGTTGGCACAGACAATGCAAGATCAAAATAGCTCTGGATCACAAAATGGGCCTGTCTGCTGCTGGGCTTTCCCACCCCAAACACTGAACTAGGTCAACCATGCTGCCCTGCCGCCCCCGGTCTACAGAGCTGTACCCTGCATGGCCTGAGCTGTCTCTTCTGTCATGTGAGCCCGCTGCAGACTGCCTTCCAGTTCCTGAAAGAGCTCTGGGCTTGCTGCTGCTGCTTCTCATGAGCACCTTCGTGTGTGGTGCCCGAGGGCACAGTTTCTCCACACTGGTTCTGGTGCCCTCCCCTGGCACCTGTTGTTCCTGGGGATTGTGTGCTTTGAGGCCCCTGTACTCCGTTCCCTGGAAACGCAGGCAGGATTGCAGCTTTCCTGTTGGTTATTCCACTCTGGAAACATTCACCCTTACTTAACTCTTTGTGTCACAATCACAGCAGTTTTGACTGCAAAACACTCATGTTTAAATGCTTTTTATGCACAAGTATTGCCGTCACCATGTCTCTCTCTGTCCATTAACACTGTCTGATTAAAAGACACTGGTAGGGTCTGCAGCAAACAGCAGTGTGTACTTGCTCCTGCTTTCCTTGTGGTGATGTGTTGGTGGGGAGAGTTTCTTTGGTGAATATTTACAAGCCTTTACCCTGAAGCCTCTCAGGACCTACTCCAGCCTCTGCGGAGCCTGTTGAGAAGCCCAATGCTACCGATTTTAGCAACATACTAAATTCAGCTGGTAGGTGTGAGGTTCAGGAAGACACTGAATCAGAGTCCAATACAGCCCTGCAGAACATAACTTTTCCCCTCTGCGCCAGATGTGGCATTTGTCATTTACAATCTGCCATTCTCCAGATATCTTTGCTCCAGGCCGAGAGCTTCATTTTTCTTGATTGAGTCTGTTTTCATGATTTTTTTGGGGGGAGGGGGCGGGGTGGTGGTGGTAATGGATCTCTTTTGACACTCTTTGATTACAGAATGTGTCCCCTTAATAGTTTTGTCAGCTATCTTGTGCCGTCTTATTTCAAGTTTTGACTTATGGATCTGCTAAGAAGTCTACTGTTAGGCTGGGCAGTCATGAAGCACGCCTTTAATCCCAGGAGGTAGAGGCAGGCAGGTCTCTGTGAGTTACCAGAGGACGATGTAGAGACTCTGTCTCAAAAGGCAAGAGAAAACAAACAAAAGCAAAAAATAAATGTTCTGTTCAGCGAGATGTGCTATAGTAATGTGATATGTCTTCTCCTGCACGGACAGTTGAGGGCCCTGCCGTCACTGGTTGAATAGTCCATTCATAGCCTAGTGTAGCATCTTTATCCACCAAACCCAGCATGTGTCTGTGGCTTCCTGACACTGAAGCCCCTTGAGACACACTCCTTTCTCCTAGGCTACTCTAGTTGGCTTGAGGAGCCTCAGCTTCTTGGGTGGCCCAATGCAAGTGGTATGTGTTTTGGTGAGGAGGGTTCCTTTAAGTGCTTGGGAACAGGCCTCTGCCTAGCTACTCTCTCAAGTATATTGGAGCCTGTGGGAAGCTTAGGAAGCATCATTCTGCTGACTTTAACATTGTGGGAAATCAGGCACTGATATATTTCCTCTGCCAAAGTCTTGTGTCTTCAAGACATATTAAGTTTCAGAATACTGTGCTGTTCTGCCATCATAAAAATTCTATGTGCCATATTATAGTCTAGCCTATGCAATTATACGTTTTCTAATGTAGTGTCAAATATCTATAAATACCCCCCAAAGTAGGACATAGAATTTTTTTATGCTGTCAGGTATATTGAAACAGCAAAGGTTAATTTTGCCAAGATCCTTTCCTTTTAAATTTAAAGGAATACTTATGGATTTCTTTTCCATTCAAAAATAAATTTACTAAGCAACAATTATTCTTGGTTGATATAACAGGTATTTATGTAACATTATTCTGTAGTCAGTTTCTTTCGGTAAACTCATCATTTTTACTATTTTGCCTCTTTATTCTCTCTGACTTCCTATGTAGATAAACGTAGTTTACAAATTATGGCAGTTTTATCTCTTGCTATCCAATAGTTCATACATAGTTCATTCCCTTTACTTATCTCTTTGCACTGTCAAGGACCTCCAGAACAAAGGCATTGATGCTGAAGTGCATATTTGTCTTCTTTCTGATCTGAACGGGCTCTGCTTCAGTGAAATGTTGATGTCTACTGGAGGTTTTTGAATAAGCAATGTGTCATGTATTTATGTAACCAAATTTATAAAACAGTAAAAAAATAAGTGTACTAGATCTCTGTATCGATCTAGATAATTCTCCAGTACCTAAGGTTTAGTGAAATACTCAATTTGCAGAAAGATGCAGCAAAATGACATTTATATAATTTTAAATATCTGAAATAATACTATATATTATTTTGGATACATATATTTCTAGAAAAATGTTAAATGGCCTACTGAAAGGTGTGCATCAATTTTGCAGTAACATTTGTGTCTGGAAGGAAATGTCAGAAAATGTGACCCTAACAATGCAAGCAGCTCAATTTTATTAATTATTCTTAGAGATTACAATGAAATATTACAGTATATTAATGTTTCTTATTATGTTTTACTTATACTTAGATCACCATAACTTTTCTCTGTACTCTTTTTTAATTAAAAAGAAAGCTATATTGTGTACCTAATACAACAAAAAAAGAGTGCCCTTATCTAAACATTTCCTCAAGAAATTTTAGAAAAATGAACATTGAAAAATGACCCTAAAAGATTCTCTCACATATCAGATTGACATCAGATTGACTTCTTATTCATAACACTGATTGTGAAATGTTAGCGCATGAATACTTCTAAATCCTTAAGAATACCCCTTCTTCTGGTAGTCTCTCCTTAAAAGTGCTTTATAATAACGGCTCCCAGTGAGACATGTCTCTATCATTACCACTGCTTAGTTCGCTTCCATTTGGACTTGGGCTGAAGTGTATGATTTGTGTGGATCAGTTTAAACTTTGGCAAACATATGCCAAGAAGCAGCTTCGATAGTACATTTTGAGTGAGGCGTGCGCTCTTCCTCCTCTGAAACCATCACGTGTGGAGCTGCCCACAGTAATCTGTGGCTGATGTAAAATGGAGATGAGCTATTCTAACTGAAAATACAAAGGAGTTGCCAGATAAAATAAGGGACTTCCGGTTAAATTTAAATTTCAGTTGAACATCAGCTAAATTTGTGTGTGTGTGTGTGTGTGTCTGTCTGTCTGTGTGTATCACAGATGTATGGAATATACTTTAACTTAAAATGTTAATTGTTCATCTGGAAATGAATTTTAACTAAGCACCCTTTATTTCCACTTGATAGCTACATCCCTAGCTACAGGAAACTAGCCCCCATCTGATCTGCTGGCTGACTCTAGCCATGTTAAATGACTTCAGGAAACAGCAGCAGAACTAACAAGGGAAGCCTAGCACAAATTACTGATCCATACACTAAAAAGCAATTAGAGTGACCGTTCAAAGCCACTGAGTTTTGGAGTGGTTCTTATGTACCAATAGATAACAGATACACCAAGCAAAATTGTGTTTGCTCCCAAAGTGCAGCTAATTGAGGCAGAGAGCATTTGATGGAACATAAAGGAAAATAATCTATTGAGTCTTGAGTGTGAGAACAGTTTTTCTAAGTGTCATAATACCCTTGACCTTGGAGCTTAGAATATTTCCAAGCAACTATTGTAGGCTGAACTAAAACAAAAGCCAACCTCAGATGTCCCTAGGATCTGACCACTTTACATAGAAAGGGGCAGGCTTGAAAAATTTACAAGTTACTCAGAGAGATACAGATAAATAGCCCTAGGGTGAAATAATTCTCTGTGGCTGATTTATACATTGTACTTGGCTTGGCCATAGCAAAAGACAGTAGGAAAATAGAACACAGCTACATGGCTCCCAAGACAGTCTGAAGTGACTGAGTGGATGTGAAGATAATCCCCTCACAACTCAGGAAAGATTTAGGTTCTATTTGTTGATTGCATGAATGGCTGTATGATTAAACTAAAATAATAATAGCAGATCGTGTCTTTGTCAAACTAATATCTTCAGGACTCTTACAATCAGAGATCTTACCATTCTGATGGAAATAAAGCACTGAGCTTTCCTTTTTATATACATCTGCATGCAGGTAAGTTCCAGTTTACTTTTTTATTGTGATCTAAAAGAAACAAGCTTTCTCTCCTAGATGCTGATAATCATGGAAGTTATTTAGATGGATATAAATGCAACTCATTCTTGAAACATGTAATCCTAGAACTGGAATCATCTTACATAGTTTTAGAAAACTGTTTCCAAATCCCTGGTAGTTCACACAGGCATTGGACTTAATGGATGGAGGCCTGACGCATGAGGTGCAGACGACTGTAAGTGGCAAAAGAAAGAGCACCCACACCCACAGCAGAATGTTTATCACTGTTTTACGGAGTACAAAAGGAATAACTATTGCTGTAATATTAGTAAATAAAATTAAATTGTTTATACATTCAAGTTTAGTTCAGCTATCATACTTATTCTAACTGACTATTTCTTTTGCACAAGAAAAGTATAATAAAAAGTTACCTCTGTCTTGCTCACTACTGAATGCCAAATTCTTTGAGTAGTGCTCAAAAATATTTGTTAATGGCAAAGAGACCCAAAGACTTAGAGTCAAACAATGGAAATCACTCTGTCAAGAGAGAGGAAGGTAAAAACAAGCTGACTTGGCTATTCTGATAACTTATAGTCAATTTTAAACTAAAAATAATCAGAAGAGATGACGAAGGCCACTACATAGGAACAAAGGGAACAATTCATTAAGAAGTTATAACGGGCTGAGAGAGATGACTCAGTGGTTAAAAGCATGCACTGCTTTTATAGAGGACCTGAGTTCAATTCCTAGCACCCATGTTAGAAGTCTCATGGCTTCCTATAACTCTAGCCAAAGGGAGTCTGACACTCTTTTTCTGGCCTCAGAGGACACCTGTATTCATTCACATTTACCCATCCCCCCAATACACACACACACACACACACACACACACACACACACACACACACACGCACATAGGCATAATTCAAAACAAAATTTCTTTTTTAAAATGTTCTAACAATTGTAATATATATGCACCAAATTTTGAGGATCATAACTCTGCCATTGTGAAAAAATAGCCTACAGAATACATCCATGTATCAGATAGGAATTTTACATATAAACACGCTTGTATATCCATGTTTATTGGACTAGTCATTCACAGTGGTTAAGGAATGGACACAGGGATGGTAAGATTGCTCAGTGGCCCTTGCTACCAAGCATGACTACCTTAGTTTAATCCACAAGACTCACTAAGTGGCAGGACAGAATCAACTCCCACAAGTTGTTCTCTGACTGAAACATGAATGTCATAGCACACACATATATACACACAAAAAAATTACTTTTAAATTTTTAAAAAAGAAATGGAACTATCCTAAATTTCCATCAACAGCTGAATGAATGAAGAAAATGTGATACATATACAAAACTGAATTTATTCAATGTGCTGGTTAGTTTTTAGGTCAACTTGACACAGACTGGAGTCATTTGGGAAGACGTAACCTCAGTTAAGAAAATTCCCTCACCAGATTGGTCTGTGGGCAAGCCTGTGGTGCATTTTATTGATTGGTGATTTGTGTGGGAGGGCCCAGCTTACTGTGGGAGGTGCTACCCCGGGCAGGTGGGCCTGGGTGCTATAAGAAAGCAGACTGAGCAAGCGTGAAGAACAATCCTCCATGGCCTCTGCATTAGCTCCTGCCTCTCGATTCCTACCCTGCTTGAGTTCCTGCTCGGACTCCCTCAATGATGAACTGGGATGTGGAACTGTAAGCTGAAATAAACCCTTTCCTCTTGAAATTACTTTGGGCCATCGTGTTTTATCACAGCAAAACAAAAATCACAGAAACTCTAAGACATTCAGCCATAAAGGAAAATAAAATCATGACATTTGCAGGAAAATTAGGCTGAGCAAAATAAGCCAGACTCAGAAAGACAGACACCATGTTTTTTTCTCTCATATGCAAAATGTCTGTTTAAGTGTGTGTTTGTGTCTGTCTGTGTATGTTGGTGTTTACTTATGAAAACCGAAAGGAGACCACAAGAAGGGAGTAAGTAACCTTAAGTGGGAAGGGGTAAAAGAAAATAATGGAATGTATTTGTCATGAAAGCAAAAGGGAAGAATATTTTGAGGGAGTGGGAGACCAGCCTGATGGGGAGGAGGGCATGAAAGTAGGCAGTGGGGGAGGGGACGGATAAGAACAACCTATCATGGCATAATGAAATACATTACTTTGCATGCTAACTCAAAAAATAAATTAAATGGTTAAAAAGACTTGTCAACTGTATGATTAAACAAAACTAATAACACAACCATCAAGGATAGCATACAGGATGAAAGGTGACAGTACAAATGATAAGAGTATATATCACTTTTATATTAGGTCATTATTGATATAAGTGGGGTTTGGGCATTGTTAGGGGTAATCTCAACAATAGGGTACACAACTTCAAAACTATTGACGTTTCTGAGTCCAGAGGGGTGGCTCAGTGGATAAAACACTTGCCATGCAGGCAGAAGTGCCAGAGTTCTGACCCCTAGGATCCATGTGAAAGCCAGACAGCCACACCACTGCCTATAACCCCAGCTTTCAAGAATCAGAGATAGGAGATTCCCAGGACAAGCTAGATAGAGTAGCCAGAATTGGCAGTCTCTGGGTTTAGCAAGAGACCCTGCCTCAATCAGTAAAGTGAAGGATAATCAAATAAGACACCCAAAATCAGGCCTGCACATGTGCATGCATGCACTTGAACACACACATGCACCTACACACATGTTGCACACTACACATACACACACACATACACACAAAACTCCCACAACTATTAACTTTTTAGCACCAGTAACTGTCCTACCTATTACAGCATCTCTAGTTTATACCCACAAGAAGTCAGTAGCACCTTTTCCTCCTTTTTTTGTGACAACTAAACAAAACAAAAAGACACTAGCAAATGTCTCCCTGCGGGGGCAAAATCACCAACATGTGAGAACTACTGCATCAGAAGAACCTAATTAAGTTCAGAAAAGTTGACACTCCAGAAAGTGATATCAAGTCAGGTCCATACTATAAAGTATTACTTAGCATATTTTACACTTTCATCTTTGCAAAAACAATGCACATTTATGCCAGGCGGTGGTGGTGCATGCCTTTAATCCCAGCACTCAGGAGGCAGAGGAAAGTGGATCGAGGCCAGCCTGGTCTACAGAGAGAGATCCAGGACAGGCACCAACACTACACGGAGAAACCCTGTCTCGAAAAAAAAAAAAAAGCACATTTATTGAAACTACTTCTATCTGTCAACTACTCCCTCCCAAGTCAGAATTTCAGACTGAACAGTGGACAATGAAAGTGGGAAGACAATACATTTGTGATCTGTGCTGCCAGGAAGAGGGAAATTCAATACTAAACAAAATCAGCTCTGTTCCTGTGTTTGTAGGGCTTAATATACAGCAGGCAATATAGTCAAAATCAACAGGAAATATACTGGAGTGTGATAAATGCTATGAAAATTAAGATAGGAGAAGTACTTCAAATAAGACTGCAGTGGGTGGTTTAAGCACCTTGGATGCCATCTCTCCCGCTTTTAGTTGGCAGAACCTCGGTTGCACACACAGGAAGAAGCTGTTGTGATTACCTTTGTTCCTGTACCTTGTGGCAAGAAAGCTTAGGAAGATTGGCAGAAAGTACGGAGGTGTTTGCCTCTCTGAGCCTAAATAGAGGTTCTGCCCAAACAAGGCCTCTCAGTATACCGGGCTCTGACTCCATCACACATGTCTCCGTAGGCTTGTAAATTGGTTTTACGCTTGAGAGTCTGTTCAGTTAATTTTCCAGAAATTCTCAAGCTGCATTTTCTGAGTCAGCCACTAGACAACTACAGGGGCCTGAAAATGATAGGATGTTTGTACCTTTCATTAATTGAATAAAAGAGAGAGAGACATGCACAAAGTTAACAACACAAACTGGATGGGCTCTGCTGGTTTACAAGAAACAGAAATAAATTAGGCTAAATAAGACATCAGAGAGACCCTAGTTCAGAAAGTAATTTGTCAGCTTGATAACTTCAGACTAGCAGGATTAAAGAGACTACATTTCCGATAACCCCACAGTTACCTCTCAAAGGTACTTAGTACCGGCGCCTTTATCCTTGATGAGCCTTCTTTAGGTACCTTCTTCAAAGCAAGGATTGAGAACGGAATGTATAGGAACTAAGAAGAGGTACTACGTGAACAAAGGGAGCCAGGAAGTGGATGGCAGATGAACATTTCTCCGAAAAGGGTTACCACGAAGTAGGTGAAAACTCATTAAATGGCTCACACAAATGACGTGAGTAAGCGAGAGCTCAAGAAAGATGGAAGACAAGATCAACAGGAACCCTTCACTGTCAGGCCTTGGGAGAAACCATGGAAAAGGAAACTTCACAATGATGGAAATGAAGGCCAGGATGGCAGAGGCGCAGGGAAGGAAGAACTACAGTAAAAGATGTGCCAAATGGTCATCTCTGAAAACGTATTACATACAAAAAACCTTATATGGACTGTGTGTGTGTGTGTGTGTGTGTGTGTGTGTGTGTGTGTGTGTGTATAACAAATTTAAGGAAAAAGAAGCCATGAATTTGAAAAAGTGGGGGGGGGGGCTGTGCATGGAGGGGTTTAGAGGAAGAGAAGGGAGAAGGGGGAAATAATGTACTTATAATATAAAAAATACTTAAAAATATAGCAATTAGTGTAAATTTTCTATTAATATATCACTGAGAGCAAACAAATGTGATTATGGCTACAGACCAAATGAAGTGAAGATAAACTTGAAGTATAAATTACATAACTAAAAACTGATAGAAAAAGATGAGAATTAATTCCAATATACCGATTTTGTCTTTCTAATTGGGGTCAAGTAATACCACATATAGCAAACAAACAGAAATACAGATGGGGATATACTGAATATTCCAAGGATAAGTACTAAGAAATAGAATTTTTGTTGTTGTTCTTTCGAGACAGGGTTTCTCTATGTAGCCCTGGCTATCGTGGAACTTGCTCTGTAGACCAGGCTGGCCTCCAACTTGTAGATCTGCCTGCTTCTGCCTTCCAACTGCTAGGATTAAAGGCATGTGCCACCACCTCCAAGCAAGAAATAGAATTTTTAAATTTAGACTTATTTTTATTATTTTCTGTGTATGAGTATTTTGCCTGAATGTATGTGAGTGCACCACATATGTGCCAGGTGCTCCACATGTCTGATCCTCTGCTACCGGAGTTACAGATGGCTGTGAGTCACCATATGGGTGCTGGGAATTGAACCTGGTTCCTCTGCAATGTTCTTAACTGCTGAGCTAATTCTCCAGCCCAAGAAATAGAATCTAATCTAATCAGCTAAATCTGAATGGATGAAAAAAGAATAGAAAGAAAGGAACATATGATGTCTATTATTAAAGCAGTATTTGTAATAGGAAACAATGTAAGGAAGGGAATCCTTAAATATCCACAAATAAGCTGGCCATGGTGGCGCACACCTTTAATCCCAGCACTCGGAGGGCAGAGGCAGATGGATCTCTGTGTGAGTTCGAGGCCAGCCTGGTCCACAGAGCGAGACCAAGACAGTCGGGACTACACAGAGAAACCTTGTTTCACACAAAAAAATTCACAAATAATTGAGTCACTAAATAATTAAGATATATTAATGCAATAAAACACCATACAGTTATTAAAAATCAAGGTATTTATGTAGTGGGGTGAGGAAATGGCAAAGATATTCACATACTGCAAGTGTATGTGTTTGCCTATGTGTGTCTAGAATGTGTATGTACACATACTGTGTCTTTGGAATAATATACAAGACACTGCACAACAACATTGCCTTGTGGGGGAGAATTGAATATTGCTGAGAGAATGGAAATGGGAGATTTTGATGTATAACACATTATTTGGGGAATTTTGAGCCATTAGGATGGATGTGTAATTGCCATGCTTGGAGCAAATGAGGATATTCTAATGAGTCCCTCACTCTGGCAATCTGGACCATTGAAACAAGGCACCCCAAAGAACTAGACTAGACTTCCTCAACAATCTCAAGCCAGGAGAAGGAGAAGACTGAATGAAGCCTGGTGCCAGGCAGAGAAGGAGGAATGGGGTTTTGCACAGTGTGCACCATTTATCAGACCATCTTAGAAGAGAGAGTGGACCCCAGACAATGGTGATTCAAGGATGACTGGGACCACACCTTGACCAGGACTGCTTAATCATGCACATCACTTGCCTTCCACTTAAACCTTACCATCACATCAAGACCCTGAAGAAAGATTTGGCAGAAGATCCTGTAGTTCTCTTTGTCACTCTTCCCAAGGTGCTCACTCCTGTTGCTGCCTTTTGTTAGTAATTTGGCTCTTTTCATTGGCTTATTTAGGATGGGTGGGCAAGTCTAGCTTGTTAGGGCTGCCAGGGCAAGGGCTCTGGCCCTAGTGCAGGCAACAAATGAATTATCTATTTAAATAAAAATCACCTTTGAACTTAAAATGCAGTGGAAGGAACTGCTTGGCCTGTTGTTGCTCAACCTCGTTCATATCATATGATATGAAATGCCTGATCATGTTTTGTAGTTAGTTCACTCCACATACGTTTCTCTTTCTTAGGACTGAGATAAATATATAGGGCAATATCTTGATTGACATCTTGGCCCCCTGTACCCCTGCTCATTCCCATTACTTATAATCAAGCTTAAGTAAATAGAATAACATTCTTACATAAACAGAAGCGAGACATTGCCTGTACCTCAGTCAGAACTTCTGAGTTCTCAAAAGTAATTTTTAAAATCTATAAGCCATCAATTGGGAATTATCCTAACTTTTTTTTTGATTCAAGGTTTCTCTGTGTAGCTTTGGAGCCTCTCCTGGAACTCACTCTGTAGACCAAGTTGGCCTCGAACTCACAGAGATCTGCCTGCTTCTGCTTCCCAAGTGCTGGGATTAAAGGCATGCGCCACCACGCCTGGCCCTAAGTTACCCTTCCTAATTTACAAAACAAACCAGCCATATCTGGAACTGGTCTTATTCTATAATAAGAATATTTTTCTTTATTTTCTACAAGTCACAGATCTGAAGAATTCAGCACTTAAAGGAAATTTTTATCAGAGAGGAACTCTGTGGACAGGAGAGAGGGGACAGAAAGAAAAACAACGAATTTCATGTCTCCTGCCTCAAGTCAATTCCCAAATGGAGACCTTAGTAAATGTAGGTATTAGATATTCACATACATGTTCCTGAAAATTGAAGAGCATCATGGTAAATTTTCTATGCCCACAGACACAAACAGAAAAACTACTAAGTTCAACATGGGACAGCTCAAGCTGAGAGACAAGACTGATGTCTTTGGGTCTTTAGTGGGAGTTTGGGTTTCTGGGGGGGAAAAACACTAGCAGAATAATTGAACCAAATGAATCTTTGCTACTCCTTCCTTCCTCTTTGAGAGGAGCCATGTTGAAATATTTGGACATTTCCAATTTTCACTTACAGTTTCCATCAATAATAGAGAAAGCACACTTGTGTAAGTCAAAGTAACATAGCATTAGAGAACGCATTTAAAAAGATGTCAACATAAAAAATATGTAATTCATGGCACTGGCCTCTTTCTTCTACCACGGAAGCTATTTTTATTCAAGGTTGTATATAACAAAGATAACCCCCAAATACATTATCCCTGTTGCAACTGCATATTTGAAATCCTGCCTGCGTTTCCAGGGAACGGAGTGCAGGGGCCTCAAAGCACACAATCCCCAGGAACAACAGGTGCCAGGGGAGGGCACCAGAACCAGTGTGGAGAAACTGTGCCCTCGGGCACCACACACGAAGGTGCTCATGAGAAGCAGCAGCAGCAAGCCCAGAGCTCTTTCAGGAACTGGAAGGCAGTCTGCAGCGGGCTCACATGACAGAAGAGACAGCTCAGGCCATGCAGGGTACAGCTCTGTAGACCGGGGGCGGCAGGGCAGCATGGTTGACCTAGTTCAGTGCTTGGGGTGGGAAAGCCCAGCAGCAGACAGGCCCATTTTGTGATCCAGAGCTATTTTGATCTTGCATTGTCTGTGCCAACAGGATGGGGTCCCAGGGGTCTTGTTTCACAACTCTCTTCAGATGCCTCCCGAATCAGACACCCCACACACACACCGTGAAACGGGCCTCCTGCTTAGGCTCCAAGAGACCACCAGTCAAGCAATGAGGGGACAGACAAGAAAGCTCTGCATCCAGACCCAAGCCATGTTTTCAGGAGCGCACTACCAGCAAATGAACAGGAGGGGGCGACCTGGACCAGGACCATGCTTGTAGAGGAGCAGCTTTGGTGGCAGGTGGCTTTCCTGGGGCACAGCTGCTCAGGAGGTGTGCTAGGAGCCTCTGAGGCCCTAGCTGAGTTAGGAGACAGCTGCAGTGTTCAAGCCTCAAGTGCCTGGGAGATGCTGGACCATGGCACACCACCGACCGGAAACTTGGAGTTCTGTGTGTGATGTGCAGAGGAGTAGGGAGGCGCATGCTGGGCCAGGAGCTCCAGCAAGGACAGGAGCCTCTGCCTTGCCTCTGTGCTGAGGTTAAAGAGGCCTAGCAGTGAGCTGTCACTGAACACAGCACTGGCAAGGCACACTGGACCAGGACAAGAGGATGCGGGTGTGTGCACAAAATCCTCCTTCAATGTACATCACCCAGCCAAAACGTGGATCACTGGGCTCAAAGGGACTGTGGGTGGGGGGCAGGGGAGGCCACCTGCTGGGGAAGACTCCACCAGCAGCTGTTGGGAGACAAGACAGGCAAGGCAGCCTGAGGCACAATCTGTGATGGCTGTGTGGTGTGGCAATAATTATGATAGGCCACTGGCTTTATCCAGTTTCCCAGAACCTTGGAGATGGTCAGTATCCACTCTTGGTTGGACAACTTCCCGGAGTTGGTTCAGGGGCCTGGCAGGCACCCCAGCATACTGGTCACCACGGAATGCTGCTGGGAACAGGGTACAAACAGGAGAGTTGGAACTCAAATGGTGCATGGAGGCAGAAGAGGGGATGAAAGCTCTGGAGAGATGCACGGAGGAGAGCAGGCTGAAGGCAGGGCACTGTGCACACAGACCACTGGTGCACAGGGCACAGTGGCCCAGAACAGCACCCCAGGGACATCCAGCAGTACATGACACCTGTCCTGCAGCAGCAGCAGCAGCAGCAGCAGCAGCAGCATGGCGTCACAAGGGGAGCACTCACAAGGGGAGCACGTGTGCCTCCTGCTTTGCCATGGCTTTGAGAAGGTGTCCACTGCCCCACACATGGCAACCATGCAGGGAAGCTAGCCTGGGTGAGGCAGGAGCTAAGGGAAGTTGGGAGAAGTTTGAAAAAGGGCAGGGTGTGTGTGTGTGTGTGTGTGTGTGAGAGAGAGAGAGAGAGAGAGAGAGAGAGAGAGAGAGAGAGAGAGAGAGAGAGAGAGAGAGAGAGAGAGTTGGGCAGGCGTGAACTCATGACTCAGTGCATAGGGGCCTCCTCTTCCTCGCAGGGGTATGCGGATCTCAGAGACAGCATGGCTATGTGGATCTCTGCAGGCCAGTCATGCACAGCACTGACAGCATCCTCCCCACTGTCCTTGTGGGGGGTTCCTGGATGCTCCACCTCTAGGAAGGGCTAGGGAAGAGAGGAGGTTCCCCAAAAGTGGAGCAGCTGCCAACCCTCTCACCCTGCCAGGAAGCAGTGCTTAGGATCCCAAGGAAGGAAGGGAGGCAGGAAGTGGTTTTGACAGCACCTTAAGGGGACAGATAGACATGGATCAAGCAGGGGCCAGCCAAGTGGTAATCCCTCCTGGGAGAATCCTCTGCCAGATGGGCACAGGTGGGTGACAGAGCCACTGCGGGATGCACAGAGAGAAATGCCATGGGCTGGAGCCTTCAGCCCAAGGAGGCCAGTCAAGAAGACCTCTTGCTTAAGGGCTCCCTGTACTCAGGGCCCCAGGGTGCCTGCTTCAAGGGTGTTGTCTCCTCTACTTCCCTACCCACACCTTAAATCTACCC
This sequence comes from Peromyscus eremicus, assembly GCF_949786415.1. Lineage (NCBI taxonomy): Eukaryota > Metazoa > Chordata > Mammalia > Rodentia > Cricetidae > Peromyscus > Peromyscus eremicus. The sequence continues at coordinate 82,421,066 of NC_081439.1, read as the reverse complement.
CTGCCCCCACCCTGCCCTGGGCCCCTCTCTTGAAGCCTGTTTATCCTGAGCCCAGCAGTCCCTTTCTGCTCCTGCCTCCTGGGAGCACTGGTGAATGCACCTGTCAGGGAGCAGGGGCCCCAGACAGCTGGACTGAGTGGTGTATTGTGTCTCCCTGTTTGTGCAGACCGCGAACTCAAAGATGAGTCCAGTGCCCCCTTTTCATTTTCTTGCCAATCAAAGCACACAAGTTTATTGATGATACACACAGGTGGGGGCTCAGGTGGAAGAGGGTCAGTCGGTACATCGGACAGGAGGGGGGTGTATTTCTTTGATTAACATGCTAGCCATTCATCAGCTAGTGTAGAAAAGAGGAGAGGGGAACTACTTCAACCAAAGCAGAGGCAGCAGATGCAAGCTGGCCACAAGCTCCCATGTGGGTGTCATTTCTGCTAAGTGGTCCCGCTTAGACAGGACAGCACTCGTGATGCTGTGATTTGATGTTCCTTATCTGCAGCTAGCAGCCAACAGGGTGATCCCTCCACCCTTTACTGCAGGAGGAAGGCTGCAAGGGAGCAATTTACAATGCGTTTTACCTGCAGACTACAAAACCCAGAAGTTGCCCAGGGCTCTGGGGAGCTCTGCCTGGCCAAGGAGAGTGTGGCCCTCCATTTAGGGGTTGGAACTTTCGCCCAAGGAGGAGCTCACTGGCTAAGGTGCACCCTTGCCTGCACCCTCTGCAGCTTCTTTCCCTCCCTCAGGAAACTGCTCGGGCTCTGGGTGGATTCGGTCTCCTTCTGCTCGAGACAGCCACTTATGGGGAGAGGGCTTCCAGGAGCACCTCTCTGCTCCCACTTCTGATAAAGGGGAGCATGGATGAGGACAGCATTTGGGCAGCCAGCACTTCCCCTGCCAACACTGGCTTTTCAGGCAAACCCATCAGTGCTTCCAAACCCTCAACCTGTGCACATTCACTTCCCTGGGATATCAAAGGAAACTTCGGGTCTGAAACCGACTTGGCAAGCATGTTATTAATAACTGTCATGCTGATTAGCAGATCTAATCCGGCCTGCTGCAGAAATGACTTGCAGCAACGTAACACCGTCTCTGGACACACTTCATCGATGTACATCTTAATCTGGCCCTGATTTCCCATACTGGTGTTCGGATTTTCCGGGACACACAATGCCTTCTCCCTCACAGTGGGCTGGGGGGTGGGGATCCCATTTCCAAGCACTGAGAGGCTGGCCAAATGTCTACCGACATTGTGGCTAAGGGAAAAGACAGCATTTGTGGGCTCGGTGAACATTTTTTTTCCTTGAATGGAAGCATACTTGGTCAGGTCAAGAGCTCAATGAAAGTTTCTTGTCTTCAGAGTTCCAAATCTTAACCTTCAGGGGGTCATAGGGTGATTCTTGTTTATTGAGATGATAGTCTCTCCATGACTTTCTAAATCCTTTTCACAAATGATTTAATTCTACATCATCCTCAGGACTTTGGCTTTCTTTGATCCTTGAGTTGAGACTAATACCTTTCATCAGCCCTGCCTGAAGCAACCCGCTCTTTTGGTCTTTTCTTAACTGATTACTCCTTTCTTGCAGTTGTGAAGGAGCGGTCTAGCCACTTTAAGTCCTGGCCTGCAAACCAGGTTTTCATAGTTCATCAACTGAGCATATCTCATATCCATCAAAATCACTAGCGGATCTCATTGACAAAGTTCTTTAGTGATAGTATTCTTGGTCCTATATTATTAGTCATGTCTCCTGAACACAGTCTCTTGATGCTCTAAGAGCAATACAATCTTTCAAGAAGAACATGCCAACACCTAGCCCCCCCTCGCTCCCCCTCACTCTCTCCCTTGCTGCCTTCCTCCATTTCTCCCTTACTCGATCTGTTATTTCAGAATAAGAACTTCCACATGTTTCTCTCTGAAATTTCTCCTCAAGTGTAACACCTATCTTTTTCTGGTACTGGAATAAAATGGGGTGCTGGGCGAGGGGAAACAAACGCTGAGAGAGCAGAAACAGCTCTGCTTCTGGAGCCTGGGCTCTGAGTTGTCACACCCAGTTCCCACACTGTCTCCACGATAGCACACTATGCGGAGGGATTTGCTTCCTCCCTTTCCCAGATTATCTGCAGGAAACCAGACAAGAAAGAAGCAAGTTTGGTCTATGTACTGGTTCAGAAGTCTCAGGTATGTCCCCTCTAGATTCCAGCTTTAGAAGTTGGCCATTTAACCCCAGTGTGTTAGATGCCTGCATGAAGATATGACTAATTATGAGACCCATTATTGTATACAACTGAAATACACTCAAAAATGAATGAAAAGCAAATATGAACAAGGTTCAGCGATATATATGAAAATATCATAATGAAACCCATTAATTTGTACCTAAACTAAATACTATTGGAATATTGTCTTCCATTTAGGTTTTCAGCACACCATCCACCTTGTCTTCCGGTCACTTTCTGACCTGTCTGCTCCTCCACCACTGCTAGACTAGCGTCACCCTGCAGCTTCCCAACCTTCCTTTCTACACTAGATGCTGGTCCTGTCTTCACAGAGCCAAAGGGAACTAGGATTAAGGGTTTTCTGGGAATGAGAGTGGAACAGCAGGTTCTGGTACACAGCTTTGCTTCACCGGAGGTCTTCTGACTGCCTCAAACCTGGTATTCCTTAAAAGAATAAAAACTTCCTTAGTGACAAACAGCCTGAGGGGGATTCCCTCTTCCCTTCCTTTGGTGTGTGCTGCCCTCTACAGACAGACAAACCAACCAACATCTAAGTCCTTCATTGTTTAGGGCTGGATGCTGGGCTACAGGTCCTACCTTCTACTAATTTAGGACTCTGTAGAACGTTTCCCACATATCTACCCCAGGTTCCCCAAAAACAGCTCCGCCCCCTCAACTTCATGGATCATTTACAGAACTAAAATGAGCTAGATCTGCGTGTAGAAGTCTGTGGTCCAACTCTGAACCTAGGTTCCCAGGTAATCTTCATTTTCGTACCAAATGGTTCATAACCTGAGCAGTTCCTTTTTTCTTTTATGTGGCTGTAAAAACCATCTCGCTGAGGTCATTAAGAGCTGATAGCTGCATCAAAAGAGCTTTGCCTCCACAGTTCTCGGTCACCTAAGATCCATGCCACCAATAAGCCATGGTCTCCAGTTTCCACTCTACCAGCTTTTGTCTCTCCAATGCTGGGATTAAAGGCAAGGCCACCACACCACATCAGGCCCGATGTTGCTTTCTGTGAGACTATTTTATTATAGCAACAGAAATGAAACCAGAGCACTAAGTAAAACAATGCCCCTCCCCAGTTTGGAGGTACAGATAAAATCAGTCACAAGTAGCTTGCTTAAAACAGAAGGCTCCAGAGCCAATAGCTGGAGGAGCAATTCAACAACAATTCTGGTTTTTAGTTTTAGTTTTTGTTTTTTTTTCGAGACAGGGTTTCTCTGTGTAGTTTTGGAGTCTTTCCTGGAACTCACTCTGTAGCCCAGGCTGGCCTCGAACTCACAGAGATCTGCCTGCCTCTGCCTCCCGAGTGCTGGGATTAAAGGTGTGCGCCACCATCGCCCAGCTTCAACAATAATTTTGACAAACTGATAGATCCTGGGTATGAACTAGCTGGAAAATGAAAATTCCTAGACAACCCCTCTTAGAGAAGTGTAGAAGAGAGGCATCAACACAAAATCTCTCTCTCTCTCTCTCTCTCTCTCTCTCTCTCTCTCTCTCTCTCTCTCCCTGCCCTTCCCATATAAAGGGAGCTATTAAAGGTAAAGGTACAGTTTAATTGATTTTACCTCAAAAATGAAATAGGTTTTCTCATTGAAGATAAGAGGAAAAGAAAGAAATCCGTTCAAGTTTTTGGTCAAGGTGGGATGAAAATAGCAATTATAAAGTATTGCCCACATGATTGTTCTCTATAGCAACAGGTTGGCCATGATGTCATCCAATCTGGAGCAATTGGCCAGCTCCAGCAGTTGTTTTCTCAAGCAAAACCTGAGGTATTGGGAAGGCTCTCATCTTGGAACTTACTATCCAAATCCACAGAGCGGCTTCCCTGTACAGAAGCCCACATCCGTGACAAAAGCACAGATGTCTCAGGTGCAATAATTCTTTTGAGGAAGTGCAGCTGTTTCATCAAGAAAATACTGAAATAAGATAGCATCATAAGAAGCTCCAAAATCCCATTCCCACAGAAAAGCAGTACAAGATGGGTAATACTGTCAGAAACAGGTTTATTGGAATTGCAGAAACTAATCAAAGCTTTACAACAGTCAGAAAAATCAAGAGGGAATGAAGAGCCGAACTTCAGTAAAAGAACTTGGTGGTACAGCCCCAGAGAAGCTAGTAACAAGGATGACCCTAAGAGGGACACACATGGAGGTCCCCAGGAAGGGGAAATAGTTAAGATCTCCTGGGTAAACTGGGAGGAGAGTAGAAGGGAAGGGATGAGGGATGTGAACATGAGGGACTGAGATGGCCGAGTGGAGGGAGGGACAGAGAGGGAGAGCAATGAAAGAGAGATCTTGGTAGAGTGAAATTGGGAGGTTAGGGAGAAACCTGGTGCTAGTGAAATTCCCAGGAATCCACAAGGATGACAGCAGCTAAGATGCATAGCAGTAATGGAGAGGGTGCCTGAACTTACCTTCCCCTACAATTAAATTAGTGACTACCCTAATTGTCATCATAGAACCTACATCCAGTAACTGAGGGAAGCAGATGCAGTGATCCACAACCAAGCACTGGGCTGAGCTCCTAGACTTCAGTTGAAGAGAGGGAGGAGGGATCACAGGAGCAAGTGAGGTCAAGATCATGATGGGGAAAACCAGAGGCAGCTGACCCAAGCTGGTGGGAGCTCATGGACTCTGGCCTGTCAGCTGGGGAACATGCAGGGGACCAAACTAGGCACTGTGAATGTGGGTGACAGTTATGTGGCTAGATCTTTTGGGGGAGCCCTTGGCAGTAGGAACAAGACTTATCCCAGGTGCATGAAATGGTTTTTTGGAACACATTCCCTATGGTGGGATACCTTGCTCAGCCTAGACACAGGGGTAAGGGGCTTGGTCCTGCCTCAACTTGATAAGCCAGACTTTGTTGGCTCCTCAAGGGAGGCCTTACCTTCTCTGAGCAGTGGATGGGGGTGGGATTGGGGAGGTGGGGGCCAGGAGAAGGGGAGGGAGGAGAAACTGGGGTTGGTATGTAAAATGAAAAAAAAAATTTAAATAAATAAAAAAGAACTCAGTGATGTCTCATCTAAGGACAGGCCCACCCCCGCCTCTGAAGTAACCGTAAAGAAACCAGCACATATTCCCTGACAGTGCTCCTACTCCTAAAAATAACAGGACAGACTATATTTTTAAGGATCTATGTTTTTTTTTTTCGAGACAGGGTTTCTCTGTGTAGCTTTGCGCCTCTCCTGGAACTCACTTGGTAGCCCAGGCTGGCCTCGAACTCACGGAGATCCACCTGGCTCTGCCTCCCGAGTGCTGGGATTAAAGATGTGCGCCACCACCGCCCGGCAGGATCTATGATTATTGATTCTACCATTTGGTGACTCTTTGAAGAACCAGCTCAAAGGGTTTGCACTTATTTTCCCTAATTCAGAACACTTCCAAAGATGAAATGTCTGTTTTAGGGACATTCATTGAAAAATGTGTAAAGGCAAATATTTTTATCTACTAGTGCCTGAGGTGTGGAACATCCATTAAGGTTTAAAAAAAAAATAGACGGCATCAATTGAGAGGAAACCCTGGAGAATAAGATGTTCTGAGGAAGAAGACCCTGGTAAAGCTTCAGCCAGTTTCTGAAATCCATAATGCACACACAGATCTGAGGACATTGTTGAGCATGGCAGCACAAATGTTTAGTCCCACCCCTCCAAGCAGAAGCTGGTGGATCCCTGTGAGTTTGAAGCCAGCATGCTCTACATAGCGAGTTCCTGGCCAGCCAGGGATACCTAGTGAGACCCTGACTAGAACAAAAATATAAATAAAAAGACCAAGATGACCCTAAGCTCTCACTTCTGACTGACCCTTAGGTGTAGAATGTGAAACATATGCAGAAGTGAAATCCAAGGAAAAGTTCAAAATTATGCAAATGAGTCTTTAAGATGTGCCCACAACACACATGGTCCATGAGAAAACAATGGAATATTTTGTTGATTTGATTTGATTTGGTCGCAAGTGTTGAAGGAAATATCTATTGACTCAGTAACTGAATATTAAACTACTGGAACATGCATTAAGGTGGCCACAGACAAAAAAGAATATAGCCTTTTCAGACTGGTTCAATAAAATGGCTAAACAACAAAAAAAAAAAAATCACCATACTTCATAGAGAGAAGCAGAGTCTCATTTCCAGTTGCCAAAATGCAATAACGTCTGTTTGAGGCTTTGTTTTCCTTTTTTAAGGAAAAATATATTGAAAGGCATGACAACCCGAGATAATCTGGCCAACACACAGGAAAACAATAAACTAACACAAGCACTCTGGAGGAAGTCTGTTAAACTTGTTAAACAAAGACTGCAAATCCACTCATTCAGTGTGCTCACAGAAGTGAAGAAAAACACAAGAAAGGAAAGCTACCGTTGCTTTCTCAGCAGACCCAGAAATTCAACAGAGACAGAAATTGAAAAAGGCGGAAGCGGAGACGAGGCAGGGGAGTAACAGGAAAGGAGGGCAGGGGTGGGGAAAGTAACTCTGGAATTGAAAATTTCAATAATTCCAATGAAAACAATCACTAAAGGGATAACAATCCATCTGATTAGGTATAAAAAAAGAGTCAGTGAACGTAAGGATGGGAAAATTGAAATGATGAACTCTGAGTAACAGAAAGCAAAAAGAAGAAAGGAACCTGAACACAGCCTAAGCGATCCATGGGCCACCATCAAACAGACAAACATATGCATATGGGAAATCCAGAAGGAGGAGAGAGAAAAGAAATGTAATCTTAACTACTCCGGAAATGAAGGCAGAAGTATCTCACAAGTTCAAATCCAGGCTGGGCTTCAGAGTGAGTTCAGAGTCAGCTCTAGCAACTTAGTGAGACCTATCTCAAAGTAAAAAGTGCAATAGAGGCCTGGAGATACATACATACATATACATATACATATACATATACATATGTGTGTGTGTGTGTGTGTGTGTGTGTGTGTGTGTGTGTGTGTATCTCAGTTAAGCAGATAGCCACTCAGGAGACAAATGTAATCAAGATGCTTTACAAAGTAAACTGCAAGTGAATTATAAATCCAGATATTAATGGCAAAACAACATAGTTTCTACAATATAATGTATATAATCTTCATGACATTATAAAGTGGGACTTTTTTGGGGGGGGGTTCAAGACAGGGTTTCTCTGTGTAGCTTTTGTGCCTTTCCTGGAACTCACTCTGTATCCCAGGGTGGCCTTGAACTCGCAGAGATCAGCCTGCCTCTGCCTCCCGAGTGCTAGGATTAAAGGTGTGTGCCACTACCACCTGGCTTAGTTATATTTTTACGTGTATGGGTGTTTTGCCTGCATATGAGTCTGACGCCCTCGATGGTTGTGAGCCGTCATGTGGATGCTGGGAATTGAACCCAGGTCCTCTGGAAGAACAGCCAGTGCTCTTAACCACTAAGCCATCTCTCCAGCCCAGGGAAACTTTTTAAGACAATAAAATGAAGTGAAGAAAAACATTGATAAAATTTCTTTTGATTGAGAGACATTTCTTGGCTGAGTATGATGTTGCGCATATGCAATCCCAGCAAGCACTCAGAAGACTGAGAAAAGAGGATACCGAGTTTGAGTTCCAGGCCCGTTTGGACTACAGAGTGAAACTCTGTCTCGAATGGAATGGAAGAGAGGGTCTGGAGAGATGGCTGAGCAATTAAGAGCACTGATTGTTTTTAAAGACAATTAAGGTCTGGTAGCCAGAACCACATGGTGGCTCACAACCATCAGGTGATGACCTCTTCTGGTGTCTATGGGCACCATGCCCTCACGGTGCACAGACATATATGCAAGCAAAGTCCATGCACATATATGCACAAAAAATTTGTTAAATGAGAGAGTCTTCTAGATCAAGATAGAGATATCATTAAGTACGTGAAAATCGAGCAACACAACCTAATATCAGTATTTGATTAAAAAAGAGATATAAAACTATAAAACTACTCATATCTTCAAGATTTTTTTTTTTTTTTGGTTTTTTCGAGACAGGGTTTCTCTGTGTAGCTTTGCGCCTTTCCTGGAACTTGCTTGGTAGCCCAGGCTGGCCTCGAACTCACAGAGATCCTCCTGGCTCTGCCTCCCGAGTGCTGGGATTAAAGGCGTGCGCCACCACCGCCCGGCTATATCTTCAAGATTTAACTATGCTTTATAGTTATTACATTATAGTGTCTTTGTTTATAATGCACAGATTGACAATATATGTATTATATCTTGGATAAGAGAACTGGCCAACAAATTTTATACCACTCAAATGTGCTGATTAGCACATTTATTGTAATGCTTCCTGAGGAAAAAAATGGTATATATGAGTACTTCAATTGCTGACTCCAAAATTTTGGTGCAGACCACTTTTACAAACTAAATAATTTTCAAAGCCCAAAGTATAGGGTATCCTATCTTGTGGTCCTTATAGAACCCTTCATAATGGACCCATAATGTGGTAGAAGGAAGGGCCCCTAGAGGGCTTCGAGAAAGAAAAACAAGAAACAGCCATGTGGTCTGGTCAATGTCCAGCACAGGATATGTGCAAGCTGTCACGTACTCGACTATCCATAGAGCTCCCCTGCAGCCCCCTGCCTTTTCCCACCCTTCTCATTCTAGCAATCACTGCCTCCTAGTCTAAAATACCCAAATCACAGTGTATTTAACTAGAAGACAAAGAAACAAAAAATGTATAAAAGTTACAGTCTTTGGATACTGAAGGGTTCGGTCTTTTGGAACTAATATCCCTGGGCCTTGTTATATGCATACAATAAAACTGTTACCCAGAACACAGCTTGGATGTCTTTTCCCTTGGTTTCCCACAGCAGTAGCATTATTGTGAGCATAATGGCATCTCCTACCTACTTCAGTTTATGTGCCATCCTAGACCCATTTGACTCTACATCTAATCTAGAGCTAGATTAACTGCTTTATACTCTGACTAGAGGAAAGAAAACAAAGGTTCATCCTGCTTGTACATTCCTAGGGTGCAAGGCATTGCCACCCTGCTTCCAGCTACAATCTGAGTAGTCACATGACGTAATGTCACCTAACTGATAATGGAGGCACAAAACTAGCATGAACGCACCCATGGACATACGAGAGTTAATGTCCTGTGAGGCAGATTTTGACCAAGAGAGCAGCTGCTTGTGGAAGCTGACAGAGGATTAGAAATGTGGCCCAAATGGCAGAGTGCTTGTCTGCCATATCAAAAGCCCTGGTTTTGATCTCTAGGACCACATATAATAAACACACAGCAGTTTTACATTCCTTCTCCTGACACTGTTCTTGGAAACCACAATTGAATCAACTGTTTCCAAAGATTATGTCTAGATGGTGACTAACTCTTGGGTTTGCTTTTCATCTACCTTACTGACCCTTTTTCTTACTCATGTTTCCTCATATTACATATCCCGCCAAAGTGTCACCAAGTAAGGGTTTGTTCCTGGCTCTATTTTCTATCCTGAGCTAAGAAACCACCAGACTTTTCATTTTTAATAAAATGAGCTCTGTGGTAAAAGGTAGAACTTCACTGTCCCTCCAAGGTAGCAAACATAAAAATAATTTTTCTATTATAGAATAGAGTAACATGTCATAAATAGCCAAAGCCCGACGAAATATAAAAATCCCGTCCATAAAGTAAGCCCTTTGTCTGAGAAATTGTATTGAAAACAGATGTTTATTTTGTAATATACATGTTTGGATATTACCAAGATTTTATTTTTTTACATTTATTTATTTTATGTGTATGAATATTTTACCTACATGTATGTCTGTGCATCATGTGCATGCCTGGTGTCCATGGAGGCCAGAAGAGGGTATTGGGTCCCCTGGGACTGAAGTTACAGATGGTTGTAAGCCACCATATGGATACTGGGAATCAAACCCGTGTCCTCTGGAAGAAAAGCCAGTGTTTCTAACCACTGAGCTTTCTTTCCAGCCCCATAACAAGTATTTTTTCCTTTTTTAAAAAAGATTTATTTATTTTTAAAAATTATATTTTTATGTGTGGGGGTATTTTGTCTTCATGTATGCACACCAGAAGAGAGCATCAGATCCCATGGGACTATCATTATAGACAGTTGTGAACCACCATGTGGGTGCTGAGAATTGAACCCAGAACCTCTGAAAAAGCAGCCAGTGATCTTAACTGCTGAGGCATCTTTCCAGCCCTAGAATTCAAGTCCTTTTTTTTAAAAAATTTATAATTTAACTTAATTTTACATATCAGACACGGATTCCCTTGTTCTCCCCCCTCCTGCCCCCCATAACAAGTATTTTAACTAAAAATATTAAATTTATAAAAATTATATATAAAAATTATATATTTTTATTAAAAGTATAAAATAATTTATTTATAAATTATAAAACAATATTTCAATAATTTATTTATAAATTATAAAAAATCATTTTAATAATTTATGAAATATTTTATAAGATAATAAAACTTATAAAAATAATAATATATTTTATAGGATTCTATAGTATGACCAAAACCCAGAAGCCATAAAGAGAAAATAAGGAAACGTCAATCACTAATCACTTTTTCAGAAAAAAAAACAAACCGACAACGCTAAATGAAGCAGATCTCCACCAAGCCTCTTGCTTTGATGGGAGCAATATCTATCTAAATTGCCCAAATTCCAGATTGTTAAATAAACAACCCTCTATGAAGACCTTGATTGCAATCTACATTGATATTGGGGAGAAAATGTTCTACGCAGGAAACATTAAGAATCTGTTGTGTTTATTAATTCTATTTCTCACAGTAATAAATTATCATTCTGGATTTTGTTTTCAAAAGTTTATTCGATAACATGTTATATGGTCTGCAAGCCCAGCAAGGCTCAGTAACTGAGGAGCTGCAAGCTTAGACAAAGCTGCCTTTATTAGAGCTCCTCTTTCACCTTTCAGGATGTCAATGGTCAGCCCACTCTCAAGAGGGGATCAACTTACATTTGCATGAACCTATGCAGACAAAGTGCCCCCTCCACCAGGGCTTCCATCCCTTGCCTTCCCTCCCAGTCCCCCCACACCCCTCTTCAAGTACACACATGGCCCAGGCTCTCAACACGGGCCTGACAAGGCCCCAATGGAGAGGGTGAAACACTCTCAGTTGTAAATACCCCTTCCCTGCCCCCACCTTGCCCTCAGCCTGAGCACACAGGAGACCTAAGAACAGAGCTGAGACTGCTCTGGGTTAAAGGCAAGGAAGAGCCACAACTTAGAAAGACAAAACAGGGACAAACTTCAGCCTGGGATGTGGTGTAAACATAATGTAAATAGCCAGCATGGAAAAATAGTCTAATGTTAGCGCTGTGTTCAAAGCCACTCTCAAGAGAACCTAGCAAAACCAGAGAGTCAAGAACATGAAATGTATGTTACCTACATCAACTGTGTACCCCACGCTGGAGTTTCTTTTGAAACAAGGCAGATGAAATATGAATTAAAGAAAGAAAGCCTGTTTCCTGAGCCTCAAAAAGTTATGCTTTGTGGGGGGTGGGGACGATTTAACCAACTGAGACCCATTATTAGAAAATTATCTTTGAGCACACTGAGACTGACACAGATCCTAAAACTGTTTGATGGGAAAATCAAAATAGCAGGATATCCTCTGCGTCTCTAACATCCTCCCTAAAAGAGAAGAAACTAACTTCTCCCTGACCTGACCCCTGAGCTCTGCCAACTGTCACAGGCCAGGATCCTGCTCTTCTGAAAATGATTGAGAGCTGCAACCTTCCAGGGAAACACTGGGACCCCAGGAGGTGGCCTGGCCATGCCCCACACTAGTCTCACCAAGCACTTGTTGGATCCAGCTTATCCTATCATCAACCTAAATAAAAAAATAAAAACAAACCGAAGAATACTGATTCTTATTTGAGAGTACCAGGGGGCATTACTAATCACATCCACATAGCACAGTAAACCGTGTGCATATTCAGAGTCTGAGGCGAGGGAAAAATAGTAAAGACAAAACAAGGAAGATCCTATCTGATGTTTTCAAACAATAATTCTTGGCCACAATGATTGACAAGAAGTGAGTCATCAATCTGGTGCTGAACAGGCCCCTAGGCAGATTACCTTCTTAAAGTACTTTTTGTGTCTGTCAGGTTCAGCAGCATCTGCGCATGCTTGTGGTTCTGCTAATCTTCTGTGACAGTTACTCTCGGACAATTGTCTGTAAGAATCCTTTCCTAACAACATGTCAGCTCCATTGACGTTTTAGGGATTTTTATATAAGGAACTCCTCTCTAATTCTGACACGGACTCACCAGTCTGCTCTCTGAAGCTGGATTTCCACCTCCAGGCCATTCTTCCACCAATCTGCCCTCAATAACCTTCAGACCTTTTGTATCTCATTCTTCAAGCTCAGCCTTCTTAAGTCCCCCTTCCCCATAAAACATTCCCTGGGCACCATTGTATACAGTAGTTTCTGCTGCCTCTAAGCACTGATAGGAAGCATTCACCCATGACCAGAAGTTCTTCCAGATTTTATAAACATACATAAATAGTCTTTGATTTTGTCTATTGTCACTCACACACACACACACACACACACACACATTGTCTCTCCATGAACCCAAGGACAAAAACAATGTCTTTTTCTACTGCTTAAACATAACTTTATTGATAAAGCACAACTCTTAGATGAACAAATTTAAATCAATACAAAAGTATAGCTTATTTATGACATATAGTTACTTCACTGTCAGTTTAGGTAAACAAAAATATCTCCACCTAGGTAGAAAGTTGAATGAATAAATGTTTTCTTTGTGCAAGCTCTAATATGTATTTGGCATATTTAAAAAGGCTCAGTCTAAAGCCAGCGTCAATGGCCATTGATAATCTGTGATTCATTTTTCCTAAATAGCAGCCCAAAAGATCTCTTTGCCACACAAGTGCAATGAAAACCAAAGAAGTTACGAAAGACACTGTTCCCACATGCAAACTTCAGAAACATTACTTCAGCGTTGTTCGGAAGAGATCTCAAGTTTCAGTAAGTTACAGTTTTGTTAATACTTTCAGAACTTTCACTTTGACTACCAGATCCTTATGATTTGCTAACGCTCTGATTTTCTTAACACATACTCCAGATTCTTTGAATAAAAAAAACAGTGAGCTCCTGCTGAATTCTCTCCTGGATGAGGCAAGCCCTTCACTTTTTATGTTGTCATTTATATTTTCAAAAAGAGTAAGGATGTTAAGAAGAATCTCTCTATCCCATTCTTTATTAAAGAGGGAAATCAGTTCTGATGGTACTTTACAACTGACCAGCTCTCTTGTCATGGCTGGATTTTCAGTAAAGTTTATAATTAGTTTCATAGTCTGTATCTTGGTGAAGTGATTTCCCAGGAATAACAAAGCAAAAAAGTCTGGAAAAGAATAGGAAAGCAAATGTTGGTAATGATTAGTCACAGTCATGTTGGTTAACAGCCTTAATCCAGCCATCTGCACGGCTGAGTCCAAGCGACAAATCATGGTATCGTCACACACTTGACTAATGTAAGTCTTAATCTTGCCCTGATTTTCAGAATTAACACTCAAGTTATTAAGGGCATTGTAAGTTTTTTCCCTAATAATGGGGTCTCTCGTTTTTATCAGTTTTGCAATAATTGGAACACCACCCAATTCACGTATGGCATTTTGATTAAATGAATATGCTGCATTGTTACCCAGTGTGACCAAGGCTACCTCCTGAGTAAAAGGGTCATTTGTTCTCTCCAAGATGTTAAGGACCTTTTGAAGGTCAGGGGCACTCAGAATATCATCAATTTTATAGGGAAAGTTGAACTTGCCCCTGCGTACAGGCCATGCTGTGGCTGGAGCCTTGGTGCTCTTACTTCGATTCTTTCTCTTGACCTTCCCGCTTGCCCTGCTCCTAGCCCTAGAGGCACGCCTGCCGCCGGGGTGGCAGCCTCCCCCCCTGCCTCCTGGGCAGGGCAAACTCGATGTCAGGGTCCTGCTCCCAGATATGTTAGCAAACCTGATCCCTCTGCCTGCCTTTGCACGTGCCTGTTCCTTTAGGATCTTGAAAAGGGCCTTAGCCTTAGCTTCTAGGCCACCTCCACCCTGGGACTCTGGCTGCTCTTCCTTCTTTACACCTGGACCATTCTCAGGTCCCACCTTTACATCAGCCTTGGCCTTTGAATCGTCTTGAGGTTTGGCTCCTGCCCCGACCCCGACATTAATCTTAACTCCTTTCTCAGTTTTGCCCCTAATTTCTGGTTTGTCACTACAAGACTCTTCCCCCACTTCCTCCTCCTCCTCTTCCTCCTCTTCTTCATCATCCCAGAGTTTCTCATCTTTTCCCCAGGTCAGTCTGTATACACAGTAGCAGGCACCAGCCCCGATGACCATGCCTGCTGCCACACATCCAGCTTCCCGGGTGCGGCCCATGATGCAGCTGGGGCGAATCCCTTAACCAGGACACAAAGCTGGCTTGCTCTGGTCCAGAATACTCCCAGGTCAGGGGCAAATTCTTCAAACTTTGCAGGTAGGAGCAGCTACAACAGCAGACGCAGTGAGACCTAGAGGAAAAAAAAAAAAGATTTCAGACTTTTGACTTCTCCAATTGTGTCTTGGTACATAAGTAGACTGAATCGCTTGCCTACAAGCACACAAACATACAGAGACACTAGCTAGCACTTGGGAATTGGTATCCTTATCATTATTCCTTTCCTTTATCTGGAAGCAACTTTCGAAGTTTTCCCAACACCCAGATTCTCCAACCTTATGTTCTTCCACCCGTCCCTAGAATGTTAAATTGAATGAATTTATATGTTGCCTATGATCTTTACCCTTCCAGACGTCCTGAGTCAGGGTCACCCTCACATACACCCTCAGAGAAGCAAGTAGTCCTTCCTCCTTTCCAGCCTCTTGCAGCTCTGCAAACAAAAGAACACAGAGGTTTCATCTGAGAGTTAAGAACCAGATAAATCACACCCAACACAGGATATATACCCATCTTCTGAATTTCCAGGCCCTTGCCCTTCACTGCAGTGTTTCTTACCTTCTGTTACCTTCCTTACTGCACAGGGATGTGGCGTTATCTCCCTTCCCCTCTGCCTTGGATGATCAGTCTCCTGGCGCCCCCACTACTCTATCTGTCACTTCTTCCAAAGATGACACTACGCACCCTTTCTTGTAAAGAAATGGACAGAGGTCCCTAGAAATCAGATAGACTTTAAGTGCATCTGCACTTGCTTCTGCCACCCGACTATCTTAAAGACAGCCTCTCAACTCTATTGAACAATTATATAGATTTCCACTGCTCTGTGAGATTTCTGTCCTCCCTCATCTCAGTTCCTAACTTCACCAAACTTCAGGACTAACAAACTGGGTACCTATTAGACTAACACCAAGGACACTGCACCATACGGTATTTTAGAATAATGTCATCCCATCTCTAACCCAGCACTCTCTACAGCTATCTCCTTCTTGGTTTCTTATTTGCAAAATGCTTTCTTTTGTAAGCTCAGGACCAAAGAAAGAGACAGGAAAGGGTGATGGAGAGAAAGTCTATGAGTCCACTCGAGTTCATTGTCACCATTATCGTCTACTCCAGTGACACCCCCACCCCTCACCCCAAACAGTGTCATCATGCTTTTTCTGACCTACTTGATTCTGGAAATCGTTCCTCCCTCCCCTGCTCTTCGTTTTGGACTCGTCTTCAGGAGCAAGATTCACAGATACAGTGCCTAAGCATAGACAGAACACAAAACATAAATCATCTAAATGCCAGTTTTCCCAAATCTGGGGAGCTAGTTGGTCATAGGGATTTCATGTTTTTATTTCTCACCCTATCCCCACTTCTCTGGTCTCCACTGACACCTCCCTGGCGCTATATTACTACATCCTGGCACTCCTTTCTGCAGTGGTCGGCCATTTTCTCTGCAAAAAACCACACCCCTTTGGAAGTGCAGGGTTGGAGGCTGGCCTAGCGAGTACGGAAACTGGAGCTGTGGAAGGTGACAGATCTCTTCTGTTCTCCCTACCCCAGCCCACCCCCAAAGATAGCCTTTTTTTTTCCGTAGAACTATGAGAATTGTCCTTTTTTCCTGAGACGGGGACAGGGGAGAACAGGCACATAGATTGCTAAAGAGTCAATAATGGTCCCGAGTTATGATAAAGCCCTAAGCCATCACCACCTATTTGCGGTCCTCCGGCAATCTCAGCTTTAGACTGACATGCAGAAATTCGATGTCGATTACTCCTTTGCTTGAAAAGGTACTGCGCCCTCCTGAATAACAGAGGATAACAGTCTCATTACTTCAAAATTCTGTCTTCGAAGATGCATCCATGCACCAGTCCATAATACTTGTCCCTCCGGATTCAGGACATGCCAAAGACTCCCCGCCCCCAAAGCCTAATCTGGGGTCTCCCCTGGAATCTCTCCCTCCAATGTCCATCGTTTTTTTTTTTTTTTTGGTTTGTTTTTTGTTTTGTTTTGTTTTGTTTTGTTTTGTTTTGTTGTTCTAAGAGGGTCCGAAGACATTGCAAGTGCGGGAAGAGAGCAGACAGACTGTGTGGCTGGCATCTCCACTAACCGCTACTCATAAGACAACAATCCCCAGGCATACCCCATCCACAACACAGACCTGCGGGGGTCCAGGCAATTACCTTCTCCTCCTCCTCCTCCTTCCGCAGCAGGCCTGCCCGCTCTCAGCAATAACCCAGAGAGAGCAAACACCAAATGTAGACCCGAATTAGAACGGCGCCTGCACACGTCGGC
Source organism: Peromyscus eremicus (assembly GCF_949786415.1). Classification (NCBI taxonomy): domain Eukaryota; kingdom Metazoa; phylum Chordata; class Mammalia; order Rodentia; family Cricetidae; genus Peromyscus; species Peromyscus eremicus. Next base: position 82,404,156 of record NC_081439.1, on the reverse strand, counting down.
TTCAGCTCACGTGAGGGTCACGTCACTAGTGAGATCAGGACTCCGACTACACTCCAGCCAACGCAGCGACAGGAGGCAGCCTTTCCCTGTCCTTCCCCGCCACCCCAGGTCCTGCCGCTATCCATTTCCTCTTTGTTAGTCCCCAAACCAAAAGCAGCTTCTTTTGTGGTTGGAATTTGCCTTTCTATGCTTAACACAGAGCTTGCATGGGCCTTTTCTTCCTCTTCTAGGAATAATCCTGGCGTTTCTTTATTCCCACCCCAGATGCTTTTCCCTTCTTCCCTTCCCCTTTCAGCCGGGGAAATCCAGCACTTGCCCTGCACTCCTCCACCAAACAGCATTTCAGAAAAGGAGACACGGAGTGGAACTATGTTTCTTAAAATGTTCTGCCCACTTGTTAAAAATCAGCTTTACTTTTACACTGAGGATATAAAATTATGTTTTTCATTTGCGTGGAGAAAATTTTAAGTAGAAGAGGAAAACCCAGTGGACCCTTACTAATTGCAATATATATGCATTTATCACACAAAAATATTTCTACTGGTTGCAGACAAACAGTTGCTTTCAAAATACGCTAATTTGTTTTTAAAATTGAAAACTGGAATTTGTGCATGAATACACTAAGAAAAGATGGTTCGTTGTCTGATTTGGACCATTTCATACAAACTGCTCGTTTATTTTTTTTTCTACTTTTGCCTCAACTTGCAATTTGGTAAAATAAAAGCAACACAATCAGTCCTAACTTATTTAATTAAAGTAAGACATGTAGTTAAGTACCCAGAGTCTTTACTGATTGCTACAGGAAAGATCTGATGGCTGCTCTAAACACCTGCTCCTGGATTAGATTCCAGCCTACTGAAGCTGAGACAGCTGAGAGCGAGAAGATGGGATGGTCCCATTCTCCTTGCCTTACCAAGAAGTGAGGAATGTGCTGCCCTCCTACATTCCAGAGGCCTCCTTTCATTCCCTGTAGTCAGGCAGCTGTTTGTTGTTCAGTCCAAACACACACACACACACACACACACACACACACACACACACACGCATATGGGTAACCACAATAATATATGCCCCCTTTATTCAGATAACAAACCTAAGTAAGGGTCTTTGGTTCCTTTATGCCTTTCCCCAAATTCCCAAGAAGTATCTACACATTGCATAGAAGAGCTTACTAGTTCCACCTACCTCTCTGCCCTTGTTCCTGGCACTCTTGATCCTGTTGCTATCAGTAACCAAGAACAGCTTGCCAGGCCTCTCTGGCCTCCTGAACTCCAGGACATCCAGAAAGAACCTAAGCTTATTTCAGGGTCACTGCCAACAAGTTCACACTCAAATTGATGACCCCCTCGGTCAAATGTGCTCTCAGGCCTACTGACAACCCTGACCACACTTAACCTAGGGCAGGCATTTTCACCTGGCCAACTGTTCCCTGAAATTGTGTTCAGACTGTGTGCATACACATGTTCATTTTAACAGAGAAAAGAATCAGAACTCTTACCAGATCCTTACAGAATTATAGACAACTGAAAAAGCCCTAAATCCAATCACTCAGAAAAATATAGATCTATACCCCTCATAGACTTGTTCATTCTATGTCCAAAACAATATAGAGAAGTGCCTGTGACGCCTTTGCGATCATCATCCACTTTAACAATTTCGTTCCTTGTGCAAATACAAAAAAAAAAAAAAAATGAATGGCCTGCAGATAAAAAGTTAACCTTTGATGCAATACTTCCAATAAACCTGCATTTTAATTTGAGAACTGCTATCTTTTTTAAATGGAGCCTTTCTGTAAGAGATTAATATCAAGAAAACATAAGGAACTCAAACAATCGAGCAATAGGGGGAAATAAAACAAATAATGCAATTGTTTAAATGGACAAAGGATCTGAACAGACATTTTATTAAAAAAAGATTGAACTATCCAACAGATTATATGAAAAATGCTCAATATCAAGCTGAGACATCACCTCACTTTAAGTATGAATGGCTATTATCAGAAAGGCAAAAACAACTGTTGGCGAGGATGTTGATAAATTGAAACCCTGGTACAATACTCTACTGGCAAAATATAAAATGGTGCAAGAGTTATGGAAATCAGTATAAAGTTGCTTGCAACACTCAAAATGCAATTAAATAGTGTCTTAGTTATGTTTCTGTTGTTGTGATAAAACACTGACTAAAAGCAACTTGAGGAAGAGAGGGTTTATTTTGTTTTACAGTTTTCAGGGAATCGAGGAAAGCTAAGACAGGAACTCAAGACAGGAACCTGGAGGCAAGAACTGATGGAAGCAGAGAAGATGGAGGAGTGCTGCTTTCTGGCTTGCTCGCCATAGTGGTGTGGATCCTTCCACATCAACCAGTAATCAAGAAAATATCCTCACAGACTTGCCTGTAACGCAGGCTGATGGAGACAGTTCTCAGTTCTCTTCCCAAATATGCCTAATTTGTGTCAAGTTGACACACATATGCTCTAGTGGTTTCATACATCGCGCACGCACGCACACACATACACACACACACACACACACACACACACACACACACACACACACGGGGAGAGAGATTCCAAAGAGCTACCTGCACTCTGGCGTTCATTGGAGCATCATTCACATTAGCCAAAATACAGAAACAACTAACAGATGAATGAGAAAAGAAAATGTAGAATATACATGATAGAATGGTATTCAGCCTTAGAGAAAGAAGGACCTCTTGCCATATGTGATGCTATGAAGCTCTTAGAAAGATCATGTTAAGTGAAACAAGCTCCCGACAGGACAGACAAATAATGTGAAATTCCACTCCTAGGCAGTATCTACAATCGTCAAACTCACAGGCTCCAACAGAAGGAGTTGTTCTTGAATAGGTAAAAAGTTTCAGTTACACAACGTGAACAAGTTTTAGAGATCTACTGAACAACATTGTGCCTAAAAAGAACAAAACTGAAAATCATGGACAGTACATCATGGATAATGACTTATTCAAGAAACTGTGAGAAGCTGACCAGAAGACTTACAATCAAAGGAAAATACATTCCTCTTATATCACATTTGGCAAAACAAATGTGAATTTTATATATCACAAGTTAAAATAAAATGACTAACATGGATTTTGTAATTTTCTCCCAAGCTTTGTTTATTTTTTACATTAGCTGATTAGCTACTAGTCTAAATTGCTGTAATCTGCTGCATTCCCAAGGACTATTATATGTACACTTCAATGTTATGCTATTTAGCAAAGTTTCCTGTTATATATTCTTTTTGAGTCATAATATTTTAAAATACAAAATATTTGTACTATTTAATGCATTTTGCTTAATTTATCTAAAATTAATCATAACAATCCTATTTAAATTCTCATGTTTTTTTATCTTTTCCCATTTCTTCATTTTCAGTCTTATATGTCTATTTGTTATATGTGTTTTATAAAGCATAGTTTAGTTTTTTATAAAGTCAAACTGAAAGCCCTTGTATTTTAATTGGGGGATTCAGCCATCCATATTATTTATAATTGCATATTTTAGGCCTTATCCCTGACATCTTATGTTGTGTTTTCTATATGTTTTCTATTTTGTGTAATTTTTTTGTTGTTGCATCTTTTGGGGGTCTTCCTGACATGTTTTTCTCTTTTGCCACTGGAAAATTCTACAGTACAGTGCAATTTTACTGGTAGCTACCATTATATATATACTTTGGGGGTTCTTTTTTAAAGATTTATTTATTTATTTATTTATTTATTTATTTATTTATTTATTTATTTATTTATTTTAGTGTTCTGCCTGCATGTATGCTTGGACACCAGAAGAGGGCACCAGATCTCATTATAGATGATTGTGAGCTGCCACATGACTGGGAATTGAACTCAGGACCTCTAGAAAAGCAGTCAAGTGTTCTTAACCTCTGAGTCATCTCTCCAGACTGGTTTTTGGGGGTTTTCAAGACAGGATTTCTCTGTATAGCCTTGGCTGTTGTGGAAATCGATCTGTAGACCAGGCTGGCCTCAAACTCACAGAGATCCTTCTGCCTCTGTCTCCTGAGTGCTGGGATTAAAGGCATGTGCCACTGCCACCCAGCAACAATTATATTTTTATCAAGCATCTGAAAATATTTTCTTCCAATATCACAATTTAATCACTCTCAATAACTACCCCAACCTCCACCAATATATGATTTTTTAAAGATTTGTTTTTAAGTGTGTGTGTGTGTGTGTGTGTGTGTGTGTGTGTGTGTGTGTGTGTATGACTGCAGGTGCCCTCAGAGGTCAGAGGTCTCTGATATCCCTGGAGCTAGAGTTACAAATGATCGTGACTGCCAGGCAGCGGTGGTGCACCCCTTTAATCCCAGCGCTCGGGAGGCAGAGGCAGGCAGATCTCTGTGAGTTTGAGGCCAGCCTTGGCTACAGAGTGAGTTTCAGGAAAGGCACAAAGCTACAGAGAAATCCTGTCTCAAAAACAAAAAACAAAAAACAAACAAATTACAAATGATTGTGAGTGGCCAGATATAGTTCTGGGAACTGAACTCAGGTATCTCCAAGAGCAGTAGGTGCTCTTTATTGCTGATCCATCTCTCCAGTCCAAGATACCTTTTATTATGCTTTCATTTGTATCCTAATTCCAATTCCAAATGTGTTTCTATTATCTTGGTTATAGAGGTATAATAACATTACTATATTATTGTAGTATATCACTATAATTTTAGAAGTTCTTTCTCAACAATTGCATCAAGCTTCATAGAATATTGCTGTACTGGCTGGTTTTGTGGGCCAACTTGACACAAGTTAGAATCATCAGAGAGGAAGGAGCTTCAGTTGAGGAAATGCCTCCATGAGATTCAGCTGTAAAGCATTTTCTCCAACACTGATCAATGAGGGAAGACCCATCCTATTGTGGGTAATTCCACCCCTGGGCTGGTGGTCCTGGGTTCTATAAGAAAGCAGGCTGAGCAAGCTATGATGAGCAAACCAGTAAGCAACACTGCTTCATGGCCTCTGTATCAGCTCCTGCCTCCAGGTTCCTGCCCTGCTTGAGCTCCTGCCCTCACTGCTTTTGGGGATGGAACTCTTGTTGTTGTTGGATTTTGCTCTTTTGAGGGGCCCACCACCTAGCTCCCAAATAAATCACACACAGAGGCTTATTCTTTTTTTTTTCTTTTTTCTTTTTTTTCTTTTTTTTTTTTTTTGGTTTTTTGAGACAGGTTTTCTCTGTGTGGCTTTGTGCCTTTCCTGGAACTCACTTTGGAGACCAAGCTGGCCTCGAACTCACAGAGATCCGCCTGGCTCTGCCTCCCGAGTGCTGGGATTAAAGGCGTGCGCCACCACTGCCCGGCGGCTTATTCTTAATTATAAATGTCTGGTTGTTTCTAGCCAATTTTTCTTAAATTGTTCTGTCTCCCTTTTGCCTCCGGACTTTTTCCTTTTCTGACTTCTGTGATCTTATTTTCACTCCTACTCCATGGCTGGCTGGCTGGCTGGGTGACTGGCCCCTTCTTTTCTCGATCCTTTATCTCTCTTGCTCCTTCTTCTTCTCCTCCCAGATTTCTCCTTCTATTTATTCTCTTTGTCTGCCATCCCTGCCTATCCTTTCTCCTGCCTCACTATTGGCTGTTAAGCTCTTTATTAGACCAATTAAGTGTTTTAAACAGGCACAGTAACACAGCTTCACAGAGTTAAACAAATGCAGCATAAAGGAATGCAAACCATTTTTGCATATTAAACAAATGTTCCACAGCATAAACAAATATAACACACCTTAAAATAACATTCTACAACAAACTGTTAGTGAAATAAATGCTTTCTTCCCCAACTTGCTTTTGGTCATATGTTTCATCAAGGCAATAGAAATCCTAAGACAATTGCTATTAAACATAATTGATTGGCTGTTTACAATATTGGTAGTTCACTATCATTTTTTTTCTTTAGAACTGTAAGAGGAATTGCTCTGTTACATTCCAACATAAAATTTTTCATGTAAGAAACCCAATTCCAATCTACTTGCTATTTTTTGTTTTTGTTTTTGTTTGTTTTTCGAGACAGGGTTTCTCTGTGTAGTTTTGGTGCCTGTCCTGGAACTCACTCTGTAGACCAGGCTGGTCTCACAGAGATCTGCCTGGCTCTGCCTCCTGAGTGCTGGGATTAAAGGTGCCACCACCACTCGGACTATTTGCTATTTTTTTTTAAGTTGCACTTTTTCTCTCTCTGGGAGCTTATGGGGGTTTTATATTTTGGGGAACCTAAGGAATTTCAATAGGATGTGTCTAATCAACCTTTTTATTTGTGCTTTTGAAATTTCCTTATTTGGCATTTGGTAGTTGGTTTAGATCTAGGGGTACAAGATCTTAAGAAGAATTCTTTAGAACTGTCTCTTCAAAGTCTTACAAGCTTTGGACAGATATTGAATTGCCTGGAACTAAGACCCATGTCATTCAACTTTTCCAACTTTTATCCTTACAATTTAGGAAGAATTCTGTGATTAAATGTCCCAAGTAACTAAGTTTATTTTCAGTCATGTACAGGGGAGGGACGTTAGCCCTTTTAGTGAAGTTTTTATCAAATCATATTTTAAATAGATGAAACAATTTTAAATGTCCAGTTTCTTGTTTTAGAACAGTCTGTTGTTGCTCTGTTTCCTCTTAAGCCTCTCAGTAAACAGAAATTAGAAGCTTCTGGATTAATGAGTTGGCTTAGAAGGTATAGGCCTTGCTTCACAAGCCCGGTGACCTGAGTTCAATCCCAGAACTAATGTAAAGGTGGAAGGCGAGAACAGACTCTATAGAGTTGTCCTCTGACCTCTACATGTGTGCTGTGGCATGTGCACACCTGAGTCACACATAATACACACACAGTGATAACAATAATTGTAATAAGTATTATTATTTTAAAAGAAATTGCCAGTTTCTTAAAATTCTCTTACATTTTCTGAAAGAGGACAACTATGCCATCTAGTACCTTCAAACACAATCAGTGACATCAAGACTCTGTACAATTTCACCTACAGCTGAGATGAATACGTGAATATGTATTCACAGATGGAATAAAGCTTTAATCTCAAACAACCTTCAATGGTAACTATTTTCTAAAAACTTAAGTATGAAAGGCATTCTAATATAGTATTTGTATTAATCCTCTTAGTGTTTATGCATGCATAAATATACATTCACAACCCCCACTCCTTCATCACTCCTTCTAGAACTTCCCCCTTCCAACCTCATGTCCTCTTTTATTTTTTATAAATAACCCATTCAGTCCAAATTTTGCTGCCCATATTCCCTTGGGTATGGCTACATCCTCTAGAGCATGATCACCTGAGAAGAGGCCACATCCTTAAAGAAAAAGGACTCTCCTTCCTAACAGTTGTCAACTGTCCATAGGTCCTCTGCTAGTAGTGGGGCTCATGAGCACCTCCCCCTCCACGCTAGAATGTTGAGTGGCTGGAGCTTGCGCAGGTTTTATGTAGTCAACCACAGCTGCTGTGAATTCATGAACGCAATACTCCTGTCATGTCCAGAAGACACTGCTTTACTCCGGTCCTACCCAGTCTCTAGGTCATACAATCTTTTCATCCCTCTTCTATGATAGTCCCTGAGTCTCAGAGGAAGGGGATGTAATATAGATATCCCAAGTGTGGCTGAGCATTCCACGGATACTTATTCTTTGCACTTAGGCCAGTAGTGAGTTTCTGTGTTAATCACTGTCCACCACACAAAGAAACTTCTCTGATGGGATCTGAGAGCTTCACTAGCCTATGGGCATAGAGATACAAATTGAGAGGACAGTTTGATACTATGTCCATTTAGCAAAATAACGGTAGTAGGTTCACCCTGGGGGTTGGTGACCATGGGTTCCTGGCCAGGCTTACACTGCCAGACATGAGTTTTCTCCTATAGAGCAGGCCTTAAATCCAATCAGAAAGCAGTTGCTTATCCTCATAACATTCATGCCACGATTGAACCCATGGGCATATCTTGTCATACTGGTTATTACTGTAGCAGAAGTGATTTACAGCTTGTAAAACCAGTGATGACGGTTTTCTCCCAGCAGCTTGTTCAGCACCTTCACCTACTGTGAAAACTAACCAACAGGGAAGAAGATTCCTAGTCAGTACCAACTTGATTTTTCTAGGTCCCTTGACCAAAGTATGTGCTCTCTTTGTAATAGGGCTTTACCATCAAGTTCTTGTTGGCATTCAGGAACAATTTAAATAGTCTGTATAGTTTGGGGGCTCTCTGAGACACTCTTGACTAAAACTGGAGGGGTAACAACCCACACTTGGGTACTGAGCTTTTTATTTGGCATCCTGTAACTTCTGGGAGAAGCATTATCCCCCATGTAGGGTGATTGAATCAAACTCATATCTATGAAAGAATATATGGGGGGGGCTGGAGAGATGGCTCAGAGGTTAAGAGCACTGGCTGTTCTTCCAGAGGTCCTGAGTTCAATTCCCAGCAACCACATGGTGGCTCACAACCATCTGTAATGAGATCTGGTACCCCCTTCTGACCGACAGGCAGAACACTGTATACATAATAAATAAATAAATAAATAAATAAACAAATAAATAAATAAATCTTTAAAAAAAGAATATATGAAACTTATAAAATAGTAGGTTTTCATAGTGTGGAAGAGAAAGTGGGGAGAAGGATAGATAACTATGGATATTTGAAGAAACCAAATTTTATCAAGCATTTGTAGATGCTCATTGAACCTGTTTCTACACTAAAAATTTTGCTGAAATACAACTCTCCTTCACTTTTCTTCTCTCAAGCATGAAAAATACATCAATATACCTACCTCAGAGACACTTGCACATCCATGTTTATTGCTGCACTCATTGACATAAGTAGTCAATGGAACCAGTCTAGACGCCCATCAACAGATGAACAGATGAGTAAAATGTGGTACATGTACACAATGGAATTTTATGTAACCTTACAAAATCAAATCATGAAATTTGCAGGAGAGTGGATGGAAATGGAAATTACATTAGTCAAAGTAACCAAGATTCAAAAAGACAACTACTACATTTTCTTTTATAGGAGGAACTGAGATTTTAAATTGTGTGTGAGGAGGTCATGATAGGGATCATGAAGAGGATGAAGGAGTCTTGAGGGAAATGGGAAATAGAGAGGGTAATAGAATACATGTGATAAGAAAGGAGAAAAGACAGGGCCAGAGAGATGGCTCAGAGGTTAAGAGCACTGGCTCCTCTTCCAGAGGACCCGGGTTCAATCTCTAGCACCCACATGGCAGCTCACACCTGTCTGTAACTCAGTTCCAGGGAACCTGACACACTCACACTAATGCAGATAAATTAAAAAAAAAAAAAAGAAAGGAGAAAAGAGGGTTACCTAGAGGAAGGGAACCAGACAGAGAGAGACAGGGAGGATGGGGAAGGCTGGAAGAAGGGAAACAAATGAGAAACAAGTACAATGATACGTGTGTGAAGATGTCATGATGACACCCATGGCTTTATATACTAACCTAAAAAAACAATTTAAAAGAAGTGAAAGAGACACAGATTTGGCCTTACAATTGACAAAATTTTAATTTCATGTAATTTAAGTAACAATATTGTTTTTATCATCTAGTAATTAAAATAATAAATACTTTCAAAAAGAAGTAAACTCAAAAGCACATAATTGAACAAACTCAGCCACAAGCAAGATCCTGCATGCAGTTTTGGAGTGAAGAATATTATGGTAGGAAGGGTCAAGTGTTACTAGAATTGCTTCTCTTTAAGAAAATAGGAAAGCAGAATCAGGCATGGTGGCACACACCTTAGGAAGCAGAAGCAGACCTACCTCTGTGAGTCTGAGGCCAGCCTGGTCTACACAGGGGGTTCCAAGCTAGCCAGTTCTACATACTAAGATTGTCTCCAAAAGAAGATTGAGAGAAAAAGAGAGAGGGACAGAGGAAGGATGGGAAGGAGGGAGGGAGGGAAGAAGGAAGGAAGCAAGCAAGCAAGCAAGGAAATAGGAAACCAAAATCAATATCACATTTATAGAGGGGTCATAGATATTAGTGCCATCATCAAAGATGTAATGAACGGGTAGTTATTCCCCACACACGCCCCACTTAACTTACCTGTAGAGTCTTTCTCTGTCCTGCCAGCCAGCTCCCAAATAATGACATGGAGACTTCTTATTAATTATGAAAGCTTGGCCTATAGCTTAGGCTTGTTCCTAACTAGCTTTTGTAACTTAAATTAACTCATTTATGTTAATCTGCATTTTGCCTTGTGACTTTTTACCTCTCTTCAATCTTGCACCTCCTGTTTCCCCCTCAGCGTCTCCTGGTGTCTCCCATGCACCTAGATTCTCCTCCTCTTCTTTTCTCTCCCTGGAAATCCGCCTATACCTCCTGCCTAGCTATTGGCTTTTCAGTTTTTTGTTACACCAATCAAAGAAAGTACATCTTCCCACTTTGTACAAACATCCCACAACACTTACCTCTTTGGCTTATGCAGAAAACATATCTTGGAAAATGACAGTGCACTATCATAAACTAGACTAAGTGATGAGTGCAAATGCAGCTGCTGCTTCCGATTTGCTCGACTTGATTGAGGACATTAACGCATCCCTTGGAAACTTGTTGATCTAGAAAATGCTTTTTTTTTTTCAGCCGGACGGTGGTGGCACACACCTTTAATCCCAGCGCTCAGGAGGCAGAGCCAGGCAGATCTCTGTGAGTTCGAGCCCACCCTGGTGTACAGAGCGAGATCCAAGACAGGCACCAAAACTACACAGAGAAACCCTGTCTTGAAAAACCAAAGAAAAAAGAAAATTCTTTTTTTTTTTTTTGCAATAGTTTGAAAAGACTACCAGAAATAATCTTTCACCTGCCAAAGAACAGAAATATACCTTAAGTGTTTCACTTCAGGGCTAGATCAGTTTTGCCATTTTGTTTCATAATTTAATCTGCAAGGACCTTGGTCTCCCTTCTCTTCCAAAACTTACAACACTGTTTCATCATGTTGATGATACTTTGCTGATAGAACAAAGTGAGGAAGAAATAGCAATGACTCTAGACCTAATTGAAAAGCTACTTGCTTTTTTCGTTTGTGTGTTAGGGCTTCTATTGCTGTGATGAAACACCATGACCAAAAGCAAGCTGGGGAGGAAAAGGTTAACTTGGCTTACACATCCACATCACTGTTCATCACTGAGGGAAGTCAGGACAGGATCTCAAACAGTACAGGAACCTGGAGGTAGGAGCAGAGACCATGGAGGGGAGCTACTTACTGGCTTACTCTACATGTCGTGCTCAGCCTGCTTTCTTATAGAACCCAGGACCACCAGCATAAGGGTGACATCACCCACAATAGGCCCTCCCCCCATCAATTACTAATTTAAAAAAAATGTCCTACAGCTTTATCTTATGGAGGCATTTTCTCAGTTGAGGCTCCTTCCTTTCAGATGACTCTAGCTTGTGTCAAATTGACATAAAACTAGCCAGTACAGTTTGTTTGTTTGTTCATTTGTTTGTTTTTCAGACAGGATTTCTCTATGTAGCCCTGGCTGTCCTGGGGTACTACAACTTGCTATTGTAGTCCAGGCTAGTCTCAAATTCACACAGATCTGCTAGCTTCTTCCTCTTGAATGCTGGGATTAATTCCCTCAAGCAACCAACCCAACCAGCTTAATTTAGAAACATGGAAATAAAGGCTTACTTCCCTTAAGAAAAATAAAGAGAGCTGGAAAGATGGCTCAGAGGTTAAGAGCATTGACTGTGCTTCCAGAGGTCCTGAGTTGAATTCCCAGCAACCACATGGTGGCTCAAAACCATCTGTAATGAGATCTGATGCCCTTTTCTGGCCTGCAGCCATGCATGCAGGGAGAACACTATATACATAATAAATAAATTAGCCGGGCAGTGGTGGCGAATGCCTTTAATCCCAGCACTTGGGAGGCAGAAGCAGGCGGATCTCTGTGAGTTCGAGGCCAGCCTGGTCTACAGAGCGAGATCCAGGAAAGGCACCAAAACTACACAGAGAAACCTTGTCTTGAAAAAAGCAAAAAACAAACAACAACATAATAAATAAATGTTAGAAGGAGGAAGAAGAAGAAGTGGCATTTGCATGTGAGGGACTGAATAACAAATTCAAGAGCTTTCCATCTTGGCAAAATCTCTAGTGATCCAGTGATATGATCCAGTGATATGTACAGATATAGGGTTTGAGTTTTGGTTTGGTCTGTTTTTTGTTTAGTGGATGGTTGTTGTTGTTGTTGCCGTTGTTGTTGCTGTTGTGATCTCATAGATGCACAACAGTTCAAACCCATGCAGCTTTGGGGTAGAACCCTGTCACCTTCTGCAGATGGAACTTTCCTTTAAAGAAATGGATTCTGACCTGTCACTGGGCCTTAATGGAAACTGAATACCAAATCACAGTCCACCAAGTTACAGTGCAACCTGAATTGCCCATTGTGAACTGAATGTTGTCTGACCTACTATACTGAGGTGATATGTTTCAAGATTTGGCTCCAACAGGCCCTGAAAGTAAAAGTTATATGAGAAGGTTGTTCAAATATTCACGATTCTCACTTCTAGTGCATTCATTACCCCGTCTCTCCCAGCCTGTACTTGGCCTCGTGGAGATGTCCCTACAATTCATTGGCTGAGGAAGAATAAATTCTTGTCTAGTTTACAGATGGGTCTGCATCTACACACACGTACGAACAACTGTTAAGGAACACATGGATACCTGTGCCATGTGGATTCTGATGCCCATTGCTGGCACAGTGCAATCGGTAACTTTAAACATTTACACTTTGACACACTGTTCAGGCTCTAGGGAAATGCCTCTTCTTATCTAAACAAAAGACAACTATGTCCAAATGGCATGAAGATTTGTGAATTATGTCAGTCCTCATATAAAAGACAAACATTATTTCATAGTGCAGGAAACGAAAATTCAAAAGGTAAAAAGAATTAAGTAAAAGAAAATACTAGCTAAGTTGCCAAAGCCTCAAATATATGAGCATGATGTATTTTTGCTTAACAAACTATCATTCCCTAGTAGGTAACATACAGTGTCCATTTTATTGCTTCTCTGCATTTTCCAGCTTTTGTTGCACAAAAAAATTAGTGCAATATTTGCAACAGATGCATATGGAGGGAGGCTGAAGAACATTTTGCAATATTAAACAACTCGCGTAACTCCTGATTTTAGAAGAGATATATAAATGAACAGACAGATAGATAACATCTGTAAAACTTTGCCAAATTGTACTCCCTAGGAAGCAGATTGTGAGATGATATTTTGAGGGAATACTCCTGAAACCAGCCATTATGAGAGGAAGGAAACGGGAACAAACTATCAGAGAAATCAAATTTCAGTGCAGAGGTAGTGGAATTTCTCAGCGTACCCTGTTAAGAATTCTGAAGAATGGGGGCTGGAGAGATGGCTCAAAGGTTAAGAATACTGACTACTATTCCAGAGGACCCAGGTTTAATTCCCAACACCCACACGGCAGCTCACAACTGTCTGTAACTCCAGTTCCAGGGGATGTGACACCCATGGCAAAACACCAATGCGCATAAAATATAAAGAAATAAAGAAATAAATATAATTTTGAAGAATGGGATGAAACTTCAGAGATGCTTCAAGTTGAAGCAAGAGTCCTGGGGCCTTTATGACAACATCAGTGGGTCACTGGACATGTGCCACCCAGGAAATAGGATCTAATCGTAAATAAGGAAACACTCTTCAACTGAGACAATCCCAGAAGAGTGCCGACAGCTAAGTTCTCTTTGGTGGCAACATTCCCAACAAATGAAGCAATAAGTCATTTATTGCTAAAGGGAATTTTAAGCGGTTCCACACTCTTCTTGTCCGTTCTAGATCCACTTCATGTCAGTTCTGGAATCAGTTCCTTAAGGACCAGGAGAAACTAAGGATGAAGTACACCCTCCATCTCTCCATTATCTCAAAGCTACCAAGAGCTATCTCTGTTTCCTGCTATCAATTGCAGATCAACATCATTCTTAGACTCTTAGTTATGTGACCAGATTCTCACTTCTGAACACATAGCCCTCTCAAGCTAAAGTTCTTACATTGTCTGCTACCTATATAATAAGCTTACCAATCTGTGAACAGCACTTGTTTTTGTTTTTCCTTTCTTGGAAAGTTGTCTTAAGGGATGTCAATGAGGCCATAGGCAATGAGGTGAAGGAAGAGTATTACAATAACAGTAATAGATGTTGGGGAAGACCTGAGCCTATTCAACCTACATTCATGGGTCTGACATGGCCCAGCTCATGATGGGTGGTTACACGGCCATTTAGTTTCTTATAATCAGTCATGTGTTCCATCTCTACCAGCATGCAGTAGCATGTCAGGCACTGTTTTTAAAAGGTCTACACTCCTCCCTTGTATGTGAGAGGGCTCTGCTCCGGAAACTCAGCTAGATTGTAACTGCCCCACTGAGGCTTACTTTTATCAACACAAATCAACTAATACCACAGGGTCTGTCTTTTGTATGGGCCAAGTGTCTGGACGGCTTGAAACTTTATTGAGGGATAATAGAATCTTCTTCTACTATAGACTCCACTTAAGGTTGCAAGTTTCTTTTGTTCCTCAATATGCAGACTGAAACAGGGTGAAATGTGCTACTTCCAGAACCTAAGAGGCCAATCACATATTGAGCTCCTTTCTTTGTGAAGAACTCTGAAAATGCCCTAATTTGTTCCTTATGTAGAAGGATCTCCTCATATACCCCAGACCATTCAACCACTAAAAGTTACACTTAATGTGGCCAGCCTCTGGTCCTTTCTGGAGTCTGGCTCTTATCTTCTACAGTGCATGTGTCTTACCAAGACAACCAACATGCTACCCCTTCTGAAGCATTGTCCTGACTCCTTTAGACAATATTAAGACAGAAGATATGAGAGCAGTAGAGCCTTGAGGAAAGATGAGAAAAGGAGCGTTGTGTTGTCCACTCTATGTGAGTACAAACTTTTGCACTTTTTTGATGTTTGGTCTAATAAGGAGAGGACGACAAACACATTTTCCACAAGAGCTGACTATTACATGCAAAGGCCATGATAATCTCCTCTAACAAAAATACTACATGCATCTGCCATGGGCTTGGAATTGCCTTACTACTTGGTTGAGTTGACAGTAATTTACTATCATCTTCCAGACACTGTCCACATTTTGCAGGCCACAAAACTGGCTAATTAAAAGAAAGCATAATGGAGACCACATCTATAATTTCTAGGTCCTTAAAAGAGGCACTAATTTGTGCCACACCCTCCCTCCAGCATGCTATAAATACCGAGTTGGCTAGGGAAAGCATACACAATTTCAGAAGCCTTCACCTGGCCTTTTCCTCTACTAATAGCACTGCTTCCACAGGCCAAAGAACAATGGGGCTGGGACCAATGAAATCTTCAGAGATCATGAAAGTAACCACTGGGTCAAGCTCCGAACTCAGTGGACCTACTGTGGGCCGGACCTGGGACTTGACCTCATTTAATATCTAGTTTCCATATTCTCATGGGACCCTAGGGGGCTATAATGACATTTTGGGTCCTCTGAGTATCCCATGGCAGGCAATTGAAAACCAATGTTTGTCCTCAAAATATTTGGTCATTCATCTTTCCTTAGCATATAGTTACCTGAGATGGTGGAAAGACTGAGGAAGCATTCCTATGAATTCCTATGAAGGACATCAAGAGATAGTCCTTCAAATAGTAAAATCTAGAGCAAAAGCTCTCAATGACTTAGGACCACAAGCTGGACAGGGACTAACTTACTTCGGACTCCCAACCACCTTTGATTTCTTTGGAGTGGTGTATTAGCTGCTTTTTGACTGTCTGTGTCTCGTTAACCATGCCTTAACCCGTCATCCATCTGTAGCACTGTTAATCATCCCCATGGGTCTCTGCAAGTTATGGCACTGGACCCCCTACTCTGCTTTTACATCCACTCGACCTTTCATAGTTAAGGATATCCCTGAATGATCTATTGTCTCGGAGTCATCAGCATTTCTACTGTTACTCTTCCACCCACAGCACACTCTTGTGCTCTGAGCCCAGGCCTTCAGAGAGGAACCCCACTGAAATGAGTGGTGATGGTACCCCTCTCACCAGAAGAATCCTCAGAGCTTTGCTAACTAGCATGCACTTGGAATTTTCCAGTGCCATGTAGTCCTTGGGAAATTTCCCCTACATTATATAATACAGTTCTATCATTCTCACTTATTTCATGGTTTTAAAACTTTTTATTTTATGTATATGGGTGATTTGTCTGCGTGTATGTCTGTATATCATGTGCATGTAGTGCTGGGGAGGCCAGAAAATGGTGTCAGATCCCCTGGAACTGGAGCTATAGATGGTTGTGAGCCATCCGCAAGTCCCATTCCTGGGTGCTGTTAATTGGACTTGGGACCTCTGGAAGAGCAGCCAGTGCTCCTAACCACTGAGCCATCTCTGCAGCCTCTTATCTGAGTCTTTAATCCCTTCTTCCAGCATCCTTGATGGCATTTATGTCTCAATATGGGCTTTTGTTTTCCCGTAATTTAAGGAACCATTTTAATTAATTCACATCATTTCCTGGATCTTTGCTAGGGTTTTAAATCTTGGAAAGACTCTCAAATTGATTTATTCTCCTCTATTCCATTTTGTGCTCCTGAGATTTCACTCCTATGCATACTCTCTCAGTACCTACTGGTACTGATAGCCAGTCAGATCTTGCAGATACTTACTTGTATATTCCCTTTCCTTTCTTATTACATTCGGTACAGCCCAGAGAGGTTAGTACTGTGGTCTAGACCCAGTTATAGGCTCAGTGGCCAAGATGAGAAGAGCAGATTCCAGGGTCAATCTTAAAGAGGAAAGTCATGCTTAAATCTTCAAGAAAGGTGGAGGTCCACCCTTCAATAGTCAAAAGTGAGACAGTTTTGAATAATTAAAGGATGCAGAGAGATGTAGGAGATACAAATACTTATGGACAGCCATCAAAAGGTTCCATCCTACTGGTCACAAGGTCACGTATCTTTCTAACCAAGGCTTGAGTCTAACAGAAGATTTGGTTATGATTTTAACTTTCTTTGAAGCTTACTTTTTTCAATAATTCCTGTACCTACTCTTCATATTTCTCTTCCTGTACATTAAAGCTCTACATAATCTGTGAGGGAAGCTCTCTTACTTTTGAATGTAGCTTTTAGGATTCAATTTATTTAAGTTACTTTTTCAGTTTTTTAAATGTCAATTAAATTTTACAACCTTCCCTATATATATAATTTATACCATGCTTGACAAAGTATTTAAGTTTTTTTTTTAGATTTATGTATTTTATTTATGTGTTGAGTGTTTTGTTTGCATGTGTACATGCCTGGTGCCCACAGAGGTCAGAAGAGGGCATTGAATCCCCAGGAATGGGACTTGCGGGTGGTTTTACATTACCACGTGGGTGCTGGAAATCAAATTTGGATCCTCTGCAAGAACAACAAGTGCTCTTAATGCGCCTTGTCTCCAGCCCCATTTTTCAAGTTTTGCCATATGGTGCCAGACAATGCTTTCCCTTTCGTTAGCAAATACTCTCCAGCCATCCTTGTGCCGCCTCATTCCATATTTGGATCTATGCAATCTTCCACCCATGATGGAACAGTGTTCCACTAGTTCCAACACTGACAACTTGTCGGCAAGAAATCTGCCTAGAATCTGTCATTCCAGGCTTGGCTTTCTTGAGCAGCTTCTTGTGTTGATTCCTGAAGGTTTGTTCTCCAGGGAGCAGATAAAGACAGAGTATAGCACGGAGGGCTTTATTAGGGAATTCCATGGGATCAACACCCACTGAAGGCAAGAGAGGGGAGCTGGAATGGACAGAGGGAGCCAATAAGATGTCTCAAGCCATGTCCATCAGTCACTGGACACAAAATGCCCCCAAGAAGGAGGTATGATCTTGGGGAGATGGCTGTCTTCAGTTGAGACATTTCTGGAAGTATGATGACAGCTGACCGCTATCCACTAACATCACTCCTAACAAATGAAATAAGCACTTTATTCCTGTAGGGGGACCAGGCAGCAGATGGTAGAATTCATTACAATGTGATACTACTTTTTTGTTTTTAAGACAGGGTCTCTCTACATAGACCTGGCTGTCCTGGCACTTACTATGGAAACCAGGCTGGCCTCAAACTTACAGAAGCCCTCCTGCTTCTACTTCTGAGTGCTAGGGTTAAAGGTGTGGGCCACCATGCCTAGCCTGCGATACCATTTCTTTACAGTGCAATGTTGGCGGTTCTCAAACAGTAGACTTGACAGCTCTTTTGTTTTGCATGTGTTTTTATGACGCCTCACTATTTTGTCCACCCTTTCAAATTCAGTCCTCTGACTAGCTCGGACAATAAGTGTGTGCCATTGAACATGGATCAATAATACTTTCATTTTACAGAATAGTTTAAGAGAATAAACATTTTAAATGCTTACAGTTTTATTTAAACACTCATTTGAGCCTTTAAGTTATACCTTCCAAATATTTAGATATAACATGTGAACCTTTATTTAGATTTTTGCTCTAAGGTTTTCAAATGTGACTGAGAGTCCTGCCCATCCAAAACGCATTCTTTGATCTTGGGCTAAACTATACAAGAAAAGTTTATTTATTATATAAAAATCATAAAATACAGATGCATTTTACAAAACAAGTAGGGCTGATGAGATAGTTCATACAGTTAAGAATACTTGCTGCTCTTTCAGAGGACTTTGGTATGGTTCCCAGCACCTGCATCGTGGCTCACAATCATCTGTAACTCAAGTTCCAGGGGATCCAACATCGTTTTCTGGCTTCTACGAGCACTTGGCACACACATGGTGCACATACATGCATGCAGGTAAACACTCATACATAAAAATATAAAGGAAGCTGTGATAGCAAATGTCTTTAATACCAGCACTCAAGAGGCAGAGGTAGGTGGATCTCTGTGAGTTCAAGGCCAGCCTTGTCTACATAGTGAGTTTCAGGACAGGCAGGTCTACACAGTGAGACCTTGTCTCAAAAAAATAAATAAAAAAAGAATATCTTTTTTAATCTTAAAAAAAAACGATAAAATCTCTATCAATCTAACTAACACCCATAAAATTATTAATGTTCTCATAGTACATAAGAATTCATTTTAGAAGCTATTTTTATTGTGTGTACATGTGTTTATGTGTGTGTGCACATGTGTGGTATGCATGTGCATGAGGAAACCAGAGGTCAACTTGGATATCTTCCCAGTAGACTGGTTCTCCTCCTTTTTAGAGGTTTATTTTTTTTAAAGATTAATTTACTTTCTTAAAATTCATGTGTACGTGTATATCTGAATGTACACTGTTGGTGTGTGGGTTCCCATGGGTGCCAGAAGAGGGCGTCAGATCCCTTGAAGCTGGAGTTTCAGATGGTTGTAAGCTGCCCTACATGGACACTGAGAAATGCTCTCAGGTTCTTAGCAAGAGCAGCAAGTGCTCATTAGGCTAAGCCGTGTCATCAGCCCTCCACTTTGGTTGTTTTGTTGTTGCTGGTGGTGGTGTTATTTTCAGACACTGTCACTCCCTGAACCTGGAGCTCACCGATTGTCTAGACTGGTTGAGCAGCAAGTCCCAGTGATCATCTTGTTCCTGAGTCCACAGTACAGGGATTACAGGCAAACTCTGCCAGCTTAGTGGGGGTTTTTTTGTTTTTGTTTTTGTTTTGTTTGTTTTGTTTTGTTTTGTTGGTTTTTTTTGGTTTCTCGAGACAGGGTTTCTCTGTGTAATTTTGGTGGTGCCTGTCCTCTGTAGACCAGGCTGGCCTCGAACTCACAGAGATCTGCCTGGATGTGCTGGGATTAAAGGCATGCACCACCACCGCCAGGCCAGTTTAGCTCTTTCTGTGAATAAGGAGAGCCAAACTCAGGTAGGTCCCCAGGACTGCACAGCAAGCACATCACTGAGTCAACCTCCCCAGTCCCTTAGGGATCATGAAATGCACTTTTTCCTTCATAGAAAGCATATATGCTTTTACAATCTGTTTTCCTACTGAGGAGTACATGCCGAATTCTCTGCCATAAACGCATATGTCTATTTTAAATAACCTTATACTTTTTCACCCTTCAAAACAGCTTGAAGATGCACAACTTACTGTAAGCTGATTATTTTATTTGCTCCTAAAGACAGATTTCTACAAATAGAATTATTGGGTAAAAGGGCATACACAGGGCTAGTGAGAGGGCTCAATGGGTAAAGGCACTTGCTGCCAAGCCTGACCACCTGAGTTCGATCCCCAGAGCCACATGGTGGAAGAAAAAGAACAGACTCCTATAAGTGGTCCTCTGCCCTCTGCATGTGCACTATGGCAAGCCCCTTCCCTAGACAGACAGACACACACACACACACACACGCCGCAAAATAAAATATAAAAGAAGGGAAAAGACATGCATATCTTCAAGGCTTTGAAATGTGCCAATGGACCTTGTACCTGAAGCCAAGGTTCCAAGTGAAGACAGAATGGCCTGGGGCTCTGATAGGATAGAAATATTACAAATGCTAAAGGAGACATGTGTATGGCCGGCCCTCTGTGCTACTTGCTAAGAACAGTGACAACAGAGGCAAAGTCAGACCCAGTCACCTTAGGAAAGGATCAATTAAACACATACGTGTGTGTGTGTGTGTGTGTGTGTGTGTGTGTGTGTGTGTGTGTGTGTATTTTTCTGGGCTTAAAGGTATTGCAGTTTTCTATAAACTTTAAGAATCCCACATACATCTTTCACCCTCAAACTAGGCAAAAGTTTAAAAAAAAAAAAACCTGTTTTCCCTACTAATTTCCTTTTCCTAGTTTCTTTTTGAATACAAGGAAACAAAGTCAGTAGACAAGGAGTGAAATGCTCAGTAACATACCTGATAGGCTGCCAGCCACACAGCTGAATGCTCACACACACATATAGAGGTACCCTTGTCAAGACTGTGTGGTGGAAGAAAATTGGAACTTCTCCCCTGTGGATCCCAACGTCACTCTTGCTGTGAAAACCCACTCCAATCGATCTTACTAAAAAAAAATCCTGATGCACTTACTAAAATTTATTTTTCTTTCAACTATATTTTATTAATTCAAAACAATTTTCTTATGCACTTATATAGACACCAGAGTTGGCTATGAAAGAGGACATGTTCCCATGGACTCCACAGCCCTAAAAGAAAACTGATCCTCTTTATATGTCCTCAGAACAAGCTGGAGCACTTACTCACCACAAAAGACCCCAGGCACAGTGAGTGACTCAGGCCTACACTCCCAACGCTTGGAAAACTGAGGCTAGTGGATTGCTAGGAGTTCAAGGCCAGACTTGACTACATAGTAAGTCACAAAGGAGAGAATTCTCACTTAAATCCTGTCCTTAGGATCCCCACAGGAACTAATGACATTTCTGACGTTTATCATCTCACGCCTCTATGATGGTAGCTTCCTCGCTTGTTTTCCTATCTCTAGTCACCATTCCTACCCTCGCTCCAACTTGTACTCATCCTGACACAAATCAATCACATTGTTTTCCTTTCATCCTCTGCTCGTGGAAGTCCTTGCTGTTTCTAGGGATAGATACAATATTCAGACACTCTGGCAGTCGGAAGTGCTCCATAGACAGAATTCATGCTGACTTCCTCGGTCCTTTTTATCTCCTCTCATGGCCCTCCTGAGTCATTCTACCCAGGTTCTCCAGAACTGGATTTCCCACTTCCTTGCCTTTCTTCCACCAATTCTCCGTCCTCAAATGGCCTTTTTGACCTTTTGTATCTTATTCAAGCACAGCTTGCTTAAAAAAAAAACCCTTTTCCATGAAGCATTCCCTGGGCACTGATAAATCGGGCAGCATTCTCTGCTTCCTCTAAGCACTGATAGGAAGCAGCTGTCTGTGACCGGAAGACTCCTGATTTTATTTCTAAACAGATCATAAACCCAAGGATGAAGACAATATCTCTTTTTTGCTTCTTAAAACACACAACTTTATTGATGACATAAAAATAAAGTCTCAAATGTATAAACATAAGTCCACACAAAGGACCAAAGATTACCTTACTTATGAAGAATCAGTTTGGTTTCTGCTCATGAAGCATACTAAAAATATCTCAATCCAGACAAGATAAAAATTGACACATGTATTTCCAGAACAAGCTTGAATTCGTTTGGTGTTCATAAAATTGTCCAGCTATAGGTCCTTATAGGCAACATTAGTTTCAAAATTCTAATGCAATTTACAATGTACATCATGTCCAGGATGTAAAACCAAAATGTTACTCAAACTCTGGGGAGAACAGAGAGCCAATCAAAGTTTATTTATTAATACCTCAACTTTTTCTTTCACCTCTGGATCACTACAATCTGCTGCTAAGGCTCTAAGTTTCTTGGCACAGGCTTTAGGTCGTTGAAACAGAAAATAAAGGGAACTTTTACTGAATCTGTCTTGGGGATATGTTTTTGCTCTTTTTTTAAAATGACGATTTATATTTTCAAAAAGTAAAAGGGCATTAAGGATGTTCTCTTTTGTCTCCTTCTTGCTAAAGATGTTAATCAGTGCTGTTGGTGCATTGGCAATGAGCAAGTCTTTTGTCATGGATGGATTTTTAGAGAAATTCACAAGCATTCCCAAAACATGGTCTTTAGTTTCTCCACTTCCCATAGCCAACAAACGGAGAAATTCTGAAATGTAGTTGGTAACCATATGCTGATACTCACTAGTAATAGTAAGGTGTCTTATCAGTCTTAGTCCGGCCACTTGCACATTTGAGTTTAAGGGATAGGTGACAGTATCTTCACATACCTGACTTAAATATGTCTTAACCTTCCTATGGTTTTCAGCAGCAACTGAGAGGTTATTCAAGGCATTTAAAGCCTTCTGGCGGACAGTAGGGTAGGGATTACCCAATAAGCTTTGGATAACTGAAATTCCACCTATATTCCGGTCAATTTCCTGCGGAAAAGGATAATCAGCACTGTTATATAGAGCATTCGTGGCTATCTCATGAACAGAAGCATCTTCAGTCATTTCAATCATGCAAATGAGTTTCTCAAGATCTTCTGGATCCAGATTAACATCCCGTTTGCAGCGGCAGTTGCAGGAATGCACCTTGTCTCCAGTATTGACTTGCTTTCTGAAGCCTTCTTCACCTGGAAAGCTGCTTTGCTGTAACAGCTTGCTTTCTGAACAAACTATGGTTCCATCCCATACACCCATTCCTGCCCCAGGGACCATAGATGGATATATGCCTCTTGGTTCAGTTGTCCTTTTGGCTTTCACTTGAGATGTAGACTCGTCCTCACATCTGTTTTCATTACCAGTACAGAACCAAGATCGGATGTCAACTCCATCAGCAGCATCAAACTTATCTTTAGTGCTGACCTTATCCCCAGTCCCAGATTCAGAATTGGCATCTTTTTCATTTGTAGATCTGAGGTCATTATTGTCCTCACTGTCAGCCCCAAACAAGTTTCTTAGACTGATCTCTTCAATACCAGGGCTGGATTCTCTACTTAGCTCCTCCTCCTCCTCATCATCATCATTTACATCTGCAGCGAAAGTCCAAGACCCTAAGCCAGCCTCTACTTCAGCCCCAAGCCTAGACCCTTTAGAGGCTGCATCTCCCTCCCAGGACCAAAACTCCATTCTGGCTTCAGCCCCACCCTCTGCAACAACTCCAACCGCAGCCTCAGCCCCAAGCCTAGACCCTTTAGTGGTTGAGTCTTCATTCCAAAACCAAAACCCCATTCTGGTCTCAGCCCCAACCTCGGCTACAACTCCAGCCCCAGCCTCAGCCATAACTCCAGCCCCAGCCTCTGCCTCAGTCTCGTGTCTAGACTCTTTAGTGGCTGCATCTCCATCCCAGGGCCAAAATTCCATGCTGGTCTCAGCCACAGATTCAGCCACAGCCTCAGCCCCTGCTCCAACTCCAGCCTCAGCCACAGCCTCAGCCCCTGCTCCAACTCCAGCCTCAGCCTCAGCCTCAGCCCCAAGCCTAGACTCTTTAGTGGCTGCATCTCCGTCCCAAATCCAAAATCCCATGCTGGTCTCGGCCACAGCTTCAGTCTCTGCCTCTGCCCCTGCTCCAACTCCAGCCTCAGCCTCAGCCTCAGCTCCACGCTTAGATCCTTTAGTAGCTGCATCTCCATCCCAGAACCAAAATCCCATGCTAGTCTCAGCTTCAGCCTCAGCCTCAGCCTCAGCCCCTCCCCCAACTCCAGCCTCAGCCTCAGCCTCAGCCTCAGCCCCAAGCCTTGACCCTTTAGAGGCTGCATCTCCCTCCCAGGACCAAATTTCCATTCCGGCTTCAGCCCCAACCACTGCCTCAACTCTAGGACCAGCCTCAGCTCCAGTCTCAGAATCGGCTACCCCAGCCTCTGCCCTAGTCTCTGCTCCCACCTCGGCCTCAACCTCTGTCTCTGCTCCAGCCTCAGGCCCAGCTCCAGCCTCAGGCCCAGCTCCAGCCTCAGCCTCAGCTCCAGCCTCAGCCTCAGGCCCAGCTCCAGCCTCAGCCTCAGCTCCAGCCTCAGCCTCAGCTCCAGCCTCAGCCTCAGGCCCAGCTCCAGCCTCAGCTCCAGCCTCAGCCTCAGGCCCAGCTCCAGCCTCAGGCCCAGCTCCAGCCTCAGGCCCAGCTCCAGCCTCAGCCTCAGCTCCAGCCTCAGCCTCAGGCCCAGCTCCAGCCTCAGCCTCAGCTCCAGCCTCAGGCCCAGCTCCAGCCTCAGTCCCAGCTCCAGCCTCAGGCCCAGCTCCAGCCTCAGCCTCAGCCTTAGCCTCTGTCTCAGCTTCAGCCTCGGCTCCAGCCACAGTCTCAGCCTCGGCTCCAGCCACAGTCTCAGCCTCACCTCCAACACAGGTGCCTGTAACAGCTGTCTCCTCAGTACTGCTCTTCTTCTCATCCCCCAATCCAGAACTAATGGTGGCTTCTTCCTTAGTACCTGCCGTGGATTCAACACTGGCCTCATCTTTAAGACCAGCTATAGGCAAAATAGTAGCTTCCTCTGTCCAGCACCAAGACCCTATAAAGGCCTCACTCCCAGGCCCAAACCAAAATCCTTCATTGGCCTCCACCTCAGCACTTACAAGGAATCTTCCACTGGCCTGGTCTTGTGTATCTAGCCTAGATCCTCCACTGGCTTCATTACTAGACCTAGACCCAGGCCAGGATTCTCCACATGCCTGATCTTCAAATCCAGATTTCGAAGAGCCACTAGTCTGATCCACAGGCCCAACCCAGGACCCTCCACTGACCTGACTCCCAGCTCCACCCCAGGAAACTCCTCCATTAGACTGACCCTCAGACACAGCTGGCCTGGACCCTCCAGTGGCCTGGTCCCCAGCACCAGCCCAGAATCCTCCTCCAATGGCCTGATCCTCAAATCCAGGCTTGGAACAGCCACCAACCTGATCACCAGTCCAGGACACACCACTGATCTGAGTCCCAGTGACAAGCCAGGATCCACTAGTAGTCTGGTTCACCTGCACTGGCTTTGACCCTCCAACGTCCTGACCACTAGCCCCACCCCAAGAGCTTCCTCCAATGGTCTGATTCCCAGTGTAAGTACAATACCATCCACTGGTCTGCTCTCCAGTGCCAGGCCAAGACTCTCCATTAGATTGGTCCCTGGGCCCCATCCTAGACTCTCCACCAGACTGGTCCCCAGAACCAGGCCAGCATCCTCCTCCACTGGACTGATCTACTCCACCAGCAGCCAGTTCTCCAGACCCAGGCTGAGACTCTCCATTGGCCTGGTCCAAAGGCCCAACCAAGAACCCTCCACTGAGTTGGTTTCCAGAATCTGCCCAGGATCTTCCAGCAGACTGATCCTCAGGCACTGACTTGGACCCTCCACTAGCCTGGCCAACAGTGCCAGTCCAAGACCCTTCATCAGTGGTCTGATTCTCAAAACCAGGTTTGGATCCACCATCAGACTGGTCTGCAGACCCTGATGTAGATACTCCACCAGCCTGGTCCCCAGTGCCAGCCCAGGATGCACCACCAGATGGATCTACAGTCCCAAGCCTGGATGCTGCATTAGCTTGGTCTGCAGTCTCAGTCCAAGACCTTCCACTGGACTGATCCTCAGGTCCCAACCTGGACTCTCCACTGGTCTGGACACCGGCTCCAGCCCAGGTCCCCTTTTCACTGGCCTGATCTTCAAACCTTGGCTTGACCTCACCACCAGCCTGATCACCAGTCCCTGTCCAGGACACTGCATTGGTCTGGTCTACAGCCCCAGTCCAGTATCCAATACTAACTATATTGCCAGCTCCAGTCCAAGACATTGCACCAGCCTGATTGTCAGCCACAGTCCAGGTCCCAGTAGCCTGGTCCACTACCCAGGACACTCCACTGGCCTGGACTGCAGGCCATGACCCGTCACTAACCTGACTCACAGCCCAGGGCCCTGCAATGGCCTGGTTTCCAGAGACAACCCAAGAACCTGCACTGATCTGGTTCTCAGCCCCAGTCCAGGAGCCTCCAGTGGCCTCAGTAGCCTGAGCTCCTGCCCAGATTGCCCCACTGGCCTGGTCACCAGCACCTACCCAGGACCCAAGAGCAACCTCATTCTCAGTCCTAGCCCCAGTCCAGGACTTAATGCTGTTTTCATCACAAGCCACAGCCCAGGAACTAACAATGCCAGTCTTCTCATTAGCCCCACTCCAGGGCCCGACATTGGCTGCATTCTCTTCATCAGTCCAGGATACAGTGTTCTCCCAGTCTCCATCCATGGTCTGAAACCTAAATTTGATCCACCGCTCGGCAGCAATCCAGTCCTCAACACCAATCCCATTCCAGTAATAATCGTGCATGTTAGGCTGAGCACCTACCCCACTCACAATTTCAGAAGTGGGCACAGCACCTGCCACGGGCCTGGCATACATCTTATTGTCTACAGTGGCTCCTACCTGTGAACCGGACAGACCTTTATCCCTTGCCCCAAGCAAAGCTTCATTCTGGGAACTGACCACAGCCTGGGGCTGAGCAGAGCTCCTTGTACCTGTTTTGGCTCCTGATTTAGTACTAGCATTGGATCTGACCTTATTCCTGGCCCCAAGCAAAGTCTCATTCTGGGAACTGACCACAGCCTGGGACTGAGCAGAGCTCCTTGTACCTGACCCAGCCTCTGCCTTAGGCACAGTGTTGGAATTGCCCCTGACCTTATTTCTGGCACCAAGCAGGGCCTCCGCCTGGGAAGAAGCCAAAGCCAGTATTGTACTTGCCCCAGTCTCTGCCTTAGGCACAGCATTGGGATGACCTTTAACCTTACTCTTGGAACCAGGTACGGTCTCGCCCTGGGTGCTGACCACAGCCTTGACAGAGCCCATCGTTCCTGCCCCAGCATCTGGTTTCGACCCAGCACTAGAATTGCCCTTGGCCTTAGTCTTGGTACCAGTCAAGGCAACACCCTGGGAAATGGCCACAGACTGGGGACAGGCACCCACCCCAGCCTCTGCCTTAGGCACAACATTGGGATTGCTCTTAACCTTATTCTTGGCACCAGGTAAGTTCTCACTGTGGGAAGTGGCTACAGTCTGGGACTGGGCAGAATCCGTAGTGTCTGGTCCAGGCCCGGCTTTAGGCACAGAATTGCGATTACCCTTGACCTTATTCTTGGCACCGGGTGCACTCTCACCCTGGGAACTGGTCACAACGTTGGTCTGGGCAGAGCCCACTGTAGCTGCCCCAGCTTCTGCCTTAGGCACAGGACTTGGATTGCCCTTGACCTTATTCTTAGTACCAGGCAGGGCCTCATTCTGGCAACTGTCTGACTTTGCCCCTGCTTTAGACGTGGCATTAGAGTCACTTTTGCTATCAATCTTGGAATCAGACAAGGTCTCAGCTTGGGTTTTCGTCCCAGCTTGAGGCTGTGCACACGCTTTCACATCCGTTGCAGCTCCTGCCTTACACTTGGCTTTGGCTTTGCCTCTAGCCTTACCTTTAGTATTAGGTAAGGCTTCACCTTGGCTCTGGGCCGTAGCCTGAGCCCCTTCCTTAGATATGGCATTGGCATTGTCCTTAGCCTTGATTTTGCCATCAGGCAAGTCATCACCCTGGACATTGGCCACAGGCTCAGTCTGGGTACAGAAAACCACGTCTCCGCTAGCCTCTGCCTTAGCCACATCGCTGGGATCACTTATGTTTTTTTCCTCGGTATCAGGCAAGGCATCAGTCTGCAAATTGGTTTTCGTGTTTGCCTTGGTCCCTGCTTTAGCCATGGCAGTGGCATTACCTTTACCCTTAACCTTGGCATCAGGCATGGCTTCAGTCTCGTCACTGGTTACAGCTTGAGGATCGGTATCAGCTATGTCAGCACCAGTCACTGCCTTAAAGACAACATTGGCATCTTCCCCGTCATCAGTCGTGGTGGCACCAGACGTTGTCTCAGCCTGTATCGTGGCCACAGTCTCAGGTTGTATTATACAAGTTGTCATATCTGCCTCTGCTTCACAAATGTCATTTGTATTATCACAAGCATCATCCCTTGCCCCCGGCATGGCTTCAGCCAGAATGTTGACAACAATAGGGGGCTGATCAGAAGCCTTTGTATCTACCCCAGACCCTGCCTCAGACGTGCTTTTGAGATTCTCCTTGTCGTCAACCTCATCACCGATCATGTCATCATTTTGGATTATGTCCACAGCCTGAGACTGTGCATAGGACTTCACGTCCACTCCAGCCACTACAAGGGGCATATCAATGGGATTTTCATTAGTATCAACTGTGACACCAAGCCTAGTCTCAGATTGAGTTCTAGTCACACTCACAGTCTCTTCCAGTGTTCTTATCGTGGCTTCTGCCACAATTCCAGTCTCATTCATGGTTCCAATCTTGACTACTTCCTTGGTCACTGCCAAGACCTCACTCTGAGTCACTGTTACTCTGTTAATCTCTGTCTCTTTTTCAGCCAATGGAGGAGCTTCTGCTTTGGTCTGGGTCATTGCTTCTTTCTTGACCTCTGCCCTGCCAGCCATTTCCCAAGCTTTAGCTTTGGTCTGCGTCACTGCCTCTTTCTTGCCTACTTCCTCAGTCTCAACTTCAGTTTGTGTGACTGCCTCTTTCATGGTCACTTCTTTGGCTTTGGCTGTGGCTTCAGTAAAAGTCACTGCGTCTGTCATGACCACAGTTTCCACCAATGAACTGGTCTCAGAATGAGTCTCTCCCTCCTCCTCAAGCATTGTCTCGACCTGACAGTTGATACTGGTTCTAGCTAGAACAGGGACCGTGGGATCTGCTTCGGCCACAGGCTCACCTCCTTCTCCAGTTTCTGGTTCAGTCTTGACTCTAGTCTCTGCTCCAGCCATGGCTTCACCTGTGGCCACGGTCTGGTTCTGTACCCCAACCTCAGTCTCCGTCTCGATCCTGGACCCATTTCTGGCAAATCTGCTCCCACTCTGAGATCTTCCCTTGGTTAATCTGTAAATGCAGTAGCAAGTGCCAGCCCAGATCACCAGTCCTGCAGTTGCCCAGCCCACATCCTGAACTCGGCCCATGTAATCACCCCTGCTGAAGGCAGGAACAATGTATTGGGCTCACTCAGGCTACGAAGGAGGATGGTGTGTCTGAGCAATGGTGTTTAACCACTTACAGGCCAGGAGAGCTGCCACTCAAAGTAGACCTAGAAGTGGAAGAAGGAAATGAATGTAATCATCTCTTCTAACTCTACGGCATCATACAGATAGATACAACCAGGAACAGGAAAGGGTAGAAATGATGTACTTGTTGGGAGAAGAGAAAGATCAACAAACTTTTCATCATTTCTTCCTACCCTCCCCAATGTCCAGCCATTTTCGTATGCAAAATGAATTGTGTCAAGGATGGCAGGAGGGCTGATGATGGACGGATGAGGAACAGCAACTCCCAGAACTAGATTCTTAAGGGATCTTCTCTGGTTGCCATTATCACAGGTCCCCACTGACACAAACCTGGAATGAATGAATGAAGCCTCCTCTTCTATCCTTCTTTTGCTCAGTGAAACACCCTAATGTACACACAGGCACGAGACCTTTAGACCTAGAGGAAGGCAGACAAAGAGGAGTGGGTTCTTGATGGAGCAATCATTTTATCGGCAATTTACTCCCTCTGGTCACCCAGTGTCCTCAGCTGCTGTCACACTCTTTTCCATGGAGCGGAATTAAGGTAAAGGTTTAGGGGAGACACCAGGGATAGTGAGAACGATGGCTGTGAAAAAAGAATAAAAAGCTCCTCCAGAGTGTCCCTTGTGGAATGCACACTGGTCTCCACTAACCCACATTCGAGGCATGCCTAGACAGTCCCCACCCTCTTACCAGTTCTAGGGATCAGAGATAATTTTTTCTTTGCTTCCTCGCTTCCAGTGATCTCAGACTCTGAAGCAGACATGCAGGAGGAGCTATAGGCAAGCAGATAAACAGGAGATAATGGAGACTGTGTCCTTAGTAGAACAGATAAGCACCCTAATTCTCGGTTGCAATGCCTGCATCACCAGGGTCCTGGTCCATTTTAACAATGTATCTTATCTTGTGATTCCATCTCTTGCCTTCTTGGTCACAGCCCAGTCCACCCTCCCTCAAATATTCCCACCGTTTCCTGCACTGAAATTAACAGGTTGTATTGCAGCATTGTGGAAAGCAGCCATGTGTAGACAAGGCAGAAGTGCCATTCACTGAAGCCCTTTCAAGCTCAGCCCACCCTCTTTTGTCATCCCCAGCCACTACCCACCTTCGTATCAACCTCCATAGTTCCAAAACAGTCTCCCCCTCTTTCCCTTGCTTCCAGGACTAAAAAGCCCTACTTCAAACATGAAAAGCCCTGGGAACAGACAAAGAAAAGAGAGAGGGTGAGTGCTGAGTGCTTTTGATAGCCTAGCATGAAACATCTGGGTCCCCCGACCCTGCCTTTCGGGATTTAGAGACTCAGGCATAACCTAGGGCTTCATCTTCACTGAAATGAAACACAGAGAGGGAAAGAGAAAAAAGAAAAGCGGGAGAAAGGAGAAAATTTATTTTTTTAAACCACCTGTAGGATTCTAGATCTTTCCTCCAAAGTCCACCATTTCCTTTATCAAGATGGTCAGGTAGACATGACTATCTGAAAATTGGAGGATGGCGGAAGAGATGGAGGCCCCACATCCCATGATTCTTCAATCACAGCCTGCCATCTGCTTCCCTGAAAGCCATTTCTAGGAGTCTCAGCACAAGACACAAGGTGTGGAGGAGGGCTTCCGCAAACTCATTATCCCATCCCCCAAGCCTCCATCAAACAATAGTACCGTTCGTTTACACAGCAATTTGTATTTTTCAACATCACCTGACATAAATCAAAATAATCTGTAATATATTGGTATTCACCATAGCATTTAAGGAAAAGTCCGACGCCTGATAAGGAAACAAAGCTTAGGTAAAGTTCCCAGGCTAGCCCCACCCCACATCCTAATCACATATAAATACAATATATTCAAATACACACACACACACACACACACACACACACACACACACACACACACACACACAAATATAACAGTGCCTACGTGGCTGCATAGAATCCATACAGAACTTCAACGGTTCAGTGTTGGTGCTCACACTAACCTCCATGGAGCCTGTGCGGTTCTCTTGTCTCTGTCTCCGTTTTTCCCTCGCCTCACCACAGACACATCGAACTATTGTCCAAAAGGAGAGAGTAAAGGCACTGAGTGCTTAGGCCAGCACCAACGCCACACATCCCAACACTCTCCTTTTTGGAATCCGGTTGTCAAAGGTCCCTCCCCTCGTTCTGAGACACCACCCCTACCGAGCCCGCCGTCCAGGCACTAAGGCCCACCATTTTCTCAGCAAATGCCACGGTGGCGCGCGTCCCTCCTCTGAAAGGAGCAGGAAGCCCGCGGACATGTGCGGGCGCCCATTGATGGAGTTAATTAAAGAGGATGGACATCTCCCTCTGCATTTCCCTCTAGAGACTCTGCCCACCAGCGGCCCTGTCAAAGCACAGGGTTCCCTTGCGCAGATTCAGCCAGGGGCTGGGGGACGCGGGAGAATAGGAGGGGAAGGGCTCCTTGAACTTGATCCAGCATGGACACCCCACCTCCTCAATCTATCTCCGTAGCCCGGCCGGATCCGGAGACTGCGGCTAGCAGGGCCGCCGGCCGCTCCGGGGCCCTTACCTGATCAGCTCACCCCGGGCCCGATGCCAGCCCGCCGTGCGCGGGGCAGCGGGGAGCTGGAGACCAGACGCGAGTGACGACTGCACCCAAGGCTGCGTCGCTCTGCAGCTCCAGGTCACGTGAGGGCCGCGCGTCATCGCTCTCCCTCCCCCTCACAACCCCCCACTGGTCGGAAGGCAGTCAACAGGACCCCCTTCAGCCTGCACAGGCGCCCCCCTCCTCGCATCTTTGCGCGGAGCCCCAGCGCGCCCCGCCCTGTCACTCATCTCCGCGCTCTCCAATCTGAGCGCCCACAAGTGTCATCACCATGTAGCGGTTGGAGTTTACCGGTCCCTGGTTACTAGGAAGGGTCTGTACCCCCACCCACTCCCAGGCCTTGGCTGGAGCCTTTTCTGCATCTTTGAGGAAGCCTTTCTTTTCCTCTCAGGATACAATACCAACGCTCCCCCACCGGCTCTCTATACAACCTGCCTTCCCTTAGTAACAACCCCCCACCAAATCGCCTGGAGAAAGAGGAAAACCGCAACCAGAGCCTTCACAGCCTTCACTTTCTTTGTCTGTATTCCTTTTTCTATCAACATCCTTTCCCCCCCACCCCCACCCCCGCGATGGGCAACTGCGGTAAAGACATTTTCATTCGCCATGAAAATATTCAGGTTGTAAAAATTTTAAAGACTCATCCGTTTATACAATTTTATGACACTTTAAAAAAATGTTTTCTAGTTGCTATAAACTACTTCTGAGCTTTGAAAACAGATGCAATTACTGACATTTTAAATACATTTTTTTCCTAAACAAAGCCAGCCCGTTTTTCAATGCAATCGGCAAATTCATCTTTGCAAAGACGTTCGGATTTCAAAACTTGATAGTTTCACAGAAATAATGGAAAGCTTTTGAGGTTTCAGCTGTATTTACCTTTGCCTATCAGGTGCCTGAGTACTTCTTTCACAGAGGACCCTGGATACTTTAACAAAGACCAAACCCAGATGACCCCGGTGCCTTACAAACTAGTGAGTGACTTCAAAGGTTAACCTGTTTTGTATCCTATACTGGGTTTTTTTTTTTTAAAAAATTGACATCAGTCTCACCACACCCACAAAAGGAGCAAGTGCTACCACATAGACAGAAAGGAGGCTTAACAGGTGGAATTTTCATCCTATCGTGGCACTGGTGAGGGCTCCCCAGGTTCTGCCATTTCTGTTCTGTCTGTCACCGTGTTGGTGGCTATTGTTCAGCAATTTCCAGCAGCAATGGGCATGAAGGTCTGTGGATGACTGTATATTGTTAGAACACCATGGCCATGACTGTTTCCCCTCACAAATGGGAGAACAAAGTCCAGGATTCCTGCCTTCCTAAATAACTTCAGTGTACCACCCTTACAAAAGCTAGAACTCAGGAACAAAATATGCAGGAGAGTCCCCAGGCACCCACCTGTTTCCACTGGGGAAATCATACTCCAAATATAACCATCCAGGCAGCCTCCTTCTTAGAATGTTGAAATATGACACCCCAGCTCCAGGCCCTCCCTGATGAGGGGCCTCTGCTTGGAGGAGACCCTTTCAGGAGGTGAGCCAGGGAGCTCATAATGCCTTAAAACATTACTAATGGATTTTCAGAATTCAAAATTTACTTTCTCTACCAAAGAATTCATCAATCGATTAACATAAAAATTTAAATCTGTGTTCATTTTCAAAAAAGAAGCATTGTATGCCAAAAGACTAATTATAACTTAAATATCCTTACAAATCATTAATAAAATAACCCAAATAGAAAAAAAAAGTGTCAAAGACTTAAACAGATTTGTTCACTGAGGAGAAATACAGAAGATCCAAATGTTCAATAAACATAAAGATGCTCGATTTTAAAAACATGCAAGTCAAAACAACTGTGACTTACTATGTTTTAGCTATGATGTCAAAGTTTAGAAACTCAATAATATTACTGACTATGTTGTATGAATATGGAGATTCCTACACTCTGTTGGAGGTGGATATTCCAATTCAATCTTTTTATGGAGGGCAATTTGGCAAAATCTATTAAACAATAAATTTAACAGCCTACAATTCTTTGCTGTGGTAATTCTATTCTCTGGCATTTAGTTATACATATCCTTACAGAATGACGTGTGTGTGTGTGTGTGTGTGTGTGTGTGTGTGTGTGTGTGTAGTTGCCATACCCAACTATGATATTTCTTGCAGTACTATTATTAAAGGAATAAAAAATGCTGTAACAGGCTAGAGAGATGGCTCAGCAGTTAAGAGCACTTACTGCTCTCTCAGAGGACCTCAGTTTGGTTTCCAACACCCACATCATGTGGCCCACAACTCCAGAAGACTCATTTCCCTCTTCTGGCCTCTGAAGACATGGGCACACACATGGCATGCCCCCACATAGAAACACACATGCGCACACACACACACACACACACACACACACACACACACACACAAAGTTCAAAAGTGTCATGGGCTAGAGAGATGGCTCAATAATTAAAAGAGTACTGGCTGCGCTGGGCAGTGGTGGCGCACACCTTTAATCCCAGCACTTGGGAGGCAGAGGCAGGCAGATCTCTGTGAGTTTGAGACCAGCCTGGTCTACAAAGAGAGTTCCAGGACAGCCAGGGTGGTTACACAGAGAAACCCTGTCTTGAAAAATAAGAAAAAAAAAAAGCAGTGGCTGCTCTTCCAGAGGACCAGGGTTCAATTCCCAGCACCCACATGGCAGCCCACAACTGTGTGTAATTCCAGTTCCAGGAGATCTGACACCCTCACACAGACATATATGCAGGAAAATCCATTGCTTCTCATAAAAATAAAAATAAATAAATCATTTTAAAAGTACCAATAGGGGAGAGATTAAGTGACTTATGATGGATTTTTACAAGTATGCTGAGAGGACATTTAGACTAATTCCATTATTTACTGTTTATTTCCTA
The DNA here is from genome assembly GCF_949786415.1 of Peromyscus eremicus. Classification (NCBI taxonomy): domain Eukaryota; kingdom Metazoa; phylum Chordata; class Mammalia; order Rodentia; family Cricetidae; genus Peromyscus; species Peromyscus eremicus. The sequence goes on along the minus strand of NC_081439.1, from coordinate 82,369,117 downwards.
TAAGTACAAGTAAATCATTTCCCCTTATTTGTTTTCTTTATTCCTTTTGAGACAGGATCTCACTCTGTAGGCCAGGCTGGCCACAAACTCATATCAATCCTCCTGCCTCAACTCTCCAAATGTTGTAATCGCAGGTTGTATCACTATGCCTTGCTCTGTTTTCTGCTTTTTGAGACAGGCTCTTACTATGTAGGTCAAGCTAGCCTCAAATTTATGACTCTTTGTTCTCCACTTCCTGATCTGGAATTACAGGCATTTGTTACCACAGCCAGCTCAAGTCACATTTATTATCTTTTGTCCTGACCATCACTTCATATGCTAACTGATCATTGACACTTCCTGTCTGAAAACGTTACCCATATCTTTCTCTGTTCACCTACATTTTCTCATTGATTGTAGTGCTTGCACATCTCCGTCTAATAGTTATTTTACTGTTATATAGGATGCACATATATTCTCTCATTCTCTCACTATCATCTTAATTTTACAGCACGTTCAACATTTAATGATCAAATACTTTCACTGTTTCCTGCGTGGCTCCTGGCACTATATATACACACCCAAATCTCAGCACCATTCACAAAAAAACAGTCCATTAGTGCCACAACTAACTTAAAAAGATGATGCATCATATGTGAAATCCTCATTTGTGGTCAGATCCGTTTCACTGGATTTTGTGTTCCGCTGATATATGTATCTCTTACTACCTTAGAATTAGTATATATTCCTAGCAAGTATTGGTATCTGGAGAAATCCTCAAATGTTATGCTTTTTTTTTTTTTTTTTGAGATAGAGTCTTACTATATACCTTTGGCTGGCCTTAAACTCACAGAGCTCTGCCTTCCTCTGTCTCCCAAGTGCTGAGACCTGCACCACCATGGCCCGCATAGATAGATAATATAGTCACCTCCTCGAACATTTAGCAAAGTAAGCTAAAGTCTTCCCTTTCAGCTATTTGAAATACACAATGCATTATTGTTACCTACAGTCCCCGTACTGTGCAAGCATGCATACCAGGGTTCATTTCTCCTCTCTCTGTAACATTGTACCGTTGACCAACCTCTGTCTATCTTGACCAACCCTGTCCTATCTATTTGTTCCTCAGCCTCTGGTAAACAGTTTTACTCTCAACTTCTATGAATTTAGCTTTACAGATGAAAAGATGTAGTATTTTTCTTTTTATGTCTGGCTTAATTTACTTACAACACTGTTTTTCAGGCTCATCCATACAATTCAACACTCTCTTGTGACCTCCATGTGCCCATCCATGCATGTGGTACACCTACATACTTTCAGGCAAAACGTTACTAAACACAAAATAATACATCTCAAATTTTAAAGAAACTAGAAAATAACCTGCGAAATTACAGTGTGTTAAGCTGTTGGTGATTGTGACGGCTGTTCTTGGTTGTCAACTTGACTACATCTGGAATTAACTAAGACCCAAATGACGTGGTGTGGGTCCCCGACCTGGATCAGCAGTTGTGCACTGGAAGTCTCAGGATGCAGAGGAGCCCAGGAGCTGGGGAGCAGGGTCTCTGGCAGCAGGAGACTGTTTCAGAGGACAGTTTGTTTACTGGAATGACAGGGCTAGCTTGTGGGGGCAGGGAGGTCAAGGGGGAAGGGGCTGCAGCTAAGGGAGGAGGGGCCGCAGCTAAGGGAGGAGGGGCCACAGCTAAGCGGGGAGGGGCTATAGCTCAGGCAGGAGCTCTCCAAGCACACCAGTCAGATTAGCAGACTGCTGGTCCCATGATTTCTAAGAATCCAGTTCCCTGGGGAGGGGGACAGAAAGAAGCTTGACTGACTTTATCATAGCATGGCCTTTGTCTCTATGGAGTTGAGTAGGCCCAAGCCTGATTTGGGTAGGGAGCAGCTCCACTCCTGTTCTCTGAGAGATGCCCAGTGTGTGGGCAATGCTCTACTGCCCCTCATCTGTCTTGGGAACCTACAGCTTGGCACACCTGTGATCGATTTTTTTTCTTAATAAAATCATTTGAAGTGGCTCTGTCACTGGAGCCTGTGTAGTAGAAGAGGAAAAACAACTCCTGCAAGCTGTCCTCTGGCCTCCACAAATGTGCCCTGGGATCCTCACACCAACATACACATATATACAGCCACATAAAAAACAAACACAGGGCCAGGGAGATGGCTTAGTGACTAAGAGCACCTACTGCTCTTGCAGAGTGTCCGGGTTCAGTTCTCAGCACCCACAAGATAGCTCGCAACCATCTGTAAACTGAGTTCTAGAGAATCATATGCCTACTTCCCACCTCCTCAGGTACCAGGCATGTACATGGTACACATACATACCTACAGACAAAATACTCATACACATGCATGAAACAAAAAAATCTAAAAAAATATAAAGTAGATAAATGTAACTTTTAAAATATTGGTAAGTAGATATTTTGGTTCTCCGTATTTCTTATATTTCAATGTTTGGGGCATAAGTTGTTATAGTACTGTCAAATTATACTTGCTATTTTTAACAGAAAGAGAAAAATATTCCCATAATACCTTGCCTTGTATAAGTGATTGATAAATATCATAGTTTTAGGTTTTTGAGGGACCATGCATACTGTTTTCTGAAATAATATACAAATTTACATGACTAATCCCCTAAAAATGTAAGCAAACCCCTAATTAAAGAGTTTCTTTTTATAAGAGTTGCCTTAGTCCTTTATTATCTTGGTGAAGAGCATGGCAGCAAGTGGGAAGACATGGTGCTGAGCAGTAGCTGAGAGCTTTACATCCTGGTTCACAGGTAGCAGTCAAAGATAGAGTAGACCTGGAGTAGGCTTTTGAAATCTCAAAGCTCAACCCCAATGACATGCCTCCTTTAACAAGGCCACACCTCCTAATCCTTCCCAAACAGTTCACCAAAACTAGAGACTAAGCATGCAAGCACATGAGCCTATGGGGGCCATTCTCATTCAAACTACCATATCTCAGAAGTCCCAATCTGGTGCTAGAGTCCCAAAGAATTCCAAGAGAGCTGCTGGGCTGCAGTCTACATTGGAACCCTGAAGAAGTAGGTTCTAACAGAAGTGGAGGAATGCCTCAGCAGCAGGACAGATAAAGTTGCCAGTGAGAATGAAAGCAAGTAGGCAAAAAGGAAAAGTATCCCTCTTCCATGTCCTTTTATGTGGGCTGCCACAAGAAGGCCTGGCCAAATTTGGGGTGAGTCTTCCCACCTCAAATGATCTAATCAATATAATCCCTCATAGAACTGTCCAAATTGGGTTTATGTTGATCCCAGACATAGTCGAGTTGAAAGACAATATTAGCCATCATACTATTCTACCTGACACTGTATGATACTTAATTGAGGTTTGGCCTTTAATTTGCATCCCTCTGGTGGCTAGCAAAATTAAGTATCTTTCATATACCTGTTGGCCACTAATGTATCTTCTCTAAAGAAATTCTACTCAGCTGGGTGATGGTGGTGCATGCCTTTAATCCCAGCATTTAGGAGGTGGATCTCTGTGAGTTCAAGGCCAGCTTGATCTACAGAGCTAGTTTCAGGACAGCCAGGGCTACACAGAGAAATCCTGTCTCAAAAAATCAAAAGAAAAAAAAATGAAAGAAAGAAAGGAAGGAAGGAAGGAAGGAAAGAAAGAAAGAAAGAAAGAAAGAAAGAAAGAAAGAAAGAAAGAAAGAAAGAAAGAGAAAAGAAGGAAGGAATAAATGAAGGAAGGAAAAGAAATTCTACTCAATTAGGGAGGTAGTGGCATACGTCTTTAATCCTAGTACTTGGGAGGCAGAGGCAGATGGATTTCTGTGAGTTTGTGGCCAGCCTAGTCTACAAAGTGAGTTCCAGGACAGCCAGAGCTGTTACATAGAGAAACCCTGTCTGGAACAACCAAAAAAATTCTACTCAGGTTCTTTGTTCATTAGAACCACAAAAGACTCTATAAAAGAATGGAATGTATAGAACGAATTTATAAGAATGACTCACAGGCTATGGTGCAGCTAGTCCAACAGTGAATCTACCAACAGAAGGTCCAAGAAATCAGTTGCTCAGTCCACAAGGCTGGAGTAAACCCTAGATTCCTGAAGAAGTAGGCCCTATGCCAATGAAGGAAGGGACTTGCTAGCAAGGTGAAAGCAAGCAGACAAAGAGAATAAGCTTCTTTCTTCCACGTCCTTGCTGTGGCCCAGATTAAAAGTGGATCTTCGCACTTCTAAATATCTGGAAAGAAGTTATATCTTCCCACTTCAAAGATCCAAATTAAAAGTGGGTCTCCCCCACTACAAGTAATTTAATTAAGAAAAATTCCCTCACCAGTGTACCCAGCCACTTGGGTTTTAGTTAATTTCAGATATAGTTACATTGACAACCAAGAATAGTCATCACAGACCCTTAATAGCTAAAATAATCCTGAACAAAAAGAACAAAGCTGGTAACATCACACTAAGTTTAAAATAGTGGTATACATAGCTATAGTAAGCAAAATAACACAAAAATCTCATTAATGGATCAGGCTGGAGAGTTGAAAAATAGGCCTATATATTTACAGCCAATGAATTTCTGAACAAAAAAAATGTGAAGGTCACAGGACAAGGAAAAAACTGTTTAATAAATGGAAAGCAGGATCCATACAAAGAAGAATGAAATGATCCTTATTTACCATTTAAAAAAAGAACAACCTAAAATGGGTTAAATACTTGAGTGTAGAGCCTGAAATTATAAAATTGTTAAAATAAAATAGGCCAGGAAGGATATTATATGACATCATTCTGGTCAAGGACTCTTTAGACAAAATCTCCAAAATCACAGGAAAGAAAAGCAAAAACAATCAAATGGGATTGTGTTGCCTAAAAGGCTTCTATATCACAAAGAAATATCAACACAGTGAAAAGACAATATATATAGAGAATGGCAGAAAATATCTTCAAATTATACATCAAACAAAGGGTTAATATTCAGAATTCATGAGGAATTCAAACTACTAATAGCCAAAGTGATTTCACTGAATTTGTTGATTAGCTTGGGGAATACTTGAAATCTTACTAACAAGCTATTTTGATCCACGGTCATGCAGTAGTTCTAAAATTTATTCATGAAACTGGAGACATGTCTCAGCAATAGAGTGTTTGCCTAAAATTTATTCATAACCTCTTTTGTTTCCTTCAGGGAAATTGTGTGGTCTTCTTCATATTGATTTGACACATTTTTTTTGCTATAATCCCAGATATTTTACAATTTTTGTTAAGACTGTGAAATGTGGCTTTTTGTATGCTATCTTCTTCTGTTCTTCAGGAAAATAATGTTATTGTTTTTAGAAAAGCAATGCTTGCTTATGATGAAAAAGCAATGCAGTGCAATGCAATGCCAGGATGAAAGATAAAATATCCCTTGGAATCTGACAATGTGAAATAACTAAACTCTCAAGCATGAGTCAAGCTTCTCAGAAACATGATATGTGTTTTGTTATGCTTTGTTTTGTTTGAGACAGAGCCTCATTATACAGCCCTGGCTGGCCTGAAACTCACTATGTACACCAGGCTGGCTTCAAAATCAAAGAAACCCACCTGATGTGTATAGGTTATATGCAAATAACACATCATCTTAAAAATACACCATCTTATATATGGTTCATACTGACTCACAGATTTGAATATCTACAGGAGCATCCTAGAGCTTTGATGCCCCTATGGACTATATATGCATGCATATGCGTTCATGAATGTGATTATAACATACATATAATTGTTTCATTTCTTTCACATTTTCATGTCCAGTCAATGTGATTATCTCCAGCTTTTATCTGCCCATAATTCAATTTCTAGTCACATATTTGTATTGTATGCTGTTTCTGATTTATTATTTCTGAAGCCTTTTTTCTGTGTTTTGGCAGTGCTGGGGCATTTGTTGAGTCTATAAAGGTGTTTTTCAGTTTAGGTTTTTAGCCTGCCATCTTTCTGTTCACTTCATTCTGTGATTTCTCACCCATATTCATCTCAAATTGCTCTACAGCTCACAGTACTGGCTGGCCATTTCCATCTGCACTTTGGGGTATTTTCTTCTTCCTTAGACTTGTTGTCTTTTACCTGTTGGATTGAATCCAGAGCTTCTGAGAAGTGAGAGCAAAGTTCAGGCCTTCCACTCTGGATTCTTCTGTTTCTAGGCTGGCCCTTTTGAAGATGCCCATGGAATGTCCTGCTTTCTTTGTTTCCTTGTTGCTATTGACCTCCACTCCGCTCCTGGAAGAGTTTTGTTTTTTCTTAGGGCTTTATTGCTGTTGTTGTTTCCCTTACTTTTTTTTTTTTTTAATAACAAGAGCGGTCCTGTGAGGTGGTCTTTCTCCTCTATTCTAACACAAAAGCTTCTTTTAGTGTATTTTCTAGTTGTTTATCTCTGGTGTGTGCTATGCTTTCTAAATTATGATGGAGTATGGAGCCATACAAACAAATATTTACTATCAGTTTAAGAGTTTTTCAGGCATGATGGTGCATACATTTAATCCCAGTTCTTGAGGGTGGAGGCAAAAGGATCAAATGTTCAAAGTCTTCCTCAGCTACATAGTGAGTTGCAGCCTTGGATACAAGAGACCCTGTCTCAAAACATCAAAATTAAAAGACATTATATTGTGTATCAGTGACATTCTAGTACTTTTCCTTTTTGGTCTTTTGTTTTACTCATAGTCCTAGGGACAGACATAGCCTTTTACATACTTCATACTGTTCATTTATTACTTTTGTCTTATTGCATGTAACAAAGCCTCTAGAAAAATGTTGAATAGTAAAGTGATTATAGACATCCTTATAATCAATCTAAATCCTGATTATAATGGGAGCACTTTGAATGGTTCATCCTCAAGTATGTTTCTGTACATGTTTTATGCAAATCATTTGACAAGTTAAGGAAATTTTCTTTGTTCCAGGAATGCTAAGAGAGTGTTCTCAGTAGTGGATGTTTAGGACTGGCGAGATAATAAAGATGCTTGGTGCCAAACCTGATGATGGCCTGGGATCTATAAGGTGGAAAAAGAGAAATGACTTGGCCCATTTGCTCTCTGACTTCCAAATGCACAGACACACACATGCACACTCACATACAAAAATAAATAAATGTAATATTTTTAAAGAATGGATGCCTAATTTTTTTTTTTTTTTTTTTTTTTTTTTTTTTTTTTTTTTTTTTTTTTTTTTGGTTTTTCGAGACAGGGTTTCTCTGTGTAGCTTTGCGCCTTTTCCTGGAACTCACTTGGTAGCCCAGGCTGGCCTCGAACTCACAGAGATCCGCCTGGCTCTGCCTCCCGAGTGCTGGGATTAAAGGCGTGCGCCACCACCGCCCGGCTTGGATGCCTAATTTTAGCAAATAATTTTGTGGTACATATTGTGGTGGTTATATTTTTAAATGACTTTATTATTGTGCATTATAATTTTACCACACTTGAATTACCTCTATAAACCTCACATGGTAATGAAAATTTTCAACATTCTATTAGATTTCAATTTGCTAATACTTGACTTCATATTTTGTTAGATATTCACTGACAAAAACAGTTTATACTTTTCTTTTTGGTGTACTATATGTTTCCAATGTGGGTATCATCTACAATAAACTAGTTGGAATTTTGTTCTATGGTCTATAAATAGTTTCTATAACAATAAAAATTTTTACTTCTTGCAAGTTTGAAAAGCTTTCCTAAAGAGATGTTTGGAGTCATCCACAGCTCCCAGGCTGAGCTCAAGTGCCCCCTGGGTCTTTTGGAATTCAAGGAGAAGGAGACTGTCATTGAGATGCCCTACTGTCACTTATGGTGATATTTTATTTGTGTTGAAATGTGATTTTATTTGTATGCTAATAAAAAAAGTTGCCTGGGGATTAGAGCTAAAAGTGAGCCATTTAGCAGAAGTCCAGTGGTGGTGGCACACACCCTTAATCCATGGCAGGCAGAGTCTCTGTGTGGTCAAGGACACAGCCAAGCGTGGTGACCCGAACCTTTAATCCCAGTACCAACCATAGAGACCTGGAGGTCTGTATAGATAGGCAGTGACGAGGAAGTCATGTGGTTGGGTTTAGAGCCAATGAGAAGGCAGAACAGAAAGGCAATAAAAAGACAGGACACAGGAAGAAGGTCTCTCTCTCAGGGGAAGCAACAGCAGCAAATGGTAAGATAAGGTGGTCTTAGCTCTTGGCTACTGCTCAATCTCTGGGCTTTTAACTCTGTATTTGCTCTGTGTTTCCTATTTAATAAGACCATTTAGAATTTCATCTACATTTGGCGCCCACGTGGCAAGAATTCATTAAAAACTGTTGGTGGTTACAGGCCCCAGGCCTGGCCAGAGCTACTGGTCTGGCTGCATGCAGTCAGAGCTGCATTCTAATGTAGCTACTAGTGGCTACATGTAGCTAGAGCTACTTGCCGCCAAACCACCAACTCACATGGTTGGAGCCGGAGCTCAGGCCCAAATTGGCTCAAGCGGGAGCACATAGCTAGATTTCAGCTTTTAGCCAGAATGCATGGCTATGCTTTCTCTCTGTCTCTCTCTCTGTCTCTCTCTGTCTCTCTCTGTCTCTCTCTCTCTCTCTCTCTCTCTCTCGCTTTCTTTGGATTCCCATCTCGGACACTAGGTAGCTGTTTTGAAATTCACTGAAATTTCTACTGTTCTATGCAGACTTGGTAAGTCAATTAAGATATCAGATATTTTAAAGGGAGAAACTACTTAAAAGAGAAAATTTTTTCCACATTAAAAAAATGGGTATTATTTCTACATTAGAAGGAAATTGGTCTTTGTTTGATAAAACATTAGGCAGTCTGAAAATGGAACAATTACATGAGAGGATTAATGTTGATGGGATGTATGTAACAACAATTATGCATATTATTAGTTTACTTATCCTTATTTAAGAATTTAAAAATATAGTCAATTTAAGTGCCAGGATAAAAGCTTTAGAAAATCCAGTTAAAATGAATTATAGAGAAATTCAGACTCAGACAGAAGAATTTAAGGGTGAAATTATTTCAGGATTGGATTATAAGGTTACAGAAAGAAAGCCTGTTTTCAAACAATCAAACTTAATTTATCTGGTAACCATACAGCAGCTACCTGATCAAGCGCATGTACAAACTAATTGGACTCCACTTGAAATGTTAGATTTAAGAAGGTTTAAGGAGGCAATAGTATCTTATAGCATGCATTCCCCATTTGTAAAGCAAATGTTAAACTCCTGGTCAACTTGTAATAGGATTGTCCCTCAAGACTGGAAAGAGCTGGTAACTGCTGTTCTGGAACCTGAGGCACAGCTGCAGTGGCGTATGTGGTTCAGAGATGAGGCTAAAATGATAGAAAGTCAGTGGAGGGCTAGAGGTGTGGAAATCTCCAAGGATCAGCTTCTTGGAGAAGGCCAATATGCTGAAATACAAAGACAATATTTATATTATAACCAAACCCTAATTCTATGTTGCATGGCAGCCATGAATGCATGGGCCAGAATTGAGGAAGCAGGAAAGAAAACTGAGTCATTCACAAAAGTTATACAGGGCCCAAAAGAATCCTTCACAGATTTCTTACAAAGATTGTCTTCAGCAGTAAATAGAATGGTTCCAAATTCAGAAGCTAGTCACATAATAATCAAGTCTTTGGCTTTTGAGAACGCAAATGCAGCATGCAAGAGAATAATCAGGCCATTAAAGGCAAGATCTGCCCCCTTGGAGGATTGTATCAGAGACACAGTTAATGTTGAAGCTCATGAGCATGATGATATGTGGGTAGGAGAAGCAATTTAAAGAGGATTGAGGAATGTCAGATGTTTTGGATGTGGAAAGCAAGGTCATTTGAAAAGGGACTGTAAACAGGATATTCCTAGAAACAATGTTTCTTCAAGGAACAATGGCAACAGAATGCCCCTTCCTTCTGGAGTATGCAGAAGGTGTGGTAAGGGAAAACATTGGACCAACAAATGTAGATAAACAAGGGACAGACAAGGTAATCCTTTGCCTCTGTCCTAGGGAAACTCCCAGAGGAGCCTCAGGCAGGCCCCCACAGCAAATCCAGTTCAGAACTTTCCTGCAGTGGTAGAAGAAACCCCTACTCAGAGCAAATAAATAACCAAATGCCTATTGAAATAAACCAGGATGCTCAGGGTGATAGAACAGCTGAGATAGAGAGAATAGAAAATTCAGGAGAAACCATAAAGCAAATTTTTGGCAAACTTCTATAAATGAACAAAGACCAAAATTAACAATAAGAATAAATGTTTTGTTATCTGGCTTAGTAGACACAGGTGCTGACATGACCATAATTGCACCAGAATTTTGGCATCCAACTTGCCCTCTTCAGGAGGTAAATGTTCAGCTGTTAGGGATTGGAACATTATCTCAGGTGAAACAGAGTGCAAGATGGCTTGAATGTATAGGTCCAGAAGGACAGAGAGGAAAATTAAAACCATATGTGGCTAGCATAGCTATGAACTTATGGGGCCAAGATCTGTTACAACAACGGAATACTCAGATTAACATCCCTCCAACCTCAGAAACAAATAATAAACTAGCACATGTTTCTGAGAGAAGTATTAGAAGGTATTATTCTAATGAGTGGTCACCAGCCATCCAGATTGTGTAAGAACAGGGCACAACAACTGATGGTCTTCCAAAGACACCAACAGCTCTACCTTTAAAATGGTTAACAGACAAGCCTGTATGGGTTCAGCAATGGCCTTTAACAACAGAGAAACTCCAGGCTTTAGAAGAGCTGGTAAAAGAGCAGTTAAATGCTCAGGATATTGAAGAATCAGCCAGCCCTTGGAATTCTCCTGTATTTGTTATTAAAAAGAAATTTGGTAGCTGGTTGGTTGTGGCACATGCCTTTAATCTCAGCACTGGGGAGGCAGAGGCAGGCAGATGTCTTTGAGTTTGAAGCCAGCCTGGTATACAAAGCGAGTTCCAGGAAAGGCGCAAAGCTACACAGAGAAACTCTGTCTCAAAAAAACAAAAAAAAAGAAAAGAAAAGAAAAGAAATTTGGTAAATGGAGAATGGTAACACACCTTAGAGCAATTAACAAAGTAATTCAGCCAATGGGCTTTCTACAATCTGGAATTCCTTTGCCTACTCTGTTACCTAAAGGATGGCCTCTTATAGTTATTGATTTAAAAGACTGTTTCTTTTCAATACCCTTACAAGAAAAAGACAGAGAAAGATTTGCCTTCACGGTGCCTACTTATAATAATTCTCAACTGGTTAAGAGATATCAATGGAGGGTCCTCCCACAGGGAATGTTGAGTAGCCCAGCCCTGTGCCAATATTTTGTACAACACTCATTGGAACTGATACGTAAAAAATTTCCTAAATCTATAATTTATCATTATATGGATGATATTTTACTAGCTGACTCAAATGCAGTTATTTATTTATTTAGAATGTTTGAAGAAGTAAAGAAAATTTGCCTTGTTGGGGATTACAAATTGCTCCTCAAAAGAGGAGATTCTATTCATTATTTAGAATATAAAATAGGTCTACAAAAAATTAGACCCCAAAAGGTGCAAATTAGGAGAGATCAATTACGGACTCTTAATAACTTTCAAAGATTATTTGGAGACACTTCTCATCTATGAACAATAGTTGGGGTAAAAAAATGATGAACTGAGTAATTTGTTCAAAACCTTAGAAGGTGACAAGGACTTTAATAGTCCAAGAGAATTATCACCTGAAGCTGAGAAAGAATTGGCCTTGGTAGAAAAGAAAGTACAGGAAGGACACGTGGATCGGGTCGATCCAAAGCTGGATTGCATTTTGGTTATTTTACCCTCTAGGCATTCTCCTACAGGAATTTTAATGCAGAGGGGAGATATTATATTAGAATGGATATTTTTACCAAATAAACAGAGTAAAAAATTAAAAACTTATGTGGAAAAAAAATCTCTAACTTGAATTTCAAAGGAAAATTGAACCAGGTGGTGGTGGCACATGCCTTTAATCCCAGCTCTTGGGAGGCAGAGGCAGGTAGATCTCTGTGAGTTCAAGGCCAGCCTGGGCTACAGAGTGAGTTCCAGGACAGGCTCCAAAGGTACACAGAGAAACCCTGTCTCAGAAAAAAAAAGAAAAGAAAGGAAAATAGAGACTTCAACAATTAGCAGGAATAGACACAGTAGAAATTGTCGTACCTTTAACTAAGGAGGACATTGAAAAATTATGGGCAGAAAGTGAACCTTGGCAAAGAGTTTGCAGTAATTTTTTGGGAGAGATTAACAGCAAATATCCCAAAAGTGACAGAATTGAACTTATAAAGAGAGATAAGTGGCCAGGCAGTGGTGGTGCACGCCTTTAATCCCAGCACTTGATAGGCAGAGCCAGGTGGATCTCTGTGAGTTCGAGGCCAGCCTGGTCTAGAAAGTGAGATCCAGGACAGGCACCAAAATTACACAGAGAAACCCTGTCTTGAAAAACCAAAAGAGAGAGAGAGAGAGAGAGAGAGAGAGACAGAGAGAGAGAGAGAGAGACAGAGACAGAGAGAGACAGAGACAGAGACAGAGATCTGATTGGTTTTTGCCTTGAATTATATGGAAAACACCCCGATCTGGAGCTCATACATTTTATACAGATGCAAACAAACAAGGAAAGGCAGGTTACAAATCAGAAAATTTAAGTAAAGTGGTTCAAAGTCCTTATAATTCAGTTCAAAAATCAGAACTGTATGGCATTCTGTTGGTATTAATGGATTTTTCAGAAGCTCTCAACATAGTTACTGACTCTCAGTATGCTAAAAGAGTGGTATTACACATTGAGACTGCAGAATTTATCCCTGATGAGTTAGAATTAACTTCACTATTTATTCAATTACAAGATATAATCAGGAATAGGAAGCATCCTTTATATATAACTCACAACTGATCCCATACAGGTCTGCCCGGCCCTCTAGCACAAGGTAATGATGAGATTGATAAATTGTTGATAGGAAATGTGCTAGAAGCCTCAGAATTTCATAAAAAACATCATGTCAATAGTAAAGGTTTAAAAAAGGATTTTTCCATAACCTGGCAACAAGCAAAGGAAATTGTAAGGAAATGTCCTACTTGCTCCTTTTACAATCAGACTCCATTACCAGAAGGATGTAACCCAAAGGTTACTCAGAGGAATGAAATCTGGCAGATGGATGTGTTTCACTTTGCAGAATTTGGAAAACTGAAAAATGTATACCATAACATTGATACTTATTCAGGATTTCAATGGGCAACTGCTTTGAGTTCTGAAAAAGCTGATTCTGTAATCACTCGTTTGCTAGAAGTTATAGCCATCATGGGTATACCTGCACAAATTAAAACTGACAATGCTCCAGCATATGTCTCTGTTAAAATGAAACAGTTTTTTGCTTATTATAATATAAATCATATTACAGGTATACCACATAATCCTACAGGCCAAGCAGTTATAGAAGGATCAAACAGAACTTTAAAAGATATGCTAAATAAACAGAAAGGGGTAACAAAAACCCCCAGAAATAGACTGCATAATGCTCTATTAACTTTGAATTTTCTTAATGCCAATGAGAAAGGAACAACAGCTGCAGAGAGACATTGGATAATAGAAAAAACTACCGAATTAAATGAACCTGTATACTTTAAGGACATGCTGACCTCAGAATGGAAACCAGGATATGTCTTACGTTGGAGACAAGGTTTTACTTTTGTTTCTACAGGAGAAGATAAGCTGTAGATATCATCAAAATTGATAAAGGTATGATTTGAACAAGAGAGACCTCTTAGAGGAGGTGATAGTTCATCAACCAGCATGACCATCCAATTTAAACTAACTTAGACCATTAACACATGCCTTTTCATTTTAATCAGATATAACTTGCCAAAAGGGAACCTCCCAAAAGTTAGTCTTGGGGAAAGGTTTTTGTTTTTGTCTTTTAGGAGAATGAAGGCTAAGGAATCTGAAGAACACTGGACAAATGAGACATCTGAAGAAAAAGGACAAATCATCTGAAAAAATGTCCCACGAAAAAGAGTAAAATGACCTATTGGTATATCACCTATAAAATTTCATGTCTTCCTAAATGTTTGTTTCTGCTCTTCTCTAAAGACATTTAACACAAATGCTCTTCTTGTAGTCCAAATTCAATTAAAAATTAAAGCTGGCTTTGGAGTTGGAGAATGGCTCTCTCCTTCTTTAAACCCAAGCATATTGTTAAAAGGAAAATGCAAACTCCCTGTATCATGCCAGAAGAAAGAGCCATCTTCTGACATGGGACAGGAGAAAAAAATCAAGGGACTATTCTATTGCTACTAATCTCAATTCTTTGATTCTATTTTGATTCTTTAAACTTTCCTTAAGGTCTGAACTTTATATCAAAATTTATAAAATTTATATATATATATATATATATATATATATATATATATATTTTAAACTTTGTTAAGATATTAATGGTCATATAGAGTACTAATTAATTCTAGGGAAAAAAAAGGCTTCAATTAGCTGCCTATACATGTCTTTGTGTTCGAGTCTCTATCAGTTTTCTGCAGGAAATCACAACCAGGCCTAACATCAAATTTGAAGTCTCCAGAAAGATGATGGGGCTCCACAACAACAACAATTCCAAGTGGACAATAATAATACTACTAAGCTGAAAAACATCATCTACGGATCAGCTTTGGACTACAAAATGCTCAGAGCAATTTTGAGAGGGCTAGCTGAGATGATCCAGTTTCACAGTCTACTTGAATAAGGACTTGAGATAAGCCCTGAACTTTGGCATTATGCACAGACTGGACAACAAAGGATATAGCTACCTTTCCTAGAATTTGACATTTAACCCAAAATTTTTCTTTTCAGAATAAAGATGCCTTCGCCCATAACCAACAGGAAGCAATTTTAAGAACACAACGCCCACATTCCCAAAGAGGTGGTGTGGGGTGGGTGGTTGTTGATCTTCTAATAGGTTTTGGGTTTGGGATGATTTTCATTGTTTAGAGGGTTAGTTACAAGTTGTTGTTGTTAATGGTTAGGAAAAGGGCTAAGCAAAGGAATTAGATTTAGGGGTTTTGTTTGAAAAACAAAGATATATATAAATGATAGAACAGAGGGTAGATTATTGAATCTACTCTGAAAAGTACAGAGATGTAGATACGATATAGATAAAAAGATATATTATTGAATTTACTTTTAAAAGACAATTACTAGTTTTAAATACTTTATAGTGGATTGGATTCCTGTATATTGTATACAAATTATATATATTGAGATTGAGATTGTTAGAAAATGCTGTACGTATAGTTCTAATCTTGTTCAAGATATTGTACTTATACAGTCATTTAACAATGTATGCAATTTGCTAATCCTTGAATGTTATTATTACCAACGATTAGGATATAAAGAAATGAAAGTTAGTAGTTAGACATTACAATTGAATTGGTAGTCATATTAGGTATGTTTTCAAGATTGAGCAGATATATTTTAGATACACAGGTCATCTTCAAACCCTTCAGAGATCTACAGAATATAGCATTTTAAATGTTTTAATAACTTAGAATTTTTTTCTATTTTTTATGACTATGAGACATGTTGGCTTCTGGCAGCACCAATCTACTTCAGAGAAGATATGGGCATTGAAGAAACTGCATATGGAGTTAACTTTCATTATGGCAAAAGTTAGCCACTGGACAACAAAGTATCCTCAAATCAACTGCTGACAAACAGGACAAAATGGACAGACAGGACACGAAACAAAGGACTACCGATTCTTGCCAAGACAAGTGTGGTTGTGGCTTTAGCTACAGGCATCCTCTGAGGCCAGGACAATATGGCACTATCCCTGAAGTGGCCTTTGCAATCCAGAAAAGGTACAGAGCCCCTTTCTTCAAAGGCAGCTGAACAGGCAGTGGACCGATGGCTTCTGATGTGCAGTGGAACAGCAGCTGAAACAGTTATTCTTGAAAGAATAACTAAGCTGACAGAGTCTAACCTCTCAATGGTAGATTGGCATTTAATAAACGAGATGAAGCCACCTACAAGCCAAGAAAAATGGACAGCTGAATTAAAAAAAATATCAACAAATTCCAGAATTTAAAATCCTGAATCATGACAGGACACTAGTGGAATTCAGGTGTTTCTGGTACATGGACTACTCTCACCAAATGTGAGGTCAAACTGTAGGCCTTGTGTACATCCTACTTCACAAATGAGTCAGATATGCCAAGCCTATAGGCTGAAGATGATGCCCCAATGTTATGGAGAAACCTCGGGTGACTGTGCAGGCAGCTGGCTGTTTCTGTCAACTCACAATTTTTTTGGAAGCCGCTTGTGTGCACTTCCTGTTTTTTTAAGTAATATTATTTCCTTCTTGGGTCTCTGAGGGAGGTGAAGATTAGATAGTTGTAGTTATAGTGAGTTGAAGATTAGATACTTATAGTGAGTTGAAGATTAGATAGTTATGGTTATAGTTATATTTAAAGTTTAGATAGTTATAGTTTTCCTTGTTAAGAATTTCAGAAAAGAAACTCACTAAAGAGGTATAAGTGTATAAATTTGAAAGACATTATAAGATAGTTCTGTTAGTTATATAAGTTAGGATAGAAAGTTAATCAGGTACATTTTGGACTTACCAAAATAAGATAGATAATGGAATATTTTCTCTGAGTTTGTCAAATACAAATGGACTAGACTTTTAAGTATTTATTGCTTGTATATATTATATATAGTTATTGTACTTATTGTGTATAGTTTTTTCTTATATTAGTTATAACTTTTTTCCTTTTTTCTTTTTATTAGAATAGAAGGGGGAAATATGGTGATATTTTATTTGTGCTGAAATGTGATTTTATTTGTGTGTTAATAAATAAAGTTGCCTGGGGATCAGAGATAAAAGCAAACCATTTAGCAGTAGTCTAGCGGTGGTGGCACACACCTTTAATCCAATCACATGGTAGGCAGAGTCTCTGTGTGGTCAAGGACACAGCCAAGCGTGGTGACCTGAACCTTTAATCCCAGTACCAACCATAGGATGTGGAGGTCTGTATAGGACACAGCCAAGCGTGGTGACCCGAACCTTTAATCCCAGTACCAACCATAGGACCTGGAGGTCTGTATAGACAGGCAGTGACGAGGAAGTCATGTGGTTGGGTTTAGAGCCAATGAGAAGGCAGAACACAAAGGTAATAAAAAGATAGTCACACAAGAAGAAGGTCTCTCTCTCTGGGGAAGTGATGGCAGGAAGTGGTAAGCTAAAGGCTATTGCTAGTACTCTGATCTCTTGGGCTTTTAATTCTGTATTTGGCTCAGTGTTTCTTATTTAATAAGACCATTTAGAATTTCGTCTACAGTCACTTCTTGCATTCCAACTGCAAATTCCTGTCCCCTGTGCTGTGCTGTGTGTGAGCTGCCCATTCCAGGCTGGGAAGGAGAACCAGCAGCACCATCTGGTAAACTTCCGTGGAGTCATGGAGCCGTGTGCTCATGAGGCAGGTAAGGCTGAGAGCTCATCCTTCAGGTAGTCTTCCTTTTACACTTCGAATCTTCACTTTTCGTAGGACATTCCCTATTGTTTATTTTTTTATGCTTGTGCAGTGTGTGTGTGTGTGTGTGTGTGTGTGTGTGTGTGTGTGTGTGTGTGTAGGCCAAAAGCGGGCTTGAATCTCCTAGAGCTAAAGTTGTATGTGATAGTGAGTCACCAATGTGGGTGCTGGGAACTGAAATCCAGTCCTTCACAAGAACAGCAACAGGTGCTCTTAACCACTGAGCCATTTCTCTAGCCCCATGTTTTTTGCTATTTATTTTATTATAATGTTTTCATAATATATGGTTCATTTTCAAGTTGGTAAAAACTTGTGAGCTTTTAGCCAGGTATGGTGGGGCACACCTTTAAATCCTACCACTCTTGAAGCAGAGGCAAGTCTCTCTGAATTTGACACCAGCCTGGTCTACACATGGAGTTCTAGACAGTCAGGGTTACATTGGGAGACTGTGTCTTAGTTAGGGTTTTTTATAGCTGTAGAGAGACGCCATGACCACAGCAATTCTTACAAGGAAAACATTTAACTGAGGTGATGGCTTACAGTTTCAGAGGTTCAGTCCATTATCATCATGATGGGGAGCACAGCAGTGTGCAGGCAGAGGTGGTGCTGGCTATATCTTGACCAAAAGGCAGCAGGAAGTTGACTGACTGTCACATTGAGAAAAGCTTGAGAAAAAGAGCCCTCAAAGCCAGCCCACACAGTGGCATACTTCCTCCAACAAGACCACACCTCCTAATAGTGCCACTCCCTTTGGGGGTCATTTTCTTTCAAACCACCACAGAGATCCTGTCTTAAAATTCAAATTGTGATTTGTACTTCCTTATATGTTTTTCAATTGTCTTCTACATATGTAATTATAGTCTCTGATGTTGCTTATTGTCTCTTTTTTACTTAGTCCCAATTGCCAAAATTTCTCAAATAACCTCAGTCTATGTTAGTCAATATTTTTATGATTTTATTTTGTTTCTCCTTTATTTTCATTTTGTCTTTATTATGTCCTTCTTTCTGTTTTCTTGAAATTCCCTTTACTGTTTTTCTGCTATATTCATGAGTTAAGTGCTTATTATACTTATTTATCTTAAAATTTCTTTGTTTTCAATATGTATTGAGTGTGGAAATGACTCTTGATAACTATAACTTCATCTCACAGGTATTAACAGCTGCATTTCTTATTGAGTAGGTTTTTTGTATGTGTGTTAATGTCTAAATTTATTTCATTGCATTATGTCACCATCCCTTTGTGGTGGTATTGTGTTCCCCAAAATATTATGCACCCTAATAAACTTATCTGGAGTCAAAAAACAGAACAGCCACTACATACAGAGGCTAGAAAATGGTGGTACTCACACCTTTAATCCTAGCATTCCAAAGGCAGAAATCCCTCTGGATCTCTGTGAGTTCAAGGCCACATTGGAAACAGCCAGGCATGGTGACACAGGCCTTTAATCCCAAGAAGTGAGCCTTTAATCCGAGGGAGTGATGGCAGAAAGCAGAAAGATATATAAGGCATGAAGACCAGAAACTAGAAGCTTTTAGCTGGTTAAGCTTTCAGGCTTTTGAGCAACAGTTCAGCTGAGATTCATTCTGAATAAGGACTGAGAGGCTTCCAGTCTGAGGAAACAGGATCAGCTGAGGAACTGGCAAGGTCAGGTGGCTCTGGCTTGTTCTGCTTCTCTGATCTTCCAGCATTCACCCCAATAACTGGCCTCAGGTTTGATTTTATTAATAAGAACTTTTAAGATTCCTGCTACATCCCTTCAAAGCTTTAATTATGAAACGAACAGATATGGTGGTGCATGCCTGCGATTCCCTCACTCAGAGGTAGAAGTATTTCAAGTTGTAGGTCAACTTGGGTTATATAAAGGGCATAAGTTCAAGGCCAGCCTGGACAAACATAGTATGACCTTACCAAAAAAAAAAAAAAAAAAAAAAAAAAAAAAAAAAAAAAAGAGCATTCCAGTGTTTATGACATCATTCAATTACATTATCATTATAAGATTTATCACCTGTTTACCTATGCTTCACTTAATTCCTTTCTCTAGGATATTAGCTTCTTGGAAACAGGGGCGTCATCTCTTATTCACCATCACATTTTCAGTACTTAAATCAGGGCCTGGAATATAATAGGCACTCAATAAATCATTCTTGAATAAGTAAATTATGAACAATGAATGTGACTCTTCAGATTATTGTTTTTTCTTAGAAATTGGAGAGATTTTGCCGGGCGGTGGTGGCGCACGCCTTTAATCCCAGCACTCGGGAGGCAGAGCCAGGCGGATCTCTGTGAGTTCGAGGCCAGCCTGGGCTACCAAGTGAGTCCCAGGAAAGGCGCAAAGCTACACAGAGAAACCCTGTCTCGAAAAACCAAAAAAAAAAAAAAAAAAAAAAAAAAAAAAGAAATTGGAGAGATTTCATTGTTGAATGAGGGTGTTCTCACATAACAGGCAAAGTTTATAAACCAAATATACTTGCACAGAATGTCTTCTGTTACATACAAAGTTGTTACTATTGGAGAGACTAGCCAAATCCCCTCTAATTTATGGGTTACTGGATGGTGAACTGAATTAAGCTTTTCAACAAAGACTGTAGAGATAACATTTTCTTTGTACTCTTTCTTACCCATGGGTTCCTCATTCACAGACAGAAGGAAAAAAAATGTGACTATGATGAACATATATAGATGTTTTCTAGCCACTGTTCCCTAAACAATACAACATAACAACTATCTACATAGCATTTACAGTATTATCAGGTATTATAAGTAATCTAAAATTTAAACTAGACAGGATTACTCAATACATTGTATACAAATATTTTATACGATGGAAATTGAGCATCTGAAGATTTTGGTACTTAAGAGGGATCATGAACCTATCCTTCATGGATACTAAAAATTGACTATATATAATAATTTCCACTCATTATTTTAAAACTTTAATTACATTAAAGACTATGTGTTATGTTTTCTAAGTGATATAACCATATTTACTAACATTATATATTATCTTTTCCCATTTTAGACCTTTCTATCTGAAATTATAGTCCATTATATATGCCACCATTGATAAGATGGCTCTGTTTTCTTTTTGTTAGTTTTTCCTGGTTCATTTTCTTCCATTTTCTTATCTAGTACAACATATAGATAGAATTTGGGTTTTATGTTCAATATAATTTGGGTCTATATCTTTTTAAGTGAATTTAACCAGTTCCTGTTGTGGTTCATAGGCATCACAACTGGGTAGGACTATTGATTACTCCCCTCTTTGGCAGCTTGTATAGCACCTTCTGGTATATTGGAAGCTAGTCCTGGGGAGGAGGTTTTCAGGTCAGATCCAGCTTGAATCTTATGAGTCCTGTGTCTGAAGTACATGATGTCTTCAGCAGTTAGAGGCTTACCTTTCATCTCTGGCAGGCAAGCAAGGGCAACAGCAACAGTTTTTATTAATTTGAGAGTCTCTTTGACTTCCTTGACCAAAAGCTTAAAAAGAGATTTCTCATGTTTGGTGCTGGAGTTTTGTTAGATGGTCTCTAGCTCTTGGAGGGAGCACTGTCAGTTCAAGTGGCATAACTTCACTTACGTTATGTATACACATACATTTACATATGTCCTATCTAATTTTAGGTAAATATATAATACATTTCCTTAAGATGTTTTCAAACAGCCTTAGTGTTATTTATCCCTTCTCCCATCCCTCTTATCAATTAAAACACTCCTCTCCATTTTTCCCTTTTCTCCCTTCATATCTCTTATATCCTGCTATTCCTCTCTCATCCCACTCCTCCTCACCCCATTTTTTTTAACTTTCCTGGTTTCCACAGTTACTCCACGTTATACACTTATATATGAAAATCTGGAGCTAGGAGCCTCATATAAGAGAGAACATGCAATGTTTTTTCCTTCTGGATCTGGGTTACCTCATTCAACATTGTCTTTTCTAGTTCCATCCATTTATCTGAAATTTTCAATTCTCTTTGTAGCTGAATGGTATTCCATAGTATATAGGTTGGAGGACATTTAGGTTGCTTTCACTCCCTAGCTATTGTGACTAGAACAGCAATGAACATGGTTAGCAAGTATCTGTGGAGTAGGGTGCTGAATCCTTTAGGAATATGCCAAGGAGTGGTATAGCTGGGTCATATGATAGATTAATTTTTAGCTTTTTGAGGATTTCCAGAATGATTGGACCAGTTTGTAATCCCACCAACAGTGAATGAGGGTTCTCTTTTCCCTACAACCCTACTAGTATTTGTTGGTTGTTTTGTTACTCTTAGATATTCTGACTGAGGTAAGGTGCAATCTCAAAGTTGTTTTAGTTTGCATTTTCCTGATTGTTAGGAATGATGGACATTTCTGAGGCATTTCCTAGCCATTTTAATTTCATCTATCTTTTCTCTAGCATATATTTTGACATCATGTCAAATGTCAGATGGCTATAGTCATATATGTCATATTTGGGTCTTCTATTTTGTTTCATTGGTTTGTATGTCTGTTCTTGTGCCAGTACCATACCCAAAGCAATTTTTAAAATGACATCCAGCGTTAGCCATGATAGCACATGCCTTTAATCCCAGCACTTGGGAGGCAGAGGCTGATGGATTGCTAAGTTCAAGGCCAACCTGATCTACACAGTGAGTTCCAGGACAGCCAAGGCTGTGTAGAGAGATACTGTCTCAAAAAAAAAAATGACACCAAAAGCACAGTTTGACCTGAGAGTGGATTTTTTTATATTTTCTAAAACTGTTGAACTGAGCAAAACTGAGACTGAACCATGCCAAAGCAAGTACATTCTCAAGGGAAATTAGTTTCATTAAAAGAAAGCCATCAGGCAGTTGTGTGTTTTCCCAGATGGAGTCATATTTCAGGTAACTCAAAAGCCCAGGTAGTGAGGGGGTTAACTTCTTTCTCATTTAAAAGAGTATTATTTAATAAAAATATGAGAATGATCAGATTCAAAAGTTACCATTTTGTGATACTGATAGAAATTCCCAACATGCCCCCACAGTCAGGCATGGTCGTGCATGCCCGGCAGGACACTTAGTCATTTCCTGGTCAAACATCCTGCATAACCCATAAAGCATGTAGCACAACCATGTGATCTATGTGCATGCGTGGAATAGCCATGAGGGCCTGTGTGCGCAGGTGCGGAATAGCCTTTATAAGACGGCGCCATGTTCCCCCGGCCCCCTTCACACACTTGTCTTTCCACAGGCCTGATCACATCTATCCTTCTCTCCTCATCTTAATAAAATTCTTGTTAGTGGATTCTGCCGTGTTTCGTGACTTTTCCTTGCAGGGTAAGAGCGCCACTAAAAACCAACATCTGACCCAACAGGTGCTTCCGGGTGCTCTGCGCCTGGGAACCTGTAAACCAGGGAGTCTGCTCCATCTGAGACAGCCCACTGTCCATTTGCCTGGCCTCAGGATCCTGCACACAATATCACTGCTTCAATTGGTGAGTCCCCCACTTTTCAGCCAGTATAAACGGTTTCCTGAATCTGTGGGAATGACCATTGAGTGTCTGGCATCCCTCTAGCATTATTGAAACCGGGGGAACCCCTGACCACAGGCTATGGTCTGTCCCTACCGCAGGCTTAATTTCTTGCCATCTCCCATCTGCAGTTTGAGATATTCCTTGTGGTCGGACCCTGCCTTTGGGTGCATCCTCAGGCTGTGTAAGACCGACACATTTTTCTGGTTTGACGAAGCAGTAAATGCTGTCCTGGATTCCTGGGGAATCCTTGTCTCACACACCTTAGGTCCCTGCCTTTTGGCTGATGAGTCGTCTGGCGGCTTGTGCCTGGTACAGATCTGTCCTTGGCCTTAGGAACGACTGGGGCCTTGGCTTAGGATCAAGTTTGGTTTTTTTATTTTTTATTTTCTGCCTCTATGCTGCAGACATGAGAAATAAGGCTTCCAACCCCATCAGTCCTACCTCTCCTCTAGGATGCCTTCTTGAAGCTTTAAAACCTCTCAGCTTAATGACTTGCTTAAAGATTCCTAAGCTTATCCATCTGTGTGCTAAGAGATGGCCCACATACGCCTTAGAAAATAACAAAAAATGGCCGCTGAGCAGTTCCTTAGATCCTGATATTTTATGAGAATTATCTAATTTCTTCCAGTGAACAGGCAAATGGAAAGAGTTGCCCTATGTCATAGCTTTCTTCTATCTCAGTGCTAAACCATCTCTTCTGGATTCCTTCTCTCCTGCTCATATGCTCCTAGCTATGCCTGAACCAGACAATTCTCTGACTTTGGAATCTCTGGCTCTAGATCCTGCAAACAAACCTACACCTATCCGACTTTCCACTCCCACCCCTACTCCCAGGGTGTCTGTTCCTTCAGCTCCATCTCTGGATTCCTCTTCTTCTAAAGCCATTTCTTCTTCGGCAACAGCCGTTTCCAAAGGCCCTGCCCTGGCTCCAACCTTCACTCCTCCTGCTACTCACTCTCAGACTGCTGAAGGGCCTGACCCCAGCCATTCAAACCCACCACCATTACCCCTTTGCGAGAGGTGGCCAGTGTGGATGGACTGATTAAGGTCCATGTTCCATTCTCTCTCCCAGAAATCTCTCAGACAGAAAAGAAACTGTGTTCTTATACCTCTAATTCTGCTTCCTTTATTAAACAGTTTCAATATACAACTCAATCTTATAGTCTCACCTTTCATGATATATACATGATACTTGCTAATAATATGCTTCCTGAGGAGCACAAGCGGGTGTGGGAGCAGGCTAGGATGCATGCAGATGAGTTTCACCAGACTAACCCCACACACCCTCCAGGAACTGAGGCGATTCTTGATCAGGACCCACATTGGGATTATAACACCGAGGGCAGGTCTCTAGCCAGAGATAGGTTTATTACCTGTCTCCTGACAGGCCTCTGTAAGGCTGCCCTAAAACCAGTAAACTATGAAAAACTAAAAATGATAATTCAAGACAAGGATGAAAATCCATCTCACTTCTTAGACTGGCTCACTAAGGCTCTCCTTCAGTTCACTAGATTAGACCCTAAGAGCCCTGAGGGCAGGCAACTCCTAATGACCCACTTTGTGTCACAGACCTTCACTGACATAAGGGCGAAACTTAAACACAGAGAATGGCCTTCTGACCCCACAGGCAGATGTGTTAGCATGGGAGAGATGAAAAAGCCCCCCAAAATAAAAGCCAGATGCTAGCATATGCTATCTGACTGGCTCCTCCAAAGCCACCTGGTCCCTGTTTCAAGTGTGGGAAAGATGGCCATTGGGCACCGATAGGGCCTTGCCCAAAATGTTGCCAAAAGGGTCACTGGTCAGCTGACTGTCCTAATGCACCTAGTGGCATAGGAACAAGAGATGAAGACCACCCTTTGGCTGACTTTCTAGGTTTGACCTACAGTAATGACTGACGCTGCCCAGTTTCCGCCCCGGCCACTCCTACCTCACACAGGGAACCTAGGGTAGTGATAAAAGTAAATGGGCACCCCATCTCATTCCTTTTGGATACCTATTCTGTCCTGAGAGAGTTTTGGGGGCCTACTTCTCCTTCTCATCTCCCTATTGTTGGGGTTGGGGGACAGCCTTACCTGCCTCATCAGACACCACCACTTAATTGCATTTTCAGAGGCATCCCTCTCACACACACATTCTTAGTGGTGCCAACCTGCCCTGTACCTTTAATGGGGAGGGATCTTCTAGCTAAGGTAGGAGCGTCAATTTCTTTTGCTCCCCACTTTCGCCTCACACCCCAGACTCGCCAGCAGCTCCTCTTCTTCTTCTCCTAGCCACCCACCCTACTAACTCTAACAGTTCCTTTCCCTTGCCAGCCTCTCAGGTAGACCCAAAAGTCTGGGATACCCAGAACCCTTCTATCACTAGGCACCATCAGCCTATTACTATCCAGCTACAGGACCCTACCAGATACATCACCAAAGCTCAGTACCCTCTCTCACTCCAGAGCCTAAGAGGACTTAAGCCTATCATTTCTGACCTCCTCAGGAAAAAGCTGCTCCACCCAACCTCTTCACCTTTTAACACCCCCATACTTGCAGTTAAAAAGTCCAATGGAACCTACCACCTGGTTCAAGACCTCCGGCTCATTAACTCTGCAGTGGTCCCCCTCCATTCTGTAGTGCCTAACTCTTATACTCTCCTGTCCACTATCCCTTCAGGAACCTCTCACTTCTCAGTTCTAGATCTCAAGGATGCCTTCTTTTCTATTCCTCTCAGTCCTCAGTCTCAAAATACCTTTGCTTTCACCTGGACTGACCCTGACACTCACCTGTCCACACAGCTGACCTGGACTGTCTGCCACAAGGTTTCAGGGACAGTTCACACCTATTTGGTCAGTCTCTGGCCTCTGACCTGCTTTCTCTGTCTCTCCCTGGCTCTAAAATAATACAGTATGTAGATGACATTTTACTCTGTAGCCCATCCCTACAGGTTAGCCAAACTAATACCTCTGCTCTCCTAAATTTCCTATCCAGCCCAGGTTACAGGGTATCCCCTTCTAAAGTTCAGCTGTCCACTCCCCAGGTCACCTATTTGGGTCTAACCATTACTCCAACCCATAAGGCTATTACTGTAGACAGAAAGCATCTAATCCAGTCTCTTACAGTCCCTTCTGCTAAACAGGAGATTCTGTCTTTCCTAGGAATAGCTGGCTTCCTACGGTCTTGGGTTCCATCTTTTTCTCTCCTTGCTCGCCCCTTATACGAGGCAGCTCAAGGCTCTCCACATGAGCCCCTCCTCCATCCTGTCACTAAACCTTTCCAGAAGCTCCAGCAGGCTCTTCTTCAGGCCCCAGCGCTTCATCTCCCAGACTTAACCCGTCCCTTCTCCCTCTATGTAGCAGAGAAGGAGGGATTTGCCCTGGGAACTCTAGGGCATCAGCTGGGACCCTGCTTTACACCTGTAGCATATCTGTCAAAGAAGCTAGACCTTACCAGTCAGGGCTGGGCACCTTGCTTCCGTGCCTTAGCAGCTGCAGAGCTCCTTATTCGGGACTCAAAGAAGCTAAGCTTTGGGTCATCCATTACTGTTTTCTCTCACCATAATCTGTCCCATCTTTTAACTTATAAAGGCTTACAAACTTTACCTCTTTCCCGAGTTCTTTCTCTCCAGGTGGCATTACTAGAGGATGCCACACTTACTTTCCGGACTTGTCCACTTCTTAATATTTCAAGCCTCCTCCCTCAACCTAATGCTGACTATTCTCCTTCTCATTCCTGCACTGAAACCTTAGAGGAACTGCTACCTCACCCTTCACACATACAAGAGGGCACATTGCCTCAGGTCACTTATACCTGGTACACAGATGCTAGCTCCTATTTACATGAGGGGACCTGTAAGCAGGTTATGCCATAGTGTCAGATACTGAGATAATAGAGGCACAGGCATTACCCACACACACCACTAACCAACAGGCTGAGCTGACAGCTCTCACCTGTGCCTTCCAATTGGCACAGGGACAATCTCTAAATGTTTACACAGACTCCAAATATGCTTTTCATATCCTCCTGTCCCACACTGCTATCTGGAGGGAGCATGCTCTCCTCACAGCGAAAGTGATCCATATCTAACTCAGGCCAAATAATGGCCATGCTAAGGGCTTCCCACCTCCCCAAGGCTATAGGAACTGTCCACTGCCAGTCTCATCAGACCAATAGCTCTATCATCTCTAAGGGAAACAACCAGGCTGACCAGGCAGCCAGGAAAGCGGCCCTCCAGGGCCAGGCCTCACCCAATCCACACTGTAGCTAGAGTTTTCCTGCCTGGCCCACAGTCAGGACAAATCTCTCTCACCTGCCAGTCCCACAGCCGCACTCAGACCCGACCAAGTAAACACAGAGACTTATATTGCTTACAAACTGTATGGCCGTGGCAGGCTTCTTGCTAACTGTTCTTACAGCTTAAATTAATCCATTTCTATTAATCTATACCCTGCCACATGGCTCATGGCTTACCGGCATCTTCACATGCTGTTTGTCGTTGTGGCGGCTGGCAGTGTCTCTGACTCAGCCTTCCACTTCCCAGCTTTATTCTCCTCCTTGTCCCGCCTATACTTCCTGCCTGGCCACTGGCCAATCAGTGATTTATTTATTGACCAACCAGCAACACACCTGACATACAGCCCATCCCACAGCACACACAGTGCAGCTCACATCCTCACAGGGAACCCCTGACACTAGGTAATTCTTTCCTATCTACACCAGCTCTTTCACCCTAATAATCTTGCTCTGTCTCAATTTGTAAAAGTCCACCTGCAGCCCACCTCTGAGGACTTACAGTTCTTAAGAACTATTACTGCCTCTTGTGAGATCTGCCAAAAAAAAATAGATCCCAATACCAAGTACAGAAGTCAGCCTTTTCCCACCCACCAGGCTAGAGGTTCCCTTCCAGGGACTGACTGGCAGCTTGATTTTACCCATATGCCTACCGCCATGAAAATTAAATATCTTCTCATGATGGTAGACTCATTTTCAAATTGGATGGAGGCATACCTGGTTTCTAATAAGCAGGCTCAGACAGTTGCAGATCTCCTTCTCCAAGAAATTATTCCTTGGTTCGGGGTTCCTGCTTCCCTTCAGTCTGACAATGGCCCGGAGTTCACCTCTCAGATTTCCCAGACACTAGCTAAGGCTCTTAACATTCCTTGGCATTTTCATATCCCATACCATCCTCAATCCTTAGGAAAGGTGGAGCGTACCAACCGGTCTTTAAAAACTATTCTTACTAAGATGTCACAGGAGCTTCACCTCGACTGGGTAAGATTATTGCCTCTAGCTCTTTTCAGGCTCAGGGCTCTCCCTAAAAAGCCTCTTTCAATTCCTCCATTTGAACTAATGTATGGATGGCCAGTTCTAACACCAGGTCTTCTATCCAACCCTCCAACTGTTCCAGATAGCCTGTTAACTCCACTGCTATGTCACCTAAGGTCTATCCTGTGGAACTTTACAGACCATTCCTTACCTCAACCATGTGACAATCCTTGCTCACCTCCAATCCACATCGGGGATCAGGTTCTTCTCTTTCCTCCAGGCCAGTGCCCTTCACCCTTTTTCCCTAAGTGGCAGGGACTCTTCAAGGTAATTCTTGTGACTCCTACAGCTGCTAAACTCGAGGACTTTCCCCACTGGATCCACCTGTCTCATCTAAAACCTTTTATCTCACCTCCATCCCAGAAAAATCTCTCTTCGTATACAGTGACATGGACAGGGCCTTGTTCTCTCAAGCCCCAGAGGACTTCAGGATCCACTGCCTTGTCACCAATTCCAGAGGAATAAGGTATCACCCCATAAGCTCTTCCTTTCCTAACTAGGGCCACACAGAGCTGGAGGGAAAAGAACCATCAAAAATATCCAGGTGGTAAGAAAAAAACAAAAACCAGCAATTATCAAAAAGGTATTTACACTCCCAGACCCAAAAATGTCTGGGCTCTGCAAAAACAGACTGTAATGTAACAGTCTATCATTGTTAAATGCTCAGCAATTGATCAGCTGTGTTTCCTGAATGCCAAGCCAATGAAGGGAACAGGTGCCTTGAATAAACTACCTCTAATAAAGCTTGTCTCAGGTAAAGAATTAAGCAGAGTACAAAACACCACAATAATCACTAATTTTCTCACAGCTGCTTCTTAACATGTTCAAAATGTTTCCCAAGCTCCAGAAACCAGCTTAAATCTATCTGGACAGGCTGGATCTACCTCAGATAAGTGCCAACTACCTTAGTCTGGGAACACTCCAAATAAAATAAAATAATAATGATTCTTTTTTTCTCTAAGTTTTTTCTGTGTCACAAGTATCTTGTCAGACAAAAGGTTCCCAGCCACAGCCACAAAGGATGGACAACTCCAGAGCAAAGTATGACAGACAGCCCATCATCCCAGGACTTCAGAAGATCCCCTCCCCATTCCCCCAAGAGCCAACCGATATCCACCAGTCAGCTTGAAGCAGTCTTTGAGAGAAACGATGCCCCATACCCACTCACCTGCCATTTTTTAAAACCAAAGAGTCTGGGATGATAGAAATTCCCAACATGCCCCCACAGTCGGGCATGGTTGCGCATGCCTGGCAGAATACTTAGTCATTTCCGCCTAGTCATTTCCAGGTCAAACATCCTGTGTGACCCATGACCCCATGGCTGCATGGTTGTATAAAGTGCGCAGCGCAACCATGTGATCTATGCACACGCGTGGAATAGCCACGTGGGCCTGTATGCTCAGGTGCAATTTAGCCTTTATAAGACGGCGCCATGTTCCCCCAGCCCCCTTCACACACTTGTCTTTCCACAGGCCTATGCACATCTGTCTCTCTCTCCTCATCTTAATAAAACTCTTGTTAGTGGATTCTGTCATGTTTCATGACTTTTCCTTGCAGGGTAAGAGCGCCACTAAAAACCAACAGCTACCCCTCAATGAAATGATTGATTCAAATAAGGATAGCTGATGTTTAAAACATCAGGCGCTACTCAAGAAGGGAGACCATAACTTCACAAAAGAGGAATTTTACCACTGTATTAGTCAAGGATCTAGAGGAACAGCATGCAGTAGTTGTTCACTCCATGAGGCTGGATTTCTCGGCTGGTTTTCAATATACACAGTATATACCAGAATTCCAAAGAAATAGGCTGTAATGCCAGTGAAGGAATGGACTTGCTAGCAAGGTGAGAGCAAGGAGAGAGGAGAGGAGAGAGGAGTAGAGAGGAGAGGAGAGAGGAGAGAGGGGAGAGAAAGCTTCTTTCTTCCATGTCCTTTATATAGCTTCCAGCAGAAGGTGTGGTCCAGATTAAAGGTGGGTCTTCCCAACTCAAAGATCCAGATTAGAAGTGGGTCTTTCCACTTCAAATGATTTTATTAAGAAAAAAATTCATCACAGGTGTGCCAAGCTGTAGGTTCCCAAGCCAGATGAGGGGCAGTAGAGCATTGCCCACACACTGGGCATCTCTCAGAGAACAGGAGTGGAGCTGCTCCCTACCCAAATCAGGCTTGGGCCTACTCAACTCCATAGAGACAAAGGCCATGCTATGATAAAGTCAGTCAAGCTTCTTTCTGTCCCCCTCCCCAGGGAACTGGATTCTTAGAAATCATGGGACCAGCAGTCTGCTAATCTGACTGGTGTGCTTGGAGAGCTCCTGCCTGAGCTACGGCCCTTCCCCACTTAGCTGTGGCCCCTCCTCCCTTAGCTGCGGCCCCTCCCCCTTAGCTGCGGCCCCCTCCTCCCTTAGGTGTGGCCCCTCCCACCTTACCTGCAGCCCCTCCCCCTTAGTTGTGGCCCCTCCCACCTTACCTGCAGCCCCTCCCCCTTAGCTGTGGCCCCTCCCACCTTAGCTGCAGCCCCTCCCCCCTTGACCTCCCTGCCCCCACAAGCTAGCCCTGTCATTCCAGTAAACAAACTGTCCTCTGAAACAGTCTCCTGCTGCCAGAGACCCTGCTCCCCAGCTCCTGGGCTCCTCTGCATCCTGAGACTTCCAGTGCACAACTGCTGATCCAGGTCGGGGACCCACACCACGTCATTTGGGTCTTAGTTAATTCCAGATGTAGTCAAGTTGACAACCAAGAACAGCCGTCACAATCACCAACAGCTTAACACACTGTAATTTCGCAGGTTATTTTCTAGTTTCTTTAAAATTTGAGGTGTATTATTTTGTGTTTAGTAACGTTTTGCCTGAAAGTATGTAGGTGTACCACATGCATGGATGGGCACATTGAGGTCACAAGAGAGTGTTGAATCCCCTAGAACTGGAGCTACTAGTGGTTGTGAGCCACCATGTAGGAGCCTGGAACAGAACCCAGGTCCTCTGCAAGAGCAACAAGTGCTCTTAACCGCTGAACCATCTCTCCAGCCTCTTTCCAGCTTCCTGAATGCTTATTCCCAGCTAATCTTCTCTTCAAATTAGGTTTGTTGAGGTATAGCTTTCCCAAGCCTTAAAATTCATTTTTTAATGGTAAAGGTCTATGAGCTTTTGTTTTGTATATATGATTTGTAGTTTGAGGTATTTGGGTTTTGAGACACAATTTCACCATATAGCCCATGGACACAGCTAGTGATATTCCAACCACAGCCTCTTGAGTGCTGAGATTACAGGCATTCACCTCCACACCTAAGTTCTATGAATACTGACAACTGTACACATTCATGTAACTCTTACCACAACCATGATACACAATAATTTAATCACCTCCACAAAGTTCCCTCAGGCTGAATGTGGTCAATCCCTCTCTCAACCTGGAAACTATTGGAAAGAATTTTACTGTTTTCAAAATGTTATATAAATGATGCCAGTCTTTTATAACCCAAGTTTCACTCAATATAATGCTTTTGAGTTTCATTCACATTATGGATTGATTGAATAGATTAGTTTGTAGCTAGAGTTTTCCTGCCTGGCCCACAGTCAGGACAAATCTCTCTCACCCGCCAGTCCCACAGCCGCGCTCAGACCCAACTAAGTAAACACAGAGACTTATATTGCTTACAAACTGTATGGCCGTGGCAGGCT
This sequence comes from Peromyscus eremicus, assembly GCF_949786415.1. NCBI lineage: Eukaryota > Metazoa > Chordata > Mammalia > Rodentia > Cricetidae > Peromyscus > Peromyscus eremicus. The sequence continues at coordinate 82,337,175 of NC_081439.1, read as the reverse complement.
TCTTGCTAACTGTTCTTACAGCTTAACTTAATCTATTTCTATAAATCTATACCTTGCCACGTGGTTCGTGGCTTACTGGCATCTTCACATGTTGTTTGTCATCGTGGCGGCTGGCAGTGTCTCTGACTCAGCCTTCCACTTCCCAGCTTTATTCTCCTCCTTGTCCCACCTATACTTCCTGCCTAGCCACTGGCCAATCAGTGTTTTATATTTATTGACCAATCAGAGCAACACATTTGCCATACAGAACATCCCACAGCATTAGCTCATCTTTATTACATATGTATAGACAGTAAAATTTGCTAATTCATTCATCAGTTGATGGACACTTGGATCTTTTCCAGGTTTAGCCAATTACCACCAACAGAGCTGTTATAAATATTTGCATGCATATCCTATGTTTTCATTTCTATTGTGTAAATTACTTAAGATTTGGCTTGTTGGGCAATGAAAAAGATGTATTTAATCATGTTTTAAAAGCTGTTTTTAATGTGTCTGTACCATTTTACATTCCCATCAGAATTATATGAGAGTTTTGCTTTATCCAATCTTATTTTGCACTTGGTTTTGCTCTTTTTGTCAAGAATGGGTCTCAAGCAGCCCAAGCTGGCCTCAGTCTCCTCATGTACATGAGGATAACCTTAAATTTCTGATCTCCCTGTCTCTACCTTATCGTCCTGGCTTTACAGGCATAAACCAGCATACCTATTTTATGCAGTGCTGGGGACTGAAGCAGGGCTTTGCCTTTGCTGGGCAAGTGCTATAGCAGCTCAACTCCTTCCCCAGTCCCGAATCATTCAGATATTGTGAATAGAGGTCCTTCATTCGATTTGTTGCTTCACAAGTTCCTTACCCAAGCATACAGTTTTGCTTTTCATTTTCTTAACAGTATCTTGAGAAGATTTTAATTTTGATAAATCCAGTTTATTGGATATTCATGGTTTGGGCTCTCTGTGTCCTAACAAAAGATCAAAAAAGATTTTTATTATTTCTAGACACTGTCATTTAAGCTTCTATATTTAGGTTGGTGATGCATTTTGAGTTAATTTTCGTATAAGCTATGAGTCAAGGTTCACTCATCTCCATATCTCTGTCCAATTGTTTGTTCCACCACAATTTGTTGAAAATACTCTTTTCTTCCTCTGCTGAGATATCTTGATGCCTTTATTTAAAATCAGTTGACCAAATGAGCGGATCTAATTCTTTCCTCTTTATTCTGGCTCATTGATCTGTATGCCTATCTAGTCCTCCAAACCACATTTTTGATATCTGTACTTTACAGTAAGTCTCAAATCAGATACTGTGAGTTCTTCAATTTTGTTCTTTCTCTAAATGCTTTTGGCTATTCACGGCTATTTTAGAATGAACCTGTCAATTTCTACCCTACAAAAAGGCCTGCTTAGATTTCATATCACATAAATTTTCTTATGTCATCATTTCATTCATTTATTTAAAGCATTCATTAAATGCTTTCAAATATCTATTTTATTTCTTATTTGAACAGTAAGTTATTTAGACATATATTTCTTGGGGCTCAGAGGTCAAGAGCACATACTGCTCTTCCAGAAAACCCAAGTTTGGTTCCCAGAACCCATATGGTAGCTCATAACTGTCTATACTCCAGTCCCAAAGGATCTGTTGCATGATTCTGCGTGTCCTGGGTATCAGGCATGCACATGGTACACAAACATACAACAGAAGCAAAACACTCATACACATAAAAAATAAAATAAAATAGAAATATACCTCTTAATTTCAAAACATACGGTGACTTCTACTTTTATGCTTAATTTCTAACTTTATTTCATAATGGTCAGAGAATATACTCTGTGCTATTTTAATCTTGGCGGTTTGTCGAGACTTGCTTTACATCCTGTGTGCAGTCAACTTTGTAGATTTTTTTCATTTCTAAAGAGAAAGTATACTATCTACTTTTAGTGTGTAGACTTGTGTATTCATTAGTTACATTAACATGATGAATTATGCTAGTCAAGAACTTTATATTCTCACTAATTTTGTCTTATTATTTTACCAATGGTGAATTTTTTATTCCCAATTATATTTAGGCAATAAATCACTATACAGCAATAATAGTGAATAAATTACATTCTCATGCAACCAGATGGATGATTAATGAACTGATAATGTTGAATGGGAAAAAGGCAGACACGAAGGAGTACTATATGGATTGCATTTAAATAATATTCAAAAAACAGACAAAATTGATCTATGTTTTCATAAGTCCCAACAATGACTGTACCTGGCTGAAGAAGAGGACATCAATGTGATGTAGAGGATGCTAGTAATGTTTTCTTTCCTAATTTGATTTCTAGCCAGACGAATGTATTTGTTTTGTGAAGAGTTATCAAGGTGTATATTTGTAACTTATATACTTTTAGTGGCGTTTTAAAAGTCAATCCAGACATGGTAGCACATACTTGTAATCCTAGTACTGGGTCCTGAGGCTGGAGGTGCCCATTGAAGCCAGAGTATGATGGGACCGGAATTTTTCCCCCTATCTCTACCTATTTTAATCCACCCACCACTAGATGTCAGTAAATCCCAGAAAGGGGTAGGCTGCTCTAATTGGTGGTTTCTGGATGTTTATTTCTGCATCGTTTTGTTTTCAAGTATTTTCCAAGAATTCTGCAAAGAACCTGTTTCAAGGAAAAAAATAAAATAATCCTACACATAGTAAGAAAGCTCTTTATCCATTTCTCATTGCCATAGAGCAAAACAATACCACTCATGGTCACTACCAAGTTATCATCAGGTCTCTTCACTCTCTAAGCCTAGTGTCGTTCCCAAAGACGAAAACTGATCCATATCCTTCCTGAATCTCAGTTTCTACATCTTTAAAATGATGGTGATAATACTCCTTTAAAGAGTTCATCAAATGCATACTGTCATCACATATGTACAAAGGGCTAAAATCTGTCCATTTAATCCCCAGCCTGCTAAAGAGGCACACAAGGAACACAGGGTCCCTTAAGAGAGCAAGGACAATACGCAATTTTTCAAAAGCACAGAGCACTTGGGAGGTGGGGCTCCAAACATAACCTGGATCCGTGTGTTCAAATGCCTTGAAAATTTCGAGGGGAAAATTTCGAGTCCCTTGTTAGGTTAGATTTCTTCTGGGAGTGTTTATGCAATGATGGCAGAGCTAGCTTCAGAGAAACTGCCCTGGGAAATTATGGGTTAGAAAGCCTTACAGAGATACTGGTACTTGGGAGATAACAGTTGGAATCACACATTCTCTCCAGGAAAAATCTACACTCTGGTGTGACTAAAACAAGGAAGACAATGGGGAGGGAGAGAAGGAGGACAAGGGGAAGGAGGAGAGGGAGGCAGAGTTAAATCAAACCAATGATACAAAGAGGTCTCTGCAAATAGAAGGATTGTTGAGCTGTACAGATTGCAGGCAAAAAGTGAAGGCCTGCTCTTGGAATAGATTCCTTAAGCCAGTAGCAGCATGGACAGTTAACAATTGAAAAATGGTGTCTTCTGGACCTAAGGGCCTGGAAGGTTCTATAATAAAGTTTGGGAGAGGTGAACACAAACTGTTTACAGTGAATCTGCCTTGACTGCATACAAAGAGGATCAGGCCACAGAGAAGCTGGCAGTGGCCTGGAATAGGAGGCTGGTCCATAAAGAGGTTTCTGCTACTTCTTGGTTGTTTTTTCTTAAAAAACCAGAACTTGATGTGGCCTCAATCCATAATCCTCAGCAAGAAAGGGATGTAGATCAGCTAATTTTCTTTTTTCTTTACTTTGATCACCCAGCTTGAAGTTTCTGTTAGTTTTATGCAGCGCTGTTTACCCTGTGAGAAAAAGTCACAAGGCACAACACAACCCACTATAAGAATTTATTAGGAGAAGGGAGGGACAGGAAAGGATGTGCTTAGGCCTATTTGGAAGACATGTGCGGAAGAAGGGAGAGGATACATGGCGTTCGCCTTTTATGCCCCCAGCACACATGCGAATATGGGCCTACATAGCTATGCATGCATGCGCATAGATTACATGATCATGAAGCACACTTAATTTAGGTAGGATGTTACAGCAGTCTTCTTTTATTAAGAGGTAAACTAAGGCTCAAGAAGAGTTATGGCACATGGGCAGCTCAAACTTTGTTTTCCTCCCTGAGAGCCTTCCCTACACTATGGACAGATCCAACTTTGTCTGAGAACAGGGAGAAGGTACAAGCATTCAGGAGACAGAGGCAGATAGGAGTTCCAGGTAAACCCAGAACATATAATGGGGATCTGTCTCAAAAAACAATCAGCCAAGCATGGTGGTACAGGCCTTTAATCCCAGCACTCAGGAGGCAGAGGCAGGTGGAATTCTGTGGTGATATATTGTGTATCATAATAAAATTTCCCTGAAGATCAGAGACTAGAACAAGCCAATAAATTAAACATAGAGGCTAGACACTGGTGGCACACACCTTTAATCCTAGCACTCAGGAGGCAGAAATCCATCTAGATCTCTGTGAGTACAAAGTCACCCTGGACTACATGAGATTGACTCAGTCTAGGAGAGAAAACAGAGCCAGGCAGTGGTGGCACACACCTTTAATCCCAGCACTGGAAATCACACACGCCTTTAATCCCCGGAAGTGATGGCTGGGTGGAGAAAGGTATATAAGGCATGAGGAGACAGGAACTAAAGGCTTTTTGGCTAGGGAACCCCTTTCAGCTAGAGGCCTTTTGGCTAAAAGACTTTTCAGGCTGAGACATCCTAGAGTTAAAGGGAGGCTTGTTCCTTTGTCTCTCCAATCTTTCAGCATTTACACCAATATCTGGTACTAGGTTTTTTTATTAAAAGACTGTTTAGAGGCCCAAAACAACACAGAGAAACCCTGTCTCGAAAAACCAAAAAAAAAAAAAAAGACTATTTAGAAATTCATGTTACATGGTGGCACACGCTTTTAATCCCAGCACTCGGGAAGCAGAACCAGGCGGAGCTCTGTGAGTTCAAGGCCAGCCTGGGCTACCAAGTGAGTTCCAGGACAGGCACCAAAACTACACAGAGAAACCCTGTCTCGAAAAACCAAAAAAAAAAAAAAAAAAAAAAGAAAAGAAAACAGAAATTCGTGTTGCCTCATTCTGTGAGTTTGAGGCCATCCTAGTTTACAGAGTGAGTTCCAGGCAGGCTAGGGCTACTACACACAGAAACCCTGTTTAGAAAAATCAAACAAACCTTTGTGGTTCAGGATGTGGCTCCGTGGTGCTGATCTCATACCTGAGAGGAATACCAGTATCTCAAATAAATCAGTGCTCTTTGTACCATCTTCTGTTTTTCATTTCGTTCTAACGATAGATTCATGCATTCTGGGCAAGTACACTATTGAGTGATAGCCTCCACCTGCATCATCATTTCCTGTTGGTCTTTTTTATTCATCTTTTAAAAAAACTGATAAAGTAACAAGTTTCCTTATGTCATGTCCATGAATACTTCTGTATTTATTGGGCTTTGTCCCCCCACCCCCAAATCCCCACCTTGCTCTCCTCCTACAGCTCCTGTTCCCAGTGACCCCCTTCTGCTTTTCTCTTGCAGGTATTCTTGGTGTTAGGATTCTGTACATGTGCAGCTTGGCTCTAATGGCTTACATCAGCACCAGGTGCTGACACAATCCCCACCTTTAAAAAGCCGGATATGAACCCCCATCCTCTCTTTCTGTTTTCTCTCTGCTCTGCTCTGCTCCCTCAAACATCTTTCTCTCTCAACAGGCCTGGTCCCCTTCTCCACACCCATTTTTCCCTCCTAATAAAGCTCTAAAAACTAACATTGGGTTCTTCCGTGGCCCATGACTCTTCTGATGACCAACCAGCACCATATACCCATCTCTTGGGCTTTCTCTCCTCCTCAGTCCTCTCTTAGGCCCCCCTTTTCTCTTTCCACAGTCCCCTTTCTTCTTTCATGACAGTCACACACACACATACAAACTAAAATCGAAGATCTACATGTTAGAGAAAATGTGGTTTTGTCCTGAGACTTTTTTGGGGGGGTAGGGACAGAAGGGGACACAGGGTTTCTCTGTGTAGCCCTAGCTGTCCTGGAACTCACTCTCTATGTACATCAGACAGGCCTTGAACTCACAGACATCCTCATGCCTCTGCCTCCCAAGTAATGAAATTAACGATATGTGCCATGATGCCCAGACCAGACATAACAATTTCCAGTTCCATTCATTTTGCTGAGAAAAATCACAATTTTATTTTTATATATAGCTGGAGAAAATTCTATTGTGTATACATATCAGCTTACATGTGGTTTTTCTCATAATCCACTTTTTGGTTTGTTTTTTTTTTTATTTAAAATCATGGGTGGCGCGTCTATGTGTGGGGTTGTGTATGTGTGCCTATCAGTGTCAGTAGAGGCCAGAGAATTTAGATCCTGGACCTCGATTTGCAAGTGGCTGTGGGCCAGCCACCCAATGTGGATTCGGGGAACAGAACTCTGATTGTCTGGGAGAGCAGATATGTGCTCTTAAATGCTAAGCCATCTCTCTAGGCTCCATTTTCTGTTTATTGAAGCTGTCTGTATTCATAATATTATACAAAACACTGGGCACAGTATGCCTTAACTACCAGCATGACATCTAGGTATCATATTTACTAAGTGTGATTCCATACCTTTAATTAAATGCCAAGAACCAGTCATTAAAGACCAGTAATACTGAGAGTGACAAAATTTGCATGCATTTCAAATGAACATAGAAAATATGGATGCAATCGAATCATATCTCATGAAACTATACTGGCTTCAAGCCACAGAGCCTCAGTTGTCAACAGGTTAACAGGACATTTCAAGCAAACAGTTCCTAGCAAAAAATGAGTGTTTGGGGAAATATTATATTAAGGTGTGTTACTTTTGTTTATGTGCATTTGTTTAATTCTGTGAAACTGTGTTACTGTGCCTGTCTAAAACAAATGATGGTCTAATAAAAAACTGAATGACCAATTGTAAGGCAGGAGAAAGGGTAGGTGGTGCTGGCAGGCAGAGAGAATAAACAGAAGGGGAAATCTGGGAGGAGAGATCAATGAGTGTGGGCAAGAGAGAGAGAGACAGAGACAGAGAGGACACTAGGGACTAGTCACCCAGCCAACCAGCCACAGAGTAAGATTTACAGAAATAAGAGAACGGGAAAAGCCCAGAGGCATAAGGGTGATGGGATAATTTGAGATAAGAAAAACTGGCTAGAAACAAGTCAAGCTAAAGCCAGGCATTTATAATTAAGAATAAGCCCTGTGTGACTTATTTGGGAGCTGATTGCCAGGACCCCCAAAAGAGCAAAAACAAACAACACCATTAAGTGCTAAAGTAAAGAAGAGCAGAAAGAGATATCCTTAAGGAGCTGTTCCCCTAGGAAGCATCTGTGCCAACAGGAGTTAATGCTAGTTGCTGCAGACCAACCAAAGGGGCTGCAGGCCAGCCACTAGAACTCAGATGATTCCAGGATGGGGCAATCATTCTCATCTAAATATGTCCCTAAGTATGTTCCCTTGGCAGATGTCAGGTCAGAGAAAACAGAGAAGGGATCCTCCATTCCCATGTGGAATACAGTGCTGCTGTTTGTAGTTGAAGAAGTGGATATTGTTGTTGGTGTTGGTGTTGTTTTCTTTTGAGCCTATCAAGCTATGGAAACCAACCAAGGAAATCTCTTCTCTACTTTTCTTCAAAATGCTAATGTATCTGGTTGAAGATACCATGTTGAACAATATTATTTTAAGGTGTGTTACTTTGTTTCTGTTGCATTTGTTTAACTCTGTGAAGTTGTGTTACTGTGCCTAACACACCTGATGGTCTCATACAGAACTGAGCAGCCAATGGTGAGGCAGGAGAAAGGATAGTTGGGGCTGGCAGGCAGAGAGAATAAACAGAAGGAGAAACCAGGGAAGAGGGAATTGAAAAGGAGGAGCCAGAACAGGAGGAGGACTCCAGCGTCAGCCACTCAGCTACACAGCAAGACACAGAGGAAGAGTAAGGTTTACAGAAGCAAGAGAACAGGGAAGTTCCGGAGGCAAAAGATAGACGGGGTAACTGAAGTTAAGGAAAGCTGGCTAGAAACTAAGCCTAGCAAAGGCCAGGCATTTATAATTAAGAATAAGCCTCTGTGTGTGATTTATTTGGGAGCTAGGTGGTCGGCCTCCAAAGAGCCAAAAGAGTAAAATACCAACAACATCATTTTGGCATATTCAACTTGACTTCCTGTTTTTATTTAACTGTGTGGGAAAACATTTGTGTCCACTTACTGACCAAAGAAATTCAATTGTGATTTCACCTCAATAAAGTTATTGTGGCAAAGAAAAATAAACAAGATGTATACATGGACTTTGTTTAAAGATTTTGGACCTTGGAGATCACAATGTGCATTTTGAATAATCTTTCTTAGCACTGGAACTGTTTTGTAGGCTTTATTTTTAATATGGACATCTTATTTCACTAAATTGTGTTTTTTGTACTTGGAAAATAAGGCAAAACATGGTGATGTAATGTGAAGCTGCACATCCAATACTTGGAATTTTTACAGAAAAGATGTATGACTTATTATCTGCTGAGTAAAACTGTTGTGGAATGATGTTCAGTGGGTCATGTGGTTGTGTTTCCTGTAATGCAGGTGTTTGTTGTTCATGCAAGGTACAGCAATAAGCTCTTCTGTGACTTCTGATAATGGTGGTATTGCTCTTGCAGCCCTATCACACTACATCCTGAAATACTTTTCATATCATGAAAGTCCTACTTCCTTCAGACCCATTTAAGTCACTCGATTTTCGGCAGGGATCTTTTAGGGCAGCGTATATGACTCTTTCACAGAACTATACCAGGCTGTCCATATTTGAGAACACTGTTAATTAGCTTTAAGACTGTCATTCGAATCTTGGAATTTTTAGTTACAGTAAAGCCTTTTTCCTGTCAGTACATCTCACTATCAAAATATTTTGAGATAAAAACGTGTGAGGTGTGCTTGTTTAGAAACTAACACTGCTCCTCTATTTCACTTAGATTCATTGTTGCATCATCTTCTATTACCAAAATATATATGTAATTTTGGAGAGTTTTTTTTTTTTTTTGGTTTTTTGGGGGGATTGTTTTGTTTTGGTTTGGGGAGGGATGTTGAAGTTTTTGTTTGTTTTAACCCTGTGCTTTCTGATTTGATTTGATTCAAAAAACAAACATTTGCTTTGAATTACACACACACACACACACACACACACACACACACAAACTCATGCACACACACACACACTCACAAAATCCTATGTCTTCTAATAAGGACAATGAAGGCATCTGCCATCTGGTGGTCAGAATCAAAATTGCAGTTCTGAAAGGCTCAGATCCTGAAGCTTTTCAAACAGGAAAGGGGAAAGGAGGGGCTTAGAGTCATGACATAAGCCAGATCATTCTAGAATGTACAACCCACAGGCAGCGATTCTCTAAACACACGATTTTCTACTGTCTCTAAGCCCCAAACTAGATATTCACTTCCTGCCTGAACTGAAGAGAAAACTGCATGATTATTTTGGAAGAAGTTTGAGACAGAAACACACCCGAAGATACACTACAAAAAAAGAATTGTTTTCATCTAAATATGCTTTGCTCAACGAGTCAATGTATTATGTACCACTTCCAAAATAAAATAGATGTCCATGATTTTTGTCAGTTGAGTTACATTTTTATTTTTACATTTTAAAATGATTTTATTTATTATTTATTTATTTATTTATTTATTTATTTATTTATTTATTTATTTATTTATTTATTTGGGGCAGGGGTGTAGACGTTGATGTAACCGTGCTTCAGTGAATGTGTTTAGAGGTCAGAGAACAACCAGCATGAGTCCCTCCCTTCCTTTCACCCTATGGGTGCTGTAGGAGGCCAGATCTTTGTGCTCCCAGAGAAGCTCTAGTGGAATCTAAAATGTTAAACAACACATGGGGATGTCCTTCAAAGGAATTCACAGCCTGTTGTCTGCCCAGAAGCCTGGCAATGGACTTGGCTAATAGCCTGGTTACCTTTACACTGTCTGTGTGTCCAAGAACACACGAAGCCCTCCCCCAGACTCTTATTGTAAACTTGTTTTTCTCAGTCAGTTTATAGATCCTGTGTTTGAATCAACAGTGGCTCCTTAGTCGTGTTGAACCGAACTCACTTTTGCCTCCCTCAGACCATTACTCTGCTGGCAGTGGTGGTCTCACAGACACCCTCCCAAACCCACATCCCAACTCAAGGTTCCAGAGATCAAACTCATGTCATGCTGCTTAACCATCTTCCTACTTCCATATTTCTATCTTAATATATTTTCCTAATTACAAGTTTTCCAGAAAGACAAAAAGAGATGTATGTGTAAAGTGAACCCTGTGTGTCTCCTCTGCCTGACTCTCACTCTCTGACTCAAATATATCCCCTGAAAATAGATGTGTGTACTTCAGACGTGTCTTTCCGAGTGCAGTTTAAATACAAAGGAAAGCACTTAGCTAAAATACATATTATCCAAAATCCTAATCACCGCACACTTACTCGTTCACATTCTGCCTATTTCACTGACCATCATAGCTCTTCACATTACATTTATAAAGGACTAGTGCCTAATAGGCACAAAATATTGCTTTCTCTTTTAAATACAGGATCTCTTGTAACCCAGGGTGGCCTTGAACTGCCTATGTTGTTGAAGATGGCCTTGAAATCAGAATCCTCCTGCCTCCACATCTTGAGTGCTGAGATAACAAATATGCATCTTTGAGCCCAGCTCCAAATATTGCTTGATCTCACCTATCTCTTAGTAAGCCAGTTTGCCGAACATTTTGCAGATATAAACTCCATATAGTTTACAAATATTCTATTTTGTCACCTAACTTTTGACTGTTTTCCTGCCATCCACAGTACTTCCTTAACTGTTTTCTGTATCTGGATTAAAATGATTACTTTCTCACAGTGTCTCCCGTAGACCAAACTGATCTTGAACTCCCGGTCCTGCTGCCTCTCTCTAACAAGTGCTGAAAAGACAGGCATGCAACACCATGTCATTTTAATGTTTTCAATAACATTGACATTAAACCTTCCTATATGAAATAACGAACAGTTTATTTTAAGATGCATAATGTATAGCATCTACTAAGATAGCTATTATATAAAAACAAAATGTGTTGATGGAGATATGAAGACAGTGGGACACATTGTATTGTCGATGTAAACACAAATGGTGCAGCCTCTTTAGAAAACAGTATAGCAGCCCTTCAAAAATTAGACATTGAACTAACCCATGATCCAGTAATTCACATTCTAGGCATGTACTGAAAAGAAATGAGAGCAGAGATTCAAATGGGGTAGCTTCCCATCCATGGCCATAGTAGCATTATCCATAATGGTCAAATGATGGAAACACCCATGTTCATGGACAGACAAGTATGGCATATCCACAGAATGGACTGTCATTTGGCCTTCAAAATTAAAGAATGTCTGCTAAATGATTGTCGGGCGGTGGTGGAGCACGCCTTTAATCCCAGCACTCGGAAGACAGAGCCAGGCTGATCTCTGTGAGTTTTTAGGCCAGCCTGGGCTACCAAGTGAGTTCCAGGAAAGGCGCAAAGCTACACAGAGAAACCCTGTCTTGAAAAATCAAAAAAAAAAAAAAAAGAGAATGTCTGCTAAATGCACCACTACACAGGTAAACCCTGTGAAAACATGCTAAGCAAAAGAAGCAAGACAGCAAAGGACAAACACACTATGATTCCACTTCTATTATGTACTCAGGAGCCAAATTCATATGAAATGGAGAGTAGAATGATGGATTTCAGGGTCTGCAGGAGGGAAAATAGGAAATTATATCAATGAGTACAGAATTCCAGTGATGTAAGATAAGTACTGGGGAAGAATGGTGGTGAGGGTTTCACAACAATGTGATTGTGTTTATTTGTGTATAGCTATTGAGGATTAAATCCAGGGCTTTGTCCTTCCCACTGACAGCCATCTCCAGGATAATGTGGATGCATTTAATGCCCCTGAAGGGTACTCCTGGAAGTGAGTGAAATGGCAATTTCGAAGGCATTTATACTTCATAAATGAGAAATGAATAAAATTGACCATAGTATCAGAACTTGAGCTTTCCCCTGGGAGCATCTCATGCCAGCACCCAGGACACAAAGGAAAAGCTTGAATGATTCCAACTTCAGTGGCTGTACAAAGCCTCCGCTAGCTCCCAGCTCACACTCAAGGATGGGGACATCACAAACACAAGGACAGATAGAGACAGACTTCCAGATAACTCTTTGTCTATCCCATTCACCCACCTCTCTGCATTGATTAATGGGAATGCATCATTGATCATGAGAATTAACCACAGGTTTACTGTAAACAGCTTAGACCAAGGGTTCTCAACCTGTGGGTCGTGAACCCTTTAGGGTCAAAGGACCCATTTACAGGGGTTGCAAATCAGATGTCCTGCATCTCAGATATCTACATTATGATTCATAACAGTAGCAAAACTTTAGTTGTGAAGTAGCATCAAAAATAATTTTATGCTTGTAGGTCACCACAACATGAGGGACTGTTCTAAAGGGTCACAGCATTAGGAAGCTTGAGAACCACTGTCTTAGACGGTCTTTACTGAATTTTTTCTATGTATTATGTCTAAATTTTATTGTATTTTTTCCATAGTGTCTCATGTACACCAAACTGACCTTGAACTCGCCAAGTGCAGAGAATACAGGTGTGCATCGCCATGTCCACTTTTAATTTTTTCAATAATATTAATATTGAAAATAGTAATGCAGATTTTTTTGTTTTTTTCAAGGCAGGGTTTCTCTGTGTAGCTTTGGAGTCTGTCCTGGAACTTGATCTGTAGACCATGCTGGACTCGAAATCACAGAGATCCACCTGCCTCTGCCTCCCCTGTGCTCTGATTAAAGGTGTGTGCCACCACTGCCCCACATGCAGTTGTTTTTGTTTTTTTAATTAAGCAATGTCCTGTCCAGCATCAATTATTCACTAAGATTAGGCAGTTAGAAACTTGGAAACTTCCTGACATAAAAGAGAGAGCTTTTGATTAATTCCAGATTTTCCTAGTAAGCAGCCTCCCTGCAAGGTCGTTTCCCTGATTTACTTAAGCTTCCTATACCCTGATCTTCATTGTGAATTTAGCAAAAAGTGAACCAGAGAGAAACAGGACAGTAGTCTTTTTCCAAGGGACAGTTGAGAGCTGCCCTGTGGGTGCTGGGAATTGAACCCGGGTCTACCAGAAGAGCAGCCACTGCTCACAACTACTGACCCATCTCTCTAGCTCAAAGATGAAGCCTCAATTAAGAGTATTGGCTGTGCCGGGAGGTGGTGGTGCCTAGCACTAGGAGGCAGAGGCAGGTGGATCTGAGTTCGAGGCCAGCCTGTTCCACAGAGCGAGTTCCACAACAGACTCCAAAGCTACACAGAGGAAACCAGTCTCGAAAAACCATTAAATAAAAGAAAAAGAAAAAAAAAAAGAGAGCACTGTTTGCTCTTCCAAAGAGCCCAAGTTCTTTTTGTTTGTTTGTTTCGTTGGTTTGTTTTGTTTGTTTTTTTGTCTGTTTTGAGACCGGGTTTCTCTGTGTAGTTTTGGTTCCTGTCCGGGATCTCGCTCTGTAGACCAGACTGGACTCAAACTCACACAGATCACCTGGCTCTGTTTCCCTGAGTGCTGGGATTAAAGTAATGTGCCACCACTGCCCCACATACAGTTTTTTGGGGTTACTTTTTTAAGATTTATTTATTTATTATATATGCAGTGTTCTGCCTGCATATATGGCTGCAGGCCAGAAGAGGGCATCAGATCCTATTACAGATGGTTGTGAGCCACCATGTGCTCGCTGGGTATTGGACTCAGGGCCTTTGGAAGGGCAGCCAGTACCCTCAACCTCTGAGCCATCTCTCCAGCCCACAGTTGTTTGTTTGTTTGTTTGTTTTTTAATTAAGCCATGTCCTGGCCAGCATCAATAATTCACTAAGACTAGGCAGTTAGAAACTTGGAAACTTCCTGACATAAAAGAGAGAGCTTTTGATTAATTCCAGATTTTCCTAGTAAGCAGCCTCCCTGCAAGGTGTTTCCCTGATTTACTTAACCTTCCTATACCCTGATCTTCATTGTGAATTTCATAAAAAGTGAACTAGAGAGAAACAGGGCAGTAGTCTTTTTCCAAGGGACAGTTGAGAGCTGCCCTGTGGGTGCTGGGAATTGAACCCTGGTCTACCAGAGGAGCAGCCACTGCTCACAACTACTGAGCCATCTCTCTAGCCCGAAGATGGTTCCTCAATTAAGAGTATTGGCTGTGCTGGGAGGTGGTGGTGCCTAGCACTAGGAGGCAGAGGCAGGTGGATCTGAGTTCGAGGCCAGCCTGTTCCACAGAGCAAGTTCCACAACAGACTCCAAAGCTACACAGAGAAAACCGGTCTTGAAAAGCCATTTAAAAAAAAGAAAAAGAAAAGAGAGCACTGTTTGCTCTTCCAAAGAACCCAAGTTTTTTTTGTTTGGTTGGTTTGTTGGTTGGTTTTGTTTGTTTGTTTGTTTGTTTGTTTGTTTGTTTGTTTTGAGACCGGGTTTCTCTGTGTAGTTTTGGTTCCTGTCCTGGATCTCGCTCTGTAGACCAGGCTGGACTCAAACTCACAGAGATCCGCCTGGCTCTGTTTCCCTGAGTGCTGGGATTAAAGTCGTGTGCCACCACTGCCCCACATACAGTTTTTTGGGGTTATTTTTTTAAGATTTATTTATTTATTATGTGTACAGTGTTCTGCCTGCATATATGGCTGCAGGCCAGAAGAGGGCATCAGATCCTATTACAGATGGTTGTGAGCCACCATGTGCTCGCTGGGTATTGGACTCAGGGCCTTTGGAAGAGCAGCCAGTACCCTTAACCTCTGAGCCATCTCTCCAGCCCACAGTTGTTTGTTTGTTTGTTTTTTAATTAAGCCATGTCCTGGCCAGCATCAATTATTCACTAAGACTAGGCAGTTAGAAACTTGGAAACTTCCTCACATAAAAGAGAGAGCTTTTGATTAATTCCAGATTTTCCTACTAAACAGCCTCCCTGCAAGGTCGTTTCCCTGATTTACTTAACCTTCCTATACCCTGATCTCCATTGTGAATTTCATAAAAAGTGAACTGAAGAGAGGTAGATCAGTAGTCTTTCTTCCCTTGGAAATGGGACAGTTGTGAGCTGCCATGTGGGTGCTGGGAATTGAACTCGGGTCTACCAGAAGAACAGCCACTGCTCCCAACCACTGACCCATCTCTCCAGCCCGCCAATGGATCCTCAGTCAAGAGTATTGGCTGTGTCTGGTGGTGGTGGTGCCCAGCACTTGGGAGGCAGAGGCAGGTGGATATCTGTGAGTTCGAGACCAGCCTGGTCTACAGAGAAAGTTTCTGAACAGACTCCAAAGCTAATCAGAGAAACCCGAAACATCCCCCGCCCCCAAAAAGAAAGAAATTCCTGTCACATCATTCTGTGAGTTTGAAGCCATCCTAGTTTACAGAGAGAGTTCCAGGCCAGCCAGCGCTATACACAGAGAAACCGTGTTTAGAAAAATCAAGCAACCTTTGTGATTTAGGATGTGGCTCCGTGGTGCTGATCTAATACCTGGGAGGAATACCAGTATCTCAAATAAATCAGTGCTCTTTGTACCATCTTCTGTTTTTCATTTCGTTCTAACGATAGATTCATGCATTCTGGGCAAGTACACTATTGAGTGATAGCCTCCACCTGTATCATCATTTCCTGTTGGTCTTTTTATTCATCTTTTAAAAAAACTGATAAGTAACAAGTTTCCTTATGTCATGTCCATGAATACTCTTGTATTTATTGGGCTTTGTCCCCCCACCCCCACATCCCCACCCCCGACCTTGCTCTCCTCCTACAGCTCCTGTTCCCAGAGACCCCCTTCTGTTTTTCTGTTGCAGGTATTCTTGGTGTTAGGATTCTGTACATGTGCAGCTTGGCTCTAATGGCTTACAGCAGCAGCACGTGCTGATGCAATCCCCACCTTTAAAAAGACGGATGTGAACCCCCACCCTCTCTTTCTGTTTTCTCTCTGCTCTGCTCTGCTCCCTCAAACATCTTTCTCTCTCACCAGGCCTGGTCCCCTTCTCCACACCCATTTTTCCCTCCTAATAAAGCTCTAAAAACTAACATTGTGTTCTTGCAATGACCAACCAGCACCATATACCCATCTCTTGGGCCTTCTCTCCTCCTAAGTCCTCTCTTAGGCCCCCCTTTTCTCTTTCCACAGTCCCCTTTCTTCTTTCATGACAGGCACACACACACAGACAAACTAAAATCTAAGATCTACATATTAGAGAAAATGTGGTTTTGTCCTGAGACTTTTTTGGGGGGTATAGGGACAGAAGGGGACACAGGGTTTCTCTGTGTAGATCTAGCTGTCCTGGAACTCACTCTCTATGTAGATCAGACTGGCCTTGAACTCACAGACATCCTCCTGCTTCTGCCTCCCAAGTGCTAAAATTAAAGTTATGTGCCATGATGCCCAGACCAGACATAACAATTTCCAGTTCCATTCATTTTGCTGAAAAAAATCACAATTTTATTTTTATATATAGCTGGAGAAAAACCTATTGTGTATACATATCAGCTTACATGTGGTTTTTCTCATAATCCACTTTTTGGTTTTCTTGTTTGGTTTTGATATCATGGGGGGTGGTGTGTCTATGTGTGGGGTTGTGTATGTGTGCCTATATGTGTCAGTGGAGGCCAGAGTATCTAGATCCTGGACCTGGATTTGCACGTGGCTGTGGGCCAGCCACCCAATGTGGATTCGGGGAACTGAACTCTGATTGTCTGGGAGAGCAGGTATGTGCTCTTTAATGCTAACCCATCTCTCTAGGCTCCATTTTCTGTTTGTTGAAGCTGTCTGTATTCATAATATTATACAAAACACTGGGCACAGTATGCCTTAACTCCCAGCATGACATCTAGGTATCATATTTACTAAGTGCCATTCCATACCTTTAATTAAATGCCAAGAACCAGTCATTAAAGACCAGTAATACTGAGAGTGACAAAATTTGCATGCATTTCAAATGAACATAGAAAATATCGATGCAATCGAATCATATCTCATGAAACTATACTGGCTTCAAGCAACAGAGCCTCAGTTGTCAGCAGGTTAACAGGACATTTCAAGCAAACAGTTCCTAGCAAAAAATGAGTGTTTGGGGAAATATTATTTTAAGGTGTGTTACTTTTGTTTATGTGCATTTGTTTAATTCTGTGAAGCTGTGTTACTGTGCCTGTCTAAAACAAATGATGGTCTAATAAAGAAGTGAATGGCCAATTGCTGGCAGGAGAAAGGATAGGTGGTGTTGGCAGGTAGAGAGAATAAAAAGAAGGGGAAATCTGGGAGGAGAGATCAATGAGCATGGGCGAGAGAGAGACACAGACAGAGAGGACACTAGGGACTAGTCACCCAGCCAACCAGCCACAGAGTAAGAGTAAGATTTACAGAAATAAGAGAACGGGAAAAGCCCAGAGGCATAAGGGTGATGGGATACTTTGAGATAAGAAAAACTGGCTAGAAACAAGTCAAGCTAAAGCCAGGCATTTATAATTAAGAATAAGCCCTGTGTGTGACTTATTTGGGAGCTGAATGCCAGGCCCCGCAAAAGAGCAAAAACAAACAACACCATTAAGTGCTAAAGTAAAGAAGAGCAGAAAGAGATATCCTTAAAGAGCTGTTCCCCTAGGAAGCATCTGTGCCAACAGGAATTAATGCTAGTTGCTGCAGACCAACCAAAGGGGCTGCAGGCCAGCCACTAGAACTCAGATGATTCCAGGATGGGGCAAGCATTCTCATCTAAATATGTCCCTAAGTAGGTTCCCTTGGCAGATGTCAGGTCAGAGAAAACAGAGAAGGGATCCTCCATTCCCATGTGGAATACAGTGCTGCTGTTTGTTTTTGAAGAAGTGGATATTGTTGTTGGTGTTGGTGTTGTTTTCTTTTGAGCCTATCAAGCTATGGAAACCAACCAAGGAAAACTCTTCTCTAATTTTCTTCAAAACGCTAAAGTATCTGGCTGAAGATACCATGTTGAACAATATTATTTTAAGGTGTGTTACTTTGTTTATGTTGCATTTGTTTAACTCTGTGAAGTTGTGTTACTGTGCCTAACACACCTGATGGTCTCATACAGAACTGAGCAGCCAATGGTGAGGCAGGAGAAAGAATAGGTGGGACAGGCAGGCAGAGAGAATAAACAGAAAGAGAAATGAGGGAAGAGGGAATTGAAAAGGAGGAGCCAGAGCAGGAAGAGGACTCCAGGCTCAGCCACTCAGCTACACAGGAAGACACAGAGGAAGAGTAAGGTTTACAGAAGCAAGAGAACAGGGAAGTTCCGGGGGCAAAAGATAGATGGGGTAACTGAAGTTAAGGAAAGCTGGATAGAAACTAAGCCTAGCTAAGGCCGGGCATTTATAATTAAGAATAAACATCCGTGTGTGATTTATTTGGGAGCTGGGTGGTGGGCCTCCAAAGAGCCAAAAGAGTAAAATATCAACAACATCATTTTGGCATATTCAACTTGACTTCCTGTTTTCATTAACTGTGTGGGAAAACATTTGTGTCCACTTACTGAACGAAGAACTACAATTGTGAATTCACCTCAATAAAGTTAGTGTGGCAAAGAAAAGTAAACAAGATGTATACATGGACTTTGTTTAAATTTTTGGACCATGGAGATCACAATGTGCTATATGAATAATCTTTCCTAGCACTGGAACTGTTTTGTAGGCTTTATTTTTAATGTGGACCTCTTATTTCACCACATTGTGTTTTGTACTTGGAAAATAAGGCAAAACATGGTGATGTAATGTGAAGCTGCACATCCAATACTTGGAATTTTTACAGAAAAGATTTATGACTTATTCTCTGCTGAGTAAAACTGTTGTGGAATGATGTTCAGTGGGTCAAGTGGTTGTGTTTCCTGTAATGCAGGTGTTTGTTGTTCATGCAAGGTACAGCAATAAGCTCTTCTGTGACTTCTGATAATGGTGGTATTGCTCTTGCAGCCCTATCATACTACATCCTGAAATACTTTTCATATCATGAAAGTCCTACTGCCTTCAGACCCATTTAAGTACACTTGATTTTCGGCAGGGATCTTTTAGGGCAGCATATATGACTCTTTCACAGAACTATAGCATGCTGTCCATATTTGAGAACACTGTTAATTAGCTTTAAGACTGTCATTCGAATCTTGGAATTTTTAGTTACAGTAAAGCCTTTTTCCTGTCAAAACATCTCACTATCAAAATCTTTTGAGATAAATAAGTGTGAGGTGTGCTTTTTTAGAAATTAGAAAGTAACACTGCTCCTCTGTTCCACTTGGATTCATTGTTGCGTCATTTTCTTTTCTTTTTTTTTTCTTTTTTTTTTTTCGGAGGATTGTTTTTGTTTGGTTTGGGGAGGGATGTTGAAGTTTTTGTTTGTTTTAACCCTATGCTTTCTGATTTGATTTGATTAAAAAAAACCAAACATTTGCTTTGAATTACACACACACACACACACACACACACACACACACACACAACTCATGCACACACACACACTCACAAAATCCTATGTCCTCTAATAAGGACAATGAAGGCATCTGCCATCTGGTGGTGAGAATCAAAATTGCAGTTCGGAAAGGCTCTGATCCTGAAGCTTTTCAAACAGGAAAGGGGAAAGGAGGGGTAGAGTCCTGACATAAACCAGATCTTTCTAGAATGTACAACCCACAGGCAGCGATTCTCTAAACACAGGATTTTCTACTGTCTCTAAGCCCCAAACTAGATATTCACTTCCTGCCTGAACTGAAGGGAAAACTGCATGATTATTTTGGAAGAAGTTTGAGACAGACACCCGAAGATACACTACAAGAAAAGAATTGTTTTCATCTAAATATACTTTGTTCAACGAGTCAATGTATTATGTACCACTTCCAAAATAAAATAGATGTCCATGATTTTTGTCAGTTGAGTTACATTTTTAGTTTTACATTTTAAAATGATTTTTTTATTTATTTATTTATTTATTTATTTATTTATTTATTTATTTATTTGGGGCAGGGGTGTAGACGTTGATGTAACCGTGCTTCAGTGAATGAGTTTAGAGGTCAGAGAACAACCAGCATGAGTCCCTCCCTTCCCTTCACCCTATGGGTGCTGTAGGAGACCAGATCTTTGTGCTCCCACATAAGCTCTAGTGGAATCTAAAATGTTAAACAACACATGGGGTTGTCCTTCAAAGGAATTCACAGCCTGTTGTCTGCCCAGAAGGCTGGCAATGGACTTGGCTAATAGCCTGGTTACCTTTACACTGTCTGTGTGTCCGAGAACACACGAAACCCTCCCCCAGACTCCTATTGTAAACTTGTTTTTCTCAGTCAGGTTATAGAACCTGTGTTTGAATCAACAGTGGCTCCTTAGTCGTGTTGAACCGAACTCACTTTTGCCTCCCTCAGACCATTACTCTGCTGGCAGTGGTGGTCTCAGAGACACCCTCCCAAACCCACATCCCAACCTCAAGGTTCCAGAGATCAAACTCATGTCATGCTGCTTAGGCATCTCCCTACCTCCATATTTCTATCTTAACATGTTTTCCTAATTACAAATTTTCCAAAAAGTCAAAAAGAGATGTATGTATAATCTGAACCCTGTGTGTCTCCTCTGCCTGACCCTCACTCTCTGACTCAAATATATCCCCTGAAAATAGATGTGTGTACTTCAGACCTGATTTTTTTCGAGTGCAGTTTAAATACAAAGGAAAGCACTTAGCTAAAATACATATTATCCAAAATCCTAATCACTGCATACTTACTCGTTCACATTCTGCCTATTTCACTGACCATCATAGCTCTTCACATTACATTTATAAAGGACTAGTGCCTAATAGGCACAAAATATTGCTTTCTCTTTTAAATACAGGATCTCTTGTAACCCAGGGTGGCCTTGAACTGCCTATGTTGTTGAAGATGGCCTTGAAATCAGAATCCTCCTGCCTCCACCTCTTGAGTGCTGAGATAACAAATATGCATCTCTGAGCCCAGCTCCAAGTATTGCTTGAATTCACCTATCTCTTAGTAAGCCAGTTTGCCAAACATTCTGCAGATATAAACTCCATATAGTTTACAAATAGTCTATTTTGTCACCTAACTTTTGACTTTTTCCTGCCATCCACAGTACTTCCTTAACTGTTTTCTGTATCTGGATTAAAATGATTACTTTCTCACAGTGTCTCCCGTAGACCAAACTGATCTTGAACTCCCGGTCCTGCTGACTCTCTCTAACAAGTGCTGAAAAGACAGGCATGCAACACCATGTCATTTTAATGTTTTCAATAATATTCACTTTAAACCTTCCTATATAAAATAACGAACAGTTTATTTTAAGATGCATAATGTATAGCATCTACTAAGATAACTATTATATAAAAACAAAATGTGTTGATGGAGATATGAAGACAGTGGGACACATTGTATTGTCAATGTAAACACAAATGGTGCAGCCTCTTTAGAAAACAGTAGAGCAGCCCTTCAAAAATTAGACATTGAACTAACCAGTGATCCAGTAATTCACCTTCTAGGCATGTACTGAAAAGAAATGAGAGCAGAGATTCAAATGGGGTAGCTTCCCATTCATGGTCATAGCAGCATTATCCATAATGGTCAAATGATGGAAACACCCATGTTCATGGACAGACAAGTATGGCATATCCACAGGATGGACTGTCATTTGGCCTTCAAAATTAAAGAATGTCTGCTAAATGAACCACTACACAGGTAAACCCTTTGAAAACATGCTATACAAAAGAAGCAAGACAGCAAAGGACAAACACACTATGATTCCACTTCTATTATGTACTCAGGAGCCAAATTCATATGAAATGGAGAGTAGAATGATGGATTTCAGTGTCTGCGGGAGGGAAAATAGGAAATTATATCAATGAGTACAGAATTCCAGTGATGTAAGATAAGTACTGGGGAAGAATGGTGGTGAGGGTTTCACAACAATGTGATTGTGTTTATTTGTGTATAGCTATTGAGGATTAAATCCAGGGCTTTGTCCTTCCCACTGACGGCCATCTCCAGGATAATATGGATGCATTTAATGTCACTGAAGAGTACTCCTGGAAATGAGTGAAATGGCAATTTCGAAGGCATTTATACTTCATAAATGAGAAATGAATAAAATTGACCATAGTATCAGAACTTGAGCTTTCCCCTGGGAGCATCCCATGCCAGCACCCAGGACACAAAGGAAAAGCTTGAATGATTCCAACTTCAGTGGCTGTACAAAGCCTCCCCTAGCTCCCAGCTCACACTCAAGGATGGGGACATCACAAACACATGGACAGATAGAGACAGACTTCCAGATAACTCTTTGTCTATCCCATTCACCCACCTCTCTCATTGGTTAGTAGTAATGCATCATTGATCATGAGAATTAACTACAGGTTTACTGTAAACAGCTTAGACCAATGGTTCTCAACCTGTGGGTCGTGAACCCTTTAGGGTCAAAGGACCCATTTACAGGGGTTGCAAATCAGATGTCCTGCATATCAGATATCTACATTATGATTCATAACAGTAGCAAAACTATAGTTGTGAAGTAGCAACAAAAATAATTTTATGCTTGTAGGTCACCACAACATGAGGGACTGTACTAAAGGGTCACAGCATTAGGAAGCTTGAGAACCACTGTCTTAGATGGTCTTTACTGAATTTTTTCTATGTATTATGTCTAAATTTTATTGTATTTTTTCCATAGTGTCTCATGTACACCAAACTGACCTTGCACTCGCCAAGTGCAGAGAATACAGGTGTGCATCAGCATGTCCACTTTTAATTTTTTCAATAATACTAATATTGAAAATAGTAATGCAGATTTTTTTGTTTTTTTCAAGGCAGGGTTTCTCTGTGTAGCTTTGGAGTCTGTCCTGGAACTTGATCTGTAGACCAGGCTGGACTCGAACTCACAGAGATCCACCTGCCTCTGCCTCCCCTGTGCTCTGATTAAAGGTGTGTGCCACCACTGCCCCACATGCAGTTGTTTTTGTGTTTTTTTAATTAAGCAATGTCCTGTCCAGCATCAATTATTCACTAAGACTAGGCAGTTAGAACCTTGGAAACTTCCTGAAATAAAAGAGAAAGCTTTTGATTAATTCCAGATTTTCCTACTAAACAGCCTCCCTGCAGGGTCGTTTCCCTGATTTACTTAACCTTCCTATACCCTGATCTTCAATGTGAATTTCATAAAAAGTGAAGCAGAGAGAAACAGGCTGGTAGTCTTTTTCCAAGGGACAGTTGAGAGCTACCCTGTGGGTGCTGGGAATTGAACCCGGGTCTACCAGAAGAGCAGCCACTGCTCCCAACTACTGAGCCATCTCTCTAGCCCGAAGAAGGTGCCTCAATTAAGAGTATTGGCTGTGCCGGGAGGTGGTGGTGCCTAGCACTAGGAGGCAGAGGCAGGTGGATCTGAGTTCGAGGCCAGCCTGTTCCACAGAGCGAGTTCCACAACAGACTCCAAAGCTACACAGAGAAAACCAGTCTTGAAAAGCCATTTAAAAAAGAAAAAGAACAAGAAGAAAAAGAAAAGAGAGCACTGTTTGCTCTTCCAAAGAGCCCAAGTTTTTTTGTTGGTTTGGTTCGTTGGTTGGTTTTGTTTCTTTATTTGTTTCTTTGTTATGAGACCGGGTTTCTCTGTGTAGTTTTGGTTCCTGTCCTGGATCTCGCTCTGTAGACCAGGGTGGACTCAAACTCACACAGATCACCTGGCTCTGTTTCCCTTAGTGCTGGGATTAAAGGCGTGTGCCACCACTGCCCCACATACAGTTTTTTTGGGGTTTTTTTTTTTAAGATTTATTTATTTATTATGTATACAGTGTTCTGCCTGCATATATGGCTGCAGGCCAGAAGGGGGCATCAGATCCTATTACAGATGGTTGTGAGCCACCATGTGCTTGCTGGGTATTGGACTCAGGGCCTTTGGAAGAACAGCCAGTACCCTTAACCTCTGAGCCATCTCTCCAGCCCACAGTAGTTTTTTTGTTGTTGTTGTTTGTTTTTGTTTTTTAATTAAGCAATGTCTTGGCTAGCATCAATTATTCACTAAGATTAGGCAGTTAGAACCTTGGAAACTTTCTGACATAAAAGACAAGGTTTTTGATTAAGTCCAGATTTTCCTACTAAGCAGCATCCCTGCAAGGTCGTTTCCCTGATTCACTTAACCTTCCTATACCCTGATCTTCATTGTGAATTTAGCAAAAAGTGAACTGGAGAGAGATGGGTGAGTAGTCTTTTTTCCCTTGGAAATGGCACAGTTGTGAGCTGCCATGTGGGTGCTGGGAATTGAACCCAGGTCTACCAGAAGAACAGCCACTGTTCCCAACCACTGACCCATCTCTCCAGCCCGCCAATGGATACTCAGTTAAGAGTATTGGCTGTGCCTGGTGGTGGTGGTGCCCAACACTTGGGAGGCAGAGGCAGGTGGATATCTGTGAGTTCGAGGCCAGCCTGGTCTACAGAGCAAGTTTCTGAGCAGACTCCAAAGCTAATCAGAGAAATCCGAAACACTCCCCTCCCCCCAAAAAGAAAGAAATTCCTGTTGCATCATTCTGTGAGGTTGAGGCCATCCTAGTTTACAGAGTGAGTTCCAGGCTAGCCAGGACTACACAGAGAACCCTGTTTAGAAAAATCAAACAAACCTTTGTGGTTCAGGATGTGGCTCCGTCGTGCTGATCTAATACCTGAGAGGAATACCAGTTTCTCAAATAAATCAGTGCTCTTTGTACCATCTTCTGTTTTTCATTTCGTTCTAACGATAGATTCATGCATTCTGGGCAAGTACACTATTGAGTGATAGCCTCCACCTGCATCATCATTTCCTGTTGGTCTTTTTTACTCATCTTTTTTTTAAAAAAACTGATAAAGTAACAAGTTTCCTTATGTCATGTCCATGAATACTTCTGTATTTATTGGGCTTTGTCCCCCCACCCCCACATCCCCACCTGTGACCTTGCTCTCCTCCTACAGCTCCTGTTCCCAGTGACCCCCTTCTGCTTTTCTCTTGCAGGTATTCTTGGTGTTAGGATTCTGTACATGTGCAGCTTGGCTCTAATGGCTTACAGCAGCAGCAGGTGCTGACGCAATCCCCACATTTAAAAAGCCGGATGTGAACCCCCACCCCCTCTTTCTGTTTTCTCTCTGCTCTGCTCTGCTCCCTCAAACATCTTTCTCTCTCACCAGGCCTGGTCCCCTTCTCCACACCCATTTTTCCCTCCTAATAAAGCTCTAAAAACTAACATTGGGTTCTTCCGTGGCCCATGACTCTTCCGATGACCAAGCAGCACCATATACCCATCTCTTGGGCCTTCTCTCCTCCTCAGTCCTCTCTTAGGCCCCCCCTTTTTCTTTCCACAGTCCCCTTTCTTCTTTCATGACAGGCACACACACACATACAAACTAAAATCTAAGATCTACATGTTAGAGAAAATGTGGTTTTGTCCTGAGACTTTTTTTCGGGGTAGGGACAGAAGGGGACACAGGGTTTCTCTATGTAGCCCTAGCTGTCCTCGAACTCACTCTCTATGTAGATCAGACTGGCTTTGAACTCACAGACATCCTACTGCCTCTGTTTCCCAAGTACTGAAATTAAAGATATGTGCCATGATGCCCAGATCAGACATAACAATTTCCAGTTCCATTCATTTTGCTGAAAAAAATCACAATTTTATATTTATATATAGCTGGAGAAAATTCTATTGTGTATACATATCAGCTTACATGTGTTTTTTCTCATAATCCACTTTTTGGATTTTTGTGTGTTTTTATATAATGGGAAGAGCAGTCTGTGTGTGGGGTTGTGTATGTGTGCCTATATGTGTCAATGGAGGCCAGAGAATTTAGATCCTGGACCTGGTTTTGCAAGTGGCTGTGGGCCAGCCACCCAATGTGGATTCAGGGAACTGAACTCTGATTGTCTGGGAGAGCAGGTATGTGCTCTTAAATGCTAAGTCATCTCTCTAGGCTCCATTTTCTGTTTATTGATGCTGTCTGTATTCATAATATTATACAAAACACTGGGCACAGTATGCCTTAACTCCCAGCATGACATCTAGGTATCATATTTACTAAGTGCCATTCCATACCTTTAATTAAATGCCAAGAACCAGTCATTAAAGACCAGTAATACTGAGAGTGACAAAATTTGCATGCATTTCAAATGAACATAGAAAATATGGATGCAATCGAATCATATCTCATGAAACTATACTGGCTTCAAGCAACAGAGCCTCAGTTGTCAGCAGGTTAACAGGACATTTCAAGCAAACAGTTCCTAGCAAAAAATGAGTGTTTGGGGAAATATTATTTTAAGGTGTGTTACTTTTGTTTATGTGCATTTGTTTAATTCTGTGAAGCTGTGTTACTGTGCCTGTCTAAAACAAATGATGGTCTAATAAAGAAGTGAATGGCCAATTGCTGGCAGGAGAAAGGATAGGTGGTGTTGGCAGGCAGAGAGAATAAAAAGAAGGGGAAATCTGGGAGGAGAGATCAATGAGCATGGGCAAGAGAGAGACACAGACAGAGAGGACACTAGGGACTAGTCACCCAGCCAACCAGCCACAGAGTAAGAGTAAGATTTACAGAAAAAAGAGAACGGGAAAAGCCCAGAGGCATAAGGGTGATGGGAATATTTGAAAAAAAAGCTGGCTAGAAACAAGTCAAGCTAAAGCCAGGCATTTATAATTAAGAATAAGCCCTGTGTGTGACTTATTGGGAGCTGGTTGGCAGGCCCCACAAAAGAGCAAAAACAAACAACACCATTAAGTGCTAAAGTAAAGAAGAGCAGAAAGGGATATTCTTAAGGAGCTGTTCCCCTAGGAAGCATCTGTGCCTAGAGGAATTAATGCTAGTTGCTGCAGACCAACCAAAGGGGCTGCAGGCCAGCCACTAGAACTCAGATGATTCCAGGATGGGGCAATCATTCTCATCTAAATATGTCCCTAAGTAGGTTCCCTTGGCAGATGTCAGGTCAGAGAAAACAGAGAAGGGATGCTCCATTCCCATGTGGATAACAGTGCTGCTGTTCGTTTTTGAAGAAGTGGATATTGTTGTTGGTGTTGGTGTTGTTTTCTTTTGAGGCAATCAAGCTATGGAAACCAACCAAGGAAATCTCTTCTCTACTTTTCTTCAAAATGCTAAAGTATCTGGCTGAAGATACCATGTTGAACAATATTATTTTAAGGGGTGTTACTTTGTTTCTGTTGCATTTGTTTAACTCTGTGAAGTTGTGTTACTGTGCCTAACACACCTGATGGTCTCCTACAGAACTGAGCAGCCAATGGTGAGGCAGGAGAAAGAATAGGTGGGACAGGCAGGCAGAGAGAATAAACAGAAGGAGAAACCAGGGAAGAGGGATTTGAAAAGGAGGAGCCAGAGCAGAAGGAGGACTCCAGCGTCAACCACTCAGCTACACAGCAAGACACAGAGGAAGAGTAAGGTTTACAGAATCTAGAGAACAGGGAAGGTCCAGAGGCAAAAGAAAGATGGGATAACTTAAGTTAAGGAAGGCTGGCTAGAAACTAAGCCTAGCTAAGGCCGGGCATTTTTAATTAAGAATAAGCCTCTTTGTGTGATGTATTTGGGAGCTGGGTGGTGTGCCTCCAAAGAACCAAAAGAGTAAAATACCAACAACTTCATTTTGGAATATTCAGCTTGACCTCCTGTTTTTATTAACTATGTGGGAAAACATTTGTGTCCACTTACTGACTGAATAACTACAATTGTGATTTCACCTCAATAAAGTTAGTGTGGCAAAGAAAAGTAAACAAGATGTATACATGGACTTTGTTTAATTTTCGGACCATGGAGATCACAATGTGCTATATGAATAATCTTTCCTAGCACTGGAACTGTTTTGTAGGCTTTATTTTTAATGTGGACATCTTATTTCACCACATTGTTTTTGTACTTGGAAAATAAGGCAAAACGTGGTGATGTAATGTGAAGCTGCACATCCAATACTTGGAATTTTTACAGAAAAGATTTATGACTTATTCTCTGCTGAGTAAAACTGTTGTGGAATGATGTTCAATGGGTCAAGTGGGTGTGTTTCCTGTAATGCAGGTGTTTGTTGTTCATGCAAGGTACAGCAATAAGCTCTTCTGTGACTTCTGATAATGGTGGTATTGCTCTTGCAGCCCTATCACACTACATCCTGAAATACTTTTCATATCATGAAAGTCCTACTGCCTTCAGACCCATTTAAATACACTCGATTTTCGGCAGGGATCTTTTAGGGCAGCATATATGACTCTTTCACAGAACTATACCAGGCTGTCCATATTTGAGAACACTGCTAATTAGCTTTAAGACTGTCATTGGAATCTTGGACTTTTTAGTTACAGTAAAGCCTTTTTCCTGACAATGCATCTCACTATCAAAATATTTTGAGATAAAAAAGTGTGAGGTGTGCTGGTTAAGAAATTAGAAAGTAACACTGCTCCTCTGTTCCACTTGGATTCATTGTTGCGTCATCTTGTATTACCAAAATATATATGTAATTTTGGAGAGGTTTTTTTTTTTTTTTTTTTTTTTTGGTTTTTTGGGGGGATTGTTTCGTTTTGGTTTGGAGAGGGATGTTGAAGTTTTTGTTTGATTTAACCCTATGCTTTCTGATTTGATTTGATTCAAAAAAACAAACATTTGCTTTGAATTACACACAAACACACACACACAAACACACACACACACCCCCACACACTCACAAAATCCTATGTCCTCTAATAAGGACAATGAAGACATCTGCCATCTGGTGGTCAGAATCAAAATTGCAGTTCTGAAAGGCTCTGATGCTGAAGCTTTTCAAACAGGAAAGGGGAAAGGTGGGGCTTAGAGTCATGACATAAACCACCAGATCTTTCTAGAATGTACAACCCACTGGGAGCGATTCTCTAAACACACGATTTTCTACTGTCTCTAAGCCCCAAACTAGATATTCACTTCCTGCCTGAACTGAAGAGAAAACTGCATGATCATTTTGGAAGAAGTTTGAGACAGAAACACACCCGAAGATACACTACAAAAAAAGAATTGTTTTCATCTAAATATACTTTGCTCAACGAGTCAATGTATTATGTACCACTTCCAAAATATAATAGATGTACGTGATTTTTGTCATTTGAGTTACATTTTTAGTTTTACATTTTAAAATGATTTTATTTATTTATTTATTTATTTATATATTTATTTATTTGGGGCAGGGGTGTAGACGTTGATGTAACCGTGTTTCAGTGAATGAGTTTAGAGGTCAGAGAACAACCAGCATGAGTCCGTCCCTTCCCTTCACCCTATGGGTGCTGTAGGAGCCCAGATCTTTGTGCTCCCACATAAGCTCTAGTGGAATCTAAAATGTTAAACAACACATGGGGTTGTCCTTCAAAGGAATGCACAGCCCTGTTGTCTGCCCAGAAGGCTGGCAATGGACTTGGCTAATAGCCTGGTTACCTTTACACTGTCTGTGTGTCCGAGAACACACGAAACCCTCCCCCAGACTCCTATTGTAAACTTGTTTTTCTCAGTCAGTTTATAGAACCTGTGTTTGAATCAACAGTGGCTCCT
This sequence comes from Peromyscus eremicus, assembly GCF_949786415.1. NCBI lineage: Eukaryota > Metazoa > Chordata > Mammalia > Rodentia > Cricetidae > Peromyscus > Peromyscus eremicus. Next base: position 82,307,538 of record NC_081439.1, on the reverse strand, counting down.
TAGTCGTGTTGAACCGAACTCACTTTTGCCTCCCTCAGACCATTACTCTGCTGGCAGTGGTGGTCTCAGAGACACCCTCCCACACCCACATCCGCAACTCAAGGTTCCAGAGATCAAACTCATGTCATGCTGCTTAGCCATCTCCCTCCCTCCATATTTCTATCTTAATATATTTTCCTAATTACAAGTTTTCCAGAAAGACAAAAAGAGATGTATGTGTAAACTGAACCCTGTGTGTCTCCTCTGCCTGACCCTCACTCTCTGACTCAAATATATCCACTGAAAATAGATGTGTGCACTTCAGACCTGATTTTTTTCGAGTGCAGTTTAAATACAAAGGAAAGCACTTAGCTAAAATACATATTATCCAAAATCCTAATCACTGCATACTTACTCGTTCACATTCTGCCTATTTCACTGACCATCATAGCTCTTCACATTACATTTATAAAGGACTAGTGCCTAATAGGCACAAAATATTGCGTTCTCTTTTAAATACAGGATCTCTTGTAACCCAGGGTGGCCTTGAACTGCCTATGTTGTTGAAGATGGCCTTGAAATCAGAATCCTCCTGCCTCCACATCTTGAGTGCTGAGATAACAAATATGCATCTCTGAGCCCAGCTCCAAGTATTGCTTGAATTCACCTATCTCTTAGTAAGCCAGTTTGCCAAACATTCTGCAGATATAAACTCCATATAGTTTACAAATAGTCTATTTTGTCACCTAACTTTTGACTTTTTCCTGCCATCCACAGTACTTCCTTAACTGTTTTCTGTATCTGGATTAAAATGATTACTTTCTCACAGTGTCTCCCGTAGACCAAACTGATCTTGAACTCCCGGTCCTGCTGACTCTCTCTAACAAGTGCTGAAAAGACAGGCGTGCAACACCATGTCATTTTAATGTTTTCAATAATATTCACTTTAAACCTTCCTATATAAAATAACGAACAGTTTATTTTAAGATGCATAATGTATAGCATCTACTAAGATAGCTATTATATAAAAACAAAATGTGTTGATGGAGATATGAAGACAGTGGGACACATTGTATTGTCGATGTAAACACAAATGGTGCAGCCTCTTTAGAAAACAGTAGAGCAGCCCTTCAAAAATTAGACATTGAACTAACCCGTGATCCAGTAATTCACCTTCTAGGCATGTACTGAAAAGAAATGAGAGCAGAGATTCAAATGGGGTAGCTTCCCATTCATGGTCATAGCAGCATTATCCATAATGGTCAAATGATGGAAACACCCATGTTCATGGACAGACAAGTATGGCATATCCACAGGATGGACTGTCATTTGGCCTTCAAAATTAAAGAATGTCTGCTAAATGAACCACTACACAGGTAAACCCTGTGAAAACATCCTAAACAAAAGAAGCAAGACAGCAAAGGACAAACACACTATGATTCCACTTCTATTATGTACTCAGGAGCCAAATTCATATGAAATGGAGAGTAGAATGATGGATTTCAGTGTCTGCGGGAGGGAAAATAGGAAATTATATCAATGAGTACAGAATTCCAGTGATGTAAGATAAGTACTGGGGAAGAATGGTGGTGAGGGTTTCACAACAATGTGATTGTGTTTATTTGTGTATAGCTATTGAGGATTAAATCCAGGGCTTTGTCCTTCCCACTGACGGCCATCTCCAGGATAATGTGGATGCATTTAATGCCCCTGAAGGGTACTCCTGGAAATGAGTGAAATGGCAATTTCGAAGGCATTTATACTTCATAAATGAGAAATGAATAAAATTGACCATAGTATCAGAACTTGAGCTTTCCCCTGGGAGCATCCCATGCCAGCACCCAGGACACAAAGGAAAAGCTTGAATGATTCCAACTTCAGTGGCTGTACAAAGCCTCCCCTAGCTCCCAGCTCACACTCAAGGATGGGGACATCACAAACACATGGACAGATAGAGACAGACTTCCAGATAACTCTTTGTCTATCCCATTCACCCACCTCTCTGCATTGATTACTGGGAATGCATCATTGATCATGAGAATTAACTACAGGTTTACTGTAAACAGCTTAGACCAATGGTTCTCAACCTGTGGGTCGTGAACCCTTTAGGGTCAAAGGACCCATTTACAGGGGTTGCAAATCAGATGTCCTGCATATCAGATATCTACATTATGATTCATAACAGTAGCAAAACTATAGTTGTGAAGTAGCAACAAAAATAATTTTATGCTTGTAGGTCACCACAACATGAGGGACTGTACTAAAGGGTCACAGCATTAGGAAGCTTGAGAACCACTGTCTTAGATGGTCTTTACTGAATTTTTTCTATGTATTATGTCTAAATTTTATTGTATTTTTTCCATAGTGTCTCATGTACACCAAACTGACCTTGCACTCGCCAAGTGCAGAGAATACAGGTGTGCATCAGCATGTCCACTTTTAATTTTTTCAATAATACTAATATTGAAAATAGTAATGCAGATTTTTTTGTTTTTTTCAAGGCAGGGTTTCTCTGTGTAGCTTTGGAGTCTGTCCTGGAACTTGATCTGTAGACCAGGCTGGACTCGAACTCACAGAGATCCACCTGCCTCTGCCTCCCCTGTGCTCTGATTAAAGGTGTGTGCCACCACTGCCCCACATGCAGTTGTTTTTGTGTTTTTTTAATTAAGCAATGTCCCATCCAGCATCAATTATTCACTAAGACTAGGCAGTTAGAACCTTGGAAACTTCCTGACATAAAAGAGAAAGCTTTTGATTAATTCCAGATTTTCCTACTAAGCAGCATCCCTGCAAGGTCGTTTCCCTGATTCACTTAACCTTCCTATACCCTGATCTTCATTGTGAATTTAGCAAAAAGTGAACTGAAGAGAGGTAGGTCAGTAGTCTTTTTTTCCTTGGAAACGGGACAGTTGTGAGCTGCTATGTGGGTGCTGGGAATTGAACCCAGGTCTACCAGAAGAACAGCCACTGTTCCCAACCACTGACCCATCTCTCCAGCCCGCCAATAGCGTTTCAGTCAAGAGTATTGGCTGTGCCTGGTGGTGATGGTGCCCAGCACTTGGGAGGCAGAGGCAGTTGGATATCTCTGAGTTCGAGGCCAGCATGGTCTACAGAGCAAATTTCTGAACAGGCTCCAAAGCTAAACTGAGAAAACCTCCTCCCAAAAAGAACGAAATTCCTGTTGCATCATTCTGTGAGTTTGAGGCCATCCTAGTTTACAGAGTGAGTTCCAGGCAGGCTAGGGCTACTACACACAGAAACCGTGTTTAGAAAAATCAAACAAACCTTTGTGGTTCAGGATGTGGCTCCGTGGTGCTGCTCTCATACCTGAGAGGAATACCAGTATCTCAAATAAATCAGTGCTCTTTGTACCATCTTCTGTTTTTCATTTCGTTCTAACGATAGATTCATGCATTCTGGGCAAGTACACTATTGAGTGATAGCCTCCACCTGCATCATCATTTCCTGTTGGTCTTTTTTATTCATCTTTTTTTAAAAAAAAACTGATAAGTAACAAGTTTCCTTATGTCATGTCCATGAATACTTTTGTATTTATTGGGCTTTGTCCCCCCACCCCCACATCCCCACCCCCGACCTTGCTCTCCTCCTACAGCTCCTGTTCCCAGTGACCCCCTTCTGCTTTTCTGTTGCAGGTATTCTTGGTGTTAGGATTCTGTACATGTGCAGCTTGGCTCTAATGGCTTACAGCAGCAGCAGGTGCTGACACAATCCCCACCTTTAAAAAGCCGGATATGAACCCCCACCCCCTCTTTCTGTTTTCTCTCTGCTCTGCTCTGCTCCCTCAAACATCTTTATCTCTCACCAGGCCTGGTCCCCTTCTCCACACCCATTTTTCCCTCCTAATAAAGCTCTAAAAACTAACATTGGGTTCTTCTGTGGCCCATGACTCTTCCGATGACCAACCAGCACTATATACCCATCTCTTGGGCTTTCTCTCCTCCTCCGTCCTCTCTTAGGCCCCCCTTTTCTCTTTCCACAGTCCTCTTTCTTCTTTCATGACAGGCACACACACACATACAAACTAAAATCTAAGATCTACATATTAGAGAAAATGTGGTTTTGTCCTGAGACTTTTTTGGGGGCGTAGGGACAGAAGGGGACACAGGGTTTCTCTATGTAGATCTAGCTGTCCTGGAACTCACTCTCTATGTAGATCACACTGGCTTTGAACTCACAGACATTCTACTGCCTCTGTTTTCCAAGTTCTGAAATTAAACATATGTGCCATGATGCCCAGATCAGACATAACAATTTCTAGTTCCATTCATTTTGCTGAAAAAAATCACAATTTTATATTTATATATAGCTGGAGAAAATTCTATTGTGTATACATATCAGCTTACATGTGGTTTTTCTCATAATCCACTTTTTGGATTTTTGTTTTGTTTTTATATAATGGGGGAGCAGTCTTTGTGTGGGGTTGTGTATGTGTGCCTATATGTGTCAGTGGAGGCCAGAGAATTTAGATCCTGGACTTGGATTTGCAAGTGGCTGTGGGCCAGCCACCCAATGTGGATTCGGGAAACTGAACTCTGATTGTCTGGGAGAGCAGGTATGTGCTCTTAAATGCTAAGTCATCTCTCTAGGCTCCATTTTCTGTTTATTGAAGCTGTCTGTATTCATAATATTATACAAAACACTGGGCACAGTATGCCTTAACTCCCAGCATGACATCTAGGTATCATATTTACTAAGTGCCATATCATACCTTTAATTAAATGCCAAGAACCAAACATTAAAGCCTAGTAATACTGAGAGTGACAAAATTTGCATGCATTTCAAATGAACGTAGAAAATTTGGATGCAATCGAATCATATCTCATGAAACTATACTGGCTTCAAGCAACAGAGCCTCAGTTGTCAGCAGGTTAACAAGACATTTCAAGCAAACAGTTCCTAGGAAAAAATGAGTGTTTGGGGAAATATTATCTTAAGGTGTGTTACTTTTGTTTATGTGCATTTGTTTAATTCTGTGAAGTTGTGTTACTATGCCTGTCTAAAACAAATGATGGTCTAATAAAGAAGTGAATGGCCAATAGTTAGGCAAGAGAAAGGGTAGGTGGGGCTGGCAGGCAGAGAGAATAAACGGAAGGGGAAACCTAGGAGGAGAGATCAATGAGTATGGGCAAGAGAGAGAGAGACAGAGACAGAGAGGACACTAGGGACTAGTCACCCAGCCAACCAGCCACAGAGTAAGAGTAAGATTTACAGAAATAAGAGAACGGGAAAAGCCCAGAGGCATAAGGGTGATGGGAATATTTGAAAAAAAAAGCTGGCTAGAAACAAGTCAAGCTAAAGCCGGGCATTTATAATTAAGAATAAGCCCTGTGTGTGACTTATTGGGAGCTGGTTGGCAGGCCCCACAAAAGAGCAAAAACAAGCAACACCATTAAGTGCTAAAGTAAAGAAGAGCAGAAAGGGATATTCTTAAGGAGCTGTTCCCCTTGGAAGCATCGGTGCCTACAGGAATTAATGCTAGTTGCTGCAGACCAACCAAAGGGGCTGCAGGCCAGCCACTAGAACTTGGATGATTCCAGGATGGGGCAATCATTCTCATCTAAATATGTCCCTAAGTAGGTTCCCTTGGCAGATGTCAGGTCAGAGAAAACAGAGAAGGGATCCTCCATTCCCATGTGGATAACAGTGCTGCTGTTTGTTGTTGAAGAAGTGGATATTGTTGTTGGTGTTGGTGTTGTTTTCTTTTAAGCCTATCAAGCTATGGAAACCAAGGAAATCTCTTCTCTACTTTTCTTCAAAATGCTAAAGTATCTGGCTGAAGATACCATGTTGAAGAATATTATTTTAAGGTGTGTTACTTTGTTTCTGTTGCATTTGTTTAACACTGTGAAGTTGTGTTACTGTGCCTAACACACCTGATGGTCTCATACAGAACTGAGCAGCCAATGGTGAGGCAGGAGAAAGGATAGTTGGGGCTGGCAGGCAGAGAGAATAAACAGAAGGAGAAATCAGGGAAGAGGGAATTGAAAAGGAGGAGCCAGAGTGGAAGGAGGATTCCAGGTTCAGCCACTCAGCTACACAGCAAGACACAGAGGAAGAGTAAGGTTTACAGAATCTAGAGAACAGGGAAGGTCCAGAGGCAAAAAAAAAAGATGGGATAACTTAAGTTAAGGAAAGCTGGCTAGAAACTAAGCCTAGCTAAGGCCAGGCATTTATAATTAAGAATAAGCATCTGTGTGTGATTTATTTGGGAGCTGGGTGGTGGGCCTCCAAAGAGCCAAAATAGTAAAATACCAACAACATCATTTTGGCATATTCAACTTGACCTCCTGTTTTTATTAACTATGTGGGAAAACATTTGTGTCCACTTACTGAACGAAGAACTACAATTGTGAATTCACCTCAATAAAGTTAGTGTGGCAAAGAAAAGTAAACAAGATGTATACATGGACTTTGTTTAAATTTTTGGACCATGGAGATCACAATGTTCTATATGAATAATCTTTCCTAGCACTGGAACTGTTTTGTAGGCTTTATTTTTAATGTGGACATCTTATTTCACCACATTGTGTTTTGTACTTGGAAAATAAGGCAAAACATGGTGATGTAATGTGAAGCTGCACATCCAATACTTGGAATTTTTACAGAAAAGATTTATGACTTATTCTCTGCTGAGTAAAACTGTTGTGGAATGATGTTCAATGGGTCATGTGGTTGTGTTTCCTGTAATGCAGGTGTTTGTTGTTCATGCAAGGTACAGCAATAAGCTCTTCTGTGACTTCTGATAATGGTGGTATTGCTCTTGCAGCCCTATCATACTACATCCTGAAATACTTTTCATATCATGAAAGTCCTACTTTCCTCAGACCCATTTAAGTCACTCGATTTTCGGCAGGGATCTTTTAGGGCAGCGTATATGACTCTTTCACAGAACTATACCAGGCTGTCCATATTTGAGAACACTGCTAATTAGCTTTAAGACTGTCATTGGAATCTTGGACTTTTTAGTTACATTAAAGCCTTTTTCCTGTCAATGCATCTCACTATCAAAATATTTTGAGATAAAAAAGTGTGAGGTGTGCTTGTTTAGAAACTAACACTGCTCCTCCATTCCACTTGGATTCATTGTTGCGTCATCGTCTATTACCAAAATATGTATGTAATTTTGGAGAGGTTTTTTTTTTATTTTTGGTTTTTTGGGGGGATTGTTTTGTTTTGGTTTGGGGAGGGATGTTGAAGTTTTTGTTTGTTTTAACCCTGTGTTTTCTGATTTGATTTGATTCAAAAAAACAAACATTTGCTTTGAATTACACACAAACACACACACACACACACACACACACACACACACACACACACACACAGGCACACTCACAAAATCCTATGTCCTCTAGTAAGGACAATGAAGATATCTGCCATCTGGTGGTCAGAATCAAAATTGCAGTTCTGAAAGGCTCTGATCCTGAAGCTTTTCAAACAGGAAAGGGGAAAGGTGGGGCTTAGAGTCCTCACATAAGCCAGATCTTTCTAGAATGTACAACCCAATGGCAGCGATTCTCTAAACACACGATTTTTTACTGTCTCTAAGCCCCAAACTAGATATTCACTTCCTGCCTGAACTGAAGAGAAAACTGCATGATTATTTTGGAAGAAGTTTGAGACAGAAACACACCCAAAGATACACTACAAAAAAAGAATTGTTTTCATCTAAATATACTTTGCTCAACGAGTCAATGTATTATGTACCACTACCAAAATATAATTGATGTACATGATTTTTGTCAGTTGAGTTACATTTTTAGTTTTACATTTTAAAATGATTTTATTTATTTATTTATTATTTATTTATTTATTTATTTGGGGCGGGGGTGTAGACGTTGATGTAACCATGCTTCAGTGAATGTGTTTAGAGGTCAGAGAACAACCAGCATGAGTCCCTCCCTTCCTTTCACCCTATGGGTGCTGTAGGAGACCAGATCTTTGTGCTCCCACATAAGCTCTAGTGGAATCTAAAATGTTAAACAACACATGGGGTTGTCCTTCAAAGGAATTCACAGCCTGTTGTCTGCCCAGAAGGCTGGCAATGGACTTGGCTAATAGCCTGGTTACCTTTACACTGTCTGTGTGTCCAAGAACACACGAAACCCTCCCCCAGACTCCTATTGTGAACTTGTTTTTCTCAGTCAGTTTATAGAACCTGTGTTTGAATCAACAGTGGCTCCTTAGTCGTGTTGAACCGAACTTCCTTTGCCTACCTCAGACCATTACTCTGCTGGCAGTGGTGGTCTCACAGACACCCTCCCAAACCCACATCCCAACCTCAAGGTTCCAGAGATCAAACTCATGTCATGCTGCTTAGCCATCTCCCTCCCTCCATATTTCTATCTTAATATATTTTCCTAATTACAAGTTTTCCAGAAAGACAAAAAGAGATGTATGTGTAAACTGAACCCTGTGTGTCTCCTCTGCCTGACCCTCACCCTCTGACCCAGATATATCCACTGAAAATAGATGTGTGTACTTCAGACGTGTCTTTCCGAGTGCAGTTTAAATACAAAGGAAAGCACTTAGCTAAAATACATATTATCCAAAATCCTAATCACTGCATACTTATTCGTTCACATTCTGCCTATTTCACTGACCATCATAGCTCTTCACATTACATTTCTAAAGGACTAGTGCCATTAGCACAAAATACTGCTTTCTCTTTTAAATACAGGATCTCTTGTAACCCAGGGTGGCCTTGAACTGCCTATGTTGTTGAAGATGGCCTTGAAATCAGAATCCTCCTGCCTCCACATCTTGAGTGCTAAGATAACAAATATGCATCTCTGAGCCCAGCTCCAAGTATTGCTTGAACTCACCTATCTCTTAGTAAGCCAGTTTGCCAAACAATCTGCAGATATAAACTCCATATAGTTTACAAATAGTCTATTTTGTCACCTAACTTTTGACTGTTTTCCTGCCATCCACAGTACTTCCTTAACTGTTTCCTGTATCTGGATTAAAATGATTACTTTCTCACAATGTCTCCCGTAGACCAAACTGATCTTGAACTCCCGGTCCTGCTGCCTCTCTCTAACAAGTGCTGAGAAGACAGGCATGCAACACCATGTCATTTTAATGTTTTCAATAACATTAACATTAATCCTTCCTATACAAAATAACGAACAGTTTATTTTAAGATGCATAATGTATAGCATCTACTAAGATAGCTATTATATAACAACAAAATGTGTTGATGGAGATATGAAGACAGTGGGACACATTGTATTGTCGATGTAAACACAAATGGTGCAGCCTCTTTAGAAAACAATAGAGCAGCCCTTCAAAAATTAGACATAGAACTAACCCATGATCCAGTAATTCACCTTCTAGGCATGTACTGAAAAGAAATGAGAGCAGAGATTCAAATGGGGTAGCTTCCCATTCATGGTCATCGCAGCATTATCCATAATGGTCAAATGATGGAAACACCCATGTTCATGGACAGAGTAGTATGGCATATCCACAGGATGGACTGTCATTTGGACTTCAAAATTAAAGAATGTCTGCTAAATGCACCACTACACAGGTAAACCCTTTGAAAACATGCTAAACAAAAGAAGCAAGACAGCAAAGGACAAACACACTATGATTCCACTTCTATTATGTACTCAGGAGCCAAATTCATATGAAATGGAGAGTAGAATGATGGATTTCAGGGTCTGCGGGAGGGAAAATAGGAAATTATATCAATGAGTACAGAATTCCAGTGATGTAAGATAAGTACTGGGGAAGAATGGTGGTGAGGATTTCACAACAATGTGATTGTGTTTATTTGTGTATAGCTATTGAGGATTAAATCCAGGGCTTTGTCCTTCCCACTGACGGCCATCTCCAGGATAATGTGAATGCATTTAATGCCCCTGAAGGGTATTCCTGGAAATGAGTGAAATGGCAATTTCGAAGGCATTTATACTTCATAAATGAGAAATGAATAAAATTGAGCATAGTATCAGAACTTGAGCTTTCCCCTGGGAGTATCCCATGCCAGCACCCAGGACACAAAGGAAAAGCTTGAATGATTCCAACTTCAGTGGCTGTACAAAGCCTCCCCTAGCTCCCAGCTCACACTCAAGGATGGGGACATCACAAACACATGGACAGATAGAGACAGACTTCCAGATAACTCTTTGTCTATCCCATTCACCCACCTCTCTGCATTGATTAGTGGGAATGCATCATTGATCATGAGAATTAACCACAGGTTTACTGTGAACAGCTTAGATCAAGGGTTCTCAATCTGTGGTTCGTGACCCCTCTAGGGTCAAAGGACCCATTTACAGGGGTTGCAAATCAGATGTCCTGCATATCAGATATCTACATTATGATTCATAACAGTAGCAAAACTATAGTTGTGAAGTAGCAACAAAAATAATTTTATGCTTGTAAGTCACCACGAGTGACTGTACTAAAGGGTCACAGCATTAGGAAGCTTGAGAACCACTGTCTGAGACAGTCTTTACTGTATTTTTTCTGTGTATTATGTCTAAATTTTATTGTTTTTTTTTTCATAGTGACTCATGTAGACCAAACTGACATTGAACTCACCAAGTGCAGAGAATACAGGTGTGCATTGCCATGTCCACTTTTAATTTTTTCAATAATATTAATATTGAAAATAATAATGCAGATGTTTTTGCTTTTTTTCAAGGCAGGGTGTCTCTGTGTAGCTTTGGAGTCTGTCCTGGAACTTGATCTGTAGACCAGGCTGGTCTCGAACTCACAGAGATCCACCTGCCTCTGCCTCCACTGTGCTCTGATTAAAGGTGTGTGCCACCACTGCCCCACATGCAGTTGTTTTTGTTTTTTTAATTAAGCAATGTCCTGCCCAGCATCAATTATTCACTAAGATTAGGCAGTTAGAACCTTGGAAACTTCCTGACATAAAAGAGAAAGCTTTTGATTAATTCCAGATTTTCCTACTAAGCAGCCTCACTGCAAAGTCGTTTCCCTGATTCACTTAACCTTCCTATACCCTGATCTTCATTGTGAATTTAGCAAAACGTGAACTGAAGAGAGGTAGGTCAGTAGTCTTTTTTCCCTTGGAAATGGGACAGTTGTGAGCTGCCATGTGGGTGCTGGGAATTGAACCCAGGTCTACCAGAAGAACAGCCACTGTTGCCAACCACTGACCCATCTCTCCAGCCCGCCAATGGCTCCTCAGTTAAGAGTATTGGCTGTGCCTGGTGGTGGTGGTGCCCAGCACTTGGGAGGCAGAGGCAGGTGGATATCTGTGAGTTCGAGGCCAGCCTGGTCTACAGAGCAAGTTTCTCAACAGGCTCCAAAGCTAAACTGAGAAACCTGATCACCCCCTCCTCCCAAAAAGAAAGAAATTCGTGTTGCATCATTCTGTGAGTTTGAGGCCATCCTAGTTTACAGAGTGAGTTCCAGGCAGGCTAGGGCTACTACACACAGAAACCCTGTTTAGAAAAATCAAACAAACCTTTGTGGTTCAGGATGTGGCTCCGTGGTGCTGATCTAATACCTGAGAGGAATACCAGTATCTCAAATAAATCAGTGCTCTTTGTACCATCTTCTGTTTTTCATTTCGTTCTAACGATAGATTCATGCATTCTGGGCAAGTACACTATTGAGTGATAGCCTCCACCTGCATCATCATTTCCTGTTGGTCTTTTTTATTCATCTTTTTTTAAAAAAAACTGATAAGTAACAAGTTTCCTTATGTCATGTCCATGAATACTTCTGTATTTATTGGGCTTTGTCCCCCCACCCCCACATCCCCACCTGTGACCTTGCTCTCCTCCTACAGCTGCTGTTCCCAGTGACCCCCTTCTGTTTTTCTCTTGCAGGTATTCTTGGTGTTAGGATTCTGTACATGTGCAGCTTGGCTCTAATGGCTTACAGCAGCAGCAGGTGCTGACGCAATTCCCACCTTTAAAAAGCCGGATGTGAACCCCCACCCTCTCTTTCTGTTTTCTCTCTGCTCTGCCCTGCTCCCTCAAACATCTTTCTCTCTCACCAGGCCTGGTCCCCTTCTCCACACCCATTTTTCCCTCCTAATAAAGCTCTAAAAACTAACATTGGGTTCTTCCGTGGCCCATGACTCTTCCACCGATCAACCAGTGCTATATACCCATCATTTGGTGCCGTGATTCGGATCTCAGATAGGAAGTCCTGCACACTCAGCATCCAGGGCTGAATGTTGTGGGAACACTATACCTAGGTCCTGTGACTGCCCACTGCTGCCACCGCCACCACAGTACCGTGTCGGGACTGTGCTCATACAACCTCCACTGCAACCACATCCTGTCCTCGGCATGTCCTGCAGCCTCCGCTGCATCTCCACCACACGTGCAATTGGTGAGTCCCTTCCCACAGCTCTGCAGACTGAGGTATATTATTCCTGCCAGACCTGGGGGGGGGTGTCTTCAGGCTGCTCAGGCAAGGACATATTCTATCTTGACTGAAGTATAGGATGCTGTCGACCACCCCGTGGTGCACGTGCTGCGTATGCTCCCAGCATTTACTCCTACTGAGACGACGGTTTGGGTAACCTGTGCTGATTCATAGATCTTTCCTCTACCTCAGGGATGCATGAGATAGGAGCCTAGGATCCCAGTTTGTTATTTTAATTTTTTATTTTTCTCTCTCGGCTGTAGCCATGGGACATAAGGGCGGATACCAGTAAATTTGGCGGATACAAGTAAATTTGGCTGCATTACAGCTTCACAGGAACTTCTGTTACCTAATCCCCAAGCTTCCTTCTAAAGCTCTGAATCCTTCTCCCTCCCCCTACGGCCCCCTGCCACATGCAACCATTTCTGTCTATCTGACTTCTGCTTTCCAACAGTGGGTGGGCTTTAACCCACCTCACCTTAACTTGGGACGAATGGGCAGGCTCTCCAGTGTTGGGTGGGCTGCTTCTGTTGACTCTCACTTTAACTCACCTTAACTCCTCCTACTCATTCTCAAGCTTTTGTGAGAGGCATAGAGGGGTCTGGAAACAAGTTAAGATCCATGCAAATAGGTTTACAGTAATCAGGATGGCTCTTAAGCAGAGATCAGTTTATAGCCTGCCTCCTTATAGCAGGGTCCTATGCTGTTGTTCCCTTTGGGGGCGGGGGCCAAGTAGGCCCAGAGTCAAACCACACAGACTCAGGAGAATGTGGAAACAAGCTCAGTTTATTCAGGAAAAGGCAAGCCTTATATACCCTCCACCCCACCCTGGGGGAAGGTCTGATGAATATGCATCTGCTGGTGTGACATGGCTGCCTCTCATTGGTCCAGGTCATCTCCAGATCATGTTTCAGCTGCTGTTGCTAAGACCATCAGGCAGACCTAGGCTGGCTCTCAGAAAGTATCTTTTTTACTTGTTTGGGCTGTCTGGCTCTCAAGTCCCTTAGGGATGAGTCATCCCACACCTCCTGGCAGGTCTACCTCCAACATAGACATCTGGAGAGCAAGGCTCCTGACCCAAAAGGCAAAAGTGTCATCTGTGGCATTTAAGGTACACCAGGGGAGAGAGATAAAAAGCCAGAGAAAGCCTGGAACAAAATTGCCAAGTGCTGGCACACACTGGCTCCTGAAAGCCATTGGGTCCCTGTTTAAGTGAGGAAAAAGGCCACGTGGGCTAGCCAGGCTATCAGTTGAGCCTTGTTGAAAGTTCCACCTAGAAAGACAACTGGTCAGCTGACTGCCCCCAGGCACCAAGAAGGCATGGGTACATCAAGCTAAGACCTCCAGCAGAGCTAGGCTTGGCCACAGGCTCATTCACAGGAACCCAGAACACAGCATGGAAGAGATCCATGTCTTTCCTTCTGGACACCAGAGCCACTGACCCGGTCCTGCGAGTTTTGGGGTCTTACCTCTCCTTGTTTCTCTATTGTTGGGGTAGGGAGGACAGCCTTACCTGCCTCACCAGATTTAATTGCACTTTCAGGGTTACTTACTGGGAAAAGATTTCCAGCTAAGACAGGAGCTTTCATTTCATTGCTCCCTCCATGTGCCTCACTCCAGACCCACCCACCTGTGCTTCTCCTCGTGCACACAGACAGGGCCCTGATCTTTGTCTTGTCCCTAATTCCAAAGAAATAAGTTCTCATGCACCACAAGCTTTTCTCTTCCCAGTTCCCTGTTCTAACTCACTGCTCAGATAATGGTACAGGATCACCACAGAACTGGAGTCCAGAGACCATCAAGTAAGAAACTGTAACGGCTAAAAGGTATTTACACCCCCAGACCCAAAAGCATCTGGGCTCTACAAAAACAGACTTTAATATAACCATCTATTACTGTTATATGCTTTCAACAATTGGTCACCTGTCTCCTGGATGCCAAACTAGTAAAGGAAACAGGTGCCTTAAAATAATCTCTCTCTGATAAAGCTTAACATGTTCCAATCTCTTTTTCTCTCCCATTAACACTAACCAATATAAGCAGAGTACTAAACACCACAAATGGTCACTAATCTTCTCATGGCTGCTTCTTAACCTGTTCAAAATGTATCCCAAGCTCCAGAAACCAGTTTAATCCATCTGGACAGGTCAGATCTACTTCAGGCTTTTCCTGTCTCACCAGCATCCTGTCAGACACAAAAGCAGCCAGAGTGCCAAGCCAAGAGGGATGGACGGCTCCAGGGCAGCAGGACAGCCCACCATTCCAAGACTCCTGTCCACCTTGGAAGACCCCCTTCCCTACCCCACCTAAGAGCCAAGCAACGGCCACTAAGTCAGCTGGAAGCAGTTTTTCCGGGAGAAACAATGCTCCTATTCCTATTCACTCCCTTTTTTTTTATAATAAGCAAAGAGTCTGGAATGTTAGGATTCTGTACATGCACAGCATGTGTCTAATGTCTTACATCATCACCAGGTGCTGACATAATCCCCGCCTTAAAAAAGCCAGACTCAGATACCCACCCTCTCTTTCTGCTTCCTCTCTGCTCTGCTCCTCTCCCTCAAACATCTTTCTCTCTCACCAGGCCTGGTCCCTTTCCCCACAGCCATTTTTCCCTCCTAATAAAGCTCTAAAAATTCATATTATGTTCTGCCTTGGCCCATGACTTTTCCGATGTCAGGTCAGAGAAAACAGAGAAGGGATGCCCCATTTGCATGTGGATAACAGTGCTGCTGTTTGTGGTTGAAGAAGTGAGGGGGTTGTATGTTTTCATTTTTGAGCCTATCAAGCTATGGAAACCAAGGAAATCTCTTCTCTAACTTTCTTCAAAATGCTAAAATATCTGGCTGAAGATACCATGTTGAAGAATATTATTTTAAAGTGCCTTACTTTGTTTATGTTGCACTTGTTTAACTCTGTGAAGTTGTGTTACTGTGCCTAACACACCTGATGGTCTCCTACAGAACTGAGCAGCCAATGGTGAGGCAGGAGAAAGATAGTTGGGGCTGGCAGGCAGAGAGAATAAACAGAAGGAGAAACCAGGGAAGAGGGAATTGAAAAGGAGGAGCCAGAACAGGAGGAGGACTCCAGCGTCAGCCACTCAGCTACACAGCAAGACACAGAGGAAGAGTAAGGTTTACAGAAGCAAGAGAACAGGGAAGTTCCGGAGGCAAAAGATAGATGGGGTAACTGAAGTTAAGGAAAGCTGGCTAGAAACTAAGCCTAGCTAAGGCCGGGCATTTATAATTAAGAATAAGCCTCTGTGTGTGATTTATTTGGGAGCTGGGTGGTGGGCCTCCAAAGAGCCAAAAGAGTAAAATAACAACAACATCATTTTGGCATACTCAGCTTGACCTCCTGTTTTTATTAACTGTGTGGGAAAACATTTGTGTCCACTTACTGAACGAAGAACTACAATTGTGATTTCACCTCAATAAAGTTAGAGTGGCAAAGAAAAATAAACAAGATGTATACATGGACTTTGTTTAAAGATTTTGGACCTTGGAGATCACAATGTGCTATATGAATAATCTTTCCTAGCACTGGAACTGTTTTGTAGGCTTTATTTTTAATGTGGACATCTTATTTCACCACATTGTTTTTGTACTTGGAAAATAAGGCAAAACATGGTGATGTAATGCTAAGCTGCACATCCAATACTTGGAATTTTTACAGAAAAGATGTATGACTTATTCTCTGCTGAGTAAAACTGTTGTGGAATGATGTTCAATGGGTCAAGTGGGTGTGTTTCCTGCAATGCAGGTGTTTGTTGTTCATGCAAGGTACAGCAATAAGCTCTTCTGTGACTTCTGATAATGGTGGTATTGCTCTTGCAGCCCTATCATACTACATCCTGAAATACTTTTCATATCATGAAAGTCCTACTTCCCTCAGACCCATTTAAGTCACTCGATTTTCGGCAGGGATCTTTTAGGGCAGCGTATATGACTCTTTCACAGAACTATAGCACGCTGTCCATATTTGAGAACACTGTTAATTAGCTTTAAGACTGTCATTGGAATCTTGGACTTTTTAGTTACAGTAAAGCCTTTTTCCTGTCAGTACATCTCACTATCAAAATATTTTGAGATAAAAAAGTGTGAGGTCTCAAAAAAAAAAAAAGTGTGAGGTGTGCTTGTTTAGAAACTAACACTGCTCCACTATTTCACTTGGATTCATTGTTGCATCATCTTCTATTACCAAAATATATATGTAATTTGGGGGAGATTTTTTGTTTGTTTGTTTGTTTGGAGAGATTGTTTTGTTTTAATTTGGGAATGAGTGTTGAAGTTTTCATTTGTTTGAACCCTATGCTTTCTGATGTGATTTGATTTCAAAAAACCAAACATTTACTTTTAATTACACACACACACACACACACACACACACACACACAAACACACACACACACACTCACTCACTCACAAAATCCTATGTCCTCTAATTAAGGACAATGAAGACATCTGCCATCTGGTAGTCAGAATCACATTTGCAGTTCTGAAAGGCTCTGATCCTGAAGCTTTTCAAACAGGAAAGGGGAAAGGAGGGGCTTAGAGTCCTGACATAAACCAGATCTTTCTAGAATGTAAAACCCAATGGCAGCGATTCTCTAAACACACGATTTTCTAATGTCTCTAAGCCCCAAACTAGATATTCACTTCCTGCCTGAACTGAAGAGAAAACTGCATGATTATTTTGGAAGAAGTTTGAGACAGAAACACACCTGAAGATACACTACAAAAAAAGAATTGTTTTCATCTAAATATACTTTGCTCAACGAGTCAATGTATTATGTACCACTTGCAAAAAATAATAGATGTCCATGATTTTTGTCAGTTGAGTTACATTTTTATTTTTACATTTTAAAATGATTTTATTTATTATTTATTTATTTATTTATTTATTTATTTATTTATTTATTTATTTGGGGCAGGGGTGTAGACGTTGATGTAACCGTGCTTCAGTGAATGTGTTTAGAGGTCAGAGAACAACCAGCATGAGTCCGTCCCTTCCTTTCACCCTATGGGTGCTGTAGGAGACCAGATCTTTGTGCTCCCACATAAGCTCTAGTGGAATCTAAAATGTTAAACAACACATGGGGTTGTCCTTCAAAGGAATTCACAGCCTGTTGTCTGCCCAGAAGGCTGGCAATGGACTTGGCAAATAGCCTGGTTACCTTTACACTGTCTGTGTGTCCAAGAACACACGAAACCCTCCCCCAGACTCCTATTGTGAACTTGTTTTTCTCAGTCAGGTTATAGAACCTGTGTTTGAATCAACAGTGGCTCCTTAGTCGTGTTGAACCGAACTGACTTTTGCCTACCTCAGACCATTACTCTGCTGGCAGTGGTGGTCTCACAGACACCCTCCCAAACACACATTCCCAACTCAAGTTTCCAGAGATCAAACTCATGTCATGCTGCTTAGCCATCTTCCTACCTCCATATTTCTATCTTAATATATTTTCCTAATTACAAGTTTTCCAGAAAAACAAAAAGAGATGTATGTATAATCTGAACCCTGTGTGTCTCCTCTGCCTGACCCTCACTCTCTGACTCAGACATATCCACTGAAAATAGATGTGTGCACTTCAGACCTGTTTTTTTTTTCCGAGTGCAGTTAAATACAAAGGAAAGCACTTAGCTTAAATACATATTATCCAAAATCCTAATCACTGCATACTTACTCATTCACATTCTGCCTATTTCACTGACCATCATAGCTCTTCACATTACATTTATAAAGGACTAGTGCCTAATAGGCACAAAATATTGCTTTCTCTTTTAAATACAGGATCTCTTGTAACCCAGGGTGGCCTTGAACTGCCTATGTTGTTGAAGATGGCCTTGAAATCAGAATCCTCCTGCCTCCACATCTTGAGTGCTGAGAAAGCAAATATGCATCTCTGAGCCCAGCTCCAAATATTGCTTGAACTCACCTATCCCTTAGTAAGCCAGTTTGCCGAACAATCTGCAGATATAAACTCCATATAGTTTACAAATATTCTATTTTGTCACCTAACTTTTGACTGTTTTCCTGCCATCCACAGTACTTCCTTAACTGTTTTCTGTATCTGGATTAAAATGATTATTTTCTCACAGTGTCTCCCGTAGACCAAACTGATCTTGAACTCCCGGTCCTGCTGACTCTCTCTAACAAGTGCTGAAAAGACAGGCATGCAACACCATGTCATTTTAATGTTTTCAATAATATTAACATTAAACCTTCCTATATAAAATAACGAACAGTTTATTTTAAGATGCATAATGTATAGCATCTACTAAGATAGCTATTATATAAAAACAAAATGTGTTGATGGAGATATGAAGACAGTGGGACACATTGTATTGTCGATGTAAAAACACATGGTGCAGCCTCTTTAGAAAACAGTAGAGCAGCCCTTCAAAAATTAGACATAGAACTAACCCGTGATCCAGTAATTCACCTTCTAGGCATGTACTGAAAAGAAATGAGAGCAGAGATTCAAATGGGGTAGCTTCCCATTCATGGTCATAGCAGCATTATCCATAATGGTCAAATGATGGAAACACCCATGTTCATGGACAGACAAGTATGGCATATCCACAGGATGGACTGTCATTTGGACTTCAGAATTAAAGAATGTCTGCTAAAAGCACCACTACACAGGTAAACCCTGTGAAAACATGCTAAACAAAAGAAGCAAGACAGCAAAGGACAAACACACTATGATTCCACTTCTATTATGTACTCAGGAGCCAAATTCATATGAAATGGAGAGTAGAATGATGGATTTCAGGGTCTGCGGGAGGGAAAATAGGAAATTATATCAATGAGTACAGAATTCCAGTGATGTAAGATAAGTACTGGGGAAGAATGGTGGTGAGGGTTTCACAACAATGTGATTGTGTTTATTTGTGTATAGCTATTGAGGATTAAATCCAGGGCTTTGTCCTTCCCACTGACGGCCATCTCCAGGATAATGTGGATGCATTTAATGTCACTGAAGAGTACTCCTGGAAATGAGTGAAATGGCAATTTCGAAGGCATTTATACTTCATAAATGAGAAATGAATAAAATTGATCATAGTATCAGAACTTGAGCTTTCCCCTGGGAGAATCCCATGCCAGCACCCAGGACACAAAGGAAAAGCTTGAATGATTCCAACTTCAGTGGCTGTACAAAGCCTCCGCTAGCTCCCAGCTCACACTCAAGAATGGGGACATCACAAACACAAGGACAGATAGAGACAGACTTCCAGATAACTCTTTGTTTATCCCATTCACCCACCTCTCTGCATTGATTAGTGGGAATGCATCATTGATCATGAGAATTAACCACAGGTTTACTGTAAAAACTTAGACAAAGGGTTCTCAACCTGTGGGTTGTGACCCCTCTAGGGTCAAAGGACCCATTTACAGGGGTTGTAAATCAGATGTCCTGCAATCAGATATCTACATTATGATTCATAACAGTAGCACAATTATTGTTGTGAAGTAGCAACAAAAATATTTTTATGGTTGTAGGTTACCACAACATGAGGGACTGTACTAAAGGGTCACAGCATTAGGAAGCTTGAGAACCACTGTCTTAGACAGTCTTTACTGAATTTTCTCTTTGTATTATGTCTAAATTTTATTGTATTTTTTCCATTGTGTCTCTTGTATACCAAACTGACCTTGAACTCGCCAAGTGCAGAGAATACAGGTGTGCATCGCCATGTCCACTTTTAATTTTTTCAATAATATTAATATTGAAAATAATAATGCAGATTTTCTTGTTTTTCTTTTTTCAAGGCAGGGTCTCTCTGTGTAGCTTTGGAATCTGTCCTGGAACTTGACCTGTAGGCCAGGCTGGACTCGAAATCACAGCGATCCACCTCCCTCTGCCTTCCATGTGCTGCCATTAAAGGTGTGTGCCACCACCACTCCAGATGCAGTTGTTTTTGTTTTTCTTAATTAAGCAATGTCATGTCCAGCATCAATTATTCACTAAGATTAGGCAGTTAGAAACTTGGAAACTTCCTGAAATAAAAGAGAAAGCTTTTGATTAATTCCAGATTTTCCTACTAAACAGTCTCCCTGCAGGGTCGTTTCCCTGATTTACTTAAGCTTCCTATACCCTGATCTTCATTGTGAATTTCATAAAAAGTGAAGCAGAGAGAAACAGGACAGTAGTCTTTTTCCAAGGGACAGTTGAGAGCTGCCCTGTGGGTGCTGGGAATTGAACCCGGGTCTACCAGAAGAGCAGCCACTGCTCCCAACTACTGAGCCATCTCTCTAGCCCGAAGAAGGTGCCTCAATTAAGAGTATTGGCTGTGCCGGGAGGTGGTGGTGCCTAGCACTAGGAGGCAGAGGCAGGTGGATCTGAGTTCGAGGCCAGCCTGTTCCACAGAGCGAGTTCCACAACAGACTCCAAAGCTACACAGAGAAAACCTGTCTCGAAAAGCCATTAAAGAAAAGAAAAATAAAAGAGAGCACTGTTTGCTCTTCCAAAGAGCTCAAGTTTTTTGGTTTGCTTGGTTCATTGGTTGGTTTTGTGTGTTTGTTTGTTTGTTTGTATTGAGACTGGGTTTCTCTGTAGTTTTGGTTCCTGTCCTGGATCTCGCTCTGTAGACCAGGCTGGACTCAAACTCACAGAGATCCGCCTGGCTCTGTTTCCCTGAGTGCTGGGATTAAAGTAATGTGCCACCACTGCCCCACATACAGTTTTTTGGGGTTACTTTTTTAAGATTTATTTATTTATTATGTATACAGTGTACTGCCTGCATATATGGCTGCAGGCCAGAAGAGGGCATCAGATCTTATTACAGATGGTTGTGAGCCACCATGTGCTTGCTGGGTATTGGACTCAGGGCCTTTGGAAGAGCAGCCAGTACCCTTAACCTCTGAGCCATCTCTCCAGCCCACAGTTGTTTGTTTGTTTGTTTGTTTTTTAATTAAGCCATGTCCTGGCCAGCATCAATAATTCACTAAGACTAGGCAGGTAGAAAATTGGAAACTTCCTGACATAAAAGAGAAAGCTTTTGATTAATTCCAAATTTTCCTACTAAACAGCCTCCATGCAAAGTCGTTTCCCTGATTTACTTACCTTCCTATACCCTGATCGTCATTGTGAATTTAACAAAAAGTGAACTGAAGAGAATTAGGTCAGTAGTCTTTTTTCCCTTGGAAACGGGACAGTTGTGAGCTGCCATGTGGGTGCTGGGAATTGAACCCGGGTCTACCAGAAGAACAGCCACTGTTTCCAACCACTGACCCATCTCTCCAGCCCGCCAATGACTCCTCAGTTAAGAGTATTGGCTGTGCCTGGTGGTGGTGGTGCACAGCACTTGGGAGGCAGAGGCAGGTGGATATCTGTGAGTTCGAGGCCAGCATGGTCTACAGAGCAAGTTTCTGAACAGGCTCCAAAGCTAAACTGAGAAACCCGATCACCCCCTCCTCCCAAAAAGAGAGAAATTCCTGTTACATCATTCTGTGAGTTTGAGGCCATCCTAGTTTACAGAGTGAGTTCCAGGCAGGCTAGGGCTACTACACACAGAAACCGTGTTTAGAAAAATCAAACAAACCTTTGTGGTTCAGGATGTGGCTCCGTGGTGCTGATCTAATACCTGAGAGGAATACCAGTATCTCAAATAAATCAGTGCTCTTTGTACCATCTTCTGTTTTTCATTTCGTTCTAACGATAGATTCATGCATTCTGGGCAAGTACACTATTGAGTGATAGCCTCCACCTGCATCATCATTTCCTGTTGGTCTTTTTTATTCATCTTTTAAAAAAAACTGATAAAGTAACAAGTTTCCTTATGTCATGTCCATGAATACTTCTGTATTTATTGGGCTTTGTCCCCCCACCCCCAAATCCCCACCTTGCTCTCCTCCTACAGCTCCTGTTCCCAGTGACCCCCTTCTGCTTTTCTCTTGCAGGTATTCTTGGTGTTAGGATTCTGTACATGTGCAGCTTGGCTCTAATGGCTTACATCAGCACCAGGTGCTGACACAATCCCCACCTTTAAAAAGCCGGATATGAACCCCCATCCTCTCTTTCTGTTTTCTCTCTGCTCTGCTCTGCTCCCTCAAACATCTTTCTCTCTCAACAGGCCTGGTCCCCTTCTCCACACCCATTTTTCCCTCCTAATAAAGCTCTAAAAACTAACATTGGGTTCTTCCGTGGCCCATGACTCTTCCGATGACCAACCAGCACCATATACCCATCTCTTGGGCCTTCTCTCCTCCTCAGTCCTCTCTTAGGCCCCCCTTTTCTCTTTCCACAGTCCCCTTTCTTCTTTCATGACAGTCACACACACACATACAAACTAAAATCGAAGATCTACATGTTAGAGAAAATGTGGTTTTGTCCTGAGACTTTTTTGGGGGGGTAGGGACAGAAGGGGACACAGGGTTTCTCTGTGTAGCCCTAGCTGTCCTGGAACTCACTCTCTATGTACATCAGACAGGCCTTGAACTCACAGACATCCTCATGCCTCTGCCTCCCAAGTAATGAAATTAACGATATGTGCCATGATGCCCAGACCAGACATAACAATTTCCAGTTCCATTCATTTTGCTGAGAAAAATCACAATTTTATTTTTATATATAGCTGGAGAAAATTCTATTGTGTATACATATCAGCTTACATGTGGTTTTTCTCATAATCCACTTTTTGGTTTTTTTTTTTTTTATTTAAAATCATGGGTGGCGCGTCTATGTGTGGGGTTGTGTATGTGTGCCTATCAGTGTCAGTAGAGGCCAGAGAATTTAGATCCTGGACCTCGATTTGCAAGTGGCTGTGGGCCAGCCACCCAATGTGGATTCGGGGAACAGAACTCTGATTGTCTGGGAGAGCAGATATGTGCTCTTAAATGCTAAGCCATCTCTCTAGGCTCCATTTTCTGTTTATTGAAGCTGTCTGTATTCATAATATTATACAAAACACTGGGCACAGTATGCCTTAACTACCAGCATGACATCTATGTATCATATTTACTAAGTGTGATTCCATACCTTTAATTAAATGCCAAGAACCAGTCATTAAAGACCAGTAATACTGAGAGTGACAAAATTTGCATGCATTTCAAATGAACATAGAAAATATGGATGCAATCGAATCATATCTCATGAAACTATACTGGCTTCAAGCCACAGAGCCTCAGTTGTCAACAGGTTAACAGGACATTTCAAGCAAACAGTTCCTAGGAAAAAATGAGTGTTTGGGGAAATATTATATTAAGGTGTGTTACTTTTGTTTATGTGCATTTGTTTAATTCTGTGAAACTGTGTTACTGTGCCTGTCTAAAACAAATGATGGTCTAATAAAAAACTGAATGACCAATTGTAAGGCAGGAGAAAGGGTAGGTGGTGCTGGCAGGCAGAGAGAATAAACAGAAGGGGAAATCTGGGAGGAGAGATCAATGAGTGTGGGCAAGAGAGAGAGAGACAGAGACAGAGAGGACACTAGGGACTAGTCACCCAGCCAACCAGCCACAGAGTAAGATTTACAGAAATAAGAGAACGGGAAAAGCCCAGAGGCATAAGGGTGATGGGATAATTTAAGATAAGAAAAACTGGCTAGAAACAAGTCAAGCTAAAGCCAGGCATTTATAATTAAGAATAAGCCCTGTGTGACTTATTTGGGAGCTGATTGCCAGGACCCTCAAAAGAGCAAAAACAAACAACACCATTAAGTGCTAAAGTAAAGAAGAGCAGAAAGAGATATCCTTAAGGAGCTGTTCCCCTAGGAAGCATCTGTGCCAACAGGAGTTAATGCTAGTTGCTGCAGACCAACCAAAGGGGCTGCAGGCCAGCCACTAGAACTCAGATGATTCCAGGATGGGGCAATCATTCTCATCTAAATATGTCCCTAAGTAGGTTCCCTTGGCAGATGTCAGGTCAGAGAAAACAGAGAAGGGATCCTCCATTCCCATGTGGAATACAGTGCTGCTGTTTGTAGTTGAAGAAGTGGATATTGTTGTTGGTGTTGGTGTTGTTTTCTTTTGAGCCTATCAAGCTATGGAAACCAACCAAGGAAATCTCTTCTCTACTTTTCTTCAAAATGCTAATGTATCTGGTTGAAGATACCATGTTGAACAATATTATTTTAAGGTGTGTTACTTTGTTTCTGTTGCATTTGTTTAACTCTGTGAAGTTGTGTTACTGTGCCTAACACACCTGATGGTCTCATACAGAACTGAGCAGCCAATGGTGAGGCAGGAGAAAGGATAGTTGGGGCTGGCAGGCAGAGAGAATAAACAGAAGGAGAAACCAGGGAAGAGGGAATTGAAAAGGAGGATCCAGAACAGGAGGAGGACTCCAGCGTCAGCCACTCAGCTACACAGCAAGACACAGAGGAAGAGTAAGGTTTACAGAAGCAAGAGAACAGGGAAGTTCCGGAGGCAAAAGATAGATGGGGTAACTGAAGTTAAGGAAAGCTGGCTAGAAACTAAGCCTAGCAAAGGCCGGGCATTTATAATTAAGAATAAGCCTCTGTGTGTGATTTATTTGGGAGCTAGGTGGTCGGCCTCCAAAGAGCCAAAAGAGTAAAATACCAACAACATCATTT
Organism: Peromyscus eremicus; assembly: GCF_949786415.1. NCBI lineage: Eukaryota > Metazoa > Chordata > Mammalia > Rodentia > Cricetidae > Peromyscus > Peromyscus eremicus. The sequence continues at coordinate 82,282,642 of NC_081439.1, read as the reverse complement.
TGGCATATTCAACTTGACTTCCTGTTTTTATTTAACTGTGTGGGAAAACATTTGTGTCCACTTACTGACCAAAGAAATTCAATTGTGATTTCACCTCAATAAAGTTATTGTGGCAAAGAAAAATAAACAAGATGTATACATGGACTTTGTTTAAAGATTTTGGACCTTGGAGATCACAATGTGCATTTTGAATAATCTTTCTAAGCACTGGAACTGTTTTGTAGGCTTTATTTTTAATATGGACATCTTATTTCACTAAATTGTGTTTTTTGTACTTGGAAAATAAGGCAAAACATGGTGATGTAATGTGAAGCTGCACATCTAATACTTGGAATTTTTACAGAAAAGATGTATGACTTATTCTCTGCTGAGTAAAACTGTTGTGGAATGATGTTCAATGGGTCAAGTGGGTGTGTTTCCTGTAATGCAGGTGTTTGTTGTTCATGCAAGGTACAGCAATAAGCTCTTCTGTGACTTCTGATAATGGTGGTATTGCTCTTGCAGCCCTATCATACTACATCCTGAAATACTTTTCATATCATGAAAGTCCTACTTCCTTCAGACCCATTTAAGTACACTTGATTTTCGGCAGGGATCTTTTAGGGCAGCGTATATGACTCTTTCACAGAACTATACCAGGCTGTCCATATTTGAGAACACTGCTAATTAGCTTTAAGACTGTCATTGGAATCTTGGACTTTTTAGTTACATTAAAGCCTTTTTCCTGTCAATGCATCTCACTATCAAAATATTTTGAGATAAAAAAGTGTGAGGTGTGCTTGTTTAGAAACTAACACTGCTCCTCCATTCCACTTGGATTCATTGTTGCGTCATCGTCTATTACCAAAATATGTATGTAATTTTGGAGAGGTTTTTTTTTTATTTTTGGTTTTTTGGGGGGATTGTTTTGTTTTGGTTTGGGGAGGGATGTTGAAGTTTTTGTTTGTTTTAACCCTGTGTTTTCTGATTTGATTTGATTCAAAAAAACAAACATTTGCTTTGAATTACACACAAACACACACACACACACACACACACACACACACACACAGGCACACTCACAAAATCCTATGTCCTCTAGTAAGGACAATGAAGATATCTGCCATCTGGTGGTCAGAATCAAAATTGCAGTTCTGAAAGGCTCTGATGCTGAAGCTTTTCAAACAGGAAAGGGGAAAGGTGGGGCTTAGAGTCCTCACATAAGCCAGATCTTTCTAGAATGTACAACCCAATGGCAGCGATTCTCTAAACACACGATTTTTTACTGTCTCTAAGCCCCAAACTAGATATTCACTTCCTGCCTGAACTGAAGAGAAAACTGCATGATTATTTTGGAAGAAGTTTGAGACAGAAACACACCCAAAGATACACTACAAAAAAAGAATTGTTTTCATCTAAATATACTTTGCTCAACGAGTCAATGTATTATGTACCACTACCAAAATATAATTGATGTACATGATTTTTGTCAGTTGAGTTACATTTTTAGTTTTACATTTTAAAATGATTTTATTTATTTATTTATTTATTTATTATTTATTTATTTATTTGGGGCAGGGGTGTAGACGTTGATGTAACCATGCTTCAGTGAATGTGTTTAGAGGTCAGAGAACAACCAGCATGAGTCCCTCCCTTCCTTTCACCCTATGGGTGCTGTAGGAGACCAGATCTTTGTGCTCCCACATAAGCTCTAGTGGAATCTAAAATGTTAAACAACACATGGGGTTGTCCTTCAAAGGAATTCACAGCCTGTTGTCTGCCCAGAAGGCTGGCAATGGACTTGGCTAATAGCCTGGTTACCTTTACACTGTCTGTGTGTCCAAGAACACACGAAACCCTCCCCCAGACTCCTATTGTGAACTTGTTTTTCTCAGTCAGTTTATAGAACCTGTGTTTGAATCAACAGTGGCTCCTTAGTCGTGTTGAACCGAACTTCCTTTGCCTACCTCAGACCATTACTCTGCTGGCAGTGGTGGTCTCACAGACACCCTCCCAAACCCACATCCCAACCTCAAGGTTCCAGAGATCAAACTCATGTCATGCTGCTTAGCCATCTCCCTCCCTCCATATTTCTATCTTAATATATTTTCCTAATTACAAGTTTTCCAGAAAGACAAAAAGAGATGTATGTGTAAACTGAACCCTGTGTGTCTCCTCTGCCTGACCCTCACCCTCTGACTCAGATATATCCACTGAAAATAGATGTGTGCACTTCAGACGTGTTTTTTTCCGAGTGCAGTTTAAATACAAAGGAAAGCACTTAGCTAAAATACATATTATCCAAAATCCTAATCACTGCATACTTACTCGTTCACATTCTGCCTATTTCACTGACCATCATAGCTTTTCACATTACATTTATAAAGGACTAGTGCCTAATAGGCACAAAATATTGCGTTCTCTTTAAATACAGGATCTCTTGTAACCCAGGGTGGCCTTGAACTGCCTATGTTGTTGAAGATGGCCTTGAAATCAGAATCCTCCTGCCTCCACATCTTGAGTGCTGAGATAACAAATATGCATCTCTGAGCCCAGCTCCAAATATTGCTTGAACTCACCTATCTCTTAGTAAGCCAGTTTGCCGAACAATCTGCAGATATAAACTCCATATAGTTTACAAATAGTCTATTTTGTCACCTAACTTTTGACTGTTTTCCTGCCATCCACAGTACTTCCTTAACTGTTTTCTGTATCTGGATTAAAATGATTACTTTCTCACAATGTCTCCCGTAGACCAACCTGATCTTGAACTCCCGGTCCTGCTGCCTCTCTCTAACAAGTGCTGAGAAGACAGGCATGCAACACCATGTCATTTTAATGTTCTCAATAATATTAACATTAAACTTTCATATATAAAATAACGAACAGTTTACTTTAAGATGCATAATGTGTAGCATCTACTAAGATAGCTAGTATATAAAACCAAAATGTGTTGATGGAGATATGAAGACAGTTGGACACATTGTATTGTCGATGTAAACACAAATGGTGCAGCCTCTTTAGAAAACAGTAGAGCAGCCCTTCAAAAATTAGACATTGAACTAACCTGTGATCCAGTAATTCACCTTCTAGGCATGTACTGAAAAGAAATGAGAGCAGAGATTCAAATGGGGTAGCTTCCCATTCATGGTCATAGCAGCATTATCCATAATGGTCAAATGATGGAAACACCCATGTTCATGGACAGACAAGTATGGCATATCCACAGGATGGACTGTCATTTGGACTTCAAAATTAAAGAATGTCTGCTAAATGCACCACTACACAGGTAAACCCTGTGAAAACATGCTAAGCAAAAGAAGCAAGACAGCAAAGGACAAACACACTATGATTCCACTTCTATTATGTACTCAGGAGCCAAATTCATATGAAATGGAGAGTAGAATGATGGATTTCAGGGTCTGCGGGAGGGAAAATAGGAAATTATATCAATGAGTACAGAATTCCAGTGATGTAAGATAAGTACTGGGGAAGAATGGTGGTGAGGATTTCACAACAATGTGATTGTGTTTATTTGTGTATAGCTATTGAGGATTAAATCCAGAGCTTTGTCCTTCCCACTGACGGCCATCTCCAGGATAATGTGGATGCATTTAATGCCCCTGAAGGGTACTCCTGGAAATGAGTGAAATGGCAATTTCGAAGGCATTTATACTTCATAAATGAGAAATGAATAAAATTGATCATAGTATCAGAACTTGAGCTTTCCCCTGGGAGCATCCCATGCCAGCACCCAGGACACAAAGGAAAAGCTTGAATGATTCCAACTTCAGTGGCTGTACAAAGCCTCCCCTAGCTCCCAGCTCACACTCAAGGATGGGAACATCACAAACACATGGACAGATAGAGACAGACTTCTAGATAACTCTTTGTCTATCCCATTCACCCATCTCTCTGCATTGATTAGTGGGAATGCATCATTGATCATGAGAATTAACCACACGTTTACTGTAAACAGCTTAGACCAATGGTTGTCAACCTCTGGGTCGTGACCCTTCTAGGGTCAAAGGACCCATTTACAGGGGTTGCAAATCAGATGTCCTGCATCTCAGATATCTACATTATGATTCATAACAGTAGCAAAACTATAGTTGTGAAGTAGCAACAAAAATAATTTTATGCTTGTAGGTCACCACAACATGTGGGACTGTTCTAAAGGGTCACAGCATTAGGAAGCTTGAGAACCACTGTCATAGACGGTCTTTCCTGAATTTTTTCTAAGTATTATGTCTAAATTTTATTGTATTTTTTCCATAGTGTCTCATGTACACCAAACTGACCTTGCACTCACCACATGCAGAGAATACAGGTGTGCATCGCCATGTCCACTTTTAATTTTTTCAATAATATTAATATTGAAAATAATAATGCAGGGGTTTTTTTTTGTTTTTTTCAAGGCAGGGTTTCTCTGTGTAGCTTTGGAGTCTGTACTGGAACTTGATCTGTAGACCAGGCTGGACTCGAAATCACAGAGATCCACCTCCCTCTGCCTCCCATGTGCTCTGATTAAAGGCATGTGCCACCACCACCCCACATGCAGTTGTTTTCTTTTTTTTTTAATTAAGCAATGTCCCGTCCAGCATCAATTATTCACTAAGAGTAGGGAATTAGAACCTTGGAAACTTCCTGAAATAAAAGAGAAAGCTTTTGATTAAGTCCAGATTTTCCTACTAAGCAGCATCCCTGCAAGGTCGTTTCCCTGATTCACTTAACCTTCCTATACCCTGATCTTCATTGTGAATTTTGCAAAAAGTGAACTAGAGAGAGATGGGTGAGTAGTCTTTTTTCCCTTGGAAATGGGACAGTTGTGAGCTGCCATGTGGGTGCTGGGAATTGAACCCAGGTCTACCAGAAGAACAGCCACTGTTCCCAACCACTGACCCATCTCTCCAGCCCGCCAATGACTCCTCAGTTAAGAGTATTGGCTGTGCCTGGTGGTGATGGTGCCCAGCACTTGGGAGGCAGAGGCAGGTGAATATCTGTGAGTTCGAGGCCAGCATGGTCTACAGAGCAAGTTTCTGAACAGGCTCCAAAGCTAAACTGAGAAACCCGATCACCCCCTCCTCCCAAAAAGAAAGAAATTCCTGTTACATCATTCTGTGAGTTTGAGGCCATCCTAGTTTACAGAGTGAGTTCCAGGCTAGCCAGGACTACACACAGAAACCCTGTTTAGAAAAATCAAACAAACCTTTGTGGTTCAGGATGTGGCTCCGTCGTGCTGCTCTCATACCTGAGAGGAATACCAGTATGTCAAATAAATCAGTGCTATTTGTACCATCTTCTGTTTTTCATTTGGGTCTATGGATAGATTCATGCATTCTGGGCAAGTACACTATTGAGTGATAGCCTCCACCTGCATCATCATTTCCTGTTGGTCTTTTTTATTCATCTTTAAAAAAAACTGATAAAGTAACAAGTTTCCTTATGTCATGTCCATGAATACTCTTATATTTATTGGGCTTTGTCCCCCCACCCCCACATCCCCACTCCCGACCTTGCTCTCCTCCTACAGCTGCTGTTCCCAGTGACCCCCTTCTGCTTTTCTGTTGCAGGTATTCTTGGTGTTAGGATTCTGTACATGTGCAGCTTGGCTCTAATGGCTTACAGCAGCAGCAGGTGCTGACGCAATCCCCACCTTTAAAAAGCCGGATGTGAACCCCCACCCCCTCTTTCTGTTTTCTCTCTGCTCTGCTCTGCTCCCTCAAACATCTTTCTCTCTCACCAGGCCTGGTCCCCTTCTCCACACCCATTTTTCCCTCCTAATAAAGCTCTAAAAACTAACATTGTGTTCTTGCGATGACCAACCAGCACCATATACCCATCTCTTGGGCCTTCTCTCCTCCTCAGTCCTCTCTTAGGCCCCCCTTTTCTCTTTCCACAGTCCCCTTTCTTCTTTCATGACAGGCACACACACACATACAAACTAAAATCTAAGATATACATGTTAGAGAAAATGTGGTTTTGTCCTGAGACTTTTTTTGGGGGATAGGGACAGAAGGGGACACAGGGTTTCTCTATGTAGCCCTAGCTGTCTTGGAACTCACTCTCTATGTAGATCAGACTGGCCTTGAACTCACAGACATCCTCCTGCTTCTGCCTCCCAAGTGCTAAAATTAAAGTTATGTGCCATGATGCCCAGACCAGACATAACAATTTCCAGTTCCATTCATTTTGCTGAAAAAAATCACAATTTTATTTTTATATATAGCTTGAGAAAAACCTATTGTGTATACATATCAGCTTACATGTGGTTTTTCTCATAATCCACTTTTTGGATTTTTTGTTTGGTTTTGATATCATGGGGGGTGGCGTGTCTATGTGTGGGGTTGTGTATGTGTGTCTATCGGTGTCAGTGGAGGCCAGAGAATTTAGATCCTGGACCTGGATTTGCACGTGGCTGTGAGCCAGCCACCAAATGTGGATTCGGGGAACTGAACTCTGATTGTCTGGGAGAGCAGGTATGTGCTCTTTAATGCTAAGCCATCTCTCTAGGCTCCCTTTTCTGTTTATTGAAGCTGTCTGTATTCATAATATTATACAAAACACTGGGCACAGTATGCCTTAACTCCCAGCATGACATCTAGGTATCATATTTACTAAGTGCCATTCCATACCTTTAATTAAATGCCAAGAACCAGTCATTAAAGACCAGTAATACTGAGAGTGACAAAATTTGCATGCATTTCAAATGAACATAGAAAATATGGATGCAATCGAATCATATCTCATGAAACTATACTGGCTTCAAGCAACAGAGCCTCAGTTGTCAGCAGGTTAACAGGACATTTCAAGCAAACAGTTCCTAGGAAAAAATGAGTGTTTGGGGAAATATTATCTTAAGGTGTGTTACTTTTGTTTATGTGCATTTGTTTAATTCTGTGAAGCTGTGTTACTGTGCCTGTCTAAAACAAATGATGGTCTAATAAAGAAGTGAATGGCCAATTGTTAGGCAGGAGAAAGGATAGGTGGTGTTGGCAGGCAGAGAGAATAAAAAGAAGGGGAAATCTGGGAGGAGAGATCAATGAGCGTGGGCGAGAGAGAGACAGAGACAGAGAGGACACTAGGGACTAGTCACCCAGCCAACCAGCCACAGAGTAAGAGTAAGATTTACAGAAATAAGAGAACGGGAAAAGCCCAGAGGCATAAGGGTGATGGGATACTTTGAGATAAGAAAAACTGGCTAGAAACAAGTCAAGCTAAAGCCAGGCATTTATAATTAAGAATAAGCCCTGTGTGTGACTTATTTGGGAGCTGAATGCCAGGCCCCGCAAAAGAGCAAAAACAAACAACACCATTAAGTGCTAAAGTAAAGAAGAGCAGAAAGAGATATCCTTAAGGAGCTGTTCCCCTAGGAAGCATCTGTGCCAACAGGAATTAATGCTAGTTGCTGCAGACCAACAAAAGGGGCTGCAGGCCAGCCACTAGAACTCAGATGATTCCAGGATGGGGCAATCATTCTCATCTAAATATGTCCCTAAGTAGGTTCCCTTGGCAGATGTCAGGTCAGAGAAAACAGAGAAGGGATGCTCCATTCCCATGTGGAATACAGTGCTGCTGTTTGTTTTTGAAGAAGTGGATATTGTTGTTGGTGTTGGTGTTGTTTTCTTTTGAGCCTATCAAGCTATGGAAACCAACCAAGGAAAAGTCTTCTCTAATTTTCTTCAAAACGCTAAAGTATCTGGCTGAAGATACCATGTTGAACAATATTATTTTCAGGTGTGTTACTTTGTTTCTGTTGCACATTTGTTTAACTCTGTGAAGTTGTGTTACTGTGCCTAACACACCTGATGGTCTCCTACAGAACTGAGCAGCCAATGGTGAGGCAGGAGAAAGGATAGTTGGGGCTGGCAGGCAGAGAGAATAAACAGAAGGAGAAACCAGGGAAGAGGGAATTGAAAAGGAGGATCCAGAACAGGAGAAGGACTCCAGCGTCATCCACTCAGCTACACAGCAAGACACAGAGGAAGAGTAAGGTTTACAGAAGCAAGAGAACAGGGAAGTTCCGGAGGCAAAAGATAGATGGGGTAACTGAAGTTAAGGAAAGCTGGCTAGAAACTAAGCCTAGCTAAGGCCGGGCATTTATAATTAAGAATAAACCTCTGTGTGTGATTTATTTGGGAGCTGGGTGGTGGGCCTCCAAAGAGCCAAAAGAGTAAAATACCAACAACATCATTTTGGCATATTCAACTTGACCTCCTGTTTTTATTTAACTGTGTGGGAAAACATTTGTGTCCACTTACTGACCGAAGAACTTCAATTGTGATTTCACCTCAATAAAGTTAGTGTGGCAAAGAAAAAATAAACAAGATGTATACATGGACTTTGTTTAAAGATTTTGGACCTTGGAGATCACAATGTGCTATATGAATAGTCTTTCTTAGCACTGGAACTGTTTTGTAGGCTTTATTTTTAATGTGGACATCTTATTTCACCACATTGTTTTTGTACTTGGAAAATAAGGCAAAACATGGTGATGTAATGTGAAGCTGCACATCCAATACTTGGAATTTTTACAGAAAAGATGTATGACTTATTCTCTGCTGAGTAAAACTGTTGTGGAATGATGTTCAGTGGGTCATGTGGTTGTGTTTCCTGTAATGCTGCTGTTTGTTGTTCATGCAAGGTACAGCAATAAGCTCTTCTGTGACTTCTGATAATGGTGGTATTGCTCTTGCAGCCCTATCACACTACATCCTGAAATACTTTTCATATCATGAAAGTCCTACTGCCTTCAGACCCATTTAAGTACACTCGATTTTCGGCAGGGATCTTTTAGGGCAGCATATATGACTCTTTCACAGAACTATACCAGCCTGTCCATATTTGAGAACACTGCTAATTAGCTTTAAGACTGTCATTGGAATCTTGGACTTTTTGTTTACAGTAAAGCCTTTTTCCTGTCAATACATCTCACTACCAAAATATTTTGAGATAAAAAAGTGTGAGGTGTGCTTGTTTAGAAACTAACACTGCTCCTCCATTCCACTTGGATTCATTGTTGCGTCATCTTCTATTACCAAAATATATATATAATTTTGGGGAGTTTTTTTTTTTGGGTTTTTGGGGGGATTGTTTTGGTTTGGTTTGGGGAGGGATGTTGAAGTTTTTGTTTGTTTTAACCCTATGCTTTCTGATGTGATTAGATTTCAAAAAACCAAACATTTGCTTTGAATTATACACACACACACACACACACACACACTCACTCACAAAATCCTATGTGCTCTAACTCTAATTAAGGACAATGAAGACATCTGCCATCTGGTGGTCAGAATCAAAATTGCAGTTCTGAAAGGCTCTGATGCTGAAGCTTTTCAAACAGGAAAGGGGAAAGGTGGGGCTTAGAGTCCTGACATAAGCCAGATCTTTCTAGAATGTACAACCCAATGGCAGCGATTATCTAAACACACGATTTTTTACTGTCTCTAAGCCCCAAACTAGATATTCACTTCCTGCCTGAACTGAAGAGAAAACTGCATGATTATTTTGGAAGAAGTTTGAGACAGAAAACAAACCTGAAGATACACTACCAAAAGAATTGTTTTCATCTAAATATACTTTGCTCAACGAATCAATGTATTATGTACCACTTCCAAAATGAAATAGATGTCCATGATTTTTGTCAGTTGAGTTACATTTTTAGTTTTACATTTTAAAATGATTTTATTCATTTATTTATTTATTTATTTATTTATTTATTTATTTATTTATTATTTATTTATTTATTTATTTGGGGCGGGGGTGTAGACGTTGATGTAACCATGCTTCAGTGAATGAGTTTAGAGGTCAGAGAACAACCAGCATGAGTCCCTTCCTTCCTTTCACCCTATGGGTGCTGTAGGAGACCAGATCTTTGTGCTCCCACATAAGCTCTAGTGGAATCAAATGTTAAACAACACATGGGGTTGTCCTTCAAAGGAATGCACAGCCTGTTGTCTGCCCAGCAGGCTGGGAATGGACTTGGCTAATAGCCTGGTTACCTTTACACTGTCTGTGTGGCCGAGAACACACGAAACCCTCCCCCAGACTCTTATTGTAAACTTGTTTTTCTCAGTCAGTTTATAGAACCTGTGTTTGAATCAACAGTGCCTCCTTAGTCAGGTTGAACAGAACAGACTTCTGGCCTCACTCACTCACACTATTACTCTGCTGGCAGTGGTGGTCTCACAGACACCCTCCCAAACCCACATCCCAACCTCAAGTTTCCAGAGACCAAACTCATGTCATGCTGCTTAACCATCTTCCTACCTCCATATTTCTATCTTAACATGTTTTCCTAATTACAAGTTTTCCAAAAAGTCAAAAAGAAATGTATGTGTAAACTGAACCCTGTGTGTCTCCTCTGCCTGACCCTCACCCTCTGACTCAGATATATCCCCTGAAAATAGATGTGTGCACTTCAGACGTGTCTTTCCGAGTGCAGTTAAATACAAAGGAAAGCACTTAGCTAAAATACATATTATCCAAAATCCTAATCACTGCATACTTACTCGTTCACATTCTGCCTATTTCACTGACCATCATAGCTCTTCACATTACATTTATAAAGGACTAGTGCCTAATAGGCACAAAATATTGCGTTCTCTTTTAAATACAGGATCTCTTGTAACCCAGGGTGGCCTTGAACTGCCTATGTTGTTGAAGATGGCCTTGAAATCAGAATCCTCCTGCCTCCACATCTTGAGTGCTGAGATAACAAATATGCATCTCTGAGCCCAGCTCCAAATATTGCTTGAACTCACCTATCTCTTAGTAAGCCAGTTTGCCGAACATTCTGCAGATATAAACTCCATATAGTTTACAAATATTCCATTTTGTCACCTAACTTTTGACTGTTTTCCTGCCATCCACAGTACTTCCTTAACTGTTTTCTGTATCTGGATTAAAATGATTACTTTCTCACAATGTCTCCCGGAGACCAAACTGATCTTGAACTCCCGGTCCTGCTGCCTCTCTCTAACAAGTGCTGAGAAGACAGGCATGCAACACCATGTCATTTTAATGTTTTCAATAATATTAACATTAAACCCTCCTACATAAAATAACAAACAGTTTATTTTAAGATGCATAATGTATAGCATCTACTAAGATAGCTATTATATAAAAACAAAATGTGTTGATGGAGATATGAAGACAGTGGGACACTTTGTATTGTCGATGTAAACACAAATGATGCAGCCTCTTTAGAAAACAGTAGAGCAGCCCTTCAAAAATTAGACATTGAACTAACCCATGATCCAGTAATTCACCTTCTAGGCATGTACTGAAAGAAATGAGAGCAGAGATTCAAATGGGGTAGCTTCCCATTCATGGTCATAGCAGCATTATCCATAATGGTCAAATGATGGAAACACCCATGTTCATGGACAGACAAGTATGGCATATCCACAGGATGGACTGTCATTTGGCCTTCAAAATTAAAGAATTTCTGCTAAATGCACCACTACACAGGTAAACCCTGTGAAAACATGCTAAGCAAAAGAAGCAAGACAGCAAAGGAAAAACACACTATGATTCCACTTCTATTATGTACTCAGGAGCCAAATTCATATGAAATGGAGAGTAGAATGATGGATTTCAGTGTCTGTGGGAGGGAAAATAGGAAATTATATCAATGAGTACAGAATTCCAGTGATGTAAGATAAGTACTGGGGAAGAATGGTGGTGAGGATTTCACAACAATGTGATTGTGTTTATTTGTGTATAGCTATTGAGGATTAAATCCAGGGCTTTGTCCTTCTCACTGACGGCCATCTCCAGGATAATGTGGATGCATTTAATGCCCCTGAAGGGTACTCCTGGAAATGAGTGAAATGGCAATTTCGAAGGCATTTATACTTCATAAATGAGAAATGAATAAAATTGACAATAGTATCAGAACTTGAGCTTTCCCCTGGGAGCATCCCATGCCAGCACCCAGGACACAAAGGAAAAGCTTGAATGATTCCAACTTCAGTGGCTGTACAAAGCCTCCCCTAGCTCCCAGCTCACACTCAAGGATGGGGACATCACAAACACATGGACAGATAGAGACAGACTTCCAGATAACTCTTTGTCTATCCCATTCACCCACCTCTCTGTATTGATTAGTGGGAATGCATCATTGATCATGAGAATTAACCACAGGTTTACTGTAAACAGCTTAGACCAATGGTTCTCAACCTGTGGGTCTTGACCCCTTTAGGGTCAAAGGACCCATTTACAGGGGTTGCAAATCAGATGTCCTGCATATCAGATATCTACATTATGATTCATAACAGTAGCAAAACTATAGTTGTGAAGTAGCAACAAAAATAATTTTATGCTTGTAAGTCACCACGAGTGACTGTACTAAAGGGTCACAGCATTAGGAAGCTTGAGAACCACTGTCTTAGACGGTCTTTACTGAATTTTTTCTATGTATTATGTCTAAATTTTATTGTATTTTTTCCATAGTGTCTCATGTACACCAAACTGACCTTGAACTCGCCAAGTGCAGAGAATACAGGTGTGCATCGCCATGTCCACTTTTAATTTTTTCAATAATATTAATATTGAAAATAGTAATGCAGATTTTTTCGTTTTTTTCAAGGCAGGGTTTCTCTGTGTAGCTTTGGAGTCTGTCCTGGAACTTGATCTGTAGACCAGGCTGGACTCGAAATCACAGAGATCCACCTGCCTCTGCCTCCCCTGTGCTCTGATTAAAGGTGTGTGCCACCACTGCCCCACATGCAGTTGTTTTTTTTTTTTAATTAAGCAATGTCCTGTCCAGCATCAATTATTCACTAAGAGTAGGCAGTTAGAACCTTGGAAACTTCCTGAAATAAAAGAGAAAGCTTTTGATTAATTCCAGATTTTCCTACTAAACAGCCTCCCTGCAGGGTCGTTTCCCTGATTTCCTTAAGCTTCCTATACCCTGATCTTCACTGTGAATTTCATAAAAAGTGAACTAGAGAGAAACAGGCTGGTAGTCTTTTTCCAAGGGACAGTTGAGAGCTGCCCTGTGGGTGCTGGGAATTGAACCCGGGTCTACCAGAAGAGCAGCCACTGCTCCCAACTACTGAGCCATCTCTCTAGCCCGAAGAAGGTGCCTCAATTAAGAGTATTGGCTGTGCCGGGAGGTGGTGGTGCCTAGCACTAGGAGGCAGAGGCAGGTGGATCTGAGTTCGAGGCCAGCCTGTTCCACAGAGCGAGTTCCACAACAGACTCCAAAGCTACACAGAGAAAACCGGTCTGGAAAAGCCATTAAAAAAAAAAGAAAAAGAAAAGAGAGCACTGTTTGCTCTTCCAAAGAGCCCAAGTTTTTTTGTTTGGTTGGTTCGTTGGTTGGTTTTGTTTCTTTCTTTGTTTGTTTGTTTGTTTTGAGACCGGGTTTCTCTGTGTAGTATTGGTTCCTGTGCTGGACCTCGCTCTGTAGACCAGGCTGGACTCAAACTCACAGAGATCCGCCTGGCTCTGTTTCCCTGAGTGCTGGGATTAAAGGCATGTGCCACCACTGCCCCACATACAGTTTTTTGGGGTTATTTTTTTAAGATTTATTTATTATTATGTATACAGTGTTCTGCCTGCATATATGGCTGCAGGCCAGAAGAGGGCATCAGATCCTATTACAGATGGTTGTGAGCCACCATGTGCTTGCTGGGTATTGGACTCAGGACCTTTGGAAGAGCAGCCAGTACCCTCAACCTCTGAGCCATCTCTCCAGCCCACAGTTGTTTGTTTGTTGTTGTTGTTTGTTTTTGTTTTTTAATTAAGCAATGTCTTGGCTAGCATCAATTATTCACTAAGATTAGGCAGTTAGAACCTTGGAAACTTTCTGACATAAAAGACAAGGTTTTTGATTAATTCCAGATTTTCCTACAAAGCAGCATCCCTGCAAGGTCGTTTCCCTGATTCACTTAACCTTCCTATACCCTGATCTTCATTGTGAATTTAGCAAAAAGTGAACTGAAGAGAGGTAGGTCAGTAGTCTTTTTTCATTGGAAACGGGACAGTTGTGAGCTGCCATGTGGGTGCTGGGAATTGAACCCAGGTCTACCAGAAGAACAGCCACTGTTCCCAACCACTGACCCATCTCTCCAGCCCGCCAATGGATACTCAGTTAAGAGTATTGGCTGTGTCTGGTGGTGGTGGTGCCCAACACTTGGGAGGCAGAGGCAGGTGGATATCTGTGAGTTCGAGGCCAGCCTGGTCTACAGAGCAAGTTTCTGAGCAGACTCCAAAGCTAATCAGAGAAATCCGAAACACTCCCCCCCCCCAAAAAAAGAAAGAAATTCCTGTTGCATCATTCTGTGAGGTTGAGGCCATCCTAGTTTACAGAGTGAGTTCCAGGCTAGCCAGGACTACACAGAGAACCCTGTTTAGAAAAATCAAACAAACCTTTGTGGTTCAGGATGTGGCTCCGTCGTGCTGATCTAACACCTGAGAGGAATACCAGTATCTCAAATAAATCAGTGCTCTTTGTACCATCTTCTGTTTTTCATTTCGTTCTAACGATAGATTCATGCATTCTGGGCAAGTACACTATTGAGTGATAGCCTCCACCTGCATCATCATTTCCTGTTGGCCTTTTTATTCCATCCTTTGAAAAAAACTGATAAAGTAACAAGTTTCCTTATGTCATGTCCATGAATACTTCTGTATTTATTGGGCTTTGTCCCCCCACCCCCACATCCCCACTCCCGACCTTGCTCTCCTCCTACAGCTGCTGTTCCCAGTGACCCCCTTCTGCTTTTCTGTTGCAGGTATTCTTGGTGTTAGGATTCTGTACATGTGCAGCTTGGCTCTAATGGCTTACAGCAGCAGCAGGTGCTGACGCAATCCCCACCTTTAAAAAGCCGGATGTGAACCCCCACCCCCTCTTTCTGTTTTCTCTCTGCTCTGCTCTGCTCCCTCAAACATCTTTCTCTCTCACCAGGCCTGGTCCCCTTCTCCACACCCATTTTTCCCTCCTAATAAAGCTCTAAAAACTAACATTGTGTTCTTGCGATGACCAACCAGCACCATATACCCATCTCTTGGGCCTTCTCTCCTCCTCAGTCCTCTCTTAGGCCCCCCTTTTCTCTTTCCACAGTCCCCTTTCTTCTTTCATGACAGGCACACACACACATACAAACTAAAATCTAAGATATACATGTTAGAGAAAATGTGGTTTTGTCCTGAGACTTTTTTTGGGGGATAGGGACAGAAGGGGACACAGGGTTTCTCTATGTAGCCCTAGCTGTCTTGGAACTCACTCTCTATGTAGATCAGACTGGCCTTGAACTCACAGACATCCTCCTGCTTCTGCCTCCCAAGTGCTAAAATTAAAGTTATGTGCCATGATGCCCAGACCAGACATAACAATTTCCAGTTCCATTCATTTTGCTGAAAAAAATCACAATTTTATTTTTATATATAGCTTGAGAAAAACCTATTGTGTATACATATCAGCTTACATGTGGTTTTTCTCATAATCCACTTTTTGGATTTTTTGTTTGGTTTTGATATCATGGGGGGTGGCGTGTCTATGTGTGGGGTTGTGTATGTGTGTCTATCGGTGTCAGTGGAGGCCAGAGAATTTAGATCCTGGACCTGGATTTGCACGTGGCTGTGAGCCAGCCACCAAATGTGGATTCGGGGAACTGAACTCTGATTGTCTGGGAGAGCAGGTATGTGCTCTTTAATGCTAAGCCATCTCTCTAGGCTCCCTTTTCTGTTTATTGAAGCTGTCTGTATTCATAATATTATACAAAACACTGGGCACAGTATGCCTTAACTCCCAGCATGACATCTAGGTATCATATTTACTAAGTGCCATTCCATACCTTTAATTAAATGCCAAGAACCAGTCATTAAAGACCAGTAATACTGAGAGTGACAAAATTTGCATGCATTTCAAATGAACATAGAAAATATGGATGCAATCGAATCATATCTCATGAAACTATACTGGCTTCAAGCAACAGAGCCTCAGTTGTCAGCAGGTTAACAGGACATTTCAAGCAAACAGTTCCTAGGAAAAAATGAGTGTTTGGGGAAATATTATCTTAAGGTGTGTTACTTTTGTTTATGTGCATTTGTTTAATTCTGTGAAGCTGTGTTACTGTGCCTGTCTAAAACAAATGATGGTCTAATAAAGAAGTGAATGGCCAATTGTTAGGCAGGAGAAAGGATAGGTGGTGTTGGCAGGCAGAGAGAATAAAAAGAAGGGGAAATCTGGGAGGAGAGATCAATGAGCGTGGGCGAGAGAGAGACAGAGACAGAGAGGACACTAGGGACTAGTCACCCAGCCAACCAGCCACAGAGTAAGAGTAAGATTTACAGAAATAAGAGAACGGGAAAAGCCCAGAGGCATAAGGGTGATGGGATACTTTGAGATAAGAAAAACTGGCTAGAAACAAGTCAAGCTAAAGCCAGGCATTTATAATTAAGAATAAGCCCTGTGTGTGACTTATTTGGGAGCTGAATGCCAGGCCCCGCAAAAGAGCAAAAACAAACAACACCATTAAGTGCTAAAGTAAAGAAGAGCAGAAAGAGATATCCTTAAGGAGCTGTTCCCCTAGGAAGCATCTGTGCCAACAGGAATTAATGCTAGTTGCTGCAGACCAACAAAAGGGGCTGCAGGCCAGCCACTAGAACTCAGATGATTCCAGGATGGGGCAATCATTCTCATCTAAATATGTCCCTAAGTAGGTTCCCTTGGCAGATGTCAGGTCAGAGAAAACAGAGAAGGGATGCTCCATTCCCATGTGGAATACAGTGCTGCTGTTTGTTTTTGAAGAAGTGGATATTGTTGTTGGTGTTGGTGTTGTTTTCTTTTGAGCCTATCAAGCTATGGAAACCAACCAAGGAAAAGTCTTCTCTAATTTTCTTCAAAACGCTAAAGTATCTGGCTGAAGATACCATGTTGAACAATATTATTTTCAGGTGTGTTACTTTGTTTCTGTTACACATTTGTTTAACTCTGTGAAGTTGTGTTACTGTGCCTAACACACCTGATGGTCTCCTACAGAACTGAGCAGCCAATGGTGAGGCAGGAGAAAGGATAGTTGGGGCTGGCAGGCAGAGAGAATAAACAGAAGGAGAAACCAGGGAAGAGGGAATTGAAAAGGAGGATCCAGAACAGGAGAAGGACTCCAGCGTCATCCACTCAGCTACACAGCAAGACACAGAGGAAGAGTAAGGTTTACAGAAGCAAGAGAACAGGGAAGTTCCGGAGGCAAAAGATAGATGGGGTAACTGAAGTTAAGGAAAGCTGGCTAGAAACTAAGCCTAGCTAAGGCCGGGCATTTATAATTAAGAATAAACCTCTGTGTGTGATTTATTTGGGAGCTGGGTGGTGGGCCTCCAAAGAGCCAAAAGAGTAAAATACCAACAACATCATTTTGGCATATTCAACTTGACCTCCTGTTTTTATTTAACTGTGTGGGAAAACATTTGTGTCCACTTACTGACCGAAGAACTTCAATTGTGATTTCACCTCAATAAAGTTAGTGTGGCAAAGAAAAAATAAACAAGATGTATACATGGACTTTGTTTAAAGATTTTGGACCTTGGAGATCACAATGTGCTATATGAATAGTCTTTCTTAGCACTGGAACTGTTTTGTAGGCTTTATTTTTAATGTGGACATCTTATTTCACCACATTGTTTTTGTACTTGGAAAATAAGGCAAAACATGGTGATGTAATGTGAAGCTGCACATCCAATACTTGGAATTTTTACAGAAAAGATGTATGACTTATTCTCTGCTGAGTAAAACTGTTGTGGAATGATGTTCAGTGGGTCATGTGGTTGTGTTTCCTGTAATGCTGCTGTTTGTTGTTCATGCAAGGTACAGCAATAAGCTCTTCTGTGACTTCTGATAATGGTGGTATTGCTCTTGCAGCCCTATCATACTACATCCTGAAATACTTTTCATATCATGAAAGTCCTACTTCCTTCAGACCCATTTAAGTACACTCGATTTTCGGCAGGGATCTTTTAGGGCAGCATATATGACTCTTTCACAGAACTATACCAGCCTGTCCATATTTGAGAACACTGCTAATTAGCTTTAAGACTGTCATTGGAATCTTGGACTTTTTGTTTACAGTAAAGCCTTTTTCCTGTCAATACATCTCACTACCAAAATATTTTGAGATAAAAAAGTGTGAGGTGTGCTTGTTTAGAAACTAACACTGCTCCTCCATTCCACTTGGATTCATTGTTGCGTCATCTTCTATTACCAAAATATATATATAATTTTGGGGAGTTTTTTTTTTTGGGTTTTTGGGGGGATTGTTTTGGTTTGGTTTGGGGAGGGATGTTGAAGTTTTTGTTTGTTTTAACCCTATGCTTTCTGATGTGATTAGATTTCAAAAAACCAAACATTTGCTTTGAATTATACACACACACACACACACACACACACTCACTCACAAAATCCTATGTGCTCTAACTCTAATTAAGGACAATGAAGACATCTGCCATCTGGTGGTCAGAATCAAAATTGCAGTTCTGAAAGGCTCTGATGCTGAAGCTTTTCAAACAGGAAAGGGGAAAGGTGGGGCTTAGAGTCCTGACATAAGCCAGATCTTTCTAGAATGTACAACCCAATGGCAGCGATTATCTAAACACACGATTTTTTACTGTCTCTAAGCCCCAAACTAGATATTCACTTCCTGCCTGAACTGAAGAGAAAACTGCATGATTATTTTGGAAGAAGTTTGAGACAGAAAACAAACCTGAAGATACACTACCAAAAGAATTGTTTTCATCTAAATATACTTTGCTCAACGAATCAATGTATTATGTACCACTTCCAAAATGAAATAGATGTCCATGATTTTTGTCAGTTGAGTTACATTTTTAGTTTTACATTTTAAAATGATTTTATTCATTTATTTATTTATTTATTTATTTATTTATTTATTTATTTATTTATTATTTATTTATTTATTTGGGGCGGGGGTGTAGACGTTGATGTAACCATGCTTCAGTGAATGAGTTTAGAGGTCAGAGAACAACCAGCATGAGTCCCTTCCTTCCTTTCACCCTATGGGTGCTGTAGGAGACCAGATCTTTGTGCTCCCACATAAGCTCTAGTGGAATCAAATGTTAAACAACACATGGGGTTGTCCTTCAAAGGAATGCACAGCCTGTTGTCTGCCCAGCAGGCTGGGAATGGACTTGGCTAATAGCCTGGTTACCTTTACACTGTCTGTGTGGCCGAGAACACACGAAACCCTCCCCCAGACTCTTATTGTAAACTTGTTTTTCTCAGTCAGTTTATAGAACCTGTGTTTGAATCAACAGTGCCTCCTTAGTCAGGTTGAACAGAACAGACTTCTGGCCTCACTCACTCACACTATTACTCTGCTGGCAGTGGTGGTCTCACAGACACCCTCCCAAACCCACATCCCAACCTCAAGTTTCCAGAGACCAAACTCATGTCATGCTGCTTAACCATCTTCCTACCTCCATATTTCTATCTTAACATGTTTTCCTAATTACAAGTTTTCCAAAAAGTCAAAAAGAAATGTATGTGTAAACTGAACCCTGTGTGTCTCCTCTGCCTGACCCTCACCCTCTGACTCAGATATATCCCCTGAAAATAGATGTGTGCACTTCAGACGTGTCTTTCCGAGTGCAGTTAAATACAAAGGAAAGCACTTAGCTAAAATACATATTATCCAAAATCCTAATCACTGCATACTTACTCGTTCACATTCTGCCTATTTCACTGACCATCATAGCTCTTCACATTACATTTATAAAGGACTAGTGCCTAATAGGCACAAAATATTGCGTTCTCTTTTAAATACAGGATCTCTTGTAACCCAGGGTGGCCTTGAACTGCCTATGTTGTTGAAGATGGCCTTGAAATCAGAATCCTCCTGCCTCCACATCTTGAGTGCTGAGATAACAAATATGCATCTCTGAGCCCAGCTCCAAATATTGCTTGAACTCACCTATCTCTTAGTAAGCCAGTTTGCCGAACATTCTGCAGATATAAACTCCATATAGTTTACAAATATTCCATTTTGTCACCTAACTTTTGACTGTTTTCCTGCCATCCACAGTACTTCCTTAACTGTTTTCTGTATCTGGATTAAAATGATTACTTTCTCACAATGTCTCCCGGAGACCAAACTGATCTTGAACTCCCGGTCCTGCTGCCTCTCTCTAACAAGTGCTGAGAAGACAGGCATGCAACACCATGTCATTTTAATGTTTTCAATAATATTAACATTAAACCCTCCTACATAAAATAACAAACAGTTTATTTTAAGATGCATAATGTATAGCATCTACTAAGATAGCTATTATATAAAAACAAAATGTGTTGATGGAGATATGAAGACAGTGGGACACTTTGTATTGTCGATGTAAACACAAATGATGCAGCCTCTTTAGAAAACAGTAGAGCAGCCCTTCAAAAATTAGACATTGAACTAACCCATGATCCAGTAATTCACCTTCTAGGCATGTACTGAAAGAAATGAGAGCAGAGATTCAAATGGGGTAGCTTCCCATTCATGGTCATAGCAGCATTATCCATAATGGTCAAATGATGGAAACACCCATGTTCATGGACAGACAAGTATGGCATATCCACAGGATGGACTGTCATTTGGCCTTCAAAATTAAAGAATTTCTGCTAAATGCACCACTACACAGGTAAACCCTGTGAAAACATGCTAAGCAAAAGAAGCAAGACAGCAAAGGAAAAACACACTATGATTCCACTTCTATTATGTACTCAGGAGCCAAATTCATATGAAATGGAGAGTAGAATGATGGATTTCAGTGTCTGTGGGAGGGAAAATAGGAAATTATATCAATGAGTACAGAATTCCAGTGATGTAAGATAAGTACTGGGGAAGAATGGTGGTGAGGATTTCACAACAATGTGATTGTGTTTATTTGTGTATAGCTATTGAGGATTAAATCCAGGGCTTTGTCCTTCTCACTGACGGCCATCTCCAGGATAATGTGGATGCATTTAATGCCCCTGAAGGGTACTCCTGGAAATGAGTGAAATGGCAATTTCGAAGGCATTTATACTTCATAAATGAGAAATGAATAAAATTGACAATAGTATCAGAACTTGAGCTTTCCCCTGGGAGCATCCCATGCCAGCACCCAGGACACAAAGGAAAAGCTTGAATGATTCCAACTTCAGTGGCTGTACAAAGCCTCCCCTAGCTCCCAGCTCACACTCAAGGATGGGGACATCACAAACACATGGACAGATAGAGACAGACTTCCAGATAACTCTTTGTCTATCCCATTCACCCACCTCTCTGTATTGATTAGTGGGAATGCATCATTGATCATGAGAATTAACCACAGGTTTACTGTAAACAGCTTAGACCAATGGTTCTCAACCTGTGGGTCTTGACCCCTTTAGGGTCAAAGGACCCATTTACAGGGGTTGCAAATCAGATGTCCTGCATATCAGATATCTACATTATGATTCATAACAGTAGCAAAACTATAGTTGTGAAGTAGCAACAAAAATAATTTTATGCTTGTAAGTCACCACGAGTGACTGTACTAAAGGGTCACAGCATTAGGAAGCTTGAGAACCACTGTCTTAGACGGTCTTTACTGAATTTTTTCTATGTATTATGTCTAAATTTTATTGTATTTTTTCCATAGTGTCTCATGTACACCAAACTGACCTTGAACTCGCCAAGTGCAGAGAATACAGGTGTGCATCGCCATGTCCACTTTTAATTTTTTCAATAATATTAATATTGAAAATAGTAATGCAGATTTTTTCGTTTTTTTCAAGGCAGGGTTTCTCTGTGTAGCTTTGGAGTCTGTCCTGGAACTTGATCTGTAGACCAGGCTGGACTCGAAATCACAGAGATCCACCTGCCTCTGCCTCCCCTGTGCTCTGATTAAAGGTGTGTGCCACCACTGCCCCACATGCAGTTGTTTTTTTTTTTAATTAAGCAATGTCCTGTCCAGCATCAATTATTCACTAAGAGTAGGCAGTTAGAACCTTGGAAACTTCCTGAAATAAAAGAGAAAGCTTTTGATTAATTCCAGATTTTCCTACTAAACAGCCTCCCTGCAGGGTCGTTTCCCTGATTTCCTTAAGCTTCCTATACCCTGATCTTCACTGTGAATTTCATAAAAAGTGAACTAGAGAGAAACAGGCTGGTAGTCTTTTTCCAAGGGACAGTTGAGAGCTGCCCTGTGGGTGCTGGGAATTGAACCCGGGTCTACCAGAAGAGCAGCCACTGCTCCCAACTACTGAGCCATCTCTCTAGCCCGAAGAAGGTGCCTCAATTAAGAGTATTGGCTGTGCCGGGAGGTGGTGGTGCCTAGCACTAGGAGGCAGAGGCAGGTGGATCTGAGTTCGAGGCCAGCCTGTTCCACAGAGCGGGTTCCACAACAGACTCCAAAGCTACACAGAGAAAACCGGTCTGGAAAAGCCATTAAAAAAAAAAGAAAAAGAAAAGAGAGCACTGTTTGCTCTTCCAAAGAGCCCAAGTTTTTTTGTTTGGTTGGTTCGTTGGTTGGTTTTGTTTCTTTCTTTGTTTGTTTGTTTGTTTTGAGACCGGGTTTCTCTGTGTAGTATTGGTTCCTGTGCTGGACCTCGCTCTGTAGACCAGGCTGGACTCAAACTCACAGAGATCCGCCTGGCTCTGTTTCCCTGAGTGCTGGGATTAAAGGCATGTGCCACCACTGCCCCACATACAGTTTTTTGGGGTTATTTTTTTAAGATTTATTTATTATTATGTATACAGTGTTCTGCCTGCATATATGGCTGCAGGCCAGAAGAGGGCATCAGATCCTATTACAGATGGTTGTGAGCCACCATGTGCTTGCTGGGTATTGGACTCAGGACCTTTGGAAGAGCAGCCAGTACCCTCAACCTCTGAGCCATCTCTCCAGCCCACAGTTGTTTGTTTGTTGTTGTTGTTTGTTTTTGTTTTTTAATTAAGCAATGTCTTGGCTAGCATCAATTATTCACTAAGATTAGGCAGTTAGAACCTTGGAAACTTTCTGACATAAAAGACAAGGTTTTTGATTAATTCCAGATTTTCCTACAAAGCAGCATCCCTGCAAGGTCGTTTCCCTGATTCACTTAACCTTCCTATACCCTGATCTTCATTGTGAATTTAGCAAAAAGTGAACTGAAGAGAGGTAGGTCAGTAGTCTTTTTTCATTGGAAACGGGACAGTTGTGAGCTGCCATGTGGGTGCTGGGAATTGAACCCAGGTCTACCAGAAGAACAGCCACTGTTCCCAACCACTGACCCATCTCTCCAGCCCGCCAATGGATACTCAGTTAAGAGTATTGGCTGTGTCTGGTGGTGGTGGTGCCCAACACTTGGGAGGCAGAGGCAGGTGGATATCTGTGAGTTCGAGGCCAGCCTGGTCTACAGAGCAAGTTTCTGAGCAGACTCCAAAGCTAATCAGAGAAATCCGAAACACTCCCCCCCCCCAAAAAAAAAGAAAGAAATTCCTGTTGCATCATTCTGTGAGGTTGAGGCCATCCTAGTTTACAGAGTGAGTTCCAGGCTAGCCAGGACTACACAGAGAACCCTGTTTAGAAAAATCAAACAAACCTTTGTGGTTCAGGATGTGGCTCCGTCGTGCTGATCTAACACCTGAGAGGAATACCAGTATCTCAAATAAATCAGTGCTCTTTGTACCATCTTCTGTTTTTCATTTCGTTCTAACGATAGATTCATGCATTCTGGGCAAGTACACTATTGAGTGATAGCCTCCACCTGCATCATCATTTCCTGTTGGCCTTTTTATTCCATCCTTTGAAAAAAACTGATAAAGTAACAAGTTTCCTTATGTCATGTCCATGAATACTTCTGTATTTATTGGGCTTTGTCCCCCCACCCCCACATCCCCACTCCCGACCTTGCTCTCCTCCTACAGCTGCTGTTCCCAGTGACCCCCTTCTGCTTTTCTGTTGCAGGTATTCTTGGTGTTAGGATTCTGTACATGTGCAGCTTGGCTCTAATGGCTTACAGCAGCAGCAGGTGCTGACGCAATCCCCACCTTTAAAAAGCCGGATGTGAACCCCCACCCCCTCTTTCTGTTTTCTCTCTGCTCTGCTCTGCTCCCTCAAACATCTTTCTCTCTCACCAGGCCTGGTCCCCTTCTCCACACCCATTTTTCCCTCCTAATAAAGCTCTAAAAACTAACATTGTGTTCTTGCGATGACCAACCAGCACCATATACCCATCTCTTGGGCCTTCTCTCCTCCTCAGTCCTCTCTTAGGCCCCCCCTTTTCTCTTTCCACAGTCCCCTTTCTTCTTTCATGACAGGCACACACACACATACAAACTAAAATCTAAGATATACATGTTAGAGAAAATGTGGTTTTGTCCTGAGACTTTTTTTGGGGGATAGGGACAGAAGGGGACACAGGGTTTCTCTATGTAGCCCTAGCTGTCTTGGAACTCACTCTCTATGTAGATCAGACTGGCCTTGAACTCACAGACATCCTCCTGCTTCTGCCTCCCAAGTGCTAAAATTAAAGTTATGTGCCATGATGCCCAGACCAGACATAACAATTTCCAGTTCCATTCATTTTGCTGAAAAAAATCACAATTTTATTTTTATATATAGCTTGAGAAAAACCTATTGTGTATACATATCAGCTTACATGTGGTTTTTCTCATAATCCACTTTTTGGATTTTTTGTTTGGTTTTGATATCATGGGGGGTGGCGTGTCTATGTGTGGGGTTGTGTATGTGTGTCTATCGGTGTCAGTGGAGGCCAGAGAATTTAGATCCTGGACCTGGATTTGCACGTGGCTGTGAGCCAGCCACCAAATGTGGATTCGGGGAACTGAACTCTGATTGTCTGGGAGAGCAGGTATGTGCTCTTTAATGCTAAGCCATCTCTCTAGGCTCCCTTTTCTGTTTATTGAAGCTGTCTGTATTCATAATATTATACAAAACACTGGGCACAGTATGCCTTAACTCCCAGCATGACATCTAGGTATCATATTTACTAAGTGCCATTCCATACCTTTAATTAAATGCCAAGAACCAGTCATTAAAGACCAGTAATACTGAGAGTGACAAAATTTGCATGCATTTCAAATGAACATAGAAAATATGGATGCAATCGAATCATATCTCATGAAACTATACTGGCTTCAAGCAACAGAGCCTCAGTTGTCAGCAGGTTAACAGGACATTTCAAGCAAACAGTTCCTAGCAAAAAATGAGTGTTTGGGGAAATATTATCTTAAGGTGTGTTACTTTTGTTTATGTGCATTTGTTTAATTCTGTGAAGCTGTGTTACTGTGCCTGTCTAAAACAAATGATGGTCTAATAAAGAAGTGAATGGCCAATTGTTAGGCAGGAGAAAGGATAGGTGGTGTTGGCAGGCAGAGAGAATAAAAAGAAGGGGAAATCTGGGAGGAGAGATCAATGAGCGTGGGCGAGAGAGAGACAGAGACAGAGAGGACACTAGGGACTAGTCACCCAGCCAACCAGCCACAGAGTAAGAGTAAGATTTACAGAAATAAGAGAACGGGAAAAGCCCAGAGGCATAAGGGTGATGGGATACTTTGAGATAAGAAAAACTGGCTAGAAACAAGTCAAGCTAAAGCCAGGCATTTATAATTAAGAATAAGCCCTGTGTGTGACTTATTTGGGAGCTGAATGCCAGGCCCCGCAAAAGAGCAAAAACAAACAACACCATTAAGTGCTAAAGTAAAGAAGAGCAGAAAGAGATATCCTTAAGGAGCTGTTCCCCTAGGAAGCATCTGTGCCAACAGGAATTAATGCTAGTTGCTGCAGACCAACAAAAGGGGCTGCAGGCCAGCCACTAGAACTCAGATGATTCCAGGATGGGGCAATCATTCTCATCTAAATATGTCCCTAAGTAGGTTCCCTTGGCAGATGTCAGGTCAGAGAAAACAGAGAAGGGATGCTCCATTCCCATGTGGAATACAGTGCTGCTGTTTGTTTTTGAAGAAGTGGATATTGTTGTTGGTGTTGGTGTTGTTTTCTTTTGAGCCTATCAAGCTATGGAAACCAACCAAGGAAAAGTCTTCTCTAATTTTCTTCAAAACGCTAAAGTATCTGGCTGAAGATACCATGTTGAACAATATTATTTTCAGGTGTGTTACTTTGTTTCTGTTGCACATTTGTTTAACTCTGTGAAGTTGTGTTACTGTGCCTAACACACCTGATGGTCTCCTACAGAACTGAGCAGCCAATGGTGAGGCAGGAGAAAGGATAGTTGGGGCTGGCAGGCAGAGAGAATAAACAGAAGGAGAAACCAGGGAAGAGGGAATTGAAAAGGAGGATCCAGAACAGGAGAAGGACTCCAGCGTCATCCACTCAGCTACACAGCAAGACACAGAGGAAGAGTAAGGTTTACAGAAGCAAGAGAACAGGGAAGTTCCGGAGGCAAAAGATAGATGGGGTAACTGAAGTTAAGGAAAGCTGGCTAGAAACTAAGCCTAGCTAAGGCCGGGCATTTATAATTAAGAATAAACCTCTGTGTGTGATTTATTTGGGAGCTGGGTGGTGGGCCTCCAAAGAGCCAAAAGAGTAAAATACCAACAACATCATTTTGGCATATTCAACTTGACCTCCTGTTTTTATTTAACTGTGTGGGAAAACATTTGTGTCCACTTACTGACCGAAGAACTTCAATTGTGATTTCACCTCAATAAAGTTAGTGTGGCAAAGAAAAAATAAACAAGATGTATACATGGACTTTGTTTAAAGATTTTGGACCTTGGAGATCACAATGTGCTATATGAATAGTCTTTCTTAGCACTGGAACTGTTTTGTAGGCTTTATTTTTAATGTGGACATCTTATTTCACCACATTGTTTTTGTACTTGGAAAATAAGGCAAAACATGGTGATGTAATGTGAAGCTGCACATCCAATACTTGGAATTTTTACAGAAAAGATGTATGACTTATTCTCTGCTGAGTAAAACTGTTGTGGAATGATGTTCAGTGGGTCATGTGGTTGTGTTTCCTGTAATGCTGCTGTTTGTTGTTCATGCAAGGTACAGCAATAAGCTCTTCTGTGACTTCTGATAATGGTGGTATTGCTCTTGCAGCCCTATCATACTACATCCTGAAATACTTTTCATATCATGAAAGTCCTACTTCCTTCAGACCCATTTAAGTACACTCGATTTTCGGCAGGGATCTTTTAGGGCAGCATATATGACTCTTTCACAGAACTATACCAGCCTGTCCATATTTGAGAACACTGCTAATTAGCTTTAAGACTGTCATTGGAATCTTGGACTTTTTGTTTACAGTAAAGCCTTTTTCCTGTCAATACATCTCACTACCAAAATATTTTGAGATAAAAAAGTGTGAGGTGTGCTTGTTTAGAAACTAACACTGCTCCTCCATTCCACTTGGATTCATTGTTGCGTCATCTTCTATTACCAAAATATATATATAATTTTGGGGAGTTTTTTTTTTTGGGTTTTTGGGGGGATTGTTTTGGTTTGGTTTGGGGAGGGATGTTGAAGTTTTTGTTTGTTTTAACCCTATGCTTTCTGATGTGATTAGATTTCAAAAAACCAAACATTTGCTTTGAATTATACACACACACACACACACACACACACACTCACTCACAAAATCCTATGTGCTCTAACTCTAATTAAGGACAATGAAGACATCTGCCATCTGGTGGTCAGAATCAAAATTGCAGTTCTGAAAGGCTCTGATGCTGAAGCTTTTCAAACAGGAAAGGGGAAAGGTGGGGCTTAGAGTCCTGACATAAGCCAGATCTTTCTAGAATGTACAACCCAATGGCAGCGATTATCTAAACACACGATTTTTTACTGTCTCTAAGCCCCAAACTAGATATTCACTTCCTGCCTGAACTGAAGAGAAAACTGCATGATTATTTTGGAAGAAGTTTGAGACAGAAAACAAACCTGAAGATACACTACCAAAAGAATTGTTTTCATCTAAATATACTTTGCTCAACGAATCAATGTATTATGTACCACTTCCAAAATGAAATAGATGTCCATGATTTTTGTCAGTTGAGTTACATTTTTAGTTTTACATTTTAAAATGATTTTATTCATTTATTTATTTATTTATTTATTTATTTATTTATTTATTATTTATTTATTTATTTGGGGCGGGGGTGTAGACGTTGATGTAACCATGCTTCAGTGAATGAGTTTAGAGGTCAGAGAACAACCAGCATGAGTCCCTTCCTTCCTTTCACCCTATGGGTGCTGTAGGAGACCAGATCTTTGTGCTCCCACATAAGCTCTAGTGGAATCAAATGTTAAACAACACATGGGGTTGTCCTTCAAAGGAATGCACAGCCTGTTGTCTGCCCAGCAGGCTGGGAATGGACTTGGCTAATAGCCTGGTTACCTTTACACTGTCTGTGTGGCCGAGAACACACGAAACCCTCCCCCAGACTCTTATTGTAAACTTGTTTTTCTCAGTCAGTTTATAGAACCTGTGTTTGAATCAACAGTGCCTCCTTAGTCAGGTTGAACAGAACAGACTTCTGGCCTCACTCACTCACACTATTACTCTGCTGGCAGTGGTGGTCTCACAGACACCCTCCCAAACCCACATCCCAACCTCAAGTTTCCAGAGACCAAACTCATGTCATGCTGCTTAACCATCTTCCTACCTCCATATTTCTATCTTAACATGTTTTCCTAATTACAAGTTTTCCAAAAAGTCAAAAAGAAATGTATGTGTAAACTGAACCCTGTGTGTCTCCTCTGCCTGACCCTCACCCTCTGACTCAGATATATCCCCTGAAAATAGATGTGTGCACTTCAGACGTGTCTTTCCGAGTGCAGTTAAATACAAAGGAAAGCACTTAGCTAAAATACATATTATCCAAAATCCTAATCACTGCATACTTACTCGTTCACATTCTGCCTATTTCACTGACCATCATAGCTCTTCACATTACATTTATAAAGGACTAGTGCCTAATAGGCACAAAATATTGCGTTCTCTTTTAAATACAGGATCTCTTGTAACCCAGGGTGGCCTTGAACTGCCTATGTTGTTGAAGATGGCCTTGAAATCAGAATCCTCCTGCCTCCACATCTTGAGTGCTGAGATAACAAATATGCATCTCTGAGCCCAGCTCCAAATATTGCTTGAACTCACCTATCTCTTAGTAAGCCAGTTTGCCGAACATTCTGCAGATATAAACTCCATATAGTTTACAAATATTCCATTTTGTCACCTAACTTTTGACTGTTTTCCTGCCATCCACAGTACTTCCTTAACTGTTTTCTGTATCTGGATTAAAATGATTACTTTCTCACAATGTCTCCCGGAGACCAAACTGATCTTGAACTCCCGGTCCTGCTGCCTCTCTCTAACAAGTGCTGAGAAGACAGGCATGCAACACCATGTCATTTTAATGTTTTCAATAATATTAACATTAAACCCTCCTACATAAAATAACAAACAGTTTATTTTAAGATGCATAATGTATAGCATCTACTAAGATAGCTATTATATAAAAACAAAATGTGTTGATGGAGATATGAAGACAGTGGGACACTTTGTATTGTCGATGTAAACACAAATGATGCAGCCTCTTTAGAAAACAGTAGAGCAGCCCTTCAAAAATTAGACATTGAACTAACCCATGATCCAGTAATTCACCTTCTAGGCATGTACTGAAAGAAATGAGAGCAGAGATTCAAATGGGGTAGCTTCCCATTCATGGTCATAGCAGCATTATCCATAATGGTCAAATGATGGAAACACCCATGTTCATGGACAGACAAGTATGGCATATCCACAGGATGGACTGTCATTTGGCCTTCAAAATTAAAGAATTTCTGCTAAATGCACCACTACACAGGTAAACCCTGTGAAAACATGCTAAGCAAAAGAAGCAAGACAGCAAAGGAAAAACACACTATGATTCCACTTCTATTATGTACTCAGGAGCCAAATTCATATGAAATGGAGAGTAGAATGATGGATTTCAGTGTCTGTGGGAGGGAAAATAGGAAATTATATCAATGAGTACAGAATTCCAGTGATGTAAGATAAGTACTGGGGAAGAATGGTGGTGAGGATTTCACAACAATGTGATTGTGTTTATTTGTGTATAGCTATTGAGGATTAAATCCAGGGCTTTGTCCTTCTCACTGACGGCCATCTCCAGGATAATGTGGATGCATTTAATGCCCCTGAAGGGTACTCCTGGAAATGAGTGAAATGGCAATTTCGAAGGCATTTATACTTCATAAATGAGAAATGAATAAAATTGACAATAGTATCAGAACTTGAGCTTTCCCCTGGGAGCATCCCATGCCAGCACCCAGGACACAAAGGAAAAGCTTGAATGATTCCAACTTCAGTGGCTGTACAAAGCCTCCCCTAGCTCCCAGCTCACACTCAAGGATGGGGACATCACAAACACATGGACAGATAGAGACAGACTTCCAGATAACTCTTTGTCTATCCCATTCACCCACCTCTCTGTATTGATTAGTGGGAATGCATCATTGATCATGAGAATTAACCACAGGTTTACTGTAAACAGCTTAGACCAATGGTTCTCAACCTGTGGGTCTTGACCCCTTTAGGGTCAAAGGACCCATTTACAGGGGTTGCAAATCAGATGTCCTGCATATCAGATATCTACATTATGATTCATAACAGTAGCAAAACTATAGTTGTGAAGTAGCAACAAAAATAATTTTATGCTTGTAAGTCACCACGAGTGACTGTACTAAAGGGTCACAGCATTAGGAAGCTTGAGAACCACTGTCTTAGACGGTCTTTACTGAATTTTTTCTATGTATTATGTCTAAATTTTATTGTATTTTTTCCATAGTGTCTCATGTACACCAAACTGACCTTGAACTCGCCAAGTGCAGAGAATACAGGTGTGCATCGCCATGTCCACTTTTAATTTTTTCAATAATATTAATATTGAAAATAGTAATGCAGATTTTTTCGTTTTTTTCAAGGCAGGGTTTCTCTGTGTAGCTTTGGAGTCTGTCCTGGAACTTGATCTGTAGACCAGGCTGGACTCGAAATCACAGAGATCCACCTGCCTCTGCCTCCCCTGTGCTCTGATTAAAGGTGTGTGCCACCACTGCCCCACATGCAGTTGTTTTTTTTTTTAATTAAGCAATGTCCTGTCCAGCATCAATTATTCACTAAGAGTAGGCAGTTAGAACCTTGGAAACTTCCTGAAATAAAAGAGAAAGCTTTTGATTAATTCCAGATTTTCCTACTAAACAGCCTCCCTGCAGGGTCGTTTCCCTGATTTCCTTAAGCTTCCTATACCCTGATCTTCACTGTGAATTTCATAAAAAGTGAACTAGAGAGAAACAGGCTGGTAGTCTTTTTCCAAGGGACAGTTGAGAGCTGCCCTGTGGGTGCTGGGAATTGAACCCGGGTCTACCAGAAGAGCAGCCACTGCTCCCAACTACTGAGCCATCTCTCTAGCCCGAAGAAGGTGCCTCAATTAAGAGTATTGGCTGTGCCGGGAGGTGGTGGTGCCTAGCACTAGGAGGCAGAGGCAGGTGGATCTGAGTTCGAGGCCAGCCTGTTCCACAGAGCGGGTTCCACAACAGACTCCAAAGCTACACAGAGAAAACCGGTCTGGAAAAGCCATTAAAAAAAAAAGAAAAAGAAAAGAGAGCACTGTTTGCTCTTCCAAAGAGCCCAAGTTTTTTTGTTTGGTTGGTTCGTTGGTTGGTTTTGTTTCTTTCTTTGTTTGTTTGTTTGTTTTGAGACCGGGTTTCTCTGTGTAGTATTGGTTCCTGTGCTGGACCTCGCTCTGTAGACCAGGCTGGACTCAAACTCACAGAGATCCGCCTGGCTCTGTTTCCCTGAGTGCTGGGATTAAAGGCATGTGCCACCACTGCCCCACATACAGTTTTTTGGGGTTATTTTTTTAAGATTTATTTATTATTATGTATACAGTGTTCTGCCTGCATATATGGCTGCAGGCCAGAAGAGGGCATCAGATCCTATTACAGATGGTTGTGAGCCACCATGTGCTTGCTGGGTATTGGACTCAGGACCTTTGGAAGAGCAGCCAGTACCCTCAACCTCTGAGCCATCTCTCCAGCCCACAGTTGTTTGTTTGTTGTTGTTGTTTGTTTTTGTTTTTTAATTAAGCAATGTCTTGGCTAGCATCAATTATTCACTAAGATTAGGCAGTTAGAACCTTGGAAACTTTCTGACATAAAAGACAAGGTTTTTGATTAATTCCAGATTTTCCTACAAAGCAGCATCCCTGCAAGGTCGTTTCCCTGATTCACTTAACCTTCCTATACCCTGATCTTCATTGTGAATTTAGCAAAAAGTGAACTGAAGAGAGGTAGGTCAGTAGTCTTTTTTCATTGGAAACGGGACAGTTGTGAGCTGCCATGTGGGTGCTGGGAATTGAACCCAGGTCTACCAGAAGAACAGCCACTGTTCCCAACCACTGACCCATCTCTCCAGCCCGCCAATGGATACTCAGTTAAGAGTATTGGCTGTGTCTGGTGGTGGTGGTGCCCAACACTTGGGAGGCAGAGGCAGGTGGATATCTGTGAGTTCGAGGCCAGCCTGGTCTACAGAGCAAGTTTCTGAGCAGACTCCAAAGCTAATCAGAGAAATCCGAAACACTCCCCCCCCCCCAAAAAAAGAAAGAAATTCCTGTTGCATCATTCTGTGAGGTTGAGGCCATCCTAGTTTACAGAGTGAGTTCCAGGCTAGCCAGGACTACACAGAGAACCCTGTTTAGAAAAATCAAACAAACCTTTGTGGTTCAGGATGTGGCTCCGTCGTGCTGATCTAACACCTGAGAGGAATACCAGTATCTCAAATAAATCAGTGCTCTTTGTACCATCTTCTGTTTTTCATTTCGTTCTAACGATAGATTCATGCATTCTGGGCAAGTACACTATTGAGTGATAGCCTCCACCTGCATCATCATTTCCTGTTGGCCTTTTTATTCCATCCTTTGAAAAAAACTGATAAAGTAACAAGTTTCCTTATGTCATGTCCATGAATACTTCTGTATTTATTGGGCTTTGTCCCCCCACCCCCACATCCCCACCTGTGACCTTGCTCTCCTCCTACAGCTCCTGTTCCCAGTGACCCCCTTCTGCTTTTCTCTTGCAGGTATTCTTGGTGTTAGGATTCTGTACATGTGCAGCTTGGCTCTAATGGCTTACAGCAGCAGCAGGTGCTGACACAATCCCCACCTTTAAAAAGCCGGATATGAACCCCCACCCCCTCTTTCTGTTTTCTCTCTGCTCTGCTCTGCTCCCTCAAACATCTTTCTCTCTCACCAGGCCTGGTCCCCTTCTCCACACCCATTTTTCCCTCCTAATAAAGCTCTAAACACTAACATTGGGTTCTTCCGTCGCCCATGACTCTTCAGATGACCAAGCAGCACCATATACCCATCTCTTGGGCCTTCTCTCCTCCTCAGTCCTCTCTTAGGCCCCCCTTTTCTCTTTCCACAGTCCCCTTTCTTCTTTCATGACAGGCACACACACACAGACAAACTAAAATCTAAGATCTACATGTTAGAGAAAATGTGGTTTTGTCCTGAGACTTTTTTTTTTTTGGGGGGGGGTAGGGACAGAAGGGGACACAGGGTTTCTCTATGTAGCCCTAGCTGTCCTCGAACTCACTCTCTATGTAGATCAGACTGGCTTTGAACTCACAGACATCCTACTGCCTCTGTTTCCCAAGTACTGAAATTAAAGATATGTGCCATGATGCCCAGATCAGACATAACAATTTCCAGTTCCATTCATTTTGCTGAAAAAAATCACAATTTTATATTTATATATAGCTGGAGAAAATTCTATTGTGTATACATATCAGCTTACATGTGGTTTTTCTCATAATCCACTTTTTGGATTTTTGTGTGTTTTTATATAATGGGAAGAGCAGTCTGTGTGTGGGGTTGTGTATGTGTGCCTATATGTGTCAGTGGAGGCCAGAGAATTTAGATCCTGGACCTGGTTTTGCAAGTGGCTGTGGGCCAGCCACCCAATGTGGATTCGGGGAACTGAACTCTGATTTTCTGGGAGAGCAGGTATGTGCTCTTAAATGCTAAGTCATCTCTCTAGGCTCCCTTTTCTGTTTATTGAAGCTGTCTGTATTCATAATATTATACAAAACACTGGGCACAGTATGCCTTAACCCCCAGCATGACATCTAGGTATCATATTTACTAAGTGCCTTTCCATACCTTTAATTAAATGCCACGAACCAATCATTAAAGCCTAGTAATACTGAGAGTGACAAAATTTGCATGCATTTCAAATGAACATAGAAAATATGGATGCAATCGAATCATATCTCATGAAACTATACTGGCTTCAAGCAACAGAGCCTCAGTTGTCAGCAGGTTAACAGGACATTTCAAGCAAACAGTTCCTAGGAAAAAATGAGTGTTTGGGGAAATATTATCTTAAGGTGTGTTACTTTTGTTTATGTGCATTTGTTTAATTCTGTGAAGCTGTGTTACTGTTCCTGTCTAAAACAAATGATGGTCTAATAAAGAAGTGAATGGCCAATTGTTAGGAAAGAGAAAGGATAGTGGGGCTGGCAGGCAGAGAGAATAAAAAGAAGGGGAAACCTAGGAGGAGAGATCAATGAGTGTGGGCAAGAGAGAGAGAGACAGAGACAGAGAGGACACTAGGGACTAGTCACCCAGCCAACCAGCCACAGAGTAAGAGTAAGATTTACAGAAAATAGAGAACGGGAAAAGCCCAGAGTCATAAGGGTGATAGGATAATTTGAGAAAAAAAAGCTGGCTAGAAACAAGTCAAGCTAAAGCCAGGCATTTATAATTAAGAATAAGCCCTGTGTGTGACTTATTGGGAGCTGGTTGGCAGGCCACACAAAAGAGCAAAAACAAACAACACCATTAAGTGCTAAAGTAAAGAAGAGCAGAAAGGGATATTCTTAAGGAGCTGTTCCCCTAGGAAGCATCTGTGCCTAGAGGAATTAATGCTAGTTGCTGCAGACCAACCAAAGGGGCTGCAGGCCAGCCACTAGAACTCAGATGATTCCAGGATGGGGCAATCATTCTCATCTAAATATGTCCCTAAGTAGGTTCCCTTGGCAGATGTCAGGTCAGAGAAAACAGAGAAGGGATGCTCCATTCCCATGTGGAATACAGTGCTGCTGTTTGTTTTTGAAGAAGTGGATATTGTTGTTGGTGTTGGTGTTGTTTTCTTTTGAGCCAGTCAAGCTATGGAAACCAACCAAGGAAATCTCTTCTCTGCTATTCTTCAAAATGCTAAAGTATCTGGCTGAAGATACCATGTTGAAGAATATTATTTTAAGGGGTGTTACTTTGTTTCTGTTGCATTTGTTTAACTCTGTGAAGTTGTGTTACTATGCCTAACACACCTGATGGTCTCATACAGAACTGAGCAGCCAATGGTGAGGCAGGAGAAAGGATAGTTGGGGCTGGCCTGCAGAGAGAATAAACAGAAGGAGAAACCAGGGAAGAGGGATTTGAAAAGGAGGAGCCAGAGCAGAAGGAGGACTCCAGGGTCATCCACTCAGCTACACAGCAAGACACAGAGGAAGAGTAAGGTTTACAGAATCTAGAGAACAGGGAAGGTCCAGAGGCAAAAGAAAGATGGGATAACTTAAGTTAAGGAAAGCTGGCTAGAAACTAAGCCTAGCTAAGGCCTGGCATTTATAATTAAGAATAAGCCTCTTTGTGTGATGTATTTGGGAGCTGGGTGGTGGGCCTCCAAAGAGCCAAAAGAGTAAAATACCAACAACTTCATTTTGGAATATTCAGCTTGACCTCCTGTTTTTATTAACTGTGTGGGAAAACATTTGTGTCCTCTTACTGACTGAATAACTACAATTGTGATTTCACCTCAATAAAGTTAGTGTGGCAAAGAAAAGTAAACAAGATGTATACATGGACTTTGTTTAATTTTCGGACCATGGAGATCACAATGTGCTATATGAATAATCTTTCCTAGCACTGAAACTGTTTTGTAGGCTTTATTTTTAATGTGGACATCTTATTTCACCACATTGTGTTTTGTACTTGGAAAATAAGGCAAAACATGGTGATGTAATGTGAAGCTGCACATCCAATACTTGGAATTTTTACAGAAAAGATTTATGACTTATTCTCTGCTGAGTAAAAC
Organism: Peromyscus eremicus; assembly: GCF_949786415.1. NCBI lineage: Eukaryota > Metazoa > Chordata > Mammalia > Rodentia > Cricetidae > Peromyscus > Peromyscus eremicus. Next base: position 82,246,564 of record NC_081439.1, on the reverse strand, counting down.
TGTTGTGGAATGATGTTCAGTGGGTCATGTGGTTGTGTTTCCTGTAATGCTGCTGTTTGTTGTTCATGCAAGGTACAGCAATAAGCTCTTCTGTGACTTCTGATAATGGTGGTATTGCTCTTGCAGCCCTATCACACTACATCCTGAAATACTTTTCATATCATGAAAGTCCTACTTCCTTCAGACCCATTTAAGTCACTCGATTTTCGGCAGGGATCTTTTAGGGCAGCGTATATGACTCTTTCACAGAACTATACCAGGCTGTCCATATTTGAGAACACTGCTAATTAGCTTTAAGACTGTCATTGGAATCTTGGACTTTTTAGTTACAGTAAAGCCTTTTTCCTGTCAATACATCTCACTACCAAAATATTTTGAGATAAAAAAGTGTGAGGTGTGCTTGTTTAGAAACTAACACTGCTCCTCTATTCCACTTGGATTCATTGTTGCATCATCTTCTATTACCAAAATATGTATGTAATTTTGGAGAGTTTTTTTTTTTTTTTTTTTTGGTTTTTTGGGGGGATTGTTTTGTTTTGGTTTGGGGAGGGATGTTGAAGTTTTTGTTTGTTTTAACCCTATGCTTTCTGATTTGATTTGATTAAAAAAACCAAACATTTGCTTTGAATTACACACACACACACACACACACACACACACACACACACACACACACACATGCACACACACACACTCACAAAATCCTATGTCCTCTAATAAGGACAATGAAGACATCTGCCATCTGGTGGTCAGAATCAAAATTGCAATTCTGAAAGGCTCTGATCCTGAAGCTTTTCAAACAGGAAAGGGGAAAGGAGGGGCTTAGAGTCCTGACATAAACCAGATCTTTCTAGAATGTAGAACCCAATGGCAGCGATTCTCTAAACACACGATTTTCTACTGTCTCTAAGCCCCAAACTAGATATTCACTTCCTGCCTGAACTGAAGAGAAAACTGCATGATTATTTTGGAAGAAGTTTGAGACAGAAACACACCTGAAGATACACTACAAAAATAGAATTGTTTTCATCTAAATATACTTTGCTCAACGAGTCAATGTATTATGTACCACTTGCAAAAAATAATAGATGTACATGATTTTTGTCAGTTGAGTTACATTTTTATTTTTACATTTTAAAATGATTTTATTCATTCATTCATTTATTTATTTATTTATTATTTATTTATTTATTTATTTGGGGCGGGGGTGTAGACGTTGATGTAACCATGCTTCAGTGAATGTGTTTAGAGGTCAGAGAACAACCAGCATGAGTCCCTCCCTTCCCTTCACCCTATGGGTGCTGTAGGAGACCAGATCTTTGTGCTCCCACATAAGCTCTAGTGGAATCAAATGTTAAACAACACATGGGGTTGTCCTTCAAAGGAATGCACAGCCTGTTGTCTGCCCAGAAGGCTGGGAATGGACTTGGCTAATAGCCTGGTTACCTTTACACTGTCTGTGTGGCCGAGAACTCACGAAACCCTCCCCCAGACTCTCATTTTAAACTTGTTTTTCTCAGTCAGTTTATAGAACCTGTGTTTGAATCAACAGTGCCTCCTTAGTCAGGTTGAACCGAACTGACTTTTGCCTACCTCAGACCATTACTCTGCTGGCAGTGGTGGTCTCACAGACACCCTCCCAAACCCACATCCCAACCTCAAGTTTCCAGAGATCAAACTCATGTCATGCTGCTTAACCATCTTCCTACCTCCATATTTCAATCTTAACGTATTTTCCTAATTACAAGTTTTCCAAAAAGTCAAAAAGAAATGTATGTGTAAACTGAACCGTGTGTGTCTCCTCTGCCTGACCCTCACCCTCTGACTCAAATATATCCCCTGAAAATAGATGTGTGCACTTCAGACGTGTTTTTTTCCGAGTGCAGTTTAAATACAAAGGAAAGCACTTAGCTAAAATACATATTATCCAAAATCCTAATCAATGCATACTTACTCGTTCACATTCTGCCTATTTCACTGACCATCATAGCTCTTCACATTACATTTCTAAAGGACTAGTGCCTAATAGGCACAAAATACTGCTTTCTCTTTTAAATACAGGATCTCTTGTAACCCAGGGTGGCCTTGAACTGCCTATGTTGTTGAAGATGGCCTTGAAATCAGAATCCTCCTGCCTCCACATCTTGAGTGCTGAGATAACAAATATGCATCTCTGAGCCCAGCTCCAAATATTGCTTGAACTCACCTATCTCTTAGTAAGCCAGTTTGCCGAACAATCTGCAGATATAAACTCCATATAGTTTACAAATAGTCTATTTCGTCACCTAACTTTTGACTGTTTTCCTGCCATCCACAGTTCTTCCTTAACTGTTTTCTGTATCTGGATTAAAATGATTACTTTCTCACAGTGTCTCCTGTAGACCAAACTGATCTTGAACTCCCGGTCCTGCTGCCTCTCTCTAACAAGTGCTGAGAAGACAGGCATGCAACACCATGTCCTTTTAATGTTTTCAATAATATTCACATTAAACCTTCCTATATAAAATAACAAACAGTTTATTTTAAGATGCATAACAGTTTATTTTAAGATGCTATCTATTAAGATAGCTATTATATAAAAACAAAATGTGTTGATGGAGATATGAAGACAGTGGGACACATTGTATTTTCGATGTAAACACAAATGGTGCAGCCTCTTTAGAAAACAGTATAGCAGCCCTTCAAAAATTAGACATTGAACTAACCCGTGATCCAGTAATTCACCTTCTAGGCATGTACTGAAAAGAAATGAGAGCAGAGATTCAAATGGAGTAGCTTCCCAACCATGGCCATAGTAGCATTATCCATAATGGTCATATGATGGAAACACCCATGTTCATGGACAGACAAGTATGGCATATCCACAGGATGGACTGTCATTTGGCCTTCAAAATTAAAGAATGTCTGCTAAATGCTTGCCGGGCGGTGGTGGCGCATGCCTTTAATCCCAGCACTCGGGAGACAGAGCAAGGCTGATCTCTGTGAGTTTTTAGGCCAGCCTGGGCTACCAAGTGAGTTCCAGGAAAGGCTCAAAGCTACACAGAGAAGCCCTGTCTTGAAAAATCAAAAAAAAAAAAAAAGAATGTCTGCTAAATGCACCACTACACAGGTAAACCCTGTGAAAACATGCTAAGCAAAAGAAGCAAGACAGCAAAGGACAAACACACTATGATTCCACTTCCATTATGTACTCAGGAGCCAAATTCATATGAAATGGAGAGTAGAATGATGGATTTCAGGGTCTGCAGGAGGGAAAATAGGAAATTATATCAATGAGTACAGAATTCCAGTGATGTAAGATAAGTACTGGGGAAGAATGGTGGTGAGGATTTCACAACAATGTGATTGTGTTTATTTGTGTATAGCTATTGAGGATTAAATCCAGGGCTTTGTCCTTCCCACTGACGGCCATCTCCAGGATAATGTGGATGCATTTAATGCCCCTGAAGGGTACTCCTGGAAATGAGTGAAATGGCAATTTCGAAGGCATTTATACTTCATAAAGGAGAAATGAATAAAATTGAGCATAGTATCAGAACTTGAGCTTTCCCGTGGGAGCATTCCATGCCAGCACCCAGGACACAAAGGAAAAGCTTGAATGATTCCAACTTCAGTGGCTGTACAAAGCCTCCCCTAGCTCCCAGCTCACACTCAAGGATGGGGACATCACAAACACATGGACAGATAGAGACAGACTTCCAGATAACTCTTTGTCTATCCCATTCACCCACCTCTCTCATTGGTTAGTAGTAATGCATCATTGATCATGAGAATTAACCACAGGTTTACTGTAAACAGCTTAGACCAGTGGTTCTTAACCTGTGGGTCGTGACCCCTCTAGGGTCAAAGGACCCATTTACAGGGGTTGCAAATCAGATGTCCTGCATCTCAGATATCTACATTATGATTCATAACAGTAGCAAAACTATAGTTGTGAAGTAGTAACAAAAATAATTTTATGCTTATAAGTCACCACGAGTGACTGTACTAAAGGGTCACAGCATTAGGAAGCTTGAGAACCACTGTCTTAGACGGTCTTTACTGAATTTTTTCTATGTATTATGTCTAAATTTTATTGTATTTTTTCCATAGTGTCTCATGTACACCAAACTGACCTTGAACTCGCCAAGTGCAGAGAATACAGGTGTGCATCGCCATGTCCACTTTTAATTTTTTCAATAATATTAATATTGAAAATAATAATGCAGAAGTTTTTGTTTTTTTCAAGACAGGGTCTCTCTGTGTAGCTTTGGAGTCTGTCCTGGAACTTGATCTGTAGACCATGCTGGACTCGAAATCACAGCGATCCACCTGCCTCTGCCTCCCATGTGCTGGGATTAAAGGCGTGTGCCACCACCACCCCACATGCAGTTGTTTTTGTGTTTTTTTAATTAAGCAATGTCCTGTCCAGCATCAATTATTCACTAAGATTAGGCAGTTAGAACCTTGGAAACTTCCTGAAATAAAAGAGAGAGCTTTTGATTAATTCCAGATTTTCCTACTAAAGCAGCCTCCCTGCAAGGTCGTTTCCCTGATTTTTACTTAACCTTCCTATACCCTGATCTTCATTGTGAATTTCATAAAAAGTGAACTAGAGAGAAACAGGGCAGTAGTCTTTTTCCAAGGGACAGTTGAGAGCTGCCCTGTGGGTGCTGGGAATTGAACCCGGGTCTACCAGAAGAGCAGCCGCTGCTCCCAACTACTGACCCATCTCTCTAGCCCGAAGAAGGTGCCTCAATTAAGAGTATTGGCTGTGCCGGGAGGTGGTGGTGCCTAGCACTAGGAGGCAGAGGCAGGTGGATCTGAGTTCGAGGCCAGCCTGTTCCACAGAGCGAGTTCCACAACAGACTCCAAAGCTACACAGAGAAAACCGGTCTTGAAAAGCCATTAAAAAAAAAAGAAGAAGAAAAGGAAAAGAGAGCACTGGTAGCTCTTCCAAAGAGCCCAAGTTTTTTTGTTTGGTTGGTTTGTTGGTTGGGTTTGTTTGTATGTTTGTTTGTTTGTTTGTTTGTTTGTTTTGAGACCGGGTTTCTCTGTAGTTTTGGTTCCTGTCCTGGATCTTGCTCTGTAGACCAGGGTGGACTCAAACTCACAGAGATCAGCCTGGCTCTCTTTCCCTGAGTGCTGGGATTAAAGGCGTGTGCCACCACTGCCCCACATACAGTTTTTTGGGGTTATTTTTTTAAGATTTATTTATTTATCATGTATACAGTGTTCTGCCAGCATATATGGCTGCAGGCCAGAAGGGGGCATCAGATCCTATTACAGATGGTTGTGAGCCACCATGTGCTTGCTGGGTATTGGACTCAGGGCCTTAACCTCTGAGCCATCTCTCCAGCCCACAGTTGTTTGTTTGTTTGTTTGTTTGTTTGTTTTTTAATTAAGCAATGTCCTGGCCAGCATCAATAATTCACTAAGACTAGGCAAGTATATACTTGGAAACTTCCTGACATAAAAGAAAAAGCTTTTGATTAATTCCAGATTTTCCTACTAAGCAGCATCCCTGCAAGGTCGTTTCCCTGATTCACTTAACCTTCCTATACCCTGATCTTCATTGTGAATTTAGCAAAAAGTGAACTGAAGAGAGGTAGGTCAGTAGTCTTTTTTCATTGGAAATGGGACAGTTGTGAGCTGCCATGTGGGTGCTGGGAATTGAACCCAGGTCTACCAGAAGAACAGCCACTGTTCCCAACCACTGACCCATTTCTCCAGCCCGCCAATGGCTACTCAGTTAAGAGTATTGGCTGTGCCTGGTGGTGGTGGTGCCCAGCACTTGGGAGGCAGAGGCAGGTGGATATCTGTGAGTTCGAGGCCAGCCTGTTCCACAGAGCAAGTTTCTCAACAGGCTCCAAAGCTAAACTGAGAAACCCGATCACCCCCTCCTCCCAAAAAGAAAGAAATTCCTGTTACATCATTCTGTGAGTTTGAGGCCATCCTAGTTTACAGAGTGAGTTCCAGGCTAGCCAGGACTACACACAGAAACCCTGTTTAGAAAAATCAAACAAACCTTTGTGGTTCAGGATGTGGCTCCGTCGTGCTGATCTAACACCTGAGAGGAATACCAGTATGTCAAATAAATCAGTGCTCTTTGTACCATCTTCTGTTTTTCATTTGGGTCTATGGATAGATTCATGCATTCTGGGCAAGTACACTATTGAGTGATAGCCTCCACCTGCATCATCATTTCCTGTTGGCCTTTTTATTCCATCCTTTGAAAAAAACTGATAAAGTAACAAGTTTCCTTATGTCATGTCCATGAATACTCTTATATTTATTGGGCTTTGTCCCCCCACCCCCACATCCCCACCCCCGACCTTGCTCTCCTCCTACAGCTCCTGTTCCCAGTGACCCCCTTCTGCTTTTCTCTTGCAGGTATTCTTGGTGTTAGGATTCTGTACATGTGCAGCTTGGCTCTAATGGCTTACAGCAGCAGCAGGTGCTGACGCAATCCCCACCTTTAAAAAGCCGGATATGAACCCCACCCCCTCTTTCTGTTTTCTCTCTGCTCTGCTCTGCTCCCTCAAACATCTTTATCTCTCACCAGGCCTGGTCCCCTTCTCCACACCCATTTTTCCCTCCTAATAAAGCTCTAAAAACTAACATTGTGTTCTTGCGATGACCAAGCAGCACCATATACCCATCTCTTGGGCCTTCTCTCCTCCTCAGTCCTCTCTTAGGCCCCCCTTTTCTCTTTCCACAGTCCCCTTTCTTCTTTCATGACAGGCACACACACACAGACAAAATAAAATCTAAGATCTACATATTAGAGAAAATGTGGTTTTGTCCTGAGACTTTTTTTGGGGGGATAGGGACAGAAGGGGACACAGGGTTTCTCTGTGTAGATCTAGCTGTCCTGGAACTCACTCTCTATGTAGATCAGACTGGCCTTGAACTCACAGACATCTTCCTGCTTCTGCCTCCCAAGTGCTAAAATTAAAGTTATGTGCCATGATGCCCAGACCAGACATAACAATTTCCAGTTCCATTCATTTTGCTGAAAAAAATCACAATTTTATTTTTATATATAGCTGGAGAAAAACCTATTGTGTATACATATCAGCTTACATGTGGTTTTTCTCATAATCCACTTTTTGGTTTTTTTGTTTGGTTTTGATATCATGGGGGGTGGTGTGTCTATGTGTGGGGTTGTGTATGTGTGCCTATATGTGTCAGTGGAGGCCAGAGTATCTAGATCCTGGACCTGGATTTGCACGTGGCTGTGGGCCAGCCACCCAATGTGGATTCGGGGAACTGAACTCTGATTGTCTGGGAGAGCAGGTATGTGCTCTTTAATGCTAAGCCATCTCTCTAGGCTCCATTTTCTGTTTGTTGAAGCTGTCTGTATTAATAATATTATACAAAACACTGGGCACAGTATGCCTTAACTCCCAGCATGACATCTAGGTATCATATTTACTAAGTGCCATTCCATACCTTTAATTAAATGCCAAGAACCAGTCATTAAAGACCAGTAATACTGAGAGTGACAAAATTTGCATGCATTTCAAATGAACATAGAAAATATGGATGCAATCGAATCATATCTCATGAAACTATACTGGCTTCAAGCAACAGAGCCTCAGTTGTCAGCAGGTTAACAGGACATTTCAAGCAAACAGTTCCTAGCAAAAAATGAGTGTTTGGGGAAATATTATTTTAAGGTGTGTTACTTTTGTTTATGTGCATTTGTTTAATTCTGTGAAGCTGTGTTACTGTGCCTGTCTAAAACAAATGATGGTCTAATAAAGAAGTGAATGGCCAATTGCTGGCAGGAGAAAGGATAGGTGGTGTTGGCAGGCAGAGAGAATAAAAAGAAGGGGAAATCTGGGAGGAGAGATCAATGAGCATGGGCAAGAGAGAGACACAGACAGAGAGGACACTAGGGACTAGTCACCCAGCCAACCAGCCACAGAGTAAGAGTAAGATTTACAGAAATAAGAGAACGGGAAAAGCCCAGAGGCATAAGGGTGATGGGATACTTTGAGATAAGAAAAACTGGCTAGAAACAAGTCAAGCTAAAGCCAGGCATTTATAATTAAGAATAAGCCCTGTGTGTGACTTATTTGGGAGCTGAATGCCAGGCCCCGCAAAAGAGCAAAAACAAACAACACCATTAAGTGCTAAAGTAAAGAAGAGCAGAAAGAGATATCCTTAAGGAGCTGTTCCCCTAGGAAGCATCTGTGCCAACAGGAATTAATGCTAGTTGCTGCAGACCAACCAAAGGGGCTGCAGGCCAGCCACTAGAACTCAGATGATTCCAGGATGGGGCAATCATTCTCATCTAAATATGTCCCTAAGTAGGTTCCCTTGGCAGATGTCAGGTCAGAGAAAACAGAGAAGGGATCCTCCATTCCCATGTGGAATACAGTGCTGCTGTTTGTTGTTGAAGAAGTGGATATTGTTGTTGGTGTTGGTGTTGTTTTCTTTTGAGCCTATCAAGCTATGGAAACCAACCAAGGAAAACTCTTCTCTAATTTTCTTCAAAACGCTAAAGTATCTGGCTGAAGATACCATGTTGAACAATATTATTTTAAGGTGTGTTACTTTGTTTCTGTTGCATTTGTTTAACTCTGTGAAGTTGTGTTACTGTGCCTAACACACCTGATGGTCTCCTACAGAACTGAGCAGCCAATGGTGAGGCAGGAGAAAGAATAGGTGGGACAGGCAGGCAGAGAGAATAAATAGAAGGAGAAACCAGGGAAGAGGGAATTGAAAAGGAGGAGCCAGAGCAGGAAGAGGACTCCAGGCTCAGCCACTCAGCTACACAGCAAGACACAGAGGAAGAGTAAGGTTTACAGAATCTAGAGAACAGGGAAGTTCCGGGGGCAAAAGATAGATGGGGTAACTGAAGTTAAGGAAAGCTAGATAGAAACTAAGCCTAGCTAAGGCCGGGCATTTATAATTAAGAATAAACATCCGTGTGTGATTTATTTGGGAGCTGGGTGGTGGGCCTCCAAAGAGCCAAAAGAGTAAAATACCAACAACTTCATTTTGGCATATTCAACTTGACCTCCTGTTTTTATTAACTGTGTGGGAAAACATTTGTGTCCACTTACTGAACGAAGAACTACAATTGTGAATTCACCTCAATAAAGTTAGTGTGGCAAAGAAAAGTAAACAAGATGTATACATGGACTTTGTTTAAATTTTTGGACCATGGAGATCACAATGTGCTATATGAATAATCTTTCCTAGCACTGGAACTGTTTTGTAGGCTTTATTTTTAATGTGGACATCTTATTTCACCACATTGTGTTTTGTACTTGGAAAATAAGGCAAAACATGGTGATGTAATGTGAAGCTGCACATCCAATACTTGGAATTTTTACAGAAAAGATGTATGACTTATTCTCTGCTGAGTAAAACTGTTGTGGAATGATGTTCAATGGGTCAAGTGGGTGTGTTTCCTGTAATGCAGGTGTTTGTTGTTCATGCAAGGTACAGCAATAAGCTCTTCTGTGACTTCTGATAATGGTGGTATTGCTCTTGCAGCCCTATCACACTACATCCTGAAATACTTTTCATATCATGAAAGTCCTACTGCCTTCAGACCCATTTAAGTACACTTGATTTTCGGCAGGGATCTTTTAGGGCAGCGTATATGACTCTTTCACAGAACTATACCAGGCTGTCCATATTTGAGAACACTGTTAATTAGCTTTAAAACTGTCATTGGAATCTTGGACTTTTTGTTTACAGTAAAGCCTTTTTCCTGACAATGCATCTCACTATCAAAATATTTTGAGATAAAAAAGTGTGAGGTGTGCTTGTTTAGAAACTAACACTGGCCGGGCGGTGGTGGTGCACGCCTTTAATCCCAGCACTCGGGAGGCAGAGCCAGGCGGATCTCTGTGAGTTCGAGGCCAGCCTGGGCTACCAAGTGAGTTCCAGGAAAGGCGCAAAGCTACACAGAGAAACCCTGTCTCGAAAAAAAAAACCAAAAAAAAAAAACAAAACCAAAAAAAAACAAAAAGAAACTAACACTGCTCCTGTGTTCCACTTGGATTCATTGTTGCGTCATTTTCTTTTTTTTTTTTTTTTTTTTTTTTTTTGGTTTTTTGGGAGGATTGTTTTTGTTTGGTTTGGGGAGGGGTGTTGAAGTTTTTGTTTGTTTTAACCCTATGCTTTCTGGTTGTATTAGATTTCAAAAAAATAAACATTTGCTTTGAAATACATACACACACACACACACACACACACACACACACACTCACAAAATCCTATGTCCTCTAATGAAGGACAATGAAGACATCTGCCATCTGGTGGTCAGAACCAAAATTGCAGTTCTGAAAGGCTCTGATCCTGAAGCTTTTCAAACAGGAAAGGGGAAAGGTGGGGCTTAGAGTCATGACATAAGCCAGATCATTCTAGAATGTACAACCCACAGGCAGCGATTATCTAAACACACGATTTTCTAATGTCTCTAAGCCCCAAACTAGATATTCACTTCCTGCCTGAACTGAAGAGAAAACTGCGTGATTATTTTGGAAGAAGTTTGAGACAGAAACACACCCGAAGATACACTACAAAAAAAGAATTGTTTTCATGTAAATATACTTTGCTCAACGAGTCAATGTATTATGTACCACTTCCAAAATAAAATAGATGTCCATGATTTTTGTCAGTTGAGTTACATTTTTAGTTTTACATTTTAAAATGATTTTATTATTTATTTATTTATTTATTTATTTATTTATTTATTTATTTATTTATTTATTTATTTGGGTCAGGGGTGTAGACGTTGATGTAACCGTGCTTCAGTGAATGAGTTTAGAGGTCAGAGAACAACCAGCATGAGTCCGTCCCTTCCCTTCACCCTATGGGTGCTGTAGGAGCCCAGATCTTTGTGCTCCCACATAAGCTCTAGTGGAATCTAAAATGTTAAACAACACATGGGGTTGTCCTTCAAAGGAATTCACAGCCTGTTGTCTGCCCAGAAGGCTGGCAATGGACTTGGCTAATAGCCTGGTTACCTTTACACTGTCTGTGTGTCCGAGAACACACGAAACCCTCCCCCAGACTCCTATTGTAAACTTGTTTTTCTCAGTCAGTTTATAGAACCTGTGTTTGAATCAACAGTGCCTCCTTAGTCGTGTTGAACCGAACTCACTTTTGCCTCCCTCAGACCATTACTCTGCTGGCAGTGGTGGTCTCAGAGACACCCTCCCAAACCCACATCCCAACCTCAAGGTTCCAGAGATCAAACTCATGTCATGCTGCTTAGCCATCTCCCTCCCTCCATATTTCTATCTTAATATATTTTCCTAATTACAAGTTTTCCAGAAAGACAAAAAGAGATGTATGTGTAAACTGAACCCTGTGTGTCTCCTCTGCCTGACCCTCACTCTCTGACTCAAATATATCCACTGAAAATAGATGTGTGTACTTCAGACCTGATTTTTTTCGAGTGCAGTTTAAATACAAAGGAAAGCACTTAGCTAAAATACATATTATCCAAAATCCTAATCAATGCATACTTACTCGTTCACATTCTGCCTATTTCACTGACCATCATAGCTCTTCACATTACATTTATAAAGGACTAGTGCCTAATAGGCACAAAATATTGCTTTCTCTTTTAAATACAGGATCTCTTGTAACCCAGGGTGGCCTTGAACTGCCTATGTTGTTGAAGATGGCCTTGAAATCAGAATCCTCCTGCCTCCACATCTTGAGTGCTGAGATAACAAATATGCATCTCTGAGCCCAGCTCCAAGTATTGCTTGAATTCACCTATCTCTTAGTAAGCCAGTTTGCCAAACATTCTGCAGATATAAACTCCATATAGTTTACAAATAGTCTATTTTGTCACCTAACTTTTGACTTTTTCCTGCCATCCACAGTACTTCCTTAACTGTTTTCTGTATCTGGATTAAAATGATTACTTTCTCACAGGGTCTCCCGTAGACCAAACTGATCTTGAACTCCCGGTCCTGCTGACTCTCTCTAACAAGTGCTGAAAAGACAGGCATGCAACACCATATCATTTTAATGTTTTCAATAATATTCACTTTAAACCTTCCTATATAAAATAACGAACAGTTTATTTTAAGATGCATAATGTATAGCATCTACTAAGATAACTATTATATAAAAACAAAATGTGTTGATGGAGATATGAAGACAGTGGGACACATTGTATTGTCAATGTAAACACAAATGGTGCAGCCTCTTTAGAAAACAGTAGAGCAGCCCTTCAAAAATTAGACATTGAACTAACCAGTGATCCAGTAATTCACCTTCTAGGCATGTACTGAAAAGAAATGAGAGCAGAGATTCAAATGGGGTAGCTTCCCATTCATGGTCATAGCAGCATTATCCATAATGGTCAAATGATGGAAACACCCATGTTCATGGACAGACAAGTATGGCATATCCACAGGATGGACTGTCATTTGGCCTTCAAAATTAAAGAATGTCTGCTAAATGAACCACTACACAGGTAAACCCTTTGAAAACATGCTATACAAAAGAAGCAAGACAGCAAAGGACAAACACACTATGATTCCACTTCTATTATGTACTCAGGAGCCAAATTCATATGAAATGGAGAGTAGAATGATGGATTTCAGTGTCTGCGGGAGGGAAAATAGGAAATTATATCAATGAGTACAGAATTCCAGTGATGTAAGATAAGTACTGGGGAAGAATGGTGGTGAGGGTTTCACAACAATGTGATTGTGTTTATTTGTGTATAGCTATTGAGGATTAAATCCAGGGCTTTGTCCTTCCCACTGACGGCCATCTCCAGGATAATATGGATGCATTTAATGTCACTGAAGAGTACTCCTGGAAATGAGTGAAATGGCAATTTCGAAGGCATTTATACTTCATAAATGAGAAATGAATAAAATTGACCATAGTATCAGAACTTGAGCTTTCCCCTGGGAGCATCCCATGCCAGCACCCAGGACACAAAGGAAAAGCTTGAATGATTCCAACTTCAGTGGCTGTACAAAGCCTCCCCTAGCTCCCAGCTCACACTCAAGGATGGGGACATCACAAACACATGGACAGATAGAGACAGACTTCCAGATAACTCTTTGTCTATCCCATTCACCCACCTCTCTCATTGGTTAGTAGTAATGCATCATTGATCATGAGAATTAACTACAGGTTTACTGTAAACAGCTTAGACCAATGGTTCTCAACCTGTGGGTCGTGAACCCTTTAGGGTCAAAGGACCCATTTACAGGGGTTGCAAATCAGATGTCCTGCATATCAGATATCTACATTATGATTCATAACAGTAGCAAAACTATAGTTGTGAAGTAGCAACAAAAATAATTTTATGCTTGTAGGTCACCACAACATGAGGGACTGTACTAAAGGGTCACAGCATTAGGAAGCTTGAGAACCACTGTCTTAGATGGTCTTTACTGAATTTTTTCTATGTATTATGTCTAAATTTTATTGTATTTTTTCCATAGTGTCTCATGTACACCAAACTGACCTTGCACTCGCCAAGTGCAGAGAATACAGGTGTGCATCAGCATGTCCACTTTTAATTTTTTCAATAATACTAATATTGAAAATAGTAATGCAGATTTTTTTGTTTTTTTCAAGGCAGGGTTTCTCTGTGTAGCTTTGGAGTCTGTCCTGGAACTTGATCTGTAGACCAGGCTGGACTCGAACTCACAGAGATCCACCTGCCTCTGCCTCCCCTGTGCTCTGATTAAAGGTGTGTGCCACCACTGCCCCACATGCAGTTGTTTTTGTGTTTTTTTAATTAAGCAATGTCCTGTCCAGCATCAATTATTCACTAAGACTAGGCAGTTAGAACCTTGGAAACTTCCTGAAATAAAAGAGAAAGCTTTTGATTAATTCCAGATTTTCCTACTAAACAGCCTCCCTGCAGGGTCGTTTCCCTGATTTACTTAACCTTCCTATACCCTGATCTTCAATGTGAATTTCATAAAAAGTGAAGCAGAGAGAAACAGGCTGGTAGTCTTTTTCCAAGGGACAGTTGAGAGCTACCCTGTGGGTGCTGGGAATTGAACCCGGGTCTACCAGAAGAGCAGCCACTGCTCCCAACTACTGAGCCATCTCTCTAGCCCGAAGAAGGTGCCTCAATTAAGAGTATTGGCTGTGCCGGGAGGTGGTGGTGCCTAGCACTAGGAGGCAGAGGCAGGTGGATCTGAGTTCGAGGCCAGCCTGTTCCACAGAGCGAGTTCCACAACAGACTCCAAAGCTACACAGAGAAAACCAGTCTTGAAAAGCCATTTAAAAAAGAAAAAGAACAAGAAGAAAAAGAAAAGAGAGCACTGTTTGCTCTTCCAAAGAGCCCAAGTTTTTTTGTTGGTTTGGTTCGTTGGTTGGTTTTGTTTCTTTATTTGTTTCTTTGTTATGAGACCGGGTTTCTCTGTGTAGTTTTGGTTCCTGTCCTGGATCTCGCTCTGTAGACCAGGGTGGACTCAAACTCACACAGATCACCTGGCTCTGTTTCCCTTAGTGCTGGGATTAAAGGCGTGTGCCACCACTGCCCCACATACAGTTTTTTTGGGGTTTTTTTTTTTAAGATTTATTTATTTATTATGTATACAGTGTTCTGCCTGCATATATGGCTGCAGGCCAGAAGGGGGCATCAGATCCTATTACAGATGGTTGTGAGCCACCATGTGCTTGCTGGGTATTGGACTCAGGGCCTTTGGAAGAACAGCCAGTACCCTTAACCTCTGAGCCATCTCTCCAGCCCACAGTAGTTTTTTTGTTGTTGTTGTTTGTTTTTGTTTTTTAATTAAGCAATGTCTTGGCTAGCATCAATTATTCACTAAGATTAGGCAGTTAGAACCTTGGAAACTTTCTGACATAAAAGACAAGGTTTTTGATTAAGTCCAGATTTTCCTACTAAGCAGCATCCCTGCAAGGTCGTTTCCCTGATTCACTTAACCTTCCTATACCCTGATCTTCATTGTGAATTTAGCAAAAAGTGAACTGGAGAGAGATGGGTGAGTAGTCTTTTTTCCCTTGGAAATGGCACAGTTGTGAGCTGCCATGTGGGTGCTGGGAATTGAACCCAGGTCTACCAGAAGAACAGCCACTGTTCCCAACCACTGACCCATCTCTCCAGCCCGCCAATGGATACTCAGTTAAGAGTATTGGCTGTGCCTGGTGGTGGTGGTGCCCAACACTTGGGAGGCAGAGGCAGGTGGATATCTGTGAGTTCGAGGCCAGCCTGGTCTACAGAGCAAGTTTCTGAGCAGACTCCAAAGCTAATCAGAGAAATCCGAAACACTCCCCTCCCCCCAAAAAGAAAGAAATTCCTGTTGCATCATTCTGTGAGGTTGAGGCCATCCTAGTTTACAGAGTGAGTTCCAGGCTAGCCAGGACTACACAGAGAACCCTGTTTAGAAAAATCAAACAAACCTTTGTGGTTCAGGATGTGGCTCCGTCGTGCTGATCTAATACCTGAGAGGAATACCAGTTTCTCAAATAAATCAGTGCTCTTTGTACCATCTTCTGTTTTTCATTTCGTTCTAACGATAGATTCATGCATTCTGGGCAAGTACACTATTGAGTGATAGCCTCCACCTGCATCATCATTTCCTGTTGGTCTTTTTTACTCATCTTTTTTTTAAAAAAACTGATAAAGTAACAAGTTTCCTTATGTCATGTCCATGAATACTTCTGTATTTATTGGGCTTTGTCCCCCCACCCCCACATCCCCACCTGTGACCTTGCTCTCCTCCTACAGCTCCTGTTCCCAGTGACCCCCTTCTGCTTTTCTCTTGCAGGTATTCTTGGTGTTAGGATTCTGTACATGTGCAGCTTGGCTCTAATGGCTTACAGCAGCAGCAGGTGCTGACGCAATCCCCACATTTAAAAAGCCGGATGTGAACCCCCACCCCCTCTTTCTGTTTTCTCTCTGCTCTGCTCTGCTCCCTCAAACATCTTTCTCTCTCACCAGGCCTGGTCCCCTTCTCCACACCCATTTTTCCCTCCTAATAAAGCTCTAAAAACTAACATTGGGTTCTTCCGTGGCCCATGACTCTTCCGATGACCAAGCAGCACCATATACCCATCTCTTGGGCCTTCTCTCCTCCTCAGTCCTCTCTTAGGCCCCCCCTTTTTCTTTCCACAGTCCCCTTTCTTCTTTCATGACAGGCACACACACACATACAAACTAAAATCTAAGATCTACATGTTAGAGAAAATGTGGTTTTGTCCTGAGACTTTTTTTCGGGGTAGGGACAGAAGGGGACACAGGGTTTCTCTATGTAGCCCTAGCTGTCCTCGAACTCACTCTCTATGTAGATCAGACTGGCTTTGAACTCACAGACATCCTACTGCCTCTGTTTCCCAAGTACTGAAATTAAAGATATGTGCCATGATGCCCAGATCAGACATAACAATTTCCAGTTCCATTCATTTTGCTGAAAAAAATCACAATTTTATATTTATATATAGCTGGAGAAAATTCTATTGTGTATACATATCAGCTTACATGTGTTTTTTCTCATAATCCACTTTTTGGATTTTTGTGTGTTTTTATATAATGGGAAGAGCAGTCTGTGTGTGGGGTTGTGTATGTGTGCCTATATGTGTCAATGGAGGCCAGAGAATTTAGATCCTGGACCTGGTTTTGCAAGTGGCTGTGGGCCAGCCACCCAATGTGGATTCAGGGAACTGAACTCTGATTGTCTGGGAGAGCAGGTATGTGCTCTTAAATGCTAAGTCATCTCTCTAGGCTCCATTTTCTGTTTATTGATGCTGTCTGTATTCATAATATTATACAAAACACTGGGCACAGTATGCCTTAACTCCCAGCATGACATCTAGGTATCATATTTACTAAGTGCCATTCCATACCTTTAATTAAATGCCAAGAACCAGTCATTAAAGACCAGTAATACTGAGAGTGACAAAATTTGCATGCATTTCAAATGAACATAGAAAATATGGATGCAATCGAATCATATCTCATGAAACTATACTGGCTTCAAGCAACAGAGCCTCAGTTGTCAGCAGGTTAACAGGACATTTCAAGCAAACAGTTCCTAGCAAAAAATGAGTGTTTGGGGAAATATTATTTTAAGGTGTGTTACTTTTGTTTATGTGCATTTGTTTAATTCTGTGAAGCTGTGTTACTGTGCCTGTCTAAAACAAATGATGGTCTAATAAAGAAGTGAATGGCCAATTGCTGGCAGGAGAAAGGATAGGTGGTGTTGGCAGGCAGAGAGAATAAAAAGAAGGGGAAATCTGGGAGGAGAGATCAATGAGCATGGGCAAGAGAGAGACACAGACAGAGAGGACACTAGGGACTAGTCACCCAGCCAACCAGCCACAGAGTAAGAGTAAGATTTACAGAAAAAAGAGAACGGGAAAAGCCCAGAGGCATAAGGGTGATGGGAATATTTGAAAAAAAAGCTGGCTAGAAACAAGTCAAGCTAAAGCCAGGCATTTATAATTAAGAATAAGCCCTGTGTGTGACTTATTGGGAGCTGGTTGGCAGGCCCCACAAAAGAGCAAAAACAAACAACACCATTAAGTGCTAAAGTAAAGAAGAGCAGAAAGGGACATTCTTAAGGAGCTGTTCCCCTAGGAAGCATCTGTGCCTAGAGGAATTAATGCTAGTTGCTGCAGACCAACCAAAGGGGCTGCAGGCCAGCCACTAGAACTCAGATGATTCCAGGATGGGGCAATCATTCTCATCTAAATATGTCCCTAAGTAGGTTCCCTTGGCAGATGTCAGGTCAGAGAAAACAGAGAAGGGATGCTCCATTCCCATGTGGATAACAGTGCTGCTGTTCGTTTTTGAAGAAGTGGATATTGTTGTTGGTGTTGGTGTTGTTTTCTTTTGAGGCAATCAAGCTATGGAAACCAACCAAGGAAATCTCTTCTCTACTTTTCTTCAAAATGCTAAAGTATCTGGCTGAAGATACCATGTTGAACAATATTATTTTAAGGGGTGTTACTTTGTTTCTGTTGCATTTGTTTAACTCTGTGAAGTTGTGTTACTGTGCCTAACACACCTGATGGTCTCCTACAGAACTGAGCAGCCAATGGTGAGGCAGGAGAAAGAATAGGTGGGACAGGCAGGCAGAGAGAATAAACAGAAGGAGAAACCAGGGAAGAGGGATTTGAAAAGGAGGAGCCAGAGCAGAAGGAGGACTCCAGCGTCAACCACTCAGCTACACAGCAAGACACAGAGGAAGAGTAAGGTTTACAGAATCTAGAGAACAGGGAAGGTCCAGAGGCAAAAGAAAGATGGGATAACTTAAGTTAAGGAAGGCTGGCTAGAAACTAAGCCTAGCTAAGGCCGGGCATTTTTAATTAAGAATAAGCCTCTTTGTGTGATGTATTTGGGAGCTGGGTGGTGTGCCTCCAAAGAACCAAAAGAGTAAAATACCAACAACTTCATTTTGGAATATTCAGCTTGACCTCCTGTTTTTATTAACTATGTGGGAAAACATTTGTGTCCACTTACTGACTGAATAACTACAATTGTGATTTCACCTCAATAAAGTTAGTGTGGCAAAGAAAAGTAAACAAGATGTATACATGGACTTTGTTTAATTTTCGGACCATGGAGATCACAATGTGCTATATGAATAATCTTTCCTAGCACTGGAACTGTTTTGTAGGCTTTATTTTTAATGTGGACATCTTATTTCACCACATTGTTTTTGTACTTGGAAAATAAGGCAAAACGTGGTGATGTAATGTGAAGCTGCACATCCAATACTTGGAATTTTTACAGAAAAGATTTATGACTTATTCTCTGCTGAGTAAAACTGTTGTGGAATGATGTTCAATGGGTCAAGTGGGTGTGTTTCCTGTAATGCAGGTGTTTGTTGTTCATGCAAGGTACAGCAATAAGCTCTTCTGTGACTTCTGATAATGGTGGTATTGCTCTTGCAGCCCTATCACACTACATCCTGAAATACTTTTCATATCATGAAAGTCCTACTGCCTTCAGACCCATTTAAATACACTCGATTTTCGGCAGGGATCTTTTAGGGCAGCATATATGACTCTTTCACAGAACTATACCAGGCTGTCCATATTTGAGAACACTGCTAATTAGCTTTAAGACTGTCATTGGAATCTTGGACTTTTTAGTTACAGTAAAGCCTTTTTCCTGACAATGCATCTCACTATCAAAATATTTTGAGATAAAAAAGTGTGAGGTGTGCTGGTTAAGAAATTAGAAAGTAACACTGCTCCTCTGTTCCACTTGGATTCATTGTTGCGTCATCTTGTATTACCAAAATATATATGTAATTTTGGAGAGGTTTTTTTTTTTTTTTTTTTTTTTTGGTTTTTTGGGGGGATTGTTTCGTTTTGGTTTGGAGAGGGATGTTGAAGTTTTTGTTTGATTTAACCCTATGCTTTCTGATTTGATTTGATTCAAAAAAACAAACATTTGCTTTGAATTACACACAAACACACACACACAAACACACACACACACCCCCACACACTCACAAAATCCTATGTCCTCTAATAAGGACAATGAAGACATCTGCCATCTGGTGGTCAGAATCAAAATTGCAGTTCTGAAAGGCTCTGATGCTGAAGCTTTTCAAACAGGAAAGGGGAAAGGTGGGGCTTAGAGTCATGACATAAACCACCAGATCTTTCTAGAATGTACAACCCACTGGGAGCGATTCTCTAAACACACGATTTTCTACTGTCTCTAAGCCCCAAACTAGATATTCACTTCCTGCCTGAACTGAAGAGAAAACTGCATGATCATTTTGGAAGAAGTTTGAGACAGAAACACACCCGAAGATACACTACAAAAAAAGAATTGTTTTCATCTAAATATACTTTGCTCAACGAGTCAATGTATTATGTACCACTTCCAAAATATAATAGATGTACGTGATTTTTGTCATTTGAGTTACATTTTTAGTTTTACATTTTAAAATGATTTTATTTATTTATTTATTTATTTATATATTTATTTATTTGGGGCAGGGGTGTAGACGTTGATGTAACCGTGTTTCAGTGAATGAGTTTAGAGGTCAGAGAACAACCAGCATGAGTCCGTCCCTTCCCTTCACCCTATGGGTGCTGTAGGAGCCCAGATCTTTGTGCTCCCACATAAGCTCTAGTGGAATCTAAAATGTTAAACAACACATGGGGTTGTCCTTCAAAGGAATGCACAGCCCTGTTGTCTGCCCAGAAGGCTGGCAATGGACTTGGCTAATAGCCTGGTTACCTTTACACTGTCTGTGTGTCCGAGAACACACGAAACCCTCCCCCAGACTCCTATTGTAAACTTGTTTTTCTCAGTCAGTTTATAGAACCTGTGTTTGAATCAACAGTGGCTCCTTAGTCGTGTTGAACCGAACTCACTTTTGCCTCCCTCAGACCATTACTCTGCTGGCAGTGGTGGTCTCAGAGACACCCTCCCACACCCACATCCGCAACTCAAGGTTCCAGAGATCAAACTCATGTCATGCTGCTTAGCCATCTCCCTCCCTCCATATTTCTATCTTAATATATTTTCCTAATTACAAGTTTTCCAGAAAGACAAAAAGAGATGTATGTGTAAACTGAACCCTGTGTGTCTCCTCTGCCTGACCCTCACTCTCTGACTCAAATATATCCACTGAAAATAGATGTGTGCACTTCAGACCTGATTTTTTTCGAGTGCAGTTTAAATACAAAGGAAAGCACTTAGCTAAAATACATATTATCCAAAATCCTAATCACTGCATACTTACTCGTTCACATTCTGCCTATTTCACTGACCATCATAGCTCTTCACATTACATTTATAAAGGACTAGTGCCTAATAGGCACAAAATATTGCGTTCTCTTTTAAATACAGGATCTCTTGTAACCCAGGGTGGCCTTGAACTGCCTATGTTGTTGAAGATGGCCTTGAAATCAGAATCCTCCTGCCTCCACATCTTGAGTGCTGAGATAACAAATATGCATCTCTGAGCCCAGCTCCAAGTATTGCTTGAATTCACCTATCTCTTAGTAAGCCAGTTTGCCAAACATTCTGCAGATATAAACTCCATATAGTTTACAAATAGTCTATTTTGTCACCTAACTTTTGACTTTTTCCTGCCATCCACAGTACTTCCTTAACTGTTTTCTGTATCTGGATTAAAATGATTACTTTCTCACAGTGTCTCCCGTAGACCAAACTGATCTTGAACTCCCGGTCCTGCTGACTCTCTCTAACAAGTGCTGAAAAGACAGGCGTGCAACACCATGTCATTTTAATGTTTTCAATAATATTCACTTTAAACCTTCCTATATAAAATAACGAACAGTTTATTTTAAGATGCATAATGTATAGCATCTACTAAGATAGCTATTATATAAAAACAAAATGTGTTGATGGAGATATGAAGACAGTGGGACACATTGTATTGTCGATGTAAACACAAATGGTGCAGCCTCTTTAGAAAACAGTAGAGCAGCCCTTCAAAAATTAGACATTGAACTAACCCGTGATCCAGTAATTCACCTTCTAGGCATGTACTGAAAAGAAATGAGAGCAGAGATTCAAATGGGGTAGCTTCCCATTCATGGTCATAGCAGCATTATCCATAATGGTCAAATGATGGAAACACCCATGTTCATGGACAGACAAGTATGGCATATCCACAGGATGGACTGTCATTTGGCCTTCAAAATTAAAGAATGTCTGCTAAATGAACCACTACACAGGTAAACCCTGTGAAAACATCCTAAACAAAAGAAGCAAGACAGCAAAGGACAAACACACTATGATTCCACTTCTATTATGTACTCAGGAGCCAAATTCATATGAAATGGAGAGTAGAATGATGGATTTCAGTGTCTGCGGGAGGGAAAATAGGAAATTATATCAATGAGTACAGAATTCCAGTGATGTAAGATAAGTACTGGGGAAGAATGGTGGTGAGGGTTTCACAACAATGTGATTGTGTTTATTTGTGTATAGCTATTGAGGATTAAATCCAGGGCTTTGTCCTTCCCACTGACGGCCATCTCCAGGATAATGTGGATGCATTTAATGCCCCTGAAGGGTACTCCTGGAAATGAGTGAAATGGCAATTTCGAAGGCATTTATACTTCATAAATGAGAAATGAATAAAATTGACCATAGTATCAGAACTTGAGCTTTCCCCTGGGAGCATCCCATGCCAGCACCCAGGACACAAAGGAAAAGCTTGAATGATTCCAACTTCAGTGGCTGTACAAAGCCTCCCCTAGCTCCCAGCTCACACTCAAGGATGGGGACATCACAAACACATGGACAGATAGAGACAGACTTCCAGATAACTCTTTGTCTATCCCATTCACCCACCTCTCTGCATTGATTACTGGGAATGCATCATTGATCATGAGAATTAACTACAGGTTTACTGTAAACAGCTTAGACCAATGGTTCTCAACCTGTGGGTCGTGAACCCTTTAGGGTCAAAGGACCCATTTACAGGGGTTGCAAATCAGATGTCCTGCATATCAGATATCTACATTATGATTCATAACAGTAGCAAAACTATAGTTGTGAAGTAGCAACAAAAATAATTTTATGCTTGTAGGTCACCACAACATGAGGGACTGTACTAAAGGGTCACAGCATTAGGAAGCTTGAGAACCACTGTCTTAGATGGTCTTTACTGAATTTTTTCTATGTATTATGTCTAAATTTTATTGTATTTTTTCCATAGTGTCTCATGTACACCAAACTGACCTTGCACTCGCCAAGTGCAGAGAATACAGGTGTGCATCAGCATGTCCACTTTTAATTTTTTCAATAATACTAATATTGAAAATAGTAATGCAGATTTTTTTGTTTTTTTCAAGGCAGGGTTTCTCTGTGTAGCTTTGGAGTCTGTCCTGGAACTTGATCTGTAGACCAGGCTGGACTCGAACTCACAGAGATCCACCTGCCTCTGCCTCCCCTGTGCTCTGATTAAAGGTGTGTGCCACCACTGCCCCACATGCAGTTGTTTTTGTGTTTTTTTAATTAAGCAATGTCCCATCCAGCATCAATTATTCACTAAGACTAGGCAGTTAGAACCTTGGAAACTTCCTGACATAAAAGAGAAAGCTTTTGATTAATTCCAGATTTTCCTACTAAGCAGCATCCCTGCAAGGTCGTTTCCCTGATTCACTTAACCTTCCTATACCCTGATCTTCATTGTGAATTTAGCAAAAAGTGAACTGAAGAGAGGTAGGTCAGTAGTCTTTTTTTCCTTGGAAACGGGACAGTTGTGAGCTGCTATGTGGGTGCTGGGAATTGAACCCAGGTCTACCAGAAGAACAGCCACTGTTCCCAACCACTGACCCATCTCTCCAGCCCGCCAATAGCGTTTCAGTCAAGAGTATTGGCTGTGCCTGGTGGTGATGGTGCCCAGCACTTGGGAGGCAGAGGCAGTTGGATATCTCTGAGTTCGAGGCCAGCATGGTCTACAGAGCAAATTTCTGAACAGGCTCCAAAGCTAAACTGAGAAAACCTCCTCCCAAAAAGAACGAAATTCCTGTTGCATCATTCTGTGAGTTTGAGGCCATCCTAGTTTACAGAGTGAGTTCCAGGCAGGCTAGGGCTACTACACACAGAAACCGTGTTTAGAAAAATCAAACAAACCTTTGTGGTTCAGGATGTGGCTCCGTGGTGCTGCTCTCATACCTGAGAGGAATACCAGTATCTCAAATAAATCAGTGCTCTTTGTACCATCTTCTGTTTTTCATTTCGTTCTAACGATAGATTCATGCATTCTGGGCAAGTACACTATTGAGTGATAGCCTCCACCTGCATCATCATTTCCTGTTGGTCTTTTTTATTCATCTTTTTTTAAAAAAAAACTGATAAGTAACAAGTTTCCTTATGTCATGTCCATGAATACTTTTGTATTTATTGGGCTTTGTCCCCCCACCCCCACATCCCCACCCCCGACCTTGCTCTCCTCCTACAGCTCCTGTTCCCAGTGACCCCCTTCTGCTTTTCTGTTGCAGGTATTCTTGGTGTTAGGATTCTGTACATGTGCAGCTTGGCTCTAATGGCTTACAGCAGCAGCAGGTGCTGACACAATCCCCACCTTTAAAAAGCCGGATATGAACCCCCACCCCCTCTTTCTGTTTTCTCTCTGCTCTGCTCTGCTCCCTCAAACATCTTTATCTCTCACCAGGCCTGGTCCCCTTCTCCACACCCATTTTTCCCTCCTAATAAAGCTCTAAAAACTAACATTGGGTTCTTCTGTGGCCCATGACTCTTCCGATGACCAACCAGCACTATATACCCATCTCTTGGGCTTTCTCTCCTCCTCCGTCCTCTCTTAGGCCCCCCTTTTCTCTTTCCACAGTCCTCTTTCTTCTTTCATGACAGGCACACACACACATACAAACTAAAATCTAAGATCTACATATTAGAGAAAATGTGGTTTTGTCCTGAGACTTTTTTGGGGGCGTAGGGACAGAAGGGGACACAGGGTTTCTCTATGTAGATCTAGCTGTCCTGGAACTCACTCTCTATGTAGATCACACTGGCTTTGAACTCACAGACATTCTACTGCCTCTGTTTTCCAAGTTCTGAAATTAAACATATGTGCCATGATGCCCAGATCAGACATAACAATTTCTAGTTCCATTCATTTTGCTGAAAAAAATCACAATTTTATATTTATATATAGCTGGAGAAAATTCTATTGTGTATACATATCAGCTTACATGTGGTTTTTCTCATAATCCACTTTTTGGATTTTTGTTTTGTTTTTATATAATGGGGGAGCAGTCTTTGTGTGGGGTTGTGTATGTGTGCCTATATGTGTCAGTGGAGGCCAGAGAATTTAGATCCTGGACTTGGATTTGCAAGTGGCTGTGGGCCAGCCACCCAATGTGGATTCGGGAAACTGAACTCTGATTGTCTGGGAGAGCAGGTATGTGCTCTTAAATGCTAAGTCATCTCTCTAGGCTCCATTTTCTGTTTATTGAAGCTGTCTGTATTCATAATATTATACAAAACACTGGGCACAGTATGCCTTAACTCCCAGCATGACATCTAGGTATCATATTTACTAAGTGCCATATCATACCTTTAATTAAATGCCAAGAACCAAACATTAAAGCCTAGTAATACTGAGAGTGACAAAATTTGCATGCATTTCAAATGAACGTAGAAAATTTGGATGCAATCGAATCATATCTCATGAAACTATACTGGCTTCAAGCAACAGAGCCTCAGTTGTCAGCAGGTTAACAAGACATTTCAAGCAAACAGTTCCTAGGAAAAAATGAGTGTTTGGGGAAATATTATCTTAAGGTGTGTTACTTTTGTTTATGTGCATTTGTTTAATTCTGTGAAGTTGTGTTACTATGCCTGTCTAAAACAAATGATGGTCTAATAAAGAAGTGAATGGCCAATAGTTAGGCAAGAGAAAGGGTAGGTGGGGCTGGCAGGCAGAGAGAATAAACGGAAGGGGAAACCTAGGAGGAGAGATCAATGAGTATGGGCAAGAGAGAGAGAGACAGAGACAGAGAGGACACTAGGGACTAGTCACCCAGCCAACCAGCCACAGAGTAAGAGTAAGATTTACAGAAATAAGAGAACGGGAAAAGCCCAGAGGCATAAGGGTGATGGGAATATTTGAAAAAAAAAGCTGGCTAGAAACAAGTCAAGCTAAAGCCGGGCATTTATAATTAAGAATAAGCCCTGTGTGTGACTTATTGGGAGCTGGTTGGCAGGCCCCACAAAAGAGCAAAAACAAGCAACACCATTAAGTGCTAAAGTAAAGAAGAGCAGAAAGGGATATTCTTAAGGAGCTGTTCCCCTTGGAAGCATCGGTGCCTACAGGAATTAATGCTAGTTGCTGCAGACCAACCAAAGGGGCTGCAGGCCAGCCACTAGAACTTGGATGATTCCAGGATGGGGCAATCATTCTCATCTAAATATGTCCCTAAGTAGGTTCCCTTGGCAGATGTCAGGTCAGAGAAAACAGAGAAGGGATCCTCCATTCCCATGTGGATAACAGTGCTGCTGTTTGTTGTTGAAGAAGTGGATATTGTTGTTGGTGTTGGTGTTGTTTTCTTTTAAGCCTATCAAGCTATGGAAACCAAGGAAATCTCTTCTCTACTTTTCTTCAAAATGCTAAAGTATCTGGCTGAAGATACCATGTTGAAGAATATTATTTTAAGGTGTGTTACTTTGTTTCTGTTGCATTTGTTTAACACTGTGAAGTTGTGTTACTGTGCCTAACACACCTGATGGTCTCATACAGAACTGAGCAGCCAATGGTGAGGCAGGAGAAAGGATAGTTGGGGCTGGCAGGCAGAGAGAATAAACAGAAGGAGAAATCAGGGAAGAGGGAATTGAAAAGGAGGAGCCAGAGTGGAAGGAGGATTCCAGGTTCAGCCACTCAGCTACACAGCAAGACACAGAGGAAGAGTAAGGTTTACAGAATCTAGAGAACAGGGAAGGTCCAGAGGCAAAAAAAAAAGATGGGATAACTTAAGTTAAGGAAAGCTGGCTAGAAACTAAGCCTAGCTAAGGCCAGGCATTTATAATTAAGAATAAGCATCTGTGTGTGATTTATTTGGGAGCTGGGTGGTGGGCCTCCAAAGAGCCAAAATAGTAAAATACCAACAACATCATTTTGGCATATTCAACTTGACCTCCTGTTTTTATTAACTATGTGGGAAAACATTTGTGTCCACTTACTGAACGAAGAACTACAATTGTGAATTCACCTCAATAAAGTTAGTGTGGCAAAGAAAAGTAAACAAGATGTATACATGGACTTTGTTTAAATTTTTGGACCATGGAGATCACAATGTTCTATATGAATAATCTTTCCTAGCACTGGAACTGTTTTGTAGGCTTTATTTTTAATGTGGACATCTTATTTCACCACATTGTGTTTTGTACTTGGAAAATAAGGCAAAACATGGTGATGTAATGTGAAGCTGCACATCCAATACTTGGAATTTTTACAGAAAAGATTTATGACTTATTCTCTGCTGAGTAAAACTGTTGTGGAATGATGTTCAATGGGTCATGTGGTTGTGTTTCCTGTAATGCAGGTGTTTGTTGTTCATGCAAGGTACAGCAATAAGCTCTTCTGTGACTTCTGATAATGGTGGTATTGCTCTTGCAGCCCTATCATACTACATCCTGAAATACTTTTCATATCATGAAAGTCCTACTTTCCTCAGACCCATTTAAGTCACTCGATTTTCGGCAGGGATCTTTTAGGGCAGCGTATATGACTCTTTCACAGAACTATACCAGGCTGTCCATATTTGAGAACACTGCTAATTAGCTTTAAGACTGTCATTGGAATCTTGGACTTTTTAGTTACAGTAAAGCCTTTTTCCTGACAATACATCTCACTATCAAAATATTTTGAGATAAATAAGTCTGAGGTCTCAAAAAAAAAAAAAGTGTGAGGTGTGCTTGTTTAGAAACTAACACTGCTCCACTATTTCACTTGGATTCATTGTTGCATCATCTTCTATTACCAAAATATATATGTAATTTGGGGGAGTTTTTTTGTTTGTTTGTTTGTTTGGAGAGATTGTTTTGTTTTAATTTGGGAATGAGTGTTGAAGTTTTCATTTGTTTGAACCCTATGCTTTCTGATGTGATTTGATTTCAAAAAACCAAACATTTACTTTTAATTACACACACACACACACACACACACACACACACACTCACTCACTCACAAAATCCTATGTCCTCTAATTAAGGACAATGAAGACATCTGCCATCTGGTAGTCAGAATCACATTTGCAGTTCTGAAAGGCTCTGATCCTGAAGCTTTTCAAACAGGAAAGGGGAAAGGAGGGGCTTAGAGTCCTGACATAAACCAGATCTTTCTAGAATGTACAACCCACAGGCAGCGATTCTCTAAACACACGATTTTCTAATGTCTCTAAGCCCCAAACTAGATATTCACTTCCTGCCTGAACTGAAGAGAAAACTGCATGATTATTTTGGAAGAAGTTTGAGACAGAAACACACCTGCAGATACACTACAAAAAAAGAATTGTTTTCATCTAAATATACTTTGCTCAACGAGTCAATGTATTATGTACCACTTGCAAAAAATAATAGATGTCCATGATTTTTGTCAGTTGAGTTACATTTTTATTTTTACATTTTAAAATGATTTTATTTATTATTTATTTATTTATATATTTATTTATTTATTTATTTATTTATTTATTTATTTATTTATTTATTTATTTGGGGCAGGGGTGTAGACGTTGATGTAACCGTGCTTCAGTGAATGTGTTTAGAGGTCAGAGAACAACCTGCATGAGTCCCTTCCTTCCTTTCACCCTATGGGTGCTGTAGGAGACCAGATCTTTGTGCTCCCACATAAGCTCTAGTGGAATCTAAAATGTTAAACAACACATGGGGTTGTCCTTCAAAGGAATTCACAGCCTGTTGTCTGCCCAGAAGGCTGGCAATGGACTTGGCAAATAGCCTGGTTACCTTTACACTGTCTGTGTGTCCAAGAACACACGAAACCCTCCCCCAGACTCCTATTGTGAACTTGTTTTTCTCAGTCAGGTTATAGAACCTGTGTTTGAATCAACAGTGGCTCCTTAGTCGTGTTGAACCGAACTGACTTTTGCCTACCTCAGACCATTACTCTGCTGGCAATGGTGGTCTCACAGACACCCTCCCAAACACACATACCCAACTCAAGTTTCCAGAGATCAAACTCATGTCATGCTGCTTAGCCATCTTCCTACCTCAATATTTCTATCTTAATATATTTTCCTAATTACAAGTTTTCCAGAAAAACAAAAAGAGATGTATGTATAATCTGAACCCTGTGTGTCTCCTCTGCCTGACCCTCACTCTCTGACTCAGACATATCCACTGAAAATAGATGTGTGCACTTCAGACCTGTTTTTTTTTTCCGAGTGCAGTTAAATACAAAGGAAAGCACTTAGCTTAAATACATATTATCCAAAATCCTAATCACTGCATACTTACTCATTCACATTCTGCCTATTTCACTGACCATCATAGCTCTTCACATTACATTTATAAAGGACTAGTGCCTAATAGGCACAAAATATTGCGTTCTCTTTTAAATACAGGATCTCTTGTAACCCAGGGTGGCCTTGAACTGCCTATGTTGTTGAAGATGGCCTTGAAATCAGAATCCTCCTGCCTCCACCTCTTGAGTGCTGAGATAACAAATATGCATCTCTGAGCCCAGCTCCAAATATTGCTTGAACTCACCTATCCCTTAGTAAGCCAGTTTGCTGAACAATCTGCAGATATAAACTCCATATAGTTTACAAATATTCTATTTTGTCACCTAACTTTTGATTGTTTTCCTGCCATCCACAGTACTTCCTTAACTGTTTTCTGTATCTGGATTAAAATGATTATTTTCTCACAGTGTCTCCCGTAGACCAAACTGATCTTGAACTCCCGGTCCTGCTGACTCTCGCTAACAAGTGCTGAAAAGACAGGCATGCAACACCATGTCATTTTAATGTTTTCAATAATATTAACATTAAACCTTCCTATATAAAATAACGAACAGTTTATTTTAAGATGCATAATGTATAGCATCTACTAAGATAGCTATTATATAAAAACAAAATGTGTTGATGGAGAAATGAAGACAGTGGGACACATTGTATTGTCGATGTAAACACAAATGGTGCAGCCTCTTTAGAAAACAGTAGAGCAGCCCTTCAAAAATTAGACATTGAACTAACCTGTGATCCAGTAATTCACCTTCTAGGCATGTACTGAAAAGAAATGAGAGCAGAGATTCAAATGGGGTAGCTTCCCATTCATGGTCATAGCAGAATTATCCATAATGGTCAAATGATGGAAACACCCATGTTCATGGACAGACAAGTATGGCATATCCACAGGATGGACTGTCATTGGACTTCGGAATTAAAGAATGTCTGCTAAAATCACCACTACACAGGTAAACCCTGTGAAAACATGCTAAACAAAAGAAGCAAGACAGCAAAGGACAAACACACTATGATTCCACTTCTATTATGTACTCAGGAGCCAAATTCATATGAAATGGAGAGTAGAATGATGGATTTCAGGGTCTGCGGGAGGGAAAATAGGAAATTATATCAATGAGTACAGAATTCCAGTGATGTAAGATAAGTACTGGGGAAGAATGGTGGTGAGGGTTTCACAACAATGTGATTGTGTTTATTTGTGTATAGCTATTGAGGATTAAATCCAGGGCTTTGTCCTTCTCACTGACGACCATCTCCAGGATAATGTGGATGCATTTAATGTCAC
The DNA here is from genome assembly GCF_949786415.1 of Peromyscus eremicus. Lineage (NCBI taxonomy): Eukaryota > Metazoa > Chordata > Mammalia > Rodentia > Cricetidae > Peromyscus > Peromyscus eremicus. Next base: position 82,216,365 of record NC_081439.1, on the reverse strand, counting down.
TGAAGAGTACTCCTGGAAATGAGTGAAATGGCAATTTCGAAGGCATTTATACTTCATAAAGGAGAAATGAATAAAATTGAGCATAGTATCAGAACTTGAGCTTTCCCCTGGGAGCATCCCATGCCAGCACCCAGGACACAAAGGAAAAGCTTGAATGATTCCAACTTCAGTGGCTGTACAAAGCCTCCCCTAGCTCCCAGCTCACACTCAAGGATGGGGACATCACAAACACATGGACAGATAGAGACAGACTTCCAGATAACTCTTTGTCTATCCCATTCACCCACCTCTCTGCATTGATTAGTGGGAATGCATCATTGATCATGAGAATTAACCACAGGTTTACTGTAAACAGCTTAGACAAAGGGTTCTCAACCTGTGGGTTGTGACCCCTCTAGGGTCAAAGGACCCATTTACAGGGGTTGCAAATCAGATGTCCTGCAATCAGATATCTACATTATGATTCATAACAGTAGCACAATTATTGTTGTGAAGTAGCAACAAAAATATTTTTATGGTTGTAGGTTACCACAACATGAGGGACTGTACTAAAGGGTCACAGCATTAGGAAGCTTGAGAACCACTGTCTTAGACAGTCTTTACTGAATTTTCTCTTTGTATTATGTCTAAATTTTATTGTATTTTTTCCATTGTGTCTCTTGTATACCAAACTGACCTTGAACTCGCCAAGTGCAGAGAATACAGGTGTGCATCGCCATGTCCACTTTTAATTTTTTCAATAATATTAATATTGAAAATAATAATGCAGATTTTCTTGTTTTTCTTTTTTCAAGGCAGGGTCTCTCTGTGTAGCTTTGGAATCTGTCCTGGAACTTGATCTGTAGACCAGGCTGGACTCGAAATCACAGCGATCCACCTCCCTCTGCCTTCCATGTGCTGCCATTAAAGGTGTGTGCCACCACCACTCCAGATGCAGTTGTTTTTGTTTTTCTTAATTAAGCAATGTCATGTCCAGCATCAATTATTCACTAAGATTAGGCAGTTAGAACCTTGGAAATTTCCTGACATAAAAGAGAAAGCTTTTGATTAATTCCAGATTTTCCTAGTAAGCAGCCTCCCTGCAAGGTGTTTCCCTGATTTACTTAACCTTCCTATACCCTGATCTTCATTGTGAATTTAGAAAAAAGTGAACTAGAGAGAAACAGGCTGGTAGTCTTTTTCCAAGGGACAGTTGAGAGCTGCCCTGTGGGTGCTGGGAATTGAACCCGGGTCTACCAGAAGAGCAGCCACTGCTCCCAACTACTGAGCCATCTCTCTAGCTCAAAGATGAAGCCTCAATTAAGAGTATTGGCTGTGCTGGGAGGTGGTGGTGCCTAGCACTAGGAGGCAGAGGCAGGTGGATCTGAGTTCGAGGCCAGCCTGTTCCACAGAGCGAGTTCCACAACAGACTCCAAAGCTACACAGAGAAAACCTGTCTCGAAAAGCCATTAAAGAAAAGAAAAATAAAAGAGAGCACTGTTTGCTCTTCCAAAGAGCCCAAGTTTTTTTGTTTGCTTGGTTCATTGGTTGGTTTTGTGTGTTTGTTTGTTTGTTTGTATTGAGACTGGGTTTCTCTGTAGTTTTGGTTCCTGTCCTGGATCTCGCTCTGTAGACCAGGCTGGACTCAAACTCACAGAAATCCGCCTGGCTCTCTTTCCCTGAGTGCTGGGATTAAAGGCGTGTGCCACCACTGCCCCACATACAGTTTGTTTTTTTTTTTTAAGATTTATTTATTTATTATGTATGCAGTGTTCTGCCTGCATATATGGCTGCAGGCCAGAAGAGGGCATCAGATCTTATTACAGATGGTTGTGAGCCACCATGTGCTTGCTGGGTATTGGACTCAGGGCCTTTGGAAGAGCAGCCACTACCCTTAACCTCTGAGCCATCTCTCCAGCCCACAGTTGTTTGTTTGTTTGTTTGTTTGTTTTTTAATTAAGCCATGTCCTGGCCAGCATCAATTATTCACTAAGACTAGGCAGGTAGAAAATTGGAAACTTCCTGACATAAAAGAGAAAGCTTTTGATTAATTCCAGATTTTCCTACTAAACAGCCTCCCTGCAAGGTCGTTTCCCTGATTTACTTACCTTCCTATACCCTGATCTTCATTGTGAATTTAGCAAAACGTGAACTGAAGAGAGGTAGGTCAGTAGTCTTTGTTCCCTTGGAAATGGGACAGTTGTGAGCTGCCATGTGGGTGCTAGGAATTGAACCCGGGTCTACCAGAAGAACAGCCACTGTTTCCAACCACTGACCCATCTCTCCAGCCCGCCAATGACTCCTCAGTTAAGAGTATTGGCTGTGCCTGGTGGTGGTGGTGCGCAGCACTTGGGAGGCAGAGGCAGGTGGATATCTGTGAGTTCGAGGCCAGCCTGGTCTACAGAGCAAGTTTCTGAACAGGCTCCAAAGCTAAACTGAGAAACCCGATCACCCCCTCCTCCCAAAAAGAGAGAAATTCCTGTTACATCATTCTGTGAGTTTGAGGCCATCCTAGTTTACAGAGTGAGTTCCAGGCAGGCTAGGGCTACTACACACAGAAACCGTGTTTAGAAAAATCAAACAAACCTTTGTGGTTCAGGATGTGGCTCCGTGGTGCTGATCTAATACCTGAGAGGAATACCAGTATCTCAAATAAATCAGTGCTCTTTGTTCCATCTTCTGTTTTTCATTTGGGTCTATGGATAGATTCATGCATTCTAGGCAAGTACACTATTGAGTGATAGCCTCCAACTGCATCATCATTTCCTGTTGGTCTTTTTTATTCATCTTTTAAAAAAAACTGATAAAGTAACAAGTTTCCTTATGTCATGTCCATGAATACTTCTGTATTTATTGGGCTTTGTCCCCCCACCCCCACATCCCCACCCCCGACCTTGCTCTCCTCCTACAGCTGCTGTTCCCAGTGACCCCCTTCTGCTTTTCTGTTGCAGGTATTCTTGATGTTAGGATTCTGTACATGTGCAGCTTGGCTCTAATGGCTTACAGCAGCAGCAGGTGCTGACGCAATCCCCACATTTAAAAAGCCGGATATGAACCCCCACCCTCTCTTTCTGTTTTCTCTCTGCTCTGCTCTGCTCCCTCAAACATCTTTATCTCTCACCAGGCCTGGTCCCCTTCTCCACACCCATTTTTCCCTCCTAATAAAGCTCTAAAAACTTACATTGGGTTCTTCCGTGGCCCATGACTCTTCCGATGACCAACCAGCACCATATACCCATCTCTTGGGCCTTCTCTCCTCCTAAGTCCTCTCTTAGGCCCCCCTTTTCTCTTTCCACAGTCCCCTTTCTTCTTTCATGACAGGCACACACACACATACAAACTAAAATCTAAGATCTACATATTAGAGAAAATGTGGTTTTGTTCTGAGTCTTTTTTGGGGGGTAGGGACAGAAGGGGACACAGGGTTTCTCTATGTAGATCTAGCTGTCCTGGAACTCAATCTCTATGTAGATCACACTGACCTTGAACTCACAGACATCCTACTGCCTCTGATTCCCAAGTACTGAAATTAAACATATGTGCCATGATGCCCAGATCAGACATAACAATTTCCAGTTCCATTCATTTTGCTGAAAAAAATCACAATTTTATTTTTATATATAGCTGGAGAAAATTCTATTGTGTATACATATCAGCTTACATGTGGTTTTTCTCATAATCCACTTTTTGGTTTTTTTGTTTTGTTTTGAAGTCATGGGGGGTGGCACGTCTATGTGTGGGGTTGTGTATGTGTGCCTATATGTGTCAGTGGAGGCCAGAGAATTTAGATCCTGGACCTGGATTTGCAAGTGGCTGTGGGCCAGCCACCCAATGTGGATTCGGGGAACTGAACTCTGATTGTCAGGGAGAGCAGGTATGTGCTCTTAAATGCTAAGTCATCTCTCTAGGCTCCCTTTTCTGTTTATTGAAGCTGTCTGTATTCATAATATTATACAAAACACTGGGCACAGTATGCCTTAACCCCCAGCATGACATCTAGGTATCATATTTACTAAGTGCCATATCATACCTTTAATTAAATGCCAAGATCCAATCATTAAAGACCAGTAATACTGAGAGTGACAAAATTTGCATGCATTTCAAATGAACATAGAAAATATGGATGCAATCGAATCATATCTCATGAAACTATACTGGCTTCAAGCAACAGAGCCTCAGTTGTCAGCAGGTTAACAGGACATTTCAAGCAAACAGTTCCTAGCAAAAAATGAGTGTTTGGGGAAATATTATTTTAAGGTGTGTTACTTGGGTTTATGTGCATTTGTTTAATTCTGTGAAACTGTGTTACTGTTCCTGTCTAAAACAAATGATGGTCTAATAAAGAACTGAGCAGCCAATAGTTACGAAAGAGAAAGGGTAGGTGGTGGCTGGCAGGCAGAGAGAATAAACAGAAGGGGAAATCTGGGAGGAGAGATCAATGAGTGTGGGCAAGAGAGAGAGAGACAGAGACAGGGAGGACACTAGGGACTAGTCACCCAGCCAACTAGCCACAGAGGAAGATTTACAGAAATAAGAGAATGGGAAAAGCCCAGAGGCATAAGGGTGATGGGATAATTTGAGATAAGAAAAACTGGCTAGAAACAAGTTAAGCTAAAGCCAGGCATTTATAATTAAGAAGAAGTCCTGTGTGTGACTTATTGGGAGCTGATTGCCAAGCTCCACAAAAGAACATAAACAAACAACACCATTAAGTGCTAAAGTAAAGAAGAGCAGAAAGGGATATTCTTAAGGAGCTGTTTTCCTAGGAAGCATCTGTGCCTACAGGAATTAATGCTAGTGGCTGCAGACCAACCAAAGGGGCTGCAGGCCAGCCACTAGAACTCAGATGATTCCAGGATGGGGCAATCATTCTCATCTAAATATGTTCCTAAGTATGTTCCCTTGGCAGATGTCAGGTCAGAGAAAACAGAGAAGGGATGCTCCATTCCCATGTGGATAACAGTGCTGCTGTTTGTTGTTGAAGAAGTGGATATTGTTGTTGTTGTTTTCTTTTAAGCCTATCAAGCTATGGAAGCCAACCAAGGAAATCTCTTCTCTAATTTTCTTCAAAAAGCTAAAGTATCTGGCTCAAGATACCATGTTGAACAATATTATTTTAAGGTGTGTTACTTTGTTTCTGTTGCATTTGTTTAACTCTGTGAAGTTGTGTTACTGTGCCTAACACACCTGATGGTCTCATACAGAACTGAGCAGCCAATGGTGAGGCAGGAGAAAGGATAGTTGGGGCTGGCAGGCAGAGAGAATAAACAGAAGGAGAAACCAGGGAAGAGGAAATTGAAAAGGAGGAGCCAGAACAGGAGGACTCCATCGTCAGCCACTCAGCTACACAGCAAGACACAGAGGAAGAGTAAGGTTTACAGAAGCAAGAGAACACGGAAGTTCCGGAGGCAAAAGATAGATGGGGTAACTGAAGTTAAGGAAAGCTGGCTAGAAACTAAGCCTAGCTAAGGCTGGGCATTTATAATTAAGAATAAACCTCTGTGTGTGATTTATTTGGGAGCTGGGTGGTGGGCCTCCAAAGAGCCAAAAGAGTAAAATACCAACAACATCATTTTGGCATATTCAACTTGACCTCCTGTTTTTATTTAACTGTGTGAAAAAACATTTGTGTCCACTTACTGACCGAAGAACTTCAATTGTGATTTCACCTCAATAAATTAGTGTGGCAAAGAAAAAAAACAAGATGTATACATGGACTTTGTTTAAAGATTTTGGACCTTGGAGATCACAATGTGCTATATGAATAAACTTTCTTAGCACTGGAACTGTTTTGTAGGCTTTATTTTTAATGTGGACATCTTATTTCACCACATTGTTTTTGTACTTGGAAAATAAGGCAAAACATGGTGATGTAATGTGAAGCTGCACATCCAATACTTGGAATTTTTACAGAAAAGATGTATGACTTATTATCTGCTGAGTAAAACTGTTGTGGAATGATGTTCAGTGGGTCATGTGGTTGTGTTTCCTGTAATGCAGGTGTTTGTTGTTCATGCAAGGTACAGCAATAAGCTCTTCTGTGACTTCTGATAATGGTGGTATTGCTCTTGCAGCCCTATCACACTACATCCTGAAATACTTTTCATATCATGAAAGTCCTACTTCCTTCAGACCCATTTAAGTCACTCGATTTTCGGCAGGGATCTTTTAGGGCAGCGTATATGACTCTTTCACAGAACTATACCAGGCTGTCCATATTTGAGAACACTGTTAATTAGCTTTAAGACTGTCATTCGAATCTTGGAATTTTTAGTTACAGTAAAGCCTTTTTCCTGTCAGTACATCTCACTATCAAAATATTTTGAGATAAAAACGTGTGAGGTGTGCTTGTTTAGAAACTAACACTGCTCCTCTATTTCACTTAGATTCATTGTTGCATCATCTTCTATTACCAAAATATATATGTAATTTTGGAGAGTTTTTTTTTTTTTTTGGTTTTTTGGGGGGATTGTTTTGTTTTGGTTTGGGGAGGGATGTTGAAGTTTTTGTTTGTTTTAACCCTGTGCTTTCTGATTTGATTTGATTCAAAAAACAAACATTTGCTTTGAATTACACACACACACACACACACACACACACACACACACAAACTCATGCACACACACACACACTCACAAAATCCTATGTCTTCTAATAAGGACAATGAAGGCATCTGCCATCTGGTGGTCAGAATCAAAATTGCAGTTCTGAAAGGCTCAGATCCTGAAGCTTTTCAAACAGGAAAGGGGAAAGGAGGGGCTTAGAGTCATGACATAAGCCAGATCATTCTAGAATGTACAACCCACAGGCAGCGATTCTCTAAACACACGATTTTCTACTGTCTCTAAGCCCCAAACTAGATATTCACTTCCTGCCTGAACTGAAGAGAAAACTGCATGATTATTTTGGAAGAAGTTTGAGACAGAAACACACCCGAAGATACACTACAAAAAAAGAATTGTTTTCATCTAAATATGCTTTGCTCAACGAGTCAATGTATTATGTACCACTTCCAAAATAAAATAGATGTCCATGATTTTTGTCAGTTGAGTTACATTTTTATTTTTACATTTTAAAATGATTTTATTTATTATTTATTTATTTATTTATTTATTTATTTATTTATTTATTTATTTATTTATTTATTTATTTGGGGCAGGGGTGTAGACGTTGATGTAACCGTGCTTCAGTGAATGTGTTTAGAGGTCAGAGAACAACCAGCATGAGTCCCTCCCTTCCTTTCACCCTATGGGTGCTGTAGGAGGCCAGATCTTTGTGCTCCCAGAGAAGCTCTAGTGGAATCTAAAATGTTAAACAACACATGGGGATGTCCTTCAAAGGAATTCACAGCCTGTTGTCTGCCCAGAAGCCTGGCAATGGACTTGGCTAATAGCCTGGTTACCTTTACACTGTCTGTGTGTCCAAGAACACACGAAGCCCTCCCCCAGACTCTTATTGTAAACTTGTTTTTCTCAGTCAGTTTATAGATCCTGTGTTTGAATCAACAGTGGCTCCTTAGTCGTGTTGAACCGAACTCACTTTTGCCTCCCTCAGACCATTACTCTGCTGGCAGTGGTGGTCTCACAGACACCCTCCCAAACCCACATCCCAACTCAAGGTTCCAGAGATCAAACTCATGTCATGCTGCTTAACCATCTTCCTACTTCCATATTTCTATCTTAATATATTTTCCTAATTACAAGTTTTCCAGAAAGACAAAAAGAGATGTATGTGTAAAGTGAACCCTGTGTGTCTCCTCTGCCTGACTCTCACTCTCTGACTCAAATATATCCCCTGAAAATAGATGTGTGTACTTCAGACGTGTCTTTCCGAGTGCAGTTTAAATACAAAGGAAAGCACTTAGCTAAAATACATATTATCCAAAATCCTAATCACCGCACACTTACTCGTTCACATTCTGCCTATTTCACTGACCATCATAGCTCTTCACATTACATTTATAAAGGACTAGTGCCTAATAGGCACAAAATATTGCTTTCTCTTTTAAATACAGGATCTCTTGTAACCCAGGGTGGCCTTGAACTGCCTATGTTGTTGAAGATGGCCTTGAAATCAGAATCCTCCTGCCTCCACATCTTGAGTGCTGAGATAACAAATATGCATCTTTGAGCCCAGCTCCAAATATTGCTTGATCTCACCTATCTCTTAGTAAGCCAGTTTGCCGAACATTTTGCAGATATAAACTCCATATAGTTTACAAATATTCTATTTTGTCACCTAACTTTTGACTGTTTTCCTGCCATCCACAGTACTTCCTTAACTGTTTTCTGTATCTGGATTAAAATGATTACTTTCTCACAGTGTCTCCCGTAGACCAAACTGATCTTGAACTCCCGGTCCTGCTGCCTCTCTCTAACAAGTGCTGAAAAGACAGGCATGCAACACCATGTCATTTTAATGTTTTCAATAACATTGACATTAAACCTTCCTATATGAAATAACGAACAGTTTATTTTAAGATGCATAATGTATAGCATCTACTAAGATAGCTATTATATAAAAACAAAATGTGTTGATGGAGATATGAAGACAGTGGGACACATTGTATTGTCGATGTAAACACAAATGGTGCAGCCTCTTTAGAAAACAGTATAGCAGCCCTTCAAAAATTAGACATTGAACTAACCCATGATCCAGTAATTCACATTCTAGGCATGTACTGAAAAGAAATGAGAGCAGAGATTCAAATGGGGTAGCTTCCCATCCATGGCCATAGTAGCATTATCCATAATGGTCAAATGATGGAAACACCCATGTTCATGGACAGACAAGTATGGCATATCCACAGAATGGACTGTCATTTGGCCTTCAAAATTAAAGAATGTCTGCTAAATGATTGTCGGGCGGTGGTGGAGCACGCCTTTAATCCCAGCACTCGGAAGACAGAGCCAGGCTGATCTCTGTGAGTTTTTAGGCCAGCCTGGGCTACCAAGTGAGTTCCAGGAAAGGCGCAAAGCTACACAGAGAAACCCTGTCTTGAAAAATCAAAAAAAAAAAAAAAAGAGAATGTCTGCTAAATGCACCACTACACAGGTAAACCCTGTGAAAACATGCTAAGCAAAAGAAGCAAGACAGCAAAGGACAAACACACTATGATTCCACTTCTATTATGTACTCAGGAGCCAAATTCATATGAAATGGAGAGTAGAATGATGGATTTCAGGGTCTGCAGGAGGGAAAATAGGAAATTATATCAATGAGTACAGAATTCCAGTGATGTAAGATAAGTACTGGGGAAGAATGGTGGTGAGGGTTTCACAACAATGTGATTGTGTTTATTTGTGTATAGCTATTGAGGATTAAATCCAGGGCTTTGTCCTTCCCACTGACAGCCATCTCCAGGATAATGTGGATGCATTTAATGCCCCTGAAGGGTACTCCTGGAAGTGAGTGAAATGGCAATTTCGAAGGCATTTATACTTCATAAATGAGAAATGAATAAAATTGACCATAGTATCAGAACTTGAGCTTTCCCCTGGGAGCATCTCATGCCAGCACCCAGGACACAAAGGAAAAGCTTGAATGATTCCAACTTCAGTGGCTGTACAAAGCCTCCGCTAGCTCCCAGCTCACACTCAAGGATGGGGACATCACAAACACAAGGACAGATAGAGACAGACTTCCAGATAACTCTTTGTCTATCCCATTCACCCACCTCTCTGCATTGATTAATGGGAATGCATCATTGATCATGAGAATTAACCACAGGTTTACTGTAAACAGCTTAGACCAAGGGTTCTCAACCTGTGGGTCGTGAACCCTTTAGGGTCAAAGGACCCATTTACAGGGGTTGCAAATCAGATGTCCTGCATCTCAGATATCTACATTATGATTCATAACAGTAGCAAAACTTTAGTTGTGAAGTAGCATCAAAAATAATTTTATGCTTGTAGGTCACCACAACATGAGGGACTGTTCTAAAGGGTCACAGCATTAGGAAGCTTGAGAACCACTGTCTTAGACGGTCTTTACTGAATTTTTTCTATGTATTATGTCTAAATTTTATTGTATTTTTTCCATAGTGTCTCATGTACACCAAACTGACCTTGAACTCGCCAAGTGCAGAGAATACAGGTGTGCATCGCCATGTCCACTTTTAATTTTTTCAATAATATTAATATTGAAAATAGTAATGCAGATTTTTTTGTTTTTTTCAAGGCAGGGTTTCTCTGTGTAGCTTTGGAGTCTGTCCTGGAACTTGATCTGTAGACCATGCTGGACTCGAAATCACAGAGATCCACCTGCCTCTGCCTCCCCTGTGCTCTGATTAAAGGTGTGTGCCACCACTGCCCCACATGCAGTTGTTTTTGTTTTTTTAATTAAGCAATGTCCTGTCCAGCATCAATTATTCACTAAGATTAGGCAGTTAGAAACTTGGAAACTTCCTGACATAAAAGAGAGAGCTTTTGATTAATTCCAGATTTTCCTAGTAAGCAGCCTCCCTGCAAGGTCGTTTCCCTGATTTACTTAAGCTTCCTATACCCTGATCTTCATTGTGAATTTAGCAAAAAGTGAACCAGAGAGAAACAGGACAGTAGTCTTTTTCCAAGGGACAGTTGAGAGCTGCCCTGTGGGTGCTGGGAATTGAACCCGGGTCTACCAGAAGAGCAGCCACTGCTCACAACTACTGACCCATCTCTCTAGCTCAAAGATGAAGCCTCAATTAAGAGTATTGGCTGTGCCGGGAGGTGGTGGTGCCTAGCACTAGGAGGCAGAGGCAGGTGGATCTGAGTTCGAGGCCAGCCTGTTCCACAGAGCGAGTTCCACAACAGACTCCAAAGCTACACAGAGGAAACCAGTCTCGAAAAACCATTAAATAAAAGAAAAAGAAAAAAAAAAAGAGAGCACTGTTTGCTCTTCCAAAGAGCCCAAGTTCTTTTTGTTTGTTTGTTTCGTTGGTTTGTTTTGTTTGTTTTTTTGTCTGTTTTGAGACCGGGTTTCTCTGTGTAGTTTTGGTTCCTGTCCGGGATCTCGCTCTGTAGACCAGACTGGACTCAAACTCACACAGATCACCTGGCTCTGTTTCCCTGAGTGCTGGGATTAAAGTAATGTGCCACCACTGCCCCACATACAGTTTTTTGGGGTTACTTTTTTAAGATTTATTTATTTATTATATATGCAGTGTTCTGCCTGCATATATGGCTGCAGGCCAGAAGAGGGCATCAGATCCTATTACAGATGGTTGTGAGCCACCATGTGCTCGCTGGGTATTGGACTCAGGGCCTTTGGAAGGGCAGCCAGTACCCTCAACCTCTGAGCCATCTCTCCAGCCCACAGTTGTTTGTTTGTTTGTTTGTTTTTTAATTAAGCCATGTCCTGGCCAGCATCAATAATTCACTAAGACTAGGCAGTTAGAAACTTGGAAACTTCCTGACATAAAAGAGAGAGCTTTTGATTAATTCCAGATTTTCCTAGTAAGCAGCCTCCCTGCAAGGTGTTTCCCTGATTTACTTAACCTTCCTATACCCTGATCTTCATTGTGAATTTCATAAAAAGTGAACTAGAGAGAAACAGGGCAGTAGTCTTTTTCCAAGGGACAGTTGAGAGCTGCCCTGTGGGTGCTGGGAATTGAACCCTGGTCTACCAGAGGAGCAGCCACTGCTCACAACTACTGAGCCATCTCTCTAGCCCGAAGATGGTTCCTCAATTAAGAGTATTGGCTGTGCTGGGAGGTGGTGGTGCCTAGCACTAGGAGGCAGAGGCAGGTGGATCTGAGTTCGAGGCCAGCCTGTTCCACAGAGCAAGTTCCACAACAGACTCCAAAGCTACACAGAGAAAACCGGTCTTGAAAAGCCATTTAAAAAAAAGAAAAAGAAAAGAGAGCACTGTTTGCTCTTCCAAAGAACCCAAGTTTTTTTTGTTTGGTTGGTTTGTTGGTTGGTTTTGTTTGTTTGTTTGTTTGTTTGTTTGTTTGTTTGTTTTGAGACCGGGTTTCTCTGTGTAGTTTTGGTTCCTGTCCTGGATCTCGCTCTGTAGACCAGGCTGGACTCAAACTCACAGAGATCCGCCTGGCTCTGTTTCCCTGAGTGCTGGGATTAAAGTCGTGTGCCACCACTGCCCCACATACAGTTTTTTGGGGTTATTTTTTTAAGATTTATTTATTTATTATGTGTACAGTGTTCTGCCTGCATATATGGCTGCAGGCCAGAAGAGGGCATCAGATCCTATTACAGATGGTTGTGAGCCACCATGTGCTCGCTGGGTATTGGACTCAGGGCCTTTGGAAGAGCAGCCAGTACCCTTAACCTCTGAGCCATCTCTCCAGCCCACAGTTGTTTGTTTGTTTGTTTTTTAATTAAGCCATGTCCTGGCCAGCATCAATTATTCACTAAGACTAGGCAGTTAGAAACTTGGAAACTTCCTCACATAAAAGAGAGAGCTTTTGATTAATTCCAGATTTTCCTACTAAACAGCCTCCCTGCAAGGTCGTTTCCCTGATTTACTTAACCTTCCTATACCCTGATCTCCATTGTGAATTTCATAAAAAGTGAACTGAAGAGAGGTAGATCAGTAGTCTTTCTTCCCTTGGAAATGGGACAGTTGTGAGCTGCCATGTGGGTGCTGGGAATTGAACTCGGGTCTACCAGAAGAACAGCCACTGCTCCCAACCACTGACCCATCTCTCCAGCCCGCCAATGGATCCTCAGTCAAGAGTATTGGCTGTGTCTGGTGGTGGTGGTGCCCAGCACTTGGGAGGCAGAGGCAGGTGGATATCTGTGAGTTCGAGACCAGCCTGGTCTACAGAGAAAGTTTCTGAACAGACTCCAAAGCTAATCAGAGAAACCCGAAACATCCCCCGCCCCCAAAAAGAAAGAAATTCCTGTCACATCATTCTGTGAGTTTGAAGCCATCCTAGTTTACAGAGAGAGTTCCAGGCCAGCCAGCGCTATACACAGAGAAACCGTGTTTAGAAAAATCAAGCAACCTTTGTGATTTAGGATGTGGCTCCGTGGTGCTGATCTAATACCTGGGAGGAATACCAGTATCTCAAATAAATCAGTGCTCTTTGTACCATCTTCTGTTTTTCATTTCGTTCTAACGATAGATTCATGCATTCTGGGCAAGTACACTATTGAGTGATAGCCTCCACCTGTATCATCATTTCCTGTTGGTCTTTTTATTCATCTTTTAAAAAAACTGATAAGTAACAAGTTTCCTTATGTCATGTCCATGAATACTCTTGTATTTATTGGGCTTTGTCCCCCCACCCCCACATCCCCACCCCCGACCTTGCTCTCCTCCTACAGCTCCTGTTCCCAGAGACCCCCTTCTGTTTTTCTGTTGCAGGTATTCTTGGTGTTAGGATTCTGTACATGTGCAGCTTGGCTCTAATGGCTTACAGCAGCAGCACGTGCTGATGCAATCCCCACCTTTAAAAAGACGGATGTGAACCCCCACCCTCTCTTTCTGTTTTCTCTCTGCTCTGCTCTGCTCCCTCAAACATCTTTCTCTCTCACCAGGCCTGGTCCCCTTCTCCACACCCATTTTTCCCTCCTAATAAAGCTCTAAAAACTAACATTGTGTTCTTGCAATGACCAACCAGCACCATATACCCATCTCTTGGGCCTTCTCTCCTCCTAAGTCCTCTCTTAGGCCCCCCTTTTCTCTTTCCACAGTCCCCTTTCTTCTTTCATGACAGGCACACACACACAGACAAACTAAAATCTAAGATCTACATATTAGAGAAAATGTGGTTTTGTCCTGAGACTTTTTTGGGGGGTATAGGGACAGAAGGGGACACAGGGTTTCTCTGTGTAGATCTAGCTGTCCTGGAACTCACTCTCTATGTAGATCAGACTGGCCTTGAACTCACAGACATCCTCCTGCTTCTGCCTCCCAAGTGCTAAAATTAAAGTTATGTGCCATGATGCCCAGACCAGACATAACAATTTCCAGTTCCATTCATTTTGCTGAAAAAAATCACAATTTTATTTTTATATATAGCTGGAGAAAAACCTATTGTGTATACATATCAGCTTACATGTGGTTTTTCTCATAATCCACTTTTTGGTTTTCTTGTTTGGTTTTGATATCATGGGGGGTGGTGTGTCTATGTGTGGGGTTGTGTATGTGTGCCTATATGTGTCAGTGGAGGCCAGAGTATCTAGATCCTGGACCTGGATTTGCACGTGGCTGTGGGCCAGCCACCCAATGTGGATTCGGGGAACTGAACTCTGATTGTCTGGGAGAGCAGGTATGTGCTCTTTAATGCTAACCCATCTCTCTAGGCTCCATTTTCTGTTTGTTGAAGCTGTCTGTATTCATAATATTATACAAAACACTGGGCACAGTATGCCTTAACTCCCAGCATGACATCTAGGTATCATATTTACTAAGTGCCATTCCATACCTTTAATTAAATGCCAAGAACCAGTCATTAAAGACCAGTAATACTGAGAGTGACAAAATTTGCATGCATTTCAAATGAACATAGAAAATATCGATGCAATCGAATCATATCTCATGAAACTATACTGGCTTCAAGCAACAGAGCCTCAGTTGTCAGCAGGTTAACAGGACATTTCAAGCAAACAGTTCCTAGCAAAAAATGAGTGTTTGGGGAAATATTATTTTAAGGTGTGTTACTTTTGTTTATGTGCATTTGTTTAATTCTGTGAAGCTGTGTTACTGTGCCTGTCTAAAACAAATGATGGTCTAATAAAGAAGTGAATGGCCAATTGCTGGCAGGAGAAAGGATAGGTGGTGTTGGCAGGTAGAGAGAATAAAAAGAAGGGGAAATCTGGGAGGAGAGATCAATGAGCATGGGCGAGAGAGAGACACAGACAGAGAGGACACTAGGGACTAGTCACCCAGCCAACCAGCCACAGAGTAAGAGTAAGATTTACAGAAATAAGAGAACGGGAAAAGCCCAGAGGCATAAGGGTGATGGGATACTTTGAGATAAGAAAAACTGGCTAGAAACAAGTCAAGCTAAAGCCAGGCATTTATAATTAAGAATAAGCCCTGTGTGTGACTTATTTGGGAGCTGAATGCCAGGCCCCGCAAAAGAGCAAAAACAAACAACACCATTAAGTGCTAAAGTAAAGAAGAGCAGAAAGAGATATCCTTAAAGAGCTGTTCCCCTAGGAAGCATCTGTGCCAACAGGAATTAATGCTAGTTGCTGCAGACCAACCAAAGGGGCTGCAGGCCAGCCACTAGAACTCAGATGATTCCAGGATGGGGCAAGCATTCTCATCTAAATATGTCCCTAAGTAGGTTCCCTTGGCAGATGTCAGGTCAGAGAAAACAGAGAAGGGATCCTCCATTCCCATGTGGAATACAGTGCTGCTGTTTGTTTTTGAAGAAGTGGATATTGTTGTTGGTGTTGGTGTTGTTTTCTTTTGAGCCTATCAAGCTATGGAAACCAACCAAGGAAAACTCTTCTCTAATTTTCTTCAAAACGCTAAAGTATCTGGCTGAAGATACCATGTTGAACAATATTATTTTAAGGTGTGTTACTTTGTTTATGTTGCATTTGTTTAACTCTGTGAAGTTGTGTTACTGTGCCTAACACACCTGATGGTCTCATACAGAACTGAGCAGCCAATGGTGAGGCAGGAGAAAGAATAGGTGGGACAGGCAGGCAGAGAGAATAAACAGAAAGAGAAATGAGGGAAGAGGGAATTGAAAAGGAGGAGCCAGAGCAGGAAGAGGACTCCAGGCTCAGCCACTCAGCTACACAGGAAGACACAGAGGAAGAGTAAGGTTTACAGAAGCAAGAGAACAGGGAAGTTCCGGGGGCAAAAGATAGATGGGGTAACTGAAGTTAAGGAAAGCTGGATAGAAACTAAGCCTAGCTAAGGCCGGGCATTTATAATTAAGAATAAACATCCGTGTGTGATTTATTTGGGAGCTGGGTGGTGGGCCTCCAAAGAGCCAAAAGAGTAAAATATCAACAACATCATTTTGGCATATTCAACTTGACTTCCTGTTTTCATTAACTGTGTGGGAAAACATTTGTGTCCACTTACTGAACGAAGAACTACAATTGTGAATTCACCTCAATAAAGTTAGTGTGGCAAAGAAAAGTAAACAAGATGTATACATGGACTTTGTTTAAATTTTTGGACCATGGAGATCACAATGTGCTATATGAATAATCTTTCCTAGCACTGGAACTGTTTTGTAGGCTTTATTTTTAATGTGGACCTCTTATTTCACCACATTGTGTTTTGTACTTGGAAAATAAGGCAAAACATGGTGATGTAATGTGAAGCTGCACATCCAATACTTGGAATTTTTACAGAAAAGATTTATGACTTATTCTCTGCTGAGTAAAACTGTTGTGGAATGATGTTCAGTGGGTCAAGTGGTTGTGTTTCCTGTAATGCAGGTGTTTGTTGTTCATGCAAGGTACAGCAATAAGCTCTTCTGTGACTTCTGATAATGGTGGTATTGCTCTTGCAGCCCTATCATACTACATCCTGAAATACTTTTCATATCATGAAAGTCCTACTGCCTTCAGACCCATTTAAGTACACTTGATTTTCGGCAGGGATCTTTTAGGGCAGCATATATGACTCTTTCACAGAACTATAGCATGCTGTCCATATTTGAGAACACTGTTAATTAGCTTTAAGACTGTCATTCGAATCTTGGAATTTTTAGTTACAGTAAAGCCTTTTTCCTGTCAAAACATCTCACTATCAAAATCTTTTGAGATAAATAAGTGTGAGGTGTGCTTTTTTAGAAATTAGAAAGTAACACTGCTCCTCTGTTCCACTTGGATTCATTGTTGCGTCATTTTCTTTTCTTTTTTTTTTCTTTTTTTTTTTTCGGAGGATTGTTTTTGTTTGGTTTGGGGAGGGATGTTGAAGTTTTTGTTTGTTTTAACCCTATGCTTTCTGATTTGATTTGATTAAAAAAAACCAAACATTTGCTTTGAATTACACACACACACACACACACACACACACACACACACAAACTCATGCACACACACACACTCACAAAATCCTATGTCCTCTAATAAGGACAATGAAGGCATCTGCCATCTGGTGGTGAGAATCAAAATTGCAGTTCGGAAAGGCTCTGATCCTGAAGCTTTTCAAACAGGAAAGGGGAAAGGAGGGGTAGAGTCCTGACATAAACCAGATCTTTCTAGAATGTACAACCCACAGGCAGCGATTCTCTAAACACAGGATTTTCTACTGTCTCTAAGCCCCAAACTAGATATTCACTTCCTGCCTGAACTGAAGGGAAAACTGCATGATTATTTTGGAAGAAGTTTGAGACAGACACCCGAAGATACACTACAAGAAAAGAATTGTTTTCATCTAAATATACTTTGTTCAACGAGTCAATGTATTATGTACCACTTCCAAAATAAAATAGATGTCCATGATTTTTGTCAGTTGAGTTACATTTTTAGTTTTACATTTTAAAATGATTTTTTTATTTATTTATTTATTTATTTATTTATTTATTTATTTATTTATTTGGGGCAGGGGTGTAGACGTTGATGTAACCGTGCTTCAGTGAATGAGTTTAGAGGTCAGAGAACAACCAGCATGAGTCCCTCCCTTCCCTTCACCCTATGGGTGCTGTAGGAGACCAGATCTTTGTGCTCCCACATAAGCTCTAGTGGAATCTAAAATGTTAAACAACACATGGGGTTGTCCTTCAAAGGAATTCACAGCCTGTTGTCTGCCCAGAAGGCTGGCAATGGACTTGGCTAATAGCCTGGTTACCTTTACACTGTCTGTGTGTCCGAGAACACACGAAACCCTCCCCCAGACTCCTATTGTAAACTTGTTTTTCTCAGTCAGGTTATAGAACCTGTGTTTGAATCAACAGTGGCTCCTTAGTCGTGTTGAACCGAACTCACTTTTGCCTCCCTCAGACCATTACTCTGCTGGCAGTGGTGGTCTCAGAGACACCCTCCCAAACCCACATCCCAACCTCAAGGTTCCAGAGATCAAACTCATGTCATGCTGCTTAGGCATCTCCCTACCTCCATATTTCTATCTTAACATGTTTTCCTAATTACAAATTTTCCAAAAAGTCAAAAAGAGATGTATGTATAATCTGAACCCTGTGTGTCTCCTCTGCCTGACCCTCACTCTCTGACTCAAATATATCCCCTGAAAATAGATGTGTGTACTTCAGACCTGATTTTTTTCGAGTGCAGTTTAAATACAAAGGAAAGCACTTAGCTAAAATACATATTATCCAAAATCCTAATCACTGCATACTTACTCGTTCACATTCTGCCTATTTCACTGACCATCATAGCTCTTCACATTACATTTATAAAGGACTAGTGCCTAATAGGCACAAAATATTGCTTTCTCTTTTAAATACAGGATCTCTTGTAACCCAGGGTGGCCTTGAACTGCCTATGTTGTTGAAGATGGCCTTGAAATCAGAATCCTCCTGCCTCCACCTCTTGAGTGCTGAGATAACAAATATGCATCTCTGAGCCCAGCTCCAAGTATTGCTTGAATTCACCTATCTCTTAGTAAGCCAGTTTGCCAAACATTCTGCAGATATAAACTCCATATAGTTTACAAATAGTCTATTTTGTCACCTAACTTTTGACTTTTTCCTGCCATCCACAGTACTTCCTTAACTGTTTTCTGTATCTGGATTAAAATGATTACTTTCTCACAGTGTCTCCCGTAGACCAAACTGATCTTGAACTCCCGGTCCTGCTGACTCTCTCTAACAAGTGCTGAAAAGACAGGCATGCAACACCATGTCATTTTAATGTTTTCAATAATATTCACTTTAAACCTTCCTATATAAAATAACGAACAGTTTATTTTAAGATGCATAATGTATAGCATCTACTAAGATAACTATTATATAAAAACAAAATGTGTTGATGGAGATATGAAGACAGTGGGACACATTGTATTGTCGATGTAAACACAAATGGTGCAGCCTCTTTAGAAAACAGTAGAGCAGCCCTTCAAAAATTAGACATTGAACTAACCCATGATCCAGTAATTCACCTTCTAGGCATGTACTGAAAAGAAATGAGAGCAGAGATTCAAATGGGGTAGCTTCCCATTCATGGTCATAGCAGCATTATCCATAATGGTCAAATGATGGAAACACCCATGTTCATGGACAGACAAGTATGGCATATCCACAGGATGGACTGTCATTTGGACTTCAAAATTAAAGAATGTCTGCTAAATGAACCACTACACAGGTAAACCCTGTGAAAACATGCTAAACAAAAGAAGCAAGACAGCAAAGGACAAACACACTATGATTCCACTTCTATTATGTACTCAGGAGCCAAATTCATATGAAATGGAGAGTAGAATGATGGATTTCAGTGTCTGCGGGAGGGAAAATAGGAAATTATATCAATGAGTACAGAATTCCAGTGATGTAAGATAAGTACTGGGGAAGAATGGTGGTGAGGGTTTCACAACAATGTGATTGTGTTTATTTGTGTATAGCTATTGAGGATTAAATCCAGGGCTTTGTCCTTCCCACTGACGGCCATCTCCAGGATAATGTGGATGCATTTAATGTCACTGAAGAGTACTCCTGGAAATGAGTGAAATGGCAATTTCGAAGGCATTTATACTTCATAAATGAGAAATGAATAAAATTGAGCATAGTATCAGAACTTGAGCTTTCCCCTGGAAACATCCCATGCCAGCACCCAGGACACAAAGGAAAAGCTTGAATGATTCCAACTTCAGTGGCTGTACAAAGCCTCCCCTAGCTCCCAGCTCACACTCAAGGATGGGGACATCACAAACACATGGACAGATAGAGACAGACTTCCAGATAACTCTTTGTCTATCCCATTCACCCACCTCTCTGCATTGATTACTGGGAATGCATCATTGATCATGAGAATTAACCACAGGTTTACTGTAAACAGCTTAGACCAATGGTTCTCAACCTGTGGGTCGTGAACCCTTTAGGGTCAAAGGACCCATTTACAGGGGTTGCAAATCAGATGTCCTGCATCTCAGATATCTACATTATGATTCATAACAGTAGCAAAACTATAGTTGTGAAGTAGCAACAAAAACAATTTTATGCTTGTAGGTCACCACAACATGAGGGACTGTTCTAAAGGGTCACAGCATTAGGAAGCTTGAGAACCACTGTCTTAGACGGTCTTTACTGAATTTTTTCTATGTATTATGTCTAAATTTTATTGTATTTTTTCCATAGTGTCTCATGTACACCAAACTGACCCTGAACTCGCCAAGTGCAGAGAATACAGGTGTGCATCGCCATGTCCACTTTTAATTTTTTCAATAATATTAATATTGAAAATAGTAATGCAGATTCTTTTGTTTTTTTCAAGGCAGGGTTTCTCTGTGTAGCTTTGGAGTCTGTCCTGGAACTTGATCTGTAGACCAGGCTCGACTCGAAATCACAGAGATCCACCTGCCTCTGCCTCCCCTGTGCTCTGATTAAAGGTGTGTGCCACCACTGCCCCACATGCAGTTGTTTTTGTGTTTTTTTAATTAAGCAATGTCCCGTCCAGCATCAATTATTCACTAAGACTAGGCAGTTAGAAACTTGGAAACTTCCTGACATGAAAGAAAAAGCTTTTGATTAATTCCAGATTTTCCTACTAAACAGCCTCCCTGCAAGGTCGTTTCCCTGATTTACGTAACCTTCCTATACCCTGATCTTCAATGTGAATTTCATAAAAAGTGAACCAGAGAGAAACAGGACAGTAGTCTTTTTCCAAGGGACAGTTGAGAGCTGCCCTGTGGGTGCTGGGAATTGAACCCGGGTCTACCAGAAGAGCAGCCACTGCTCCCAACTACTGAGCCATCTCTCTAGCCCAAAGATGATGCCTCAATTAAGAGTATTGGCTGTGCCGGGAGGTGGTGGTGCCTAGCACTAGGAGGCAGAGGCTGGTAGATCTGAGTTCGAGGCCAGCCTGTTCCACAGAGCGAGTTCCACAACAGACTCCAAAGCTACACAGAGAAAACCCGTCTTGAAAAGCCATTTAAAAAAGAAAAAGAAAAGAGAGCACTGTTTGCTCTTCCAAAGAGCCCAAGTTTTTTTTGTTTGGTTGGTTTGTTGGTTGGTTTTGTTTGTTTGTTTGTTTGTTTGTTTGTTTTGAGACCGGGTTTCTCTGTGTAGTTTTGGTTCTTGTCCTGGATCTCGCTCTGTAGACCAGGCTGGACTCAAACTCACAGAGATCCGCCTGGCTCTGTTTCCCTGAGTGCTGGGATTAAAGTAATGTGCCACCACTGCCCCACATACAGTTTTTTGGTTTTTTTTTTTTTAAGATTTATTTATTTATTATGTGTACAGTGTTCTGCCTGCATATATGGCTGCAGGCCAGAAGAGGGCATCAGATCCTATTACAGATGGTTGTGAGCCACCATGTGCTCGCTGGGTATTGGACTCAGGGCCTTTGGAAGGGCAGCCAGTACCCTCAACCTCTGAGCCATCTCTCCAGCCCACAGTTGTTTGTTTGTTTGTTTGTTTGTTTGTTTGTTTTTTAATTAAGCAATGTCCTGGCCAGCATCAATAATTCACTAAGACTAGGCAGGTAGATACTTGGAAACTTCCTGACATGAAAGAAAAAGCTTTTGATTAATTCCAGATTTTCCTACTAAACAGCCTCCCTGCAAAGTGGTTTCCCTGATTTACTTAAGCTTCCTATACCCTGATCTTCATTATGAATTTAGCAAAAAGTGAACTGAAGAGAGGTAGGTCAGTAGTCTTTTTTTCCTTGGAAACGGGACAGTTGTGAGCTGCTATGTGGGTGCTGGGAATTGAACCCAGGTCTACCAGAAGAACAGCCACTGTTCCCAACCACTGACCCATCTCTCCAGCCCGCCAATAGCGTTTCAGTCAAGAGTATTGGCTGTGCCTGGTGGTGATGGTGCCCAGCACTTGGGAGGCAGAGGCAGTTGGATATCTCTGAGTTCGAGGCCAGCATGGTCTACAGAGCAAATTTCTGAACAGGCTCCAAAGCTAAACTGAGAAAACCTCCTCCCAAAAAGAACGAAATTCCTGTTGCATCATTCTGTGAGTTTGAGGCCATCCTAGTTTACAGAGTGAGTTCCAGGCAGGCTAGGGCTACTACACACAGAAACCGTGTTTAGAAAAATCAAACAAACCTTTGTGGTTCAGGATGTGGCTCCGTGGTGCTGCTCTCATACCTGAGAGGAATACCAGTATCTCAAATAAATCAGTGCTCTTTGTACCATCTTCTGTTTTTCATTTCGTTCTAACGATAGATTCATGCATTCTGGGCAAGTACACTATTGAGTGATAGCCTCCACCTGCATCATCATTTCCTGTTGGTCTTTTTTATTCATCTTTTTTTAAAAAAAAACTGATAAGTAACAAGTTTCCTTATGTCATGTCCATGAATACTTTTGTATTTATTGGGCTTTGTCCCCCCACCCCCACATCCCCACCTGTGACCTTGCTCTCCTCCTACAGCTCCTGTTCCCAGTGACCCCCTTCTGCTTTTCTCTTGCAGGTATTCTTGATGTTAGGATTCTGTACATGTGCAGCTTGGCTCTAATGGCTTACAGCAGCAGCAGGTGCTGACACAATCCCCACCTTTAAAAAGCCGGATATGAACCCCCACCCTCTCTTTCTGTTTACTCTCTGCTCTGCTCCCTCAAACATCTTTATCTCTCACCAGGCCTGGTCCCCTTCTCCAAACCCATTTTTCCCTCCTAATAAAGCTCTAAAAACTAACATTGGGTTCTTCTGTGGCCCATGACTCTTCCGATGACCAACCAGCACCATATACCCATCTCTTGGGCTTTCTCTCCTCCTCCGTCCTCTCTTAGGCCCCCCTTTTCTCTTTCCACAGTCCCCTTTCTTCTTTCATGACAGGCACACACACACATACAAACTAAAATCTAAGATCTACATATTAGAGAAAATGTGGTTTTGTCCTGAGACTTTTTTGGGGGCGTAGGGACAGAAGGGGACACAGGGTTTCTCTATGTAGATCTAGCTGTCCTGGAACTCACTCTCTATGTAGATCACACTGGGTTTGAACTCACAGACATTCTACTGCCTCTGTTTTCCAAGTTCTGAAATTAAACATATGTGCCATGATGCCCAGATCAGACATAACAATTTCTAGTTCCATTCATTTTGCTGAAAAAAATCACAATTTTATATTTATATATAGCTGGAGAAAATTCTATTGTGTATACATATCAGCTTACATGTGGTTTTTCTCATAATCCACTTTTTGGATTTTTGTTTTGTTTTTATATAATGGGGGAGCAGTCTTTGTGTGGGGTTGTGTATGTGTGCCTATATGTGTCAGTGGAGGCCAGAGAATTTAGATCCTGGACTTGGATTTGCAAGTGGCTGTGGGCCAGCCACCCAATGTGGATTCGGGAAACTGAACTCTGATTGTCTGGGAGAGCAGGTATGTGCTCTTAAATGCTAAGTCATCTCTCTAGGCTCCATTTTCTGTTTGTTGAAGCTGTCTGTATTCATAATATTATACAAAACACTGGGCACAGTATGCCTTAACTCCCAGCATGACATCTAGGTATCATATTTACTAAGTGCCATATCATACCTTTAATTAAATGCCAAGAACCAAACATTAAAGCCTAGTAATACTGAGAGTGACAAAATTTGCATGCATTTCAAATGAACGTAGAAAATATGGATGCAATCGAATCATATCTCATGAAACTATACTGGCTTCAAGCAACAGAGCCTCAGTTGTCAGCAGGTTAACAAGACATTTCAAGCAAACAGTTCCTAGCAAAAAATGAGTGTTTGGGGAAATATTATCTTAAGGTGTGTTACTTTTGTTTATGTGCATTTGTTTAATTCTGTGAAGTTGTGTTACTATGCCTGTCTAAAACAAATGATGGTCTAATAAAGAAGTGAATGGCCAATAGTTAGGCAAGAGAAAGGGTAGGTGGGGCTGGCAGGCAGAGAGAATAAACGGAAGGGGAAACCTAGGAGGAGAGATCAATGAGTATGGGCAAGAGAGAGAGAGACAGAGACAGAGAGGACACTAGGGACTAGTCACCCAGCCAACCAGCCACAGAGTAAGAGTAAGATTTACAGAAATAAGAGAACGGGAAAAGCCCAGAGGCATAAGGGTGATGGGAATATTTGAAAAAAAAAGCTGGCTAGAAACAAGTCAAGCTAAAGCCGGGCATTTATAATTAAGAATAAGCCCTGTGTGTGACTTATTGGGAGCTGGTTGGCAGGCCCCACAAAAGAGCAAAAACAAACAACACCATTAAGTGCTAAAGTAAAGAAGAGCAGAAAGGGATATTCTTAAGGAGCTGTTCCCCTTGGAAGCATCGGTGCCTACAGGAATTAATGCTAGTTGCTGCAGACCAACCAAAGGGGCTGCAGGCCAGCCACTAGAACTTGGATGATTCCAGGATGGGGCAATCATTCTCATCTAAATATGTCCCTAAGTAGGTTCCCTTGGCAGATGTCAGGTCAGAGAAAACAGAGAAGGGATGCTCCATTGCCATGTGGATAACAGTGCTGCTGTTTGTTGTTGAAGAAGTGGATATTTTTGTTGGTGTTGGTGTTGTTTTCTTTTAAGCCTATCAAGCTATGGAAACCAAGGAAATCTCTTCTCTACTTTTCTTCAAAATGCTAAAGTATCTGGCTGAAGATACCATGTTGAAGAATATTATATTAAGCTGTGTTACTTTGTTTATGTTGCATTTGTTTAACACTGTGAAGTTGTGTTACTGTGCCTAACACACCTGATGGTCTCATACACAACTGAGCAGCCAATGGTGAGGCAGGAGAAAGGATAGTTGGGGCTGGCAGGCAGAGAGAATAAACAGAAGGAGAAATCAGGGAAGAGGGAATTGAAAAGGAGGAGCCAGAGTGGAAGGAGGATTCCAGGTTCAGCCACTCAGCTACACAGCAAGACACAGAGGAAGAGTAAGGTTTACAGAAGCAAGAGAACAGGAAAGGTCCAGAGGCAAAAAAAAAAGATGGGATAACTGAAGTTAAGGAAAGCTGGCTAGAAACTAAGCCTAGCTAAGGCCAGGCATTTATAATTAAGAATAAGCATCTGTGTGTGATTTATTTGGGAGCTGGGTGGTGGGCCTCCAAAGAGCCAAAATAGTAAAATACCAACAACATCATTTTGGCATATTCAACTTGACCTCCTGTTTTTATTAACTGTGTGGGAAAACATTTGTGTCCACTTACTGAACGAAGAACTACAATTGTGAATTCACCTCAATAAAGTTAGTGTGGCAAAGAAAAGTAAACAAGATGTATACATGGACTTTGTTTAAATTTTTGGACCATGGAGATCACAATGTGCTATATGAATAATCTTTCCTAGCACTGGAACTGTTTTGTAGGCTTTATTTTTAATGTGGACCTCTTATTTCACCACATTGTGTTTTGTACTTGGAAAATAAGGCAAAACATGGTGATGTAATGTGAAGCTGCACATCCAATACTTGGAATTTTTACAGAAAAGATTTATGACTTATTCTCTGCTGAGTAAAACTGTTGTGGAATGATGTTCAATGGGTCATGTGGTTGTGTTTCCTGTAATGCAGGTGTTTGTTGTTCATGCAAGGTACAGCAATAAGCTCTTCTGTGACTTCTGATAATGGTGGTATTGCTCTTGCAGCCCTATCACACTACATCCTGAAATACTTTTCATATCATGAAAGTCCTACTGCCTTCAGACCCATTTAAGTCACTCGATTTTCGGCAGGGATCTTTTAGGGCAGCGTATATGACTCTTTCACAGAACTATACCAGGCTGTCCATATTTGAGAACACTGCTAATTAGCTTTAAGACTGTCATTGGAATCTTGGACTTTTTAGTTACAGTAAAGCCTTTTTCCTGTCAATACATCTCACTACCAAAATATTTTGAGATAAAAAAGTGTGAGGTGTGCTTGTTTAGAAACTAACACTGCTCCTCTATTCCACTTGGATTCATTGTTGCATCATCGTCTATTACCAAAATATGTATGTAATTTTGGAGAGGTTTTTTTTTTTTTTTTTTGGTTTTTTGGGGGGATTGTTTCGTTTTGGTTTGGAGAAGGATGTTGAAGTTTTTGTTTGTTTTAACCCTGTGCTTTCTGATTTGATTTGATTCAAAAAACAAACATTTGCTTTGAATTACACACACACACACACACACACACACACACACACACAAACTCATGCACACACACACACTCACAAAATCCTATGTCCTCTAATAAGGACAATGAAGGCATCTGCCATCTGCTGGTCAGAATCAAAATTGCAGTTCTTAAAGGCTCAGATCCTGAAGCTTTTCAAACAGGAAAGGGGAAAGGAGGGGCTTAGAGTCACGACATAAGCCAGATCATTCTAGAATGTACAACCCACAGGCAGCGATTCTCTAAACACACGATTTTCTACTGTCTCTAAGCCCCAAACTAGATATTCACTTCCTGCCTGAACTGAAGAGAAAACTGCATGATTATTTTGGAAGAAGTTTGAGACAGAAACACACCCGAAGATACACTACAAGAAAAGAATTGTTTTCATCTAAATATACTTTGTTCAATGAGTCAATGTATTATGTACCACTTCCAAAATAAAATAGATGTCCATGATTTTTGTCAGTTGAGTTACATTTTTAGTTTTACATTTTAAAATGATTTTATTATTTATTTATTTATTTATTTATTTATTTATTTATTTATTCATTCATTTGGGGCGGGGGTGTAGACGTTGATGTAACCGTGCTTCAGTGAATGAGTTTAGAGGTCAGAGAACAACCAGCATGAGTCCCTCCCTTCCCTTCACCCTATGGGTGCTGTAGGAGACCAGATCTTTGTGCTCCCACATAAGCTCTAGTGGAATCTAAAATGTTAAACAACACATGGGGTTGTCCTTCAAAGGAATTCACAGCCTGTTGTCTGCCCAGAAGGCTGGCAATGGACTTGGCTAATAGCCTGGTTACCTTTACACTGTCTGTGTGTCCGAGAACACACGAAACCCTCCCCCAGACTCCTATTGTAAACTTGTTTTTCTCAGTCAGGTTATAGAACCTGTGTTTGAATCAACAGTGGCTCCTTAGTCGTGTTGAACCGAACTCACTTTTGCCTCCCTCAGACCATTACTCTGCTGGCAGTGGTGGTCTCAGAGACACCCTCCCAAACCCACATCCCAACCTCAAGGTTCCAGAGATCAAACTCATGTCATGCTGCTTAGGCATCTCCCTACTTCCATATTTCTATCTTAATATATTTTCCTAATTACAAGTTTTCCAGAAAGACAAAAAGAGATGTATGTGTAAACTGAACCCTGTGTGTCTCCTCTGCCTGACCCTCACCCTCTGACTCAGATATATCCCCTGAAAATAGATGTGTGCACTTCAGACCTGTTTTTTTCCGAAGGCAGCTTAAATACAAAGGAAAGCACTTAGCTAAAATACATATTATCCAAAATCCTAATCACTGCATACTTACTCATTCACATTCTGCCTATTTCACTGGCCATCATAGCTCTTCACATTACATTTATAAAGGACTAGTGCCATTAGCACAAAATACTGCTTTCTCTTTTAAATACAGGATCTCTTGTAACCCAGGGTGGCCTTGAACTGCCTATGTTGTTGAAGATGGCCTTGAAATCAGAATCCTCCCGCCTCCACATCTTGAGTGCTGAGATAACAAATGTGCATCTCTGAGCCCAGCTCCAAATATTGCTTGAACTCACCTATCTCTTAGTAAGCCAGTTTGCCAAACATTCTGCAGATATAAACTCCATATAGTTTACAAATAGTCTATTTTGTCACCTAACTTTTGACTTTTTCCTGCCATCCACAGTACTTCCTTAACTGTTTTCTGTATCTGGATTAAAATGATTACTTTCTCACAGGGTCTCCCGTACACCAAACTGATCTTGAACTCCCCGTCCTGCTGCCTCTCTCTAACAAGTGCTGAGAAGACAGGCATGCAACACCATGTCATTTTAATGTTTTCAATAATATTCACATTAAACCTTCATATATAAAATTAATAACAGTTTATTTTAAGATGCATAATGTATAGCATCTACTAAGATAGCTATTATATAAAAACAAAATGTGTTGATGGAGGTATGAGGACAGTGGGACACATTGTATTGTCGATGTAAACACAAATGGTGCAGCCTCTTTAGAAAACAGTAGAGCAGCCCTTCAAAAATTAGACATAGAACTAATCCGTGATCCAGTAATTCACGTTCTAGGAATGTACAGAAAAGAAATGAGAGCAGAGATTCAAATGGGGTAGCTTCCCATCCATGGCCATAGTAGCATTATCCATAATGGTCAAATGATGGAAACACCCATGTTCATGGACAGACAAGTATGGCATATCCACAGGATGGACTGTCATTTGGACTTCAAAATTAAAGAATGTCTGCTAAATGAACCACTACACAGGTAAACCCTGTGAAAACATGCTAAGCAAAAGAAGCAAGACAGCAAAGGACAAACACACTATGATTCCACTTCTATTATGTACTCAGGAGCCAAATTCATATGAAATGGAGAGTAGAATGATGGATTTCAGGGTCTGCGGGAGGGAAAATAGGAAATTATATCAATGAGTACAGAATTCCAGTGATGTAAGATAAGTACTGGGGAAGAATGGTGGTGAGGGTTTCACAACAATGTGATTGTGTTTATTTGTGTATAGCTATTGAGGATTAAGCCGGGCAGTGGTGACTCACTCCTTTAATACCAGCATTCGGGAGGCAGAGCCAGATGGATCTCTGTGAGTTCGAGGCCAGCCTGGACTACCAAGTGAGTCTCAGGAAAGGCGCAAAGCTACACAGAGAAACCCTGTCTGGGAAAAAAAAAAAAAAGAACCTTGGAAACTTTCTGACATAAAAGACAAGGTTTTTGATTAATTCCAGATTTTCCTACTAAGCAGCCTCCCTGCAAGGTCGTTTCCCTGATTTACTTAACCTTCCTATACCCTGATCTTCAATGTGAATTTTGCAAAAAGTGAACTGGAGAGAGATGGGTGAGTAGTCTTTGTTCCCTTGGAATTGGGACAGTTGTGAGCTGCCATGTGGGTGCTGGGAATTGAACCTGGGTCTACCGGAAGAACAGCCACTGTTCCTAACCACTGACCCATCTCTCCAGCCCGCTAATGGCTCCTCAGTTAAAAGTATTGGCTGTGCCTGGTGGTGGTGGTGGCAAGCACTTGGGAGGCAGAGGTAGGTGGATCTCTGTGAGTTCAAGGCCAGCCTGGTCTACAGAGCAAGTTTCTGAAAAGACAACAAAGCTACACAGAGAAAACCTGTATCAAAAATCCATTTAAAATTAGATATACTAGATATAAAGCAAAGAACAATCAGACTGCAACCCACAGATAGAGAGTGGCTGCATTGAAGGGGGGACCCTCAGATGACTGTGGCTTATCATAAGTTTTGGTTTTACGCAATCATTGGGCAACCATCAGTGAAACATTTCACTGTTAGGATAATAATTTTTACTGTATCAAGCTGATGATAGAAAAAAATAATAAAAAAATTAAAATGATTAAGTATGCAGGACTATTACGAAGATCACCACTGAACTTTACTTGGCAAAATGGTCCTTCAGTTCCTGCTTTACAGAGAAAACTGCCAGACATTCTACAGGACACAGAAAAAAGTGACTGAGAGTCTCTAGTCCTGTGGGCTGAAGAAAGATGTCCCAACTTTACAGAGTAACTTTGGATGGCTGTCCAGACTGTCAGCTGTCTCTGTCATTCTAGATTTTTGAAAGTTGCTTATAATGTACTTCCTGTTTACTTAGGTAATATTATATCCTTCTGAGGTCTTTGACTAGATAGTTATAATTTCCTTAGTTATGATAAAAGATAAGTTAGATATGAAACCTTAGACTTACACATATAGGATAGATAGGATATCTTCTTTAATTTTGCCAAATACAAATAGACTAGATATTATAAATAGACTAGATATTGTAACTGTAATTCTTGCTTGATAATTGTTTTGTTGTATATAATTTTACTGTGTTAAAGTTAAAACCTTCCTTTTTTAAAAAAAAAGAAAAGGGGAAGTGCTCTGGATATCACTCTGTATGCTGTGAATGTGTTGCTCTGATTGGTTAATAAATAAAATGCTAATTGGCCAGTAGCCAGGCAGGATGTATAGTATAGGTGGGATAAGCAGAGAGGAGAATTCTGGGAACAGGAAGGCTGAGTCAGGAGTCTCCAGGCAGACACAGAGGAAGCAAGATGTGAAAGCAGAACTGAGAAAAGGTACCAAGCCCCGTGGCTAAACATAAATAATAATTATGGGTTAATTTAAGTGTAAGAGCTAGTCAATAGTTAGCCTGAGCTAATGGCTGAACAGTTTTAATTAAAAAAAAAAAACACGAAAGAAAAGAAAAAGAGCACTGGCTGCTTTTCCAAAGAGCCCAAGTTCTATTCCCATCATCCATTTGACTGTTAACAACTGTCTAATTTTAGTTTCAGTGTTGTGGAATATTTGCACACTGTGTGAAGGTGTATTGCTGTGATTGGTGTAATAAAAGCTGAATGGCCAATAGCCAGGCAGGAGGTATAGGCGGAATTTCAGGGGAGAGAAAGGAAGAGGAGAGTCGAGGCACGCAGGAGACGCCAGGAGACATGGAGATGAAACAGAAGGTGCAAGATGGAAGAGAGGTAAAAAACATAGATTAATAGAAATGGGTTGATTTAAGAGTTAGTGGGACAAGCCTAAGCTATAGGTCAAGCTTTTATAATTAATAATAAGTCTCCATGTCATTTTTTGTGAGCTGGCAGCCCAAAGAAAAATCTATCTACACTTCAGTCCCAGGGAACCTGATGCACATGTAGTGCACAGATAAATATACATGTGCTGTGGGATGGTCTGTATGTCAAGTGTGTTGCTGATTGGTCAGTAAATAAATCACTGATTGGCCATTGGCTAGGCAGGAAGTATAGGCGGGACAAGGAAAAGAATTCTGGGAAGTGGAAGGCTGAGAGAGAGACACTGCGAGCCGCCATCAGGACAAGGAAGATGTAAGGTAACAGTAAGCCATGAGCCATGTGGCAAAGTAAAGATTAATAGAAATGGGCTAAATATAAGAGTAAGAGCTAGACAATAACAGGCCTGAGCTAATGGCCAAGCAGTTTAAATAATGTAAGAGTTTGTGTGTTTATTTTATAAGTGGGCTCTGGGACTGGCGGGACTTGGTGGCGGGAGCTGGAGAGAAATTCTCCAGCAACAAATGGCGTCCAACGTGGTGGCAAGAGTTTCCACCTAAAAACTTAGAAAAAAGATTCTAAAACGGACCTAAAAACAGCTTCCTAATTGTCTCTCTCAAATGAGCGGCAGCTGCCGGTTTGAGCTACTGGCGGGTTCCTAGCGTGCGCTCTCGACCTGCAGTATGGTGGGAATGAGGCCTCTGCAAGTAGCACATTAAACTGTGTGATGAATTTAGCCTTTGCTAGTACAAAACAAAAAAAAGAGGTTTCTGGGCTACACGCTACTTTGGTAAAAGTGTAGACCCACTATTTCTGAGAGTCATGGCTCCCAGAGCTGGCGGAAAGCGGACCGCCGCCATGTTGGGAAGCTGAAGTGGGCGGAGCCAGCAGCCACTGCGCCATTTCAGGCTTAGAAGGCTGCAGTTTAAAGCAATAGGCTCACGCTAATATAAAAAAATAAGCCACGTAAAGATGGCTACCACACAAAGAATCTGGATTATGTTCTCTTTGATATTCGTAACTGCAGAAAAACATTTGATTGTAAAAGCTGTTGAGTTATGCCAAAATGTATATTTTAAAGGTACCTTGACTTCAAAATTTGGATATAAGGATATGTTGCTTTGGAAAAGAGTCTCTGCTTTTGTTTCCACAGAAAGCCAGAGACTATGGATTTGTTCCAGATTAAGATACATCAGGTTTGACCAGCCAAGACCCCCTGAAAGGTCTCCAATGACACCATGGCCCAGATGATTCAACATCCAGAATGGTTTCAAGTCAACTGGCTCAGACGATACAGCCTCATGGACTACTCCATGATCCTAAAATTTTCTTTCTGTCTCCAGAAGATACAGCGCCCCCCTCCAGCAGGAAGTAGTAAGAGAAGCTACGCCCAAATTCCCAAATATACCAAGCTGGCTTTAGAGATAGAATTGGCTCACTCCCCCTCTAAACCCAGACATATTGCTCAAAAAAAAAAAAAAATGGTTAAGAGATTCTTGTGTCCCAAATCAGAAGAGCCCTCTGGTGTGGGACAGAGAAAAACCAATATTTTTATTTAAAGCAGGTTGATTATAAATACAATCTCTTTCTAAAGAAAAAAAGGGGATAGTTTAGATATGATAGGATGAAAGGGTAGATTAATGAACCTACTTTTAAAGAGTAACAACTTGTTTAAAATGTTTTACATCGCTATAGATTTTAGTTTATTGATACAAATTTAAACTTAATTTTGTTATACTGTATATATATTTCTATTCTTGTTTGAGGTATTATGTTTATGTAACTCATTTAAAATTGTAATGGATAATTAAAAAATAGATTAATAGTTAGTCATCTATGATAATATTTGTAGCCATGTTAGTTAAGTCTTCTAGGTATACATAGATATATTTCAGATAGATAGGTAGTCTTCAAACACTTCAAAGACCTACAGAATATGGCATTTAAAATGTTTTAAAAGTTTAGACTTTTTGGACAGTGAGACATGTCTGCTCCTGACAGCACCGATTTACTTCAGAGAGGAGGATGGGCATCGAAGACACTCCATATGGAGTTTATCTTCACCTTGACAAAAATAGCCATTTGGGCAAGAAACTGTTCTTGCCTGGACTGCTTGATCAACTGGACATGCAGGACCCATAGAAAGGTGACCACTGAACTTTGCTTGACAAAACGGTCCTTCAGGTTCCTGCTTTGCAGAGAAAACTGCCAGACATTCTACAAGACACAGAAAAAAGTGAATAAGAGACTCTAGGCCTGTGGGCTGAAGACAGATGCCCCAACTTTACAAGAAAACTTTGCATGACTGTCCAGGCTCAGCTGTCTCTGTCTACCCTACAAGACTCCTAAAAGTTGCTTATATCCTTCTCCATTTCTCAGGTAGTAGTATATCCTTCTGAGGTCTTTGATGTGGTTAAAGACTAGATACTTACAATTTTCCTTAGTTATAATAAAAGAT
The DNA here is from genome assembly GCF_949786415.1 of Peromyscus eremicus. NCBI lineage: Eukaryota > Metazoa > Chordata > Mammalia > Rodentia > Cricetidae > Peromyscus > Peromyscus eremicus. Next base: position 82,183,277 of record NC_081439.1, on the reverse strand, counting down.
AAGTTAGATATAAAACCTTAAACTCACAAATACAAGATAGATAGGATCTCTTCTTTAATATTGTATCTGTAATTCTTGCTTGATAATTGTTTTGTTATATGTAATTTTACTATGTTAAAGTTAAAACCTTCCTTTTTAAGAAAAGAAAAGGGGAAGTGCTGTGGGATGGTCTGTATGTCAAGTGTGTTGCTGATTGGTCAGTAAATAAATCACTGATTGGCCATTGGCTAGGCAGGAAGTATAGGCGGGACAAGGAAAAGAATTCTGGGAAGTGGAAGGCTGAGAGAGAGACACTGCGAGCCGCCATCAGGACAAGGAAGATGTAAGGTAACAGTAAGCCATGAGCCATGTGGCAAAGTAAAGATTAATAGAAATGGGCTAAATATAAGAGTAAGAGCTAGACAATAACAGGCCTGAGCTAATGGCCAAGCAGTTTAAATAATGTAAGAGTTTGTGTGTTTATTTTATAAGTGGGCTCTGGGACTGGCGGGACTTGGTGGCGGGAGCTGGAGAAAAGTTCTCTAGCAACATACATGCAAATAAAACACATTGCATATGAAATAAAAATAATAAATAAAATGGGTTTAAGAATTTAGCCAGGTGGTGGTGGCACACACCTTTAATCCCAGCATTTGGGAGACAACCTCCTATTTCTTCTCCGTGTCCTCTCGAGTGGGAATACTATATACCCCTTTGCTTGGCGTCAGGTCAGGTACTTCTACCAGCCCTGTTAGCTCAGTGTGATCTTCCAGGTATTCCATAAAGACTAACTGCTATTGTGTTTGTTTATTATCCACAGCAGTATATCAGTGATTTTTTTCTGACTTCAAGAAATCAGATCTTTCTTTGGTCAGAGACATATAAACACAGGAAGTTCAAAAGAGTATAAAACAATTACTGGCAAGTCACCGACAACAAAAATCTTGTTGTTAATTGAATGAAGTCCTATTTCTCAATGTGGCCATACTAGTAACAACCACCACTTTTTAAGAATGCTGTGTATAATCAAGCAACATGCTAAACGCTTTATATCATAGCTAACAAATGTCACTCTCTGAGTAATAACCCTGTATAGTTAGCATGATGATTTCCATTTTATTCCCAACAGGCTTAAAAGGTAATACAGCCAGCAACTAGCAAAGCCAGAGTTTAAGCCCTGATCTTATTTTGCTTTAATGCCTTGGAATCATGGCCCTACTAGGATTACTAAAAGGATAACAATTAATTCCACTTTAACTGCAGTAGAGAGGCTTCTTCAGATATATGAAAGGCAATCTACAAGGCAAATCAGTTGGTGTGGTTGTCTGAAAGAAAATGTCCCCCCAAAGGGAGTGGCACTATTAGGAGGTGTGGCCTTGTTGAAGTAAGAGTGGCCTTGCTGGAGGAAGTGTGTCACTGTTGGAGGGGGGTGGCTTTGAGGTCTCTTTTACTCAATCTTCACTCAGTCTACTTTTTTCCTGCATATCAGTGTGTAGCCAGCACCATGTCTGCCTGCACATTGACATGCTCCCTGCCATGATGATAATAGACTGAACCTCTGAAACTGTAAGCCAAGCCACCCCAATTAAATGTTTTCCTGTGTAAGAGTTGTGGTGATCATGGTGTCTCTTCACAGCAATTGAAACCCTAACTAAAACAATGTGTGAGTGCAGGCAGTGATCCACAAAGAGATTGAAAACCCGGAACAGATTGACTTTGGGGAGTCTAATGCCAGGCAATTCACTGTCAGCATATTTAAAACATAATACAATTTGGAGAGCATTATCTCTCCATGTGGCTAATTCAAATTAAACCATCTTTATTGTTATTTATTTCTCCCACCCACTTTCTCTATGCTTTACCCTCTCATCCTCCTCCCCACTTAAGTCTTCCTGTTTTTTCCCTTTTTCTCATTATAGCACTTGTGTTCTATTAACCTCTTCTTTAGAGCTCTTTCTGTTCTCCTCCTGAATGGTCACTTTCTACTTTCCTGGTGTCATAGTTAGGGTTTCTATTACTGTGATGAGACACCATGACCACGGCAACATTTAATTAGGGATAAATAAATGAAAACATTTAACTGGGGCTGACTTCCAATTTCCGAGGTTTAGTGCAGGCAGACATGATGCTGGAGAAGGAGCTGAGAGTTCTACATCTGGATCTGCCAGCAGCAGAAAGAGAGAGACAATGGGCCTGGCTTGAGTTTCTGAAACCTCAAAGCCCACCCCAGTGACACACTTCCTCCCACAAGGCCACACCTATTCTAACAAGGCCACACCTCCTAATAGTGCCACTCTCTGGTGACGAAGCACTCAAATCTATGAGCCTGTGGGTGGGGGAGGGGTTTTCTTATTCAAACCACTACATCTGGTTTCTATGGTTTGTTTACTATTCGTATCAGTGATTTTTAAATTGTATTTATTTAGTTAGTTAGTTTTTGTTTTTCAAGATAGAGTTTCTCAGTAACTATGGGACCAGTCCTGGAACTAGCTCTGTAGCCCAGGCTGGCCTCGAACTCACAGAGATCCACCTGCCTCTGCCTCCCTCCTGAGTGCTGGAATTAAAGGCATGTGCCAGTATGCCTGGTCACTTATTTATTTTTATTGTATGTATATGGATGTTTTGTCTGCATGTATGCCTATGCACCATGCCCATGCATTGCCCATAAAGGGTGTCCGGTCCCCTGGGACTGGAGTTATAGTTGGTAAGCCACCATGTGGGTACTGGGAGTCAAACTCAGGTCCTCCGGAAGAGCAGCTGGTGACCTTAACCACTGAGACATCTCCTCCACCCCCACACCAGTGATTTTTAAACTGTGGTCCTGTGCCCATACGCATATCCTTGTGTCTAATCAAGATTGTCTGAGTCAGATGTTCTAAGGGTAAGGTCCAGCAATTGGTGTTCCCATGCTCCATCAATGACTTGTGCTGAAGTTTTAGCCCCTCCGTTCGAGTTGACTGATGACTGGTAGGGTTTTATATGTTAGACTCTCCTGAGCTTGAATCTCCTCGGCGGAACTGTCCAACTCCCCTCCTCACCAAAGTGACTTAAAGAGAAAACCCTACATAAATTCTCCAGCCTTGTTTTCTTTTAGTTATTTGCTTTTTGTTGATTTTAGGCATCACTAATTCTGGGGTGAGAGAGACGGCTCAGCAGTTAAGAGCACTGGCTGCTCTTCTAGAGGACCCGAGTTCAATTCCCAGCACCCACATGGCACCTGTAACTGCAGTTCCAGGAAATCCAACACACCCTCATCTGGCCTCCTTAGGCACTTCAAGCATGTGGTGCACAGATAAATATACAGGCAAAACACCCAACACGTTTTTTTAAAAAAGTAAAATAAAACATTTAAAAATAAAAAAAAAAAAAACTGCCTCAGGCTGGAGAGATGGCTCAGCCGTTAAAGGCTAGGCTCACAACCAAAACAAAAACAAAAACGAAAACTGTCTTATAAAAAATATCACTAGTTCTGGGCGGCAGGGGAGATGGTTCATCAGGTAAAGGAGCTTGCTGCCAAGCCTGAGTTTGATTCCTGAGAACCACATGGTAAAATGAAAGAACTGACCTCCACATGCATGCCATGGCATACACACACACACACACACACACACACACACACACACACACACACACACACACACACGGGGAGAGAGAGAATAATAAATGTTAAGCTATGACTAATTCTGAAGGTCTAAAGTATTGGCTATGGTAGAAACAGTTCCCTAGATTACTTTTGTGGAAACTACTGATACTTCACTTAGACCTGAACTAGCATTGGACTGGTGACCTTTGGTGTCAAGAACCTCAAAACTCCACCCTCAGATCATACTAACACTGTCATTTTCTGAACATGCGTGCGCCCTGTGAAGTGTCACGAAGACTGATTATAAGTTTTCAGACCACTGATGACTTCATTTCTGATTCCTTTTCCCTCACACCTTGAATCAGCTCAATCCCTTTCCCCATTAATGTCCCCAGACTTTATCCTTGGGGAGGCAGATTTGAGAAATGTAGGTCTGCTCTTCCACCCATGAATGACCTGTGAACTCTGTTTTGGGGCGGGGGGTGGGGGGAGCATCTGAGTGGTTGATACAATGTGAGGCGGCCAAACAGGCCTGTTGTAATAACAGTGAGTGTAAGGAGTAAACAGGAAATCCTGTGCAGATGGTATCTGAAGATAATGCAGCGCTATGAGATTAATTACTTCCGGGCTTCAGAAAAGAATAGCAAATCTTTATTCGATTTCCTGTTTCTAACATGTGCTTTCTTGTCCTCCTTTATCTTCTGGAAAGTGGTAAGGGAAAAACGTAAAGAGCAAATCTGCAGAGAATGTCTGCCATCCAGCAGGACTTGGTCAACAGTTCGCCTCACCCAGCCTGCTTTCTCCCACACATTAAAATGTGATTTCTAGGAGCCAAGGACATGGTTCAGCACATAGGGCTACTGCTACAGCCTGGCACCCCAAATTCATCCCTGGAACCCATGTAAAACTAGAAAGAGAGCTCCAGCTCCATGACGGTGTCCTCTGACCTCCACATGCACGATGAGTGAGCACATAAACACATGTGCACACTAAAAATACATTTTAAAATGTTAAACACGTGACTTTGATGGAAACTGCATGTAATCACTACTGTAGCTTCTGGATTAGGAAAGAAATGAAATGTACACGCAGTTACAGTTACATAATGTTTTCTCCCTGAAGGGAGACAATGCTCCAGTTTCCCTCTATTGCAAGGGCTCACGTGGCCTTGTCAGGTTAGTTGTAGCTTGACATTGGAGAGGAATCATTCCCACCTATACAATTCCCAGATTGCTGATCAGGGCAGTCCTAGCCAATGTGAACCCCAGTCTAATGAACCATGGTTATATGACCGGAATGATGCCTGCAACTGACCAGTCACTCAGTACATGGAATGAATAACTGAATGACTAGGACTCAGTCTCTGGAAGACTACTGCTCCCCTAATGCTGGGGCCTATAATCACAATTTCTGACAAGTGGGAAGAAGCAGGTTCTGACCCTGCCAGTGTGCCCAGTCTTGTTCTGGGTTTAGGAAATGCGAATGAAGAAAAGAAAGTTCTTGCCCTTCATTCACCAAGGTCCTACTATCTTAGACTATGAAAGGAAGAAACATCATGAACAATGAAATGCCATATGAATACAATGTCAGATAGTGATGAGTGTTATGAATATGAGTGTGGAGATGAGGTTTTGCAGATATGGGGTTATTGCTCTACCAACACTTTGGGGAAATGGTTGATGCCAGTTCTGGGGTATTTAATGTGCAAAATAAATTTAAACTATCTTGTTACACAATTTACTAAAGAAGCTGTCAAAAATACTTCAGAGAAAAAAGTTAAAGAATATTGAAGTCATGGCAAAGGAACATGACTGAAACTTAAAGATACTTCTACTGACCAAAGACAGTCCTTTTCTTTTCTTGGTTGTGCGTGTGTGAACTTCACATATGAGCACTGAATCTGTCTACATCTCTCCTACCGCTCCCTCCTCCGCTCCAACTCCTCCTGTGTCCCACCCTTTCCTCTCAAATTTATAATCCGTTCCTTAGTTATTATGGTTACATATATGTGTGTTATATGTATGTATATAGATGCACACATGCGTATGCAATCTACTGAGTTCCCTTAGCATTGCTTGTTGGTATATGTGTCCAGAGATGCTCACTTGATACTTGCCAATCTATTCCCTGAAGGAAACTGATTCTCTGTCTTTTAGCAGCCATCGACCACCTATAGCTCTTCATCTAAGGGAGGGACCATATAATGCTTTTCTTTTTTAGTACAGGGTCTCCTGTATCCCAGGTTGGCTTTGAATTTGACTTTGAACCTCTGGTCCTCCTGCCTCCACCTACAGAGTGCTGGAATCACAAATGTATAATAACTAAACCCAGGGTTCCATGCATGCTAGGCAAGTGCTCTACCAATTAAGCGATATCCCCATTTCCAAAAGATAATAATTGAACAATAAAAAACTATAATAGTTTGAAACACACACACACACACACACACACACACACATATATATATATAAACTGTCAAGACAATACTCATTGGGGGCTGGAGGGATGTCTCAGCAGTTAACAACACTAGTTATTCTTCCAGAAGACCCAGATTCCATTCCCAGCACCTATATAGTGGCAAATAACCATCTGTAACTCCAATTCCAGGGGATCCGACTTCTTCACTTCTGGCTTCTATACGCACCAGGCACACATGTGGTGCACAGACACGGATACTGGCAAGATACTCATACACATAAAATTTTTCTAAGTAATTAAAAAGAAGTCAATGCTCAGAAAAAAAGTATTCAATCATATGAAAAGCATTTATCATCTGGATATATATTGAACGTGAACTATGATATGATTTCTCACTTATCAGATTGGCAAAAATCCCAAGTTTCATCTGCATAGTGTTCTGGTGAAGCTATGAGCAAGCACTCCCTTGTCATTTTGATGGTGGGAATACAAAATAGCACCACCTCATTGGATGGGAAATGGTTTCTATCCTGTCAATTCTCCTTTCACCTACCAATCCCACTTCTTGAAATCCATCCCAAAGAAACACTGACAAAAACCCACTATGACATATGTAAGGTCATTCTTTGCAGCTCTATATGCAATACCAGGATGGTTTAAAAAAACTAGACTAAAATGTCCATCAGTAGGACTGTTTGGACCAACTTCAGTATATTCCTTAGATGAAGTATTATGAAGCAATAGAAAAGGGAGATCGTGCATTCCATATACCTGGAAGTGATCTTTTGATATATTGTTAGGTGAAAAAAGCAAGATGGAGAAAAACAGAAGTATGCTACTATTTGTCTACGAAAAAAGAAGGGTGTTACATATATAAGACATAAGATTAGTAGACAGATGATAGATAGATAGATAGATAGATAGATAGATAGATAGATAGATAGATAGAATAGATAGAATAGACAATTATTCTTAATTCAGGACCCCAGTAGCTCAGGCTGTGGATTGCATGGATTGGAAGTAGCTGGTCAGATGAACTTTGTGAAGACCCACAGGCACCTAGGAACCCACTGTGGACAATACCAAGATTTCTACAAAGAAAGTTAATTCAGCTAAAGAGGTAGTAAATAAAGAGGTCGGGAGATCTGCAGCCTGCAGGTTAAACCTGCTGCTGCAGAAGTTGAAACAAAGCCCAAAGCAAATGTCAAGAGGAAGAAGATAAGCCTTAAGGGAAAAGTTCAAGCTTTCGGGAAGGAGAGGCAAAATGAAAACCTACCGCAGTGGCTAGCAAAGACTGCAGGACGTGAAAACAAGGAAGGCAGTCCCACCCCTGATGGAACTGGACAGAGAGAAGTCAAGAACAACTGAGGTCTTTATAGCAAGTCTCATTGCTGACACTAGTACTTCCCTCCTAGAGCAGAGTCATGGCTGCTACCAATTCTCTTGAAAATGGGAGCGTTTTAGTATTTAGTAGCTCCAGGAACACAATTTCTGAGGTGTGACCTCATGTAGCCCAGGCTAGCCTCAAACTCACTGTATACTTGTCTTGAATTCCTGATCCTTTAGCCACTGCCTCCTGTGTGATGGGATTATAAGTGGGTGTCACAATGCCAACTGAAAATGAAGCCACTTTGTGATGCTTTTCCCGGGGTTGTTGTCTTTGAGGCAGAGTCTCACAGACTGACCTGGAACTCATTATAGTCAGGTTGGCCTTAAATTTGTGGCAGTCCAGCCGGGCGCTGGTGGCGCACGCTTTTAATCCCAGCACTTGGGAGGCAGAGGCAGGCGGATCTCTGTGAGTTCAAGGCCAGCCTGGGCTACCAAGTGAGTCCCAGGAAAGGCACAAAGCCACACAGAGAAACCCTGTCTCGAAAAAAAAAAAAAATTGTGGCAGTCCTCCTACCTCATCCTCTCCAGTGCTGAGATCATAAGTATGAGCCAACACACTTGGCTATAAATTCATTCTGAATAGAGAGTTTGTTTGTTTGCTTTTTTCTAGAAGTGATGGGGATCAAACCAATGGCCTTACAAATTATGGGGAAATACTCTACCACAGAATCATATCTCCAGCACAGAACACATGGATAGGAAGGAAAAAAGTCCATGTCATTTAAAAACTGTTTTCAGTAGATATAAGTGCTTTGTTGAGGTGTGAAATCATGTACAGGGAACAGCGAAAGAAAGAACTAGGACTATAGGCAATCTGAAACCTCAAAGCCCACCACCAGTGACATACAGCAAGGTCACACCTCTGAAACCCACCTGAACAGCATCGTCAACTGACAAAACTCCCTGGACAGCACCAACTGACTTTGTATTCAAATATCTGAGCTTCTGGTGGACATTGTCATTCAAAACATCACAGCAATATATAAGACCCTCATCTCAGAACAGAAGGAAAAAAACTGGGAAACTTGAAATGGGTTATACCTGCCTATCTCAGTACCTTTAAGAAAAATAACAGCAATGAGCTGCTAAGGTACATTTAATAATTTAAAACTGCACAAGCTTATAATCATACTACCCCAATTTCATTTGCCACCCTTGGAAGATGAAGCCAATGGAATTCAAACTTCACTTCCTACACTTGGGACTCTCTCCTCAACTATCAGACAACTGAGGCAATGGAACTCAAGAAACTGGAATTACCCCAGAAGGAAAACGCTGGGGCCCTGGTACCAGTGGGTGGGGAAGGATGAAAAGGTGTGATATTTTCCAGGAAAGAGAGTTCACATGGTTTTTACAACTTATCAGAACATCTCGAGGGACAGACTAGCAGTTGACAGTGATCTGTCCATGATAGGTAGAACCATATCTTAACCAGAATTGCTTAGTTATGCATACTTCTTATCCTCTATTTAAGCCTATACCTCCCTGGGGATGTAACAAGGTTAGTAGACTGCTTGCTTAGCACATATAAAGCTAGCATTGCACAAACCAGGTACGGTGCTGCACAGCTGTGATATCAGCACTCAGGAAGTGGAGACAGGAGGACCAGAAGTTCAAGTTACACAGCGAGTTCAAGGCCAGACTGGGCTTTGTGACACCTTGTCTCAAAAAAAGACAGAAAAGATTTGCATATATCTTAGTTGATTCTTGTATAATCTTAGAAGAGCCTGGAATACAACACTCCATCTCAAAACAAACAAGTAGCCTGAAACTCTTTATAGGGGCTGGAGACGTGGTTCAATGGTTAAGATCACTTGTTCTTGCAGAGGACCGGAGTTCAACTCCCAGTCATCACATGGTAGCTCACAACCATTCAGTTCTAGATCTTGCATCCTCTTCTGACCCCCACAGGCACCAGGCAGGTACATGATATACATACACTCATGCAGGCAACACACTCATATACATAAAACTAAATAAAAATCATTGGGGGGGAGCACAACAGGGGCTGGAGAGATGTCTCAGCAGTTAAGAGCACTGGCTGCTCCTCCAGAGGACCAGGGTTCCACTCCCAGCACCCACACAGTGGCTCACATCTGTCTGTAACTCCAGTTCCAGGGGGAACCGACACCCTCTTCTGGCCTTGTGGGCACCAGGCATGCACATGGCACACAGACATATATGCAAGGCAAAACACCCATACACATTAATTTTTTTTTTACTTAGTTGGCCTGAAATTCACTAGGTAGACCAGACTGGCCTTGAACTCAAAGATATGCCTGCCTCTGCCTCCCAAGTGCTGGGATAACTGTCTTTAACTGTCCTACTGAGTACATGTAGCAGAGCCTAGTTGTTGGATCTTCAAGGCTTTGAACACAGCAACTCCAGTAACACTACAGCATAGCTGGGATCTGAAACCTGCTTTGATCACATGGATCTGAGTCTCTTCAGCAGTTGACTCTTATGCCTATTAGGAAACTACTAAGACTGGGCAAGTTTGAAAGACCATGAGGAAAGACTTGAACAAGTCCACTTATAGGTTGGCTGGGGAGTCTTCTGAAAGATGCTCACAATTCCTATCCTTGAGGAGAGCTGAGAAATGTGTTGGTTGACAGACATCCCTGGAATGATGTTTAAAATGGACCTACTAAAAGTCTACTTCCAGTAGAGACTGAAGAACCTCCAGGAAAGGACTCAAGTTGTATCCTACACTTGATCTAGGCAACATCTGGAAACCTGATTTGGAGACCTGACTGTTTTCGGGTCACATAGGTAGGGAAGCATCCACTACTAGGGAGTCAAATTGAAAGGAAAACAGAGCTAAGTGCAAGGAGGCTCAGCTCAGAATTCAAGCTTTGTCTTTAGGGAAGTAGAGCTATGCTAAAAGCAGTACTCAGATGAGTATAAGTAAACGGCTCAGAAATTCATCACTGAAGAGATCATGGGAACTCTCAGCTGTTGTCTCTCAGTGCCCATCTCTGCTTTCAGAAGCCTAACTTCCGTCAGAGGACTGCAGCCATGTATAGTCTGTGCACGTCTGTGTTGACCACTGATGGAAAAGTGGGGTCTGAAGGGTCCAGGAATATAGAAATATAAAATTGTAAACCTAAAAAAATAAAAGTTGACAGTCATCAGCTCTAAAAGTTAACTTCTAACAATGGGTCTCTGCTTACAGCCAGCTCCTCTGTCAACAGCCAGGGGTTAACTTGTCCCTCACAGCCAACCACTGCCTGGACCAAAGTTAACTTTTAATAGATGTTTCTACGTGACTTCTAGCATGCATCCCATGCCTGATGTTTCTACATGACTCCTAGCATGCACCCCATGCCTGATGCTTTCCCCCTTACTATAAAAAGGGGGTCAGAACCCACCTCCATTGCCACAGCCTCAAAATCCAACTCTGGCTGTGGTCTCAGCTAGCTGATAAGCTTTTGTGCCCCCATGGTGATATTTTTTCTCCTTTCTAGCTTCCTTTCTTCCTTCCTTCCTTCCTTCCTTCCTTCCTTCCTTCCTTTCTTTCTTTCTTTCTTTCTTTCTTTCTTTCTTTCTTTCTTTCTTTCTTTCTTTCTTTCTTTCTCTTTCTTCCTGGAATAAAGTTTGCTTCTGGTTGAATAGACTTTGATGGTCTGTCCCCCATTATTGAGTGACCCTGGACCCAACAGGGTCCAGACACAAGTTCCAGGACAGGCAGAGCCCATCACCTCCTCAGTGGAGTCTTGCTCTAGTAGCACACAAGGGGAAGAAGCCCCTCACTACGGAATCTGGCTAGGAATTAGAAGCTTCAACACAACTGATAGATCAGAATTGCTTATAAAGGTATGCTTGTTTTCCTAAATACTTTCCAAATAAAGATGTTAAAAACAACAAGCTAAGCTGGGCAGTGGTGGCCAGTGCCTTTAATCCCAGCATTTAGGAGGGAGGCAGAGGCAAGTGGATCTCTATGAGTTCGAGGCCAGGTTGGTCTCCAGAGTTCTAGGACAGCCAAGGCTACACAGAGAAACCCTGTCTCAAAACAAAACAAAACAAAACAAAAACAAAAACAAAAAAAAAAACAGCACTAGCTCGCACGCTCCTTGGGGGGCGCACCACTCGCCGCGCCCCTGCCCCACCTCGGGGCCCGGGCGTCCCGCTCCCCTCTCCGCGCCCCCCCCCCCACCATGAGCAGCGTGAAGCCTGACGTCCGCTGGAGGAGGAGGTCCGGACACTGTTTGTCAGTGGCCTCCCTGTGGATATTAAACCTAGAGAACTCTACCTGCTCTTCCGGCCGTTCAAGGGCTATGAAGGGTCCCTGATCAAGCTCACCTCAAGACAGCCTGTTGGTTTTGTGATCTTTGACAGCCAAGCAGGAGCAGAAGCAGCCAAAAATGCATTGAATGGTATTCGCTTTGATCCGGAGAACCCACAGACCCTGAGGCTAGAGTTTGCCAAAGCACACACCAAGATGGCCAAAAGCAAACTAATAGCAACACCAAATCCCACCAATGTCCCCCCTACCCTAGGAGCACATTTGATTGCACCGGACCCTTATGACCTGATGGGGGCTGCTCTGATTCCTGCACCCCCAGAGGCCTGGGCCCCTTACCCGCTCTACACCACAGAGCTGACCCCAGCCATTTCACATACTACGCTCACCTACCCAGCTGCCACTGCTGCTGCGGCGGCCCTACATGCCCAGGTGCGCTGGTATCCCTCCTCAGATACCACTCAGCAAGGATGGAAGTACCGCCAGTTCTGTTAGCTCCTCAGTCTGGTCACCCTGGAGTTGGTCCTGGGTTGTGTGGGGCCAAAACAGGGCTCTGCCCTCACGGCCACCCGAGGCCTGTGCGGAACTGCTGCTTCCCTCTAGACACTGTGAATCTGAAGCCTGACTCAGTGGATGGCTCTTGTTTCCTTCTTCCTCCGTTCTCCAAGGCCCTCCAGGAGGATCCGGAGGCCTTCTGACTGGGACACCCAGGCCCAGCTTGCCCGCCTCAGTGGGAACCCAGCACAGCCTGACCTCCTGCTCAAACTTACTTCCATAGTTCCCCATCAAGGGAAAGGGACATTTGATTTTGCATGTTTATGAATTGTGACGCTTAAACTTGTGCATATGAGTGTACGGTTTGTTCCCACACTGTCACCATAGCAACAGGTCTCGGCACCGGAGGCTTGTCAAGCCTGGTCTCTCCACTCCTGACTCCTACACCCACCACTTCAGGGAGGCCTGAGCCTTGCGGCCACTTCTGACTTGAAGGACCCTGCTCCTTACAGACACACACACACACACACACACACACACACACACACACACACACTTGCAGACTCCATCCTCTTCTAGCAGCAGATCCACAGCCTCTGACTTTCACTTAATCAGAGTCCTGCGTCGTCTCCTTGTCCAGAGGGCTGACAGCCTAAGAAGCCTCCCTTGTGCTTGCCTCCCCCAGAACACGCCACCCTGCCACTGCTCCTCATTCTTCCTGAACTCTGAAACCAACCAAAACGTGAAAAGTATTTTTGTACCCTGTGTAACAAAATATTTATGGATCATAAAGGGTTTTTCATGTGTTTACCATTAATTATTGAAGAGACCTTGTTCAGCCTGTCGGATAAGTTTAATGTTTAGTTTGAAGCGTGAAGAAGAAAGGGGGGGGGGGTTCCGTTTCTTAGTGATCAGCCTTTGTGTCGGGCATTGGTTTAAGAAGAATGAGCTGAAGGATAAATTGTGCAATTCTGTTTTATTTTACAAGCATGTCCGTGCTCTACCTTTAACCTCAGCTCGGATGTTTGGCTGCTTCGGACTGTGGGTGATGTCTGGAGGTGGCTGTTGTAATTGCTGACCCTGTGAGAATGTGAAACTGGATCGTAAATGAAACGCAAAATAAAAACCTGAAGTGACAAAAAATAAATAAATAATAAATAAATAAATAATAAACAAACAAAAAAACTAGCTGTACTTACCAAGGGCCAGAATGCTAATGTTCTTAACTGCATTAGATCCCTTCTCATCCCTAAATCTAAACAGGGCATCTCAAGACAACCTCGCAATTTACAAAGGAAAATTCCTTATAAAAAGAAAGTAAACAGACTCATTTTCGTAGTTTATTTTTTATTAACACCACCCCCTTTTTTAAGATATCTGCCTGCCTCTGCCTCCTGACTGCCTCTGCTTCCTGAGTGTGGGGATTAAAGGTATGCATCACCACAACTGGCTTTTTCGTTTGACTTGATTTTTAAATTTTGCTTGATCTTTAAACCTTGTAAATTAGAACCTTTGAGAAAGGTAACTCGAAAAGCCACAGAATCTCATAAGAACCATTCTGAAGACTCCTAAAGGCATCCCTATCTCTAAACAATCACATTTAAAGATGAAGTGTGTACTATCTCTTCTATCTCCTTCCTAAGTGTGACAACATTCCTTCACTCTGACTCATTCTTTCAGGGGGCATAGTGGAGAAATAATCTTTATGTGAGTGGAAATCCCTAAGTGGGGGACTCCTCAGGCTGATGGCGACAATGCTGACACACCCATTAATCTAGTGAGCCCAGGGATATGCCTGCTTTGCATTCACAAGACTGAATTCCATGAATGAAAGTTGGAACAGGTTATGAAACGTTCTCGTGATACTCTCAGCCTGATGCCAGACAGAATTTCACCCCATCAGGAACTGTTTTACAATATCCCTTTTGCTCACCTTGGAGATTATTGTCCTTTAGGTAGAAATCATCTATGTTGAAAGATAAAAGAACTCAGTTTTGACAAAAAAAAAAAAAAAACAGTTCTAGAGACATCCTAAATTTGAACACAAGGGCCTGAGATTGATGGAGGAGAGATGAGAGAAGTTAATAATTTAATAGATACAGGTGAAAGCAACACAAAGACTGTTCATGTGGAATATTTGCTCTACATCCCATCACAGCTGGCCATCAAGGCCACTGAATCCAGAAACTTTTGAGGCTGCTATTCCAAAAGCATTCGAAAAGCAGTAATAGTTCTCTGTATGGGCTGCCTTTCTATTCCACTGCTCCCTGCTTTAGCTATGGGAAATACAGATCTGATGGAAAGGATGGCTCCTCTCCCTGTTCTAGTGAGGATTTCTATTGCTGTGATAAACACCATGACCAAAAGCAACTAGACGAGGATAGAGTTTATTTCTGTTCACTCTTACAGTCCATCAAGACAGGAACTCAAGGCAGGAACTGATGTAGAGGCCATGGAGGAATGTTGCTTACTGGCTTGCTTTTCGTGGCTTGCTCAGCCTGCTTTCTTATATACAACGGACTAGGCCCTCTAACATCAGTCACTAATTAAGAAAATGCCCCCCAGGGTAGCCTATAGGCCAATGGAAGTATCTTCTCAATTGTGGTTCCCTCTTCTCAGAAATGTTTAGGTGTGTGTTGAGTTGACAAAAAAAATCAACCAGCACACTCTCCAAGGTTTGCCACAAATACTCCTAGCTCTGAGTCTGAAAGAGTTTCCCAATTGCTACTAATTTTTGCCTCTGGTTGTTTGTAGATTCTATAGTGTCCCCTTGTACTGGTTGGTTTTGTGTGCCAACTTGACACAAACTAGAGTCATCAGAGAGGAAGGCGCCTCAGTTGAGGAAAAGCCTTCATGAGATTCAGCTATAAAGCATTTTCTCAACTAGTAATCTATGGGGAAGGGCCCAGCCCATGGTGGGTGGTGCCAACCCTGGCCTGGTGGTTCTGGATTCTACAAGAAAGCAGGCTAAGCAAGTCATGGGAAGCAAGCCAGTAAGCAGTACCCCTCCATTGCCTCTGCATCAGATTCCTGTCCTGTTTGAGTTCCCGTCCTGACTTCCTTCAGTGATGAACAGCAATATGGAAGTGTAAGCTAAATAAACCCTTTCCTCCCCAGCTTGTTTTTTGGTCATGGTGTTTGGTCATTGCAGCAATAGAAACCCTAACTAAAACACCCCCTTTATTCTAGAAATCCCTTGGTCTCATGAGTTTTTGGTTTAATGATTTATAGCCACATTTGCCATGCATTTTCATAACAATTTGCGGGGGGAGGTGAGTCAAAGGCATGCTATGCTTTCACACAGGATGCTCTTTGTTTTAATTACTTTAGGACAGGATGAATGAATTCCAAAATAAAAGAAGGATCAAATTACACAGACCATGAATAAACTTGGAGCAGAACTACCCTAGACACTTGTCAAAACACAACTTGTTGGGCCCATCTCTTAGGGTTTCTAAATCAGTCCATCTGAAGTGAAAATTCACATTCCTAAGGAAGCCCTAGGTCACAAGGTTGTAGCTGCTGCTGCTACTGTTGATGATAATGATTCATAAACCACACTTAGACCCAGTGATGCAAGCCATTGCTGGAGGCAGCCCTAGGCTTTGGTTTTGATTGTCTGGGGCCTTTTGAAACCAAGTCTTCTATGTAACCCAGGCTGATCTGGAACTTGAGATTCAGCAGAGTGTTGCAAATACAGGTGGATACCACAACTAGCTCAGGACACGATTATGATTATTGTGCCTTCCAACGCTCTATCTGATCCTGATTTTTTTAAAGATTTATTTATTTATTATGTACACAGTGTTCTGTCTGCATGTATGGCTGCAGGCCAGAAGAGGGCGCCAGATCTCATTACAGATGGTTGTGAGCCACCATGTGGTTGCTGGGAATTGAACTCAGGACCTTTTAGGAAGAGTAGCCAGTGCCCTTAACCACTGAGCCATCTCTCCAGCCCATGAGGCTAGCTTTTTAAAGGCAAAAACTGCAAGCCCTTCCGGGCAGTTAGGGAGGGGGAGGTTTGGCACGGGTGCAACTCGGATTGGTTTATTTTTTATCTCTGTTCTCTTTTAATTTGGTGAGGGTATGTAACCTTTGAATTTACTGGTTGGGGGTTACAATTATCATTTTGGGGGCTGTCCAGGATAAGTCCCAGGCTTTGTCCTTGAGCTGCCATGGAGGCTGGCTGGCCTAGCACGTACTGACTGTGGGGGCTGGCTCAGTGGCCCAGGCTCTGTCCTTGACTCACGCACATAGCTCTAAGTTGGTGAGGGGTCCCAGACAGTAAACAACTGGCTGAACTTTGAGCAGTCAGAGTACGTGCAGAAAGGGAGCTACTGCAAGGACTATGTCTTTTGTTCACGGCCCTCCCAGAGACTGTTTGCTCAAGTCTCAGGAAACTGAAATTGAGGCCTGATCTCTGAGAGAAGACTGAGCAGCCTGTTATGGCATCTGCTTGGTCCTTTCAGCACGACTTCTGACTTTGTTTTATGACCCTCTGAGTCTAACTAGGCCATTTGTGCAACCATGAGTTTGGAACTATCCATTGGAGTCTGGCAGGTTCACCTACGGGGACTGAACTGGAGACAATGGCTGCCTATCTCCAGGAATCAACCAGTAGCCAATGTTTCAGCAGGGAGAGGGAGAGCCCTGTAAGGCCCTCCCCAGTCCATGATTGACTAATGACAGCTCAGTCTTGTACAGGCCTAATAGAAGCAACCCAGGAGGAGTTTTATGAGGCCAGCCTGGGCTATGTAGTGAGCTCCAGGCCTTCCCGGATTACAGAGTGGAACCCCTTTTCAATCAAAACCACGCTCCAAAATGTGCAGGAAACTGAAGCATGAGGATCATGAGTTTGAAGCCAGCCTAAGCTACTCTCTCTCAAAACAAATAAAAATCCATACTTTTTATTCCATCTGTACACTGTTCTATAAATTGTAAATTAATATATGGTTCGAATAATTAGATTAGCAGTTTCTTCTGGGGTGAAGAGTAACTGGGAAGGAAATGTTTTATATCTTGATTGGGTACATTGGTACGTATGAACACAGAAAGTTCATCAGTCTATACATTTAAAATTAGTGCACATAATTGTGTGAATTTTAATGTTATACCTTTTTTCTAGTACTGGGGATTTTACCTAGTGCTCTACCACTGAGCTGTATCCGCAGTCCTCTTTTTTTTTTTTTCTTTTTTCATGTTTTTGTTTAAAAAAATTTTTGAGACAGGGTCTCTCGTAGCCCATGCTAGCCTTGAACTACATAGCTAAGGATGACCTTGCATTCCTGATCCTACACCATCCAGTCTACACCTTCCAAGTGCTTGGGTTATATTTGTGTACCATCATGCCTGGCCTTTGTTTCTTCATCTTGAGACAGACTTTCTCTAAATTGCCGGTGGTGTCCTGGAGCTTACTCTGTAGCCAAGGCAGGCTTTGAACTTGGGGCCCTTTTGCTTCAGCTTCCTGAGTGTTTGGTATTACAGGTTTGTACTATCAGATCTGTCTCACTGGACTGCTTTTGTTGGTTCCTTTCATCTTCCCCTTGATCACTTCCATTTTTCCTTTCTGTGGGAGCCCACAACTGACTCAGTTTCCCAGTTTGAATCTGAAGTCTATTCTGAGTCAATAGAGTTCAAGCTTGCTTGCTCCAGAGCCATGAGAAAGTCCTGATTAGCCTGCAGAGTCTCCTTGAAGGGCTGTGAGAAAGTCCTGATTAGCCCATGGGAAGGAACACACTATCTAGCTAGACCCAGGCTGTTAATACCAGCTGGAGGCACACTGAGATAGAAAACGAAACGCCTGCTCCTTGACACAAGGCAGGATAGATAGTTGCTGAATGCCTGTGCTGTGCATTGTTCTTCCTCTGTCCTTCAAAACTGTATATAAGCTGGCTGTGAAATAAACTCGGGGCTGTCCGGCATTGACAGGCAGTCCTCACGACTCTTTCCTGTCTACTTCATTGTTTCGAAAATTCGCACGCCTTTACCCAGATACCCAGTTGACTGGTCAGCAGGCTCCTTTCTCCATCCCTCTCTCTATTTCTTATGTATTTGGGGGGGATGATGTACCGGGCAATAATATTGATTTTATCTGGAATCCTGGAAAAACCTGTTCACGTAGCCCTCATGATGAAAATGTGAAGGACAGTTATTGCAGGAAGTAAGATGAAAGAAGTCTGGGGTGAAAGGATGACTCCCGGAGAGAATAGTTATTCCTGTTCCTTCCACTTTGATGCTGGGCCCTCACTTTTCTTGTGGCAATTCTCTACAACCTGGTCTTTGGGGTCAGAAAGATATTCATCTGAGTTCCTGCTGTGCCATTTCCTAACCACTTCACACTGAAAAACGGACTTAACTTCTGTCTTAGTTGTCGTCGTTGCTTAGTTTTCAAGACAAGATCTCTCACTCTGTAGCCCAGGCTGGCCTGGAAGTCACAGAGATCTGCCTGCCTCTATTTCCTGAGCGGTGGGATTAAAGACATGTGCCGCTACAAGTCTCTCCTTAGACTTCTTATTTAGATGACCAGTACTACAATTGCTACCTCCGTGGCTGTTTTAAGAATTAAGCAAGATAATATAAGTAAAAGGCTTTGTTTACTGAGAAGCCACTTTATTCTGATCGGTTCTTTTGTTTTCCTAGGTGGTTGAGAACCTATAATCTTTGGTGACATCTGGCTCTCCTACATTGGACATCAAAATGCTATTATACTGATGCTGCAGGTAAGAAGAAGCATTATACTTGCAATGTGATGCTTAAATCTATCATTGAGATCACAAAGCTTTTTTTATTTGTTTTTGAGACAGGGTTTTTAATGTATTCCATGTGATCCCCAAACTCACTACGTAGCTAAAGTAGTCCTTGAACTTCTTATTCTCCTACCAATAGGGAAACTCAAAGGAGGATCAGGACCCCAAGACCAAGCTCTCAGCACAAAAGAGATGTATTTGCCGCAGAGGGACAGAGGGCAGGGATAAGGAACAAAGATGGGAAATAGAGAAAGAGGGAGAAGGGGAGGAGAAAAGGGAGAAGGAAGAAAAGGGGTAAGGGAGAGGGGTATGGGTATTTGTCGGAGGGACAAAGGACTGGCTTTGGATAGAGAGGAGACAGGCTTGGTCCATAGGTAAATGATGGTTTATAAAGGTGTTAGGACAAGGTGTTTAATTTTAACTGGGCATGTTAATTAGGTGAGCCAAAGAGGGCTTCTGATTGCTGGACTTCAGTACCTTGATAGCTGGACCTTGGTCGTCAGTCTCAGAAGGAGGAAGCGGCCAAATAAGGGAGTCGACCTTGATGGGTAGCTTTAGGAATGTCATCTAACGGTTACAGCCAGACAGAGGGAATTGGGGAGAAGCGCAAGGCCTGTCGGAGCCACAAGCTCGCGTGGGCTAGTGTCCCTTTACTGCCTCTACTCTTCAGTCCTGGGATTGCAGGCCTATATAGCCATTCTTGGCAGTACATACCACATAGCCCCTCCTTTCCTTCCTACCTTCCCTCCTTCTTTGCCTCTCTCTCTCCCGCCCCCCATCCTTTCTTTGTTTTGCTTTTTTTGAGATGAGTTTCATATAGCTCAGGCTGGCCTGGAACTTCCAACATAACCAAAGATGACCTCAAACTCCTGATCGTCCCACTTTTACCCCTGGAGTACAGGGATTGCAGACAGGCATTCGGATGCCTGGTGCAAGCCAATTTCTTCCTAAATAAGCAGTCCTGGGCGGTCAGATGGAAACCATTATTTGTTGCTATTCTGTTACAAAATTGAATACAGGAGGGACATTTTGGCTTCCTGAAGCTCTCAGCCGTAGTGACAGGCCTAGCCTGTCTATCTTACTGTGTACAGGTATAATAAGACATTGCAGAAACGTTAGTAAATAAAATGTCTTGTGTTTTTTCTGTCCCCTCCAGACTTTCCCAGATGACCCATTTCTACCACATAGAAACGGTGGGCAGGGTCAATCAGAACACAAGGCCTGTTTGTTTCCTCCTTGCTGACCCATTTTTGAGAGTATTTTATGCTGTACAATTTAGTTGACATCAGAATTGTCTCCTCCAGAGGAGGTTCAATGGAAATAGAACTGGCTGCTCTGTGTCAGACTTGGGACTAGGGTTTGTTTTCATACAGAGACTGGAAAGCATCCTGTAAAGCAAAACTCGCTATTGACGTTTGGAGTCAAGGAAAGTTGCTTTTAAAAGAGAGGACTGATTTCTAGGCAGACCTTGGTTGTGTGACAAAAGCAGTGTTGTCTATCTTCAGCCACCGCTTTGTTTGCCTTTTCTGTGTATTAATACACATGTGTCAATGCACGAGTATTAATACAGTCTAGCCTTTCCCTGTCTCGGCTCCACTGTAGCCAACAGCGGAGGTGTTTTCCTGAAACTGAAAACTGTCCCGCTTAACCACGGAAGTAATCAGTCGCCAAAGGCTCATACTCTCTAAACCACGCTATGACCCAATAGCCACCTACCTACACATCCATTTGTTTCTTCATTTCATAGAGATTTATGGACACTTGGACCAGGTACTAGGCATCATCTGGGATGAGGTGTAGGGACCTCAGAGTTGAACAAGATTTATCTTGTACAAATGAAGCAAGTCCCCTCTCGGGACCTCTTATAAGTCAACAGCCTTATAGTTGGGGTAGAAAGTGAGGAGAGTTTCAGAAGGCAGAAAAGCATATATTGAACATGGATTGTATCCTATTCATGAGATCCTGGAAAACTCATTAACTGCCGAGGAGATTGCTGACTCTCTGCTGCAGGCAGCAGCAGCAGCGTAGGGACTTCCCCTGGTTTTGTCCCCTTCTTCTCGTCCTCTGTATGCCCCAGATGGTGACCACAGTATCTGGATAAAGGTGCTTTGGGGTGTCTGTTTCTCGTCTCCCATGCTGTAGGGATATCTTGTTCGTTTGGGATGGTCAGACTTGAGTTTCTTGCACTTCAGAGGTGCCCTCAGGGTTGGGTCTCCCTTCCTAGCATGAAGCACAGTGAAGCAAGTATGAATGAGCCATTCTGACCTAGGTTAAACATGTGCTTTGCACACAATTAGCTCTCGAAATGTGTTCTCTGCATTTAGTCTTTTCTCTGCTTTACACACCACACTCCCCAGAAGTTCAAAGGCTTCTCCAAACCACTGATAAACAGTTGAGGAATTGCCCATATCTGGTCTTAGAAAAGTTTACATAGCAAATTCCTTTAAGGCAGATAGAGAGATAGCCATTTTTCCTGGCTTTGTTAAGAGGTTGTATTGTTCTGATCTTTTAAAATCACTGTGCTCTATAGCAGTTTATGAAAACACAGGACTACAGAGAGATAAAAATGAACTAGGGGAAATTGCTGTTGACGTCTCAGCGTATTTTCTCTAGTTTGTAAAAAAAAAATTGTGATCTTAGATCTCTTTTTCAAAAACTGGCATTATAACGTGTGTTTTTCTGCTGACTAGTTTTAATGTCAACTTGAGACAAGCTAAAGTCACCAGAAAGGAGGGAACCTCAGATAAGGAAATGTCTCCTGTGGGCATAGTAACGCAAGACTTTAATCCCAGGAGGATCTATGTGAGTTTGAGGCCAGCCTGGTCTAAGAAGTGAGTTCCAGTACATCCAGAGCTACATAGTAAGACCCTGTCTTGAATGAACAACAACAAAAATGTTTCCATAAGATCAGGCTACAGGCAAAGCTGTGGAGTGTTTTCTTAATTAATGATTGATGGGGGAGGACCCAGCCCATTGTTGGTAGTGCCATCCCTGGGCTGCTGGTCCTGGGTTCTATAAGAAAGCAGGCTGAGAGATGGCTCAGAGGTTAAGAGCACTGATTGCTCTTCCAGAGGTCCTGAGTTCAATTCCCAGAAACCACATGGTGGCTCACAACCGTCTATAATGAGTTCTGGTGCCCTCTTCTGCTGGGCAGGGGTACATGCAGACAGAACACCATATACATAACAAATAAATAAACCTTTAAAAAAAAGAAAAAAGAAAGCAGGCTGAGTAAGCCATCGGGAGCAAGCCAGTAAGCAGCACCCATCCATGGCCCCTGCATCAGCTCACCTCTCCAGGTTCCTGCCCTGTGTGAGTTCCTGTTCTGGCTTCCTGCAGTGATGGACTATGATGTGGAAGTGTAAGCCAAACAATCCCTTTCCTCCCCTACTTGCTTTTGGTCATGATGTTTCATCACAGCAATGGTAACCCTAACTAAGACAGCTTTCCTGTTTCAATCAAATGTTTCACGAACATTTGCTTTTAAATTTGCATGTTTTCCCACTTATTGCCACAAGCAGGTTCAGCACCTTAGCCAGAAAACCCCCTCTAACCACTCCTGCCCTCTATTCCCTGCCTCTAGAATGGACTGCACCTAATAGGGGCTCCCTAGCTATTCTTTTATAATGGCTTCCTATGCAATAAGAAGGCCTTTAAAACCATTTTTAGTAAAGACATTTAATTTCTCAAGGCCCTAGTTTCCTTATGGATCTATACAGTACCACTTTTTTGGACTGTTGTGATTAAATGAGAAAATTCCAATAAATCCATGCTGGTGGCTGACATATGGAATGTGCTCTACAAGTCTCACAATTGCCTGAGAAGTGACTTAAGTGAAGAATATGAATTGAATGGGTAAACCAGGACAAAGCTGAGAAATGCTGATTAATCACGACACCAAAAGAATAGTTCTTTGGAACCCACTTGTTCTATGTACTTTGGACTACAGGGGCAGACACCAAGTGAAACTTGAATCCAACTTAGAAAATATTTCCCATTACAGTATTTTTTTAATTTGGTGCTGAGGCTCGAACCCAAGGCCTCACACCTGCTGAGCATGCACTACCACTAACATACACTCTACCACTAAGCTACACCAGACCTCACATTTTTTCATTCATTCATTCAATCATTCATTCATTCACTTATTGCTGGACCGGTGATCAGACCCAGGGCCTCCTGCATGCTAGGCAAACAACCTGAGATTATTCATTAAAAACATTTGAGTGCAAGTGGAAAAGCAGGAAACGCGAGGGAAACGTGTTTGACACTGTGTCAAGTGCTTCATTCACCCAGGGTTTCCCATTCAACTTACACAACCCTACTGTGAAGAAGGAAGAGTCTGAACGCTAACTTTACTGATCATCAAGCTGACCCTTTCCCAAAGCTTTCAGAAGTCACAGAACCGCTAGGAGGCCAAAGCTTTATGTAAAACTCGATGTTTTCTTAATAAGTTCAATTGCATTGTATGGATGTGCCAGTTTGTTTCTGCCCTCACTTATACATATACATTTCAGTTTGGGACAATTACGAATGGCAATAAGTGTAAAAAGCGCTCTCTCTCTCTCTCTCTCTCTCTCTCTCTCTCTCTCTCTGTGTGTGTGTGTGCGTGTGTGTGTGTGTGTGTGTGTGTGTGTGTGTGTGTGTGTGTGTATCATAAGCTTTCATCTACCTTCCCTGAAGATAGACTTTTTGAGTCATAGAACAAACATATGTTTATCTAGAGCTGATTTTAAAGAATTGAGTCTTCAGCTAGGGTGTGTGTAGTGGCTCACACCTTTTATCCCAGCACTTGGGAGGGAGAGGTAGGTGGATCTCTATGAGTTCCAGGCCAGCACCCAGCACGGTCCATAGAGAGGCCTTGTTTTTTTTTTTTTTTTTTTTTTTTTTTTTATTAAATGGAGTCTTACCCTTCAGTCTCCTGCCTTACCTGGATTTTAGGTAAATTAAATTTCTCCACAAATGGAAACTATACATGCTCTATAGGCCTATATGGCATTGGAAAATACAATGTAGATATGGTGTTGCAAACCTGTATTTCTAGCATACAGGTGGCTGAAGCAGAAAAGTCATGAGTTTGAGTACAACCTCGGCTACAGAGTTCCAGGACAACTGGAGCTACACATGAAACCCTGTCTCAAAAACACAAGGAACAGGGGAAGGGCTTGAGATGGTCCAGCTTGTAAAGGAACTTGCCACCAAGCCTGATGACCATGGTATTGTGTTTGAAAACCACAGGGTGGAAAGAGAGAACAGACATGGCATGCACGTACACAGCCCCTCCAATAAATAAGGCAATAAGAAGTTTACAAAACAAAATGTCAGTCGGACATAGTGGTGCACGCCTTTGATCCCAGAACTCAGGAAGCAGAGGCAGGCAGATTTCTGTGAATTTGAGGCCGATCTGGTTTACATAGTGAGCTCCAGGACAGCCAGAATTACATAGTGAGATACTGTCTCTAAATAAATAAATAGTCAGACATGATGGTATACACCTATCAATCCTAGCTCTTGGGAATTAGAGACAGGAGGATCACTACCAAGTACATTATGAGTTTGAAGCTAGCTGAGACTATATGAGACCCTGTCTCAAAAAAGAAAGAAAGAAAGAAAGAAAGAAAGAAAGAAAGAAAGAAAGAAAGAAAGAAAGAAGAAGAAAGAAAGAAAGAAAGAAAGAAAGAAAGAAAGAAAGAAAGAAAAGGAAAGGAAAGGAAAGGAAAGAAAATCCAAGGGGAAAACACACACACAAAAAAGAAGAAGAATATTAATTAATACTCCTATAACAGGGCTCAAAAAATTCTCTTTTCTTTTTGGGATTTGGTGTTGATTACTGGCTGTCTTGAGACTGCAGAATCCTAGCTAGAGATTTTCTGGAAAATTAACCGAGCAGACTGTCAAGCATAAAATCAATTTGCAAATCCATGGAGATGCTCTCTATGGAAGAATCAGAGCTCAATATACTTTGAGGCTCAGTTCACACAGAGCCTCTAATCAGGCCCAGAAAGGCAAACAACTGCCAGCCTTTCTGAGCTTTCTTCCTACACAGCACAGGAGACAAAGGAACACAAAAGTATTCTGCTCTGGCAACTCAGCTTGTGCCCATTAAGAGAAAAACGCTTAGCTCACATCATAATGCGTGCTGCATTTATTCTTCTCTGGCAACTCAGTGTATACCTAGTGGGAGAAAAAAAAATGCGAAGATCACATTATAACATGTACTGTGTTGACACAAAGAAATACAATGCAGTCATTAAATATGATTATGTCGTCCTATAGTTAACAACAGTAAAGTGTGATCAGGAGCTAATTTTAGGACATAGGTTCCTTTAATGGTCAAGATAGTTGGTGCTGGAACAAGGTAATCTGGATGTGATGGTTGGCTGCAAACCTAGCTTTCTAACCTTAAACAAAGACAGCTTTGCTGTACCTCCATTTTGTCATCTTGAAAAGGAGATAAAAATAATCTCCCAATTATTAGGCAGCTTTGAAGATTAAACAAAACACTATGCCACTTAGAAAACCCTTAGGAAAAGTCAAATGTGGTTCATAGTAAATTTTCCATTGACAACCTGACAATCAGAATTACCCAGTCAGTTCTCCAGTCATCCCACAACCTGCTCTCACCCTTCCACTTACTGAACCTTCTCCATTCTCTTCAAACTTCCAATGGCTCGCCTTCCCATTGTGTCTATGTGTGTGACCACACCCATTCGCATAAAAAAGAATGGTTGTGCAGTGTCAGAAAAGAGCTTCCTCCCATCTTCCCTAAAGCAAGCATAAATGGTACAGATGCTCGAGCAGCCTTATGAAGAGTCTCTCAGTTACAAAATGATGCCCTTGCCTCCTATGCTCCGCCTACATTCTAGGTCCCAGATCCTCCTCTTTTTAGATGTACACTGTAGTGTAATCCTTTTCTCTGTTAGACTACTCCCTCCCAACAGATGCTTAATTGTAATCTTTACACAGCCATACATTTCTCCCTATTAAAAAGGGCTTCTCTCTAGCACTTGGGAGGTGAGGGAAGACAATCTGGAGCTCCAGGTCATCTCTGGCTATTTAATATGTTTGAGGTCAGCCTGAGCTATATGAAAGTCGTCATCATCATCATCACAATGATGGAGATGATGATGATATCTCTTGACCTCTCATCAAATTCCTGCTACACTATTGCATTTCCTTTACGAACAAATTGCTTCAAATAGTTGCCTAAAATCATTTTTTTCTAGTTTGTTGGATACTCCTATCAGCTAGCCATACCTCAATTCACTCCAACCTAGATTTCTACGCATCATTCCACAAAAATAGATCTGGCACTGTGCATGGTACCTCACGCCTATAATCCCATCACTCAAGAAGCTGGAACAGGAGGATTGCTATAGATACAGACAAACCTGGGCTACATAATGAGCTTCAAGCCAGCTTTGACTGTGGAGTATGATCTTTTCTCAAAGAAAGAAAAAGGGAAAGAACAAAAGAAAGAAAGAAAGAAAGAAAGAAAGAAAGAAAGAAAGAAAGAAAGAAAGAAAGAAAGAAAGGAAAAAAGAAAGAAAGAAAGAAAAAAAAAGCCAGACCTTACGGCCTCCATATTCACCAGCCCCTATTTCTTCTATCAGTGGCTTCACTGATTGAAGCCTCTCCTAATATTATTTTTTTAAAGAAGTTTCTAGGTGCTCTTTCCCTGTCTCCCTTGCATGCAGGTCCTCCGTTATTCCACATAAAAGGTTTGCTGCTAGTTCTTAAGGCTATTTGTCTTCTATAGTCTCAATCTGTCACTATCTGACTTAACCTGTGGTTTCAGTTAACACCACCTGAATACAAATAGCTCCCACTTTATACCTCCAGTCTACACACTCCTCCTAAGCTCTAGACCTGTCCGGGCAACTATTCATATATATGGCTTCTCTTAGGTACATTCAAAGGCACCTGCAATACAACATATCTAAGGCCAATCTCATACTCTTCATCCCCGAATTTGGTATCGATTTTTCTGACCAGTACCTCAAACCAAATATCCCGGTGTATAAACAAGAAACTAAGAAACTGTCTTCCTTTTTGAGTTTTCTTTCCTTCTTCTTTTTTTTTTTTCAGACAGAGTCTCATGTAGTCTAGGCTCCCTCAAACTCACTTGTGGAGGCCCAAATTAGTCAGGGTCCAAGAATCTGAGCTTTACCCAGCAGGGCTGCATAATGGGATGATTTGACCACGGGTGTGGTTACCAGGTGTTTGGAAGGGTCTACACTTGGCTGTGTGGTGTGCTTTGATCTAGCAAGGGGGAGGTCTTTTGCCCCACCCCTTGGCATTGTTATAAAAAGCCCTTTTGAATAAACAGAAAAGGCCATTGAGTATTGACCCAGATCCTCCTGAAGCTATCCTGTGTTTTTGTCTTTTTTTCTCACCAGCTAGATCTCTCTTTCTATCTACTATTTTCTTATCCCTCTCTCCTCCTCATAGGAACCCTGGAAAAGGTGGGAGCTGGCCTCCCACACTCACTATATATGCGAGGACAGCCTTGAGTTTCTGAGCCTCCTGCCTCACCCTACCAAGTGCAGAATTAGAGACATACATCTCCATGCCCAGTTGAGAAACGGTCCTTGACTCCTTACCAATGTTCAGCAGGAACCTCCAGCTCCCTCCTGCACTGAGAAGCTCCATTCCTGTCTCTCCAAACCCCACCCACTCAGAGAATTTCCAAACAAAAAGGAGGCCCCCAAAAGCCCAGTTCTACATTCTTGGTGGCTTTGGCAGCTTCGTCCTCTGAAATTGCCAGCCGCCCAAGTCCCCACCTAAAGCGTTCAGCTTTTAACTATACTTGGGCACTGTTGGACCCCAAAGTTTAGGGTCTCAAGTGGGCGCCCCAAGAACCCAGACTCTAGTCCAGTTGATGCAACAGCATGAGGATTTTATTAAGCTTCTATATAGAAGAAGAGCAAGAGTCGCAACTTACTGCAGCCCCATAAAGGCTTTTAAAGGAAAAACCCACAAAAGCCATAAGATTACAGTTCCCATACAATTTCGTTTCACAAGATCATGGTCTGATCACAGAGTGGGTACAGTCATGTCAACAGGTACATTCTTCCTGAAACCTCAAGGGGGTTATCAGGGCAGGAGTGGAGTTTACAAAGGTCACAGTGGTCCTTCCTGGAACACCTGCAACTATCCCAGTCACAGTTGAGCACATCTCTTAACAGAAATCTTTTTACATTGTTATATTGTTACAGGGGTGATTGAGTAGTGGCTGAGTCAGGTGGCCCTTGGAACTAGATTTTTTAGTTTCTCATTTCCTGGTGCTTGAAGTTTCTCTTTTCCTGAGGCTTGGGGGTGTAAGCCTGAAGGGCTAGGGTCTTTCAGGCACAAAACCAGCTTGTGGTAGACACATCATCACCCCTCGCCTACAACCTATATAATCTC
Organism: Peromyscus eremicus; assembly: GCF_949786415.1. Classification (NCBI taxonomy): domain Eukaryota; kingdom Metazoa; phylum Chordata; class Mammalia; order Rodentia; family Cricetidae; genus Peromyscus; species Peromyscus eremicus. The sequence continues at coordinate 82,155,016 of NC_081439.1, read as the reverse complement.
CCTGCTTTCATTTGTAGATACAGCTTCTCTGGCCTCCATCTCTGGGGGAGTTGCTTTGCTCAAATAAACCTGTTGTTATATTTTTTCAATTTGGCTTGATCTGACTTATTGTATTCGGTGGAGAAACCTATTATCGGGGAACAGAAAAACCTATTAACCCCCTCACTTTCCCTATAAGTAATAGAGAGAAGAAACCAAAGTGATCTTTTTTCTTCTTCTCTAGTTGACAGAATCTTTTTGTATTTCCACAAGTATGAAAGATTTCTTCATAAAAAGCCATCAGTAGCCGGGTGGTGGTGCACGCCTTTAATCCCAGCACTTTGGAGGCAGAGGCAGGCAGATCTCTGAGTTTGAGGCCAGCCTGGTCTACAGAGCTAGTTCCAGGACAGCAAGGACTAAACAGAGAAATCCTGTCTCAAAAAAAAAAAAGCCATCAGTAATGTTAGTATTCCAACCTGCCCCTTGGATACCGGTCCAGCGTCCTGACATAAAGTTCCCTTTAAAAAAGAAAACTCCCCCTCCCCCTTCTTTCTCTCTATTCCCACGAGGTACTCTCTCTATCTCTATCTCTGTCTCTATCTCTCTATCTCTATCTCTATCTCTATCTATCTCTCTTCCCCTCTTTCTCTCTCCCCTCCATCAAATAAAACTCTTCACTGAGTTCTGTCTGCATGGCACCTCTGTCTCTCACCCGCTGTGAGGCATCTTGGCTCTACCTGCCAAAGCCTCCCTCGTGCATAACAAGTACTGCAGCAGGCATCAACTGGGTCTTCTCTACAATTCTAACAATTCCTACTTTGAAAATAGGATCAGATCTCACAGGGTGAGGGTTCAGTTTCAGAAGAATGCCCCCCTCATCCTCCACACACACCTCAGATGCCATAACTTTGTAGAGATTTCATTATGTAAGTATGATCAACCATCTGTGGCCCTCCAGATCACCTTAACCGTCAACTCCTCTTCCCATCTCAGAGGTTGGGGGTGGGGCTGAAACTTCCAACCATCTTATTATGCCTTAGTCTTAATTTTTTTTTTTTTGGATTTTCGAGACAGGGTTTCTCTGTGTAGCTTTGCGCCTTTTCCTGGAACTCACTTGGTAGTCCAGGCTGGCCTCGAACTCACAGAGATCCGCCTGGCTCTGCCTCCCGAGTGCTGGGATTAAAGGCATGCACCACCACCGCCCGGCAAATTTTATTTTATTTATTGCTATGGGTAGGCAGTTGTCACAGTGCACATTTGAAGGTCAGAGGACAGCTCTGTGGAGTCAGTTCTCTGTTTCCAGCTTTTATGTGGGTTCTGGGGTTCAAACTGAGGTTACCAGGTTTGCAGGCCTTCCATTGTGAAGCTACTATGGAGCCCCAGATACCAATCATCCTCATAGGAGCAGGAGACATTCATTCTAAAACATTCCAAGGGTTTTAGGAGTTGTGTCAGGAAACAGGAGTGAATACTGCCATTTGTCTTATCCAAAACTTACGTTGAAATTTAACTGCCATTCTAACAGTATTAAGTAGCAGAAGAGCAGGGTGTTGTGGTACACGCCCTTAATCCCAGCACTTGGGACACAGAGGCAGGTAGATCTCTGAGTTCATGGATACCCTGGTCTACATAATGAGTTCCAGGACAGCCAGAGGTATATAGAGAGACCCTGTCTCAAAAAACAAAGAAAGAAAAAAGTAGTAACAGAGAGATCCGAGGTTCAAAGACAGTCTCAGCTACCTACGGAGAGTCTGAGGCCAGACAGGGCTACATAAATCATGCCTCAACAACAACAAAAAGGTAGAGTATTTAGGAAAAACATTAGGTGGGTATCAACACACAGGTAGATGAAAGTAATGGGTGTTCTGAAGTCTCCCACTCTCTGCATAATGTCTGGGTCTCTATATTTGTTCCCATCTGCTGCAGGAGGCAGCTTCTCTGATGATGGCTGAGAGAGGCACTGATCTATGGGTATAGCAGAAAGTCATTAGGAGTAATTTTATTGTTGTTTTGGTTTGGTTTGGTTATTTTGAGACAGGGTTTCTCTGTGTAGCTTTGGAGCCTGTCCTGGAACTCACTCTGTAGACCAGGCTGGCCTCGAACTCACAGTGATCTGCCTGCCTCTGCCTCCTAAGTGTTGGGATTAAAGGCGTGCGCCACCACTGCCCGGCTGTTTTTTGTTTGTAAGGAGACATGGTTTCTCTTTGTAGCCTTGGCTGTCCTGGAACTCTGTAGACCAGGCTAACCTCAAACTCAGAGATCTGCCTGCCTCTGCCTCCCAAGTGCTGGGATTAAAGGCATGCGCCACCACTGCCTCACTATTGTTGTTTTGTTTTTTTAGTAGAACAGTACCATTTGGTTTTACCCTAGGTCTCTGGGCTATCTAGTCTCAGGTTCTCAGTCTCCTATGCAGTATCGAGTATGGAGTTCATCTCATGGAGTGGGCCTTAGGTCAAATCAGATCTTGGTTGGTTACTCCCACAAGCTTTGTGCCACCATTGCCCTAGCATATCTTGCAGGGAGGACATCATTGTAGACCAAAGAGTTCGTGGCTGGGTGGATGTTTACATTTCTCTTTCGGTAATTGTGCAGAGTATCTTCCCGTACCACAGAGGCTAGCATGTAGGGGTGAAGCTCTATGTAGGCACCAGCTCAGCTTCTCCATGTACAGTGAGTTGTGTAGGTGTTGTCTTCATCAATAGGGCCTTGCTGTCAGTTTGTGGAGACCAACCTACAGTCTTGACGACAACCTGGGTTGTTTGGGGGTTCCCATGAGACCCCTTTGTCAAATAACTCAATTAGATGTAACTGATTCCTGGTACTTGGAACATTTATCCCTAAATGGGATGTCTCTATAAAATCCCTCCTCTCAGGGTTCAGGGAATCCCACAGAAAAGGAGATGGAAAGAGTGTAAGAGCCAGAGGCCATGGAGGACACCAGGAGAACACTGCCCTCTAAGTCAACAGGATCTACACACACATCCTATGAACTCCCAGAGACTGAGGCAGCATGCATGGGTCTGCACCAGATGGAGTCCTAGAGCTGAAAGAAGTGGACACATGCTTTCATCCCTAAACTGGAAGTTATCGCCAATTGATAACTACTTGCAAATAAAAATTTAAGGGAGTCTCACTGGGGGAACAAACTACTCTTAAGGGTAGACTGTACACCCAGTAGTAGATGGACAACAGAAAACAAATTCAACATCATCTTTGGAGGTTCCTTGCCTCATAATGTCATATCAGCCCCCTATTTCTCTGTCTGTCTGTCTAGCTAGCTAGCTAGCTAGCTAGCTCTATTTACTGTACAGCTCCTTTGCATATATATTATTTCTTCCAGTTAAGTGTTTTTATGGGATTTCTGAGTTTGCAAACAAGTGGATCTCCTGTCCATATCTGGTTCTTGTGTCTTTTCCTGGGCTCTTTTTTTTTTTAAAGATTTATTTATTTATTATGTATACAGTATTCTGTCTGCATGTGTCCCTGCAGGCCAGAAGAGGGCACCAGATCTCATCACAAGTGGTTGTGAGCCACCATGTGGTTGCTGGGAATTGAACTCAGGACCTTTGGAAGAGCAGTTGATGCTCTTAACCACTTGAGCCATCTCTCCAGCCCTTCCTGGGCTCTTCTGTTTGTTTTGTTCTACTCCAATATGTTATTTTGTTCTATCTTATTTTCTTATTATCCCTTAGAAGCCTTTATTTTTCCTAATGAGAGACAGAAACCGGGTCGATCCAGATGGGAGGAGATGTGGGGAGGAACTGGGAGAAGTAGAGGGAGGGGAAACTATAATCAAGACATATCAAATGAGAAAAAAATCTATTTTCAATAAAAGGGGGATGGAAGTAATGGGTTCTGGGGTTCCATAGCACAATGTGGTGAGTGTATATGCAATAACTTATTACAGAGTTTGTAAAAAACTGGAGAAATGGAGTTTGAAATCACCAAACATAAATAAGGAAATAAGGAACATTAATTACTTTCATATGCACATTATATACAAGTATTAAAATGTCATAATGTAGCCCATAATCATATATATGTACAATTAAAATAATAATAATAATAACAATAATAATAGTTCATTCATTTTAAAAAAGGAGGTCATGAGTTGGGAAGATAGTTCAGTAGGTCAAAGAGCTTGCTGCACTTACATAAGGACCTGAGTTCGAATTCCCAGAGCCCATAAAAAAAAGCCTGATGCATTAGTACTCTGTCTGTAACCCCTAATAGGAGCCAGACACCATGGCACATACCTTTAATCCCACTCTTACAGGGTCAGAGGAAAGAGGATTTCTGAGAGTTTGAGCTCAGCCTGATCTACATAGTGAGTTCCAGGCCAATCAGAGCTACAGTAAGACTATATCTCAAACAAACAAACATCCCTATATGACTCTCCAATACATTCTGATCCCTTTCCAATCCTTTGCTCACACTGTAGCCAAAGATATTACTTTCAAAAATCCTATCTGATCCATTGCCCCCACTCCACAGAATTTCCAATAGCTCTTAGGATATTCGCAAAAACAGCTAAAGTTTGTTTCTAAAGCCTTGTCTGTCCTGACCCTCCACACTGGCACAGCCTCAACTCCAGGCTAATGCTCTCCCAACTGCCTCTTAGAGTCCATACATATTATTTCCTTTTTTTTGGGGGGGGGGGAGTTTCGAGACAGGGTTTCTCTGTGTAGCTTTGCGCCTCTCCTAGAACTCACTTGGTAGCCCAGGCTGGCCTCGAACTCACAGAGATCCACCTGCCTCTGCCTCCTGAGTGCTGGGATTAAAGGCGTGCGCCGCCGCTGCCGCCGCCGCCGCCGCCGCCGCCGCCGCCGCCACCACCACCACCACCGCCACCACCGGGCCATACATATTATTTTCAACTCTATTATTCTCCATTCTATCTCCAAACATATAGCCTGGGATCTATTTCCCAAGCTAATTAGCCTCCATCCTTCCTGTAGTTGTCAAGTCGATATTCACTGCCCTGGGGCATGACTCCTGACCACCTCGACTAGTCAAATTGCCCTTCTTTAAATTTTAAAGATTATATTTTATGTGTATAATTGTTTTGCCTCCATGTGTGTATGTATATCACATGCATGCCTAGTGCCTGCAGAGGCTGGAAGAGGGTATCGGATCCTCTGGAACTGGAGTTATGGATGTTTACTTACCACCATGTAGGTGCTGGGGACCGAACCCAGGTCCTCTGAATCACTGAGCTATTTCTCCAATATCTTCCTTCTGGGTTTTTCTAGCACTATGTACCTTCTTGTACCAAGCACTTACCCTCATCTCCATTACACACACGCGTAGCTTTTTCTTGCTGTTTGGCTCCCCATTTGACTGTGGGCTCATTGAGGGCAGAGACTTTGGAGGTGCTCTGCTCACTCATCCTCTGCACCCAATGCGGTGCCTGGCAACAAGCATGGGGTCTTAAAAAATAATTGCAGGAGCCCGAGAGATGTCTGGCAGCATATGCCTTTAACTCTACAACTTGGGAAACAGAAGCAGGCACATCTCTGTGAATTCAAGGCCACCCTGATCTACACAGGGAGTTCTAGGCCAGTCAGGACTACATAGTAGGACCCTGTTTCAAAACAAACAAACAAGCAAAACCACACATACTGTTTTTGCAAATGACCCAAATGAACTTAGTGCCCCCATCAGATGGCTCACAACAGCTTATAACTTCAGTTCCAAGGAATCCAATGCCTCTGGCTTCTATCTCCCTCCCATAGAGGCAATTATATATATAAAATAAACAATTTAGCAAGTTTTAGGTGGGTGTTTTGAGACAGGGTCTCACTATGTAACTCTGGCTGACCTGGGACTCACTATGTAGACCAGGCTAGCCTCAAATTCACAGAGAATTCACCTTCTCTGCTTCCCAAGTACTAGGCCTAAGGGTGTGTGCCATCATGCCCTGCTAAACTAAATCTTTAAAAAATAATTGTCCTCCAGGAAACCAGACTACTATATATTACCATAAATGCTGTGTCCAAGAGTGTCTTTTCCCCAAAAGAAAGAGAGCTATGTGTTAGTTAAAAGTAGTAAAGGTATAAACTGAAAAATGGCTCAGTGAGTAAGAGTACTTACTGTACAAGCATGAGGTCTTGAATTTGGATCCCTAGAACCCATCTTAAAAAAAAGACAGGCATGGCAGCATGACTTGCTGGCAAGCCGACCTAGCTGAAGAGAAATAATGAACCCCAAGTTCAGTGGCAGAATGGGGAGAATGGAGCAGAGAACTGACCCAACGTTGGCCTTCTTGGGTACACAATTCCCCCCCACCACCACCACCCACAACACATGCATACATTGTATATACCACACAAAAAGAAAAAACAGGAAAGACAGATTTTTAAATAGGTTTTAAACTTATTTTATTGTTTTACATGTAAAGAATGTTTTGCCTGCATGTATGTTTGTGTATCATGTGTGAACAGTTCCCATGAAGGCCAGGAGAGGGTATCATATCCCTTTGAGTTACTTTGTGAGCTGCCATATGTGTGCTGTGAATTAAACCCAAGTCTTCTGGAAAAGCAACTTGGTCTCTTAACCATTGAGCCATCTCTCTAGCCCCTAGATAGGTTTTTTAGTAATACTCCTATAATAAAGAAACAGAGGTTTCAATATAGAACAACTAATTCATATGCTGTGTTTGTTTGTTTGTTTGTGGGACAGGGTTTCTCTGTGTTGCCCTGGCTGTCCTGGAACTCTCTCTGTAGACCAGGCTGGCCTCAAACTCAAAGATCGGCCTGCCTCTGCCTCCCAAGTGCTGGAATTAAAGGCGTGAGCCACCACCACTTAGCTCCTCAACCCAGATTTAACAAGGATAGCATAGCTTTACAGCCAAGGAGCTGAGTGAGGGTGTCTCTAGCTGGAGACTACTGAGAGAGACATCAAGGGAAGGAGAAGTCTTACTAAAATAGTCAAACCATCACTGCACTGAAAGTTTCGGACATTCTTAAAATCTCTCAAAAGCTTCATGTCTGTTTGTAGCCATCCATCAGTCTCCACCTGACAGGCAGTTTGGGGAAGTCATCACATTTAAGGGTTAAAAAGAATGGCCTGTGGTAGCTCAACCAAAATAATAATAAAATGATAACAACAACAAACAAACAAACAAACAATCCTACATGCCTAGATTGTGTAAAGCCCTAGGTGCCAGCCCCAACACCACAAAAGGGGTAAGAGGTACAGCTTAACAGGAAAATTAAAAAGACAAAAAAACCATAGAAAAATTAGAGGATGATAAACAGTGACTGCTCAGTTTACTTGCTCAAAAAAGACTGAGAGACTATGAATCAGTGTGAACTATCTCTGCATGGTAGCCCAGGCCTGAAATCTCAGCACTGGGAAGTTGAAGGCAGGAGATTATGTGTTTGTGGTCAGGTTCAAACAAAACAAAGCAAAATGAGAACAAGTAAGTGTGACCTAGGGAGAGGTTCAGCAAAGTGGTGAAACATTTTTAGAGATTTTACTACATAAGGGAAAAATCAAAAAGAAGAAAAGGAAAGTACTATGGGTAGAGAAAGAAAACAAGCAGCATGTTTTCAGAACTTTTAAAAGTTCCAATATGGTGTTGTGACAGCTGGTGAGCTGTTTGCCCTTGATCCCATCATCGATAGGAGATTCAAGAACAGAAGGAAAAAGATTAATCACAAGCCATAAAAATTGGATCAACACTCAACTGAAAATAAACTTGTATTCTGCCGCTTCCCGAATGCCAAGCCAGGAGTACTGTGTTGGGTAATGCGACACCTTCGAGAGGAGACAGCTGCAGGGCCCCTTCCCACCCGCTCCTGGAGCTGCCCTTGGTGCAAAGTCCCCGATTGGGGGACAAACGAGCCTCTGACAACCCTGGCTGGAGGTGATAACACATTGGCAGGTAGGGGGTGGGGTGGCTGTCCAGGCTTCCTTATCTTTGTCTATGCTACATTTTGGCCAGGCTTCACGCTTTGCTCCATAGGACCAATAGGAGAGAGAGGTCTGAGGGAGCGGGAGACATTGCCCGGGCTTTCCAGATGCCTGGAAATGGCTAACAAAAGGGGTATTTATCCGTCTCTTAGCTCTGCAAACACCTTAAGCGGCTTCCTTTCCTTGCCGCCATCTGCCATTCATCACTCTTGACCACGCCCCCATTTGCTTCGGTGCCATCCCCCACCCCCCCCCACCCCCAGGCTCTAGCCGCCATTTCCTAGCAGCCTCTTACAAACTCCTGTCCCTAAAGTGGAATATTCCAGGGGAGGCGGGAGCGGGTTGTTGAAGGGCCTCCGGAAATCTGGAAAGAGAGGACGAGATAGATTCCTGCCCAATTCTCTCCACCCTGCTGAGCCCCAGCCCCCACCCCACCCCTTCCCCTTACTGAGAGCTCCCGAATGAGAACCAGAGAGCGGACTGAGAGGGGTTCCAGCGCTGCTCACAGATACTCTCACCCACAGGTTCCCAGGAACGGCTACACAATCCCACGTGGATCCCAGACATGTCCTTCACTCCCCGATCCCCGTTATTTCCTGCTTCCCTCCAGCACAAGTTTCTGTCCTCAAGATAGCTGACTGAGACTCAGTTTCCTCATCTCTAAAGTGGGAACGGCAATGAAACCTAATGGCATCATGTGTAGGAGAAGCAGGTCAAGTACAAAGGATAGCAGGAAGGAAAGAGGGTAAAACGGACTTTGGGAAACGTCCTGGCAATGTTCAATCAGACCTTCTTAAAAAGGGTTAGGTATATAGCTCAGTGGTAGTGTTTAACATAGGCAAGGTCCTGGGTTCAATCCTCGGCTTCCCTTGACCTGTAAACAAACAAATACATAAATGACAGATAAGAGTTGGTCAAACAGCGCATTAGAAATAGATAAATGGAGCCAGATGGTGGGGGGTGCATGCCTTTAATCCCAGCACTTGGGAGGCAGAGGCCAGCCTGGTCTACAGAGCAAATTCCGGAACAGCCAGGGCTACACTGAGAAACCCTGTCTTGAAAAAAGAAAAAGAAAAGATAAATGGGACACCCACTTAATGGAGCAGCAGTTAGTCTGCTTACTTTTCAGAAAAGTTTCAATTTTCCTTTTCTTCTCTTTTCTAAGCGTGCTTTCCCCAGCACTCTGGGTTTCATTTTTTGTTTGTTTGTTTGTTTGTTTGTTTTTCGAGACAGGGTTTCTCTGTGTAGCTTTGCGCCTTTTCCTGGAACTCACTTGGTAGTCCAGGCTGGCCTCGAACTCACAGAGATCCGCCTGGCTCTGCCTCCCAAGTGCTGGGATTAAAGGTGTGCGCCGCCTGCGCCACCGCCGCCGCCGCCACCACCACCACCGCCACCACCCAGCTGGGCTTCACTCTTTAACTAATTCAAACAGCATGGCTTTTTTAGTTTCCTCCATCTTCCTCCTCCTGGCAGCTACCAAGATTTACAGCTTGCTGCCCTGGGATCTTTTAGATTAAACTGTCCTCAAGCTTGAGGGGTAGGGGGTGAAAAAGCAAGCTGTAGGTTAAGGGCATCGGCTTCTCCTAGAGGATGCAGATTCTGTTCTCAGACCCCACAGGGTGGCTCATTCGAGTTCCCCCAATTCCGGCTTCCATTGGTCCCACGTACACAAGTGGTTCACAGATACACGTGCAGGAGAAACACCTACCCATGCACATAAAATAGTTTTTTAATGTGCAGAAAAGAAGGAAGGGAGGGAAAGAAAAGGGATAAGCAGTTAAGAAACTATAATCTCAGCTGTTGTCTCAGGACCGATTTCCTCTTCCAGAAACCTAACTTCCATCAGAGGGCTGCAGCACATACATCTGTGCACATCTGTCCTGGCCAATGCTAAGGACGGTGGGGTCCATAAAAAGTAAAAAGGTTCCAAGACAGGTACAACCTAACCTCTCACCTCCTCAGACTAACCTGGTGACCCCATGGCCATGTCTGCTTTGCATTCACAAGACTGAACTGCAGTCAGTGTGCGAGCAGGTTGTATAAAGGCTCTCACCACACTCAGCCCGGTACTGGGAAAGCAAATGGAATCTCACTCCATCACCAGTTGTCTAGCAATAGCCCTCAAGGCCCATCTTGGGGGGAAAATGTCATTTTTACTCATAGTGCTAAAAATCATCTTGATGAAAAAGGTGTTGTTTGATTTACAAATGAATTTGGCATCACATTTTCTTATTATTTTCCTGGGGGGATGAGTCAACAATCTTCTATGGTTACATATGATTGTCTCTATTTGGTTACCCATTTTAAGTTCAGATGAATGAATTCTGGAATGAACGAACGAATTGGTGAGTTTTACATTTATAAGCACATTAGCAGAATACACTACATACTTGTCAAAAGACAGCTCACCCCCTGAGTTTTTCAATCATTTCAATCCATCTGGGGTGACACACCACATTCCTAAGGGAGTCCCCGATCATGCTGCTGCTGTTCCACTAACCACACTGGAATTGGACACAAGCTATTGTGGGGACAGTTTCAGGCCATGGTTATTGTAGCCGATAACTTTTTGCTGATATTGCCAAGTACCTTGACCCAATGGAGTGGAACATGCACTTTCCCTCCTCTAACCCTCCGCTGGGTAACTTCTATGCTGGCTCACTAGTGGCGGTGGAGTGTACCTATAGATATGTGAAGTACACAGGGACCAGTGTGGATGCCTTGGCACGTACTGTCCCTTTGCCACCTCTGGTCCTGACCACTGCCATCCTCCATGCTCTTTCCCTTGACGGTTCTCCAGAGCCTGGCTTTCCTACTAATTTATTGTGGTGGGAGACACACCACATGAGAGGAAATTGCTCAGAGGACAACTTTCTGGGCTCTGTTCTCTGGTGTGGGTCCCCAGGATATCAAACTCTGATGAGGGATGGCAGGAAGCATCTTGCCCTGCTGAGCCATCTTGCTGGCCCCATTTCAGTGGAGCAACGGGCGTTCTAGCATCTCAGGATTCAGTTCTTTTTTTCTGGGACTTGGTGACATCTAGTGGCTAACTGGAGCTTTTTCACTCATACTTTGAGAAACTTCTGGAAAAATTTCTCAGCACTATGGAAAGCAAAACCACTTTGAATTTAGTTACTCCTCTGAGAAAGGGTTCCAAATGAGCTTAGGAGAAAAGGGCAATCATTCCAATCCATTTTGGCACAATGGCGTAAGAGTCAAAATGGATTTCCTAGTTTCCTGTCAATTGAAATAGAAATTAGAAATAATTAAAAGAAAAAAAATCAACCAATCAACCAAAAATATAAATTAGAAACCATCAGTTAATCTCAAATCTCACTGCCATCTTTTCTCAATTTCCAGAAATGGTACTTAATGAAGTATCCCCAATACAGGATCAATTAATATAAATTTGGTATCTGTATCCTATATCACAGGGTATTTCTATAGATGCTAAAGCATAGACAACTCGAAGATCCAGTTTCTGGGCAGTCAGATATCCAGAAATATGTACTTCATGTGCAGTCGTTACTGATCTGAGGGTGTCCAGGACTAAAGGTCAGGGAGAGGTGAAACACCTAACCACCATGATACAGAGATGTGAGACACCCACAGACAGAAGTGCTGCAGGTGCAGAAGACTCATGGGAGGTGCAAGCTCCGGTAAACAGACAATCAACTGTGGCTTGCACTTCAAAAGAAATGCTGAACTACTTGCAATGAAAAGAGGGAGAGAACACGTGATCATAAATGAAGCCATTTCTTCACAGTCCCTTTTAGGGTTAGACGTTAGCAGTGGGAGAATGGTGAGCTGTCTCCAAACATGCTCTTGAGTAACCAGTCTCAGCGCAGTACTTGGCACCATCTCAGAACCTTCTCAGGATGGGGTGCAGCAACCAGCCTTTAAATATGTTCCAATGTCACTCATGCAGTGTCAGGGAACAAGTGGTTCACCATCGAGATGTTCTGCAAACCATGAAAATAAAGGGTATTTAAAGTTTTTATTACTGAACAGTGGTGATGCACACCTTAACCCCAGCACTCGGGAGGCAGAGGCAGGCGGAGCTCCGAGTTCAAGGCCAGCCTGGGCTACAGAGTGAGTTCCAGGACAGTCAAGGCTACATAGAGTAACCCTGTTTAAAAAAAAAAAAAAAAAAAAAAAAAAAAAAAAAAAAACAAGGGAAGGAAGAAAAAAGAAATCAAAAATAAAATTGCCGGGCTAGAGACAGCTTAATGGGTAAGAATGCTTGCTATGCAAGCATGTCAGACCCGAGTTCCCATCTCCAGCACCCATGTAAAAAGCCAGCCCTAGTCATATACACACGTCACCCCAGTGCTGTGGTTAGCAGACAAGAGGATCACTGGAACTTACTGGCTGCCAGCTTAGCTGCAGGCTCAGTGAGAGGCCCTGTTAACAAGACAATATGGCAGAGAGCAACAGAACAGGGTACCCAATGTTTTTCTCTGGTCTCTACCAACACTCATGGTGTACACGTGTATGCACGTGCACTTTAACACACACACACACAAACCCAAATTTAGGCTTTGGATGTAGCTCTGTTGGTATAGTGTTTGCCTTTTATGCAAGAAGTCCTGGGTTTGCTCTCCAGCACTGCATAAACTGGAAAGTCATACATGACTGAAATTACAATACTTAGGAGGTAGAGGCAAGAGGATTAAAATTTAAAGGTCATCCATAACCTGGAATATTTGAGACTTTATCTCAAAAAGGAACCTGAAAATCTACATTCAACTGCAGAGAACTTTAAAAGCCAGATACTATATACCCATATAATAGAACATAATTTAAAAAAAATCAAACTATACAAGACTTTTCCAGTTTTTAAAAGGAAGATTTATTTAACAAGTTTCACTTAGTACAATACATCTAAATGGAATTCACAATACAAGGTAAGATTGAAATCAAAGCCTCAGAATTCCATACAAACAACATGACCAAACTCCTAAAGTATTGGTTTTACATCTCAAAATTGTCCCAGATCTTTAAAAAAAAGTGAAAGTGTACACTCACGTGCCTTACAGGATATTAAACCAAAAAGCTAGAATTAACAAACATGCCAAATGTTGTCACTTTGAATCATAGACACAGCTCCTATATTGATTTTTACAGAAAAGCATGTTTCTCAACATGCATCTGAAGGTTCTGATGTATTGTGTGGTATAAGAGCAACATTTAACATAAGTGAAACTGCTTTAAACCTAAATATGCTTACTGCTTAAGTACACTCCTACAACATAACTAACTTGAGGAAAGCTGAAAGTGGATTTAACAGTTATGGTCAATACTGAACTTGTTATTACGTCCTAGATGAATATTTCAGTGTTCAAAATTGCTGAGCTTAAAGTTTGAAAACAATCTTAACTTTCACTTTACAGTAAGCATGGATCACAAGCTTGTAATGCAAAACTGTTAAACTTAATTTTTGTTCTTAAAAAAAAAAGGAGAAAGAAGAAAGAAGCTGACCAGTAGTGATCAGAAGCAATTGTATTTCCCATTTACCAATCATACTGGATATGTTGGACATCCTTCCTTTTCTATCCAGTTCCTATAAATGCACAGCTTTTATTCCTGGAGCTGTTCGGTGTTCCTTCTCTCCCTAAGCAAGGTTTGACTGATAGTCACTTGAGTTTTCCTGAAGAACTTGGTCATATCCACTCATACTGCTCTGACCACCATAACCACCACCATAACCACCACTCAGCTGCTGGCTAGCAGGCCCTCCATAACTAGACTGGTTGGATAAACCCATCCCTCCCATCATCTGGCTACCATAAGCACCACCGCTGGCCCCCGCTGTAGAATTCAAAAAGAGTTCCACATAGCTATGATCGTAAGCTCCTCCACTTGTCCCTGCAGTAGAATTCAGGAAGAGCTCCACATACCTGTGCTGCATATTAGCTTTATCCTTTGCCATAGCTGCCACAGCATCTTCATGAGTAGCAAACTCAACATCTGCCTCACCTGTAACTCTGCCATCCGGTCCTATTTCAATGTGTACTCTCATGGGATTAAGAGGTGAGAAGAAATTGTAAATATCATTCTCAGTGGCTCTGTATGGCAACCCTCTCATGTGTACACAGTGCCCTGTGGTGCTCTGGAAACTGGACCCACCATCTCCATATCTATGATCAGACATTCCTGAGAAACAGTAATTTAGGTCTCTTCCAAATCTATCAGACCCAAAACCATACCCGTCATTATACCCTCCATAGTCATCATAGCCTCCATACCCTCCACCATAGGCACCTCGCCTCATTCTTTCGAACCCAGCTCCTCTGCCAATGCTATTATACCCTCTTCCAGCCCCTGGCCTATCATAAGGACCCGGGCGCTGCATAGTCATGAGCTTTCGAGGGGGATCATAGTGGGTTCGGACTTCAGCTCTGCTACTCTTGAAGATTTCAATGTACCTGTGCCCTATTCTTTCCTTGTGTTTCTTTAAGGCCTTTTCAGCTATCTCCTGTGAAGCAAACTGCACAAACGCCTCCCCTGTGCTCCGCCCCTGAAAGTCCACTGGCAGTGTCATCCCATTTGGCACAATTTCCAACCCTGAAAAGAACTGAACAATTTCTTCCTTGCTACAGCCAAATGGGAGTCCTCTAAGCCGTACAAAGCCATCATTGGCAGTATCAGGACTATTTGGACCTGTATGCTTTAACACCCAATCCATTTCAACACTGTTGGACTTGAATACTTCAACATATCTGTGTCCCATGGTTTCTCTGTCTTTCTTCAAAGCCAATTTCACTTCATCTTCAGATTCAAGTTCGACAAATGCTTCGCCACTTGGTCTGCCTTCTCTGGTGTAGATAAAACGAACACCTGATGTGCCATTTTGGATTTTGCAATCAGAGAAGAAGCGCATCACCTCCTCGGCTGAGCAGGACCAGGGTAGGCCCCTGACCTTCACCACGAACCCCTCCCTGCCCTCTGTGCTCAGCATCATGGTGACTGTTGGGCTCTTGCTGGCAAGCTTGACTCAACACAATTTCAACGTGGCTTTAAAAAAATTAGAAAACCATTGTCATGAAAAATTGTATAAATTATAGTAAGAGAAACAAAGAAAACTATTGTTATAGATTCAGTAACTTTTTAAAAAGATAGCCACATGAACAAAAAGACTGCATTAAATTTTTAATGCATTCACTTAACAATGACTTATTCCATTTCTATTATATATCAGGTATAATTAATTAATGGTGATTATTTCTGGGTAGCAGTACTATAGGACTTGTTTCCATGGATATATACATGGAAAATATTAAGACATTTTTGAACATTCTAAATTGTCTTCACTGACCCAATGTATTAACATCATAGAGAGAAAATTAAAATAAGACTGCAAATAAAATATAACTATATCTCATTATATAAAAATTAAAAATTTCTTTAAATCAAAAGACAAACAAAACTCATGAGAAGATGTAAGTCCATTAATATCCTAAGAATATAAACAACACATGCAAATCAATAAAATCCAGAACTATTAAAGCCTAAGAGATAAACAGAAAAAAATAATGGGAATTTACATATTCAAGCATCTTTTAGATGCCAGGTCCAGTACTCAGTTCTGACATGTAAGAATCAATGAGTCCAGAAAGGGCTTACAGTCCTACAGGAGAAACGTATGCCTTCACCAAAGGTAAGTGCAAATAGACAGAATAAAGGAAGGATTGGTTGATGAAGTGTTATCAGACGGAGGCAGAATGGTTAATTGAAACAATAAACTGATCCTGTTCAGGGATCCAGAAACAATTTATAAAAATTGTCCTATCAATGGAGCAAAACATGGAAGAGTACAAAACTCCAAAGACAGGGCTGTCAAGAAAGAGATTAGCTCCTGAGGGTTTGATTTAATACAAGGAGGCAAGCCTCTTGTTTGGTTCACAAGCATGATGATTCAGTAGTCACACCACTGTGTGACATGTGCCTCCCCCAAACCTGAAGACGTTGGGACATTACCGCTCTGATGCTGGGTGTGGAGAGGGAATATATAGCATCTTCTATGGATTTTAAACAGGAGTGATGTCATTATAGCCCTTTCAGACTCATCACCCAGGCAACTGGAACATTCAAACAGAAGGAAGGGGGCTAGCTGAAAAGAGCAAATTAACAAAATGACCTTGCCGGGCAGTGGTGGCACATGCCTTTAATCCCAGCAACTCAGGAGGCAGAGCCAGGCGGATCTCTGTGAGTTCGAGGCCAACCTGGGCTACCAAGTGAGTTCCAGGAAAGGTGCAAAGCTACACAGAGAAACCCTGTCTTGAAAAACCGAAAAAAAAAAAAATGACCTCTTAGAGGTATGTCAAGAGATTCACTAAAATAGGAGCAAAGAGGTAAGGAAAAAAATCTGTCTAAATAAAAAAGTGGAATCTGCAGGACCTGATAAAAAGATTATGGGTATTAAGGGTTGCTACGTGGGATGGTACTCAGGAGACAGAGGCAGGTGGCTTTCTGTGAGTTCTAGGCTAACCTGATCTACATAGTAAGCGCCAGGCCAGCCATGCAGAGCTGCATAGTCAGACCCTATCCCCAAAACAAACAATAACAAAAGATATAGGACTGCAGGCAACTTAGAAATACTAATAGTGGGAGAAATAGTCTTCCCTAGAGAAGGGCACACTGATTGGTTATCCAATACCAAATGGTCAGCTCTGAAAACATGCATACTAATAACATTCTACAGACTAAGCAGGTTGTATCTATATATTTAGGAATATGCACACATATGCAACAACTATGAAAAAAGGCCAGGAATTTGAAAGAGCACAAGGTGGGGAGGTGTTTAAACATGGGATGGTTTGGAGGGAGGAAAACGGGACAGGGAAAATGATGTAATCCTATTATAACTTCAAAAAAATTTAAATACAGGGAAAAGTCTGGGAAATGTTCAAACTTTAATCACTGGAAATGAAATTTAAAGTAAAATAAACCTTTTTAACACCCATCAAAAACAGTGGCAATTAAACAGTGATAATAAGTCAACATTAGTCACAAACTAGAGATCCCTAGAAGAGTGAAAACTGATGACTATTCTGGAAAAATATTTTGGTAATAGCTAGGCGGCAGTGGCACACGCCTTTAATCCCAGCACTCGGGAGGCAGAGCCAGGTGGATCTCTGTGAAGAGTGAGATCCAGGACAGGCACCAAAACTACAGAGAAACCCTGTCTTGAAAAACCAAAAATAAATAAATGAATAAATAAATAAATAAACAAACAAACATTTTGGTAATATTTACCACACCTTCTGACAGAAAATTCACTTCAGGTATGTGCCTTAAGGAATTATCTGAAATTAAGAGCAGGACTTATTGAACTATATATTGTTTGAAAGGCATTTTAGGAAGAAAACTGGAACATTATACATTTAATATAGTTATAAAATTTTAACTGATTCAAGATCAAAGATATTTTTTAAACTCAATTATGTAGAAATAAAAATTCACATACCCTTTGACCCTGCTAGAGTTTCTTCCAGGAATCTGGTCGACAGAAATACTTAAAAATTTTTGCTGCAGCACTGTAATGGTAGAAAATCAGAAAACTAAATAGCCATCAACAGAGATGGATGAATTATATGTCTACTTTGTAAATGGAGTTCTATGCAACCCCTTACAAAAGAGAATTGCCCTTACCCAGAAAGATTTCCAAAACACATTGAATGAATGAATACATATAATATAATCCTACTTCTATTAAAATACAAGCATAAAACCAAGTGTATAAATGTGTGTGAGACGATGTGAAAGTAGCTTCATGTAAGATAAACTTTAAGAACAAATGGAGGGCAAGTGGAGGTGGCCTTTCACTTTTTAATACCATACACTTTCGTAGTTTTAATCCTTTAAGCTCACTGTATTGGAACAAAAGTAATCTTAGAAAAAAAATATAAGCATTGGAAACATGACAAAATTTTTTAAAGAACATTTTGTGTGCGCTGATGGAGATTGGATCTCAAATGTTAACAGTGACTATTGAGTTTATGTTTTTTTTTCCATTTATTTTTTTTATGTGCAGGCTTAACGGTCTGCTGAAAGAATAATAATTTGACAAAACATCCCAGGGACTATGGTGATTTCTACAGCTCTCTGCCTCAATAGATCCTCCCTAGTGGCTGGGAGGTTTTGCTTCCTTACATTTCCTGAGAAGGCCACCAGGACTCTGTTACCTAACGTAGTAACCAGGATTTGTGAGTTAAGAATCTGTGTACTTATACCTGTGCTACAAGACACTTTTTGTAACTGTAATAGAGTTGGGTAGTGCTGAACTGTGTCCTTTTTAAACGAATATGTTACTTTTCGAATGACCAAAATTCAACTCGCAGATCGTTACAAGCAGAAAAACAAACGTTCCAATAATTAAGTAAAAGCATTTATTGGGCGCCTCTCGAGCACGCAGTAGTTGCCCAGCTCACACTCTAAAGGTGTAATGCACTCGGGACCCCTCGCGACCATCGGGCAGTTTGAACAGTTGAGCGCCTGAATGGATGGAGCGGTACTTCGACCGCGGGTCTCAGGATGGTTTTTTTGTTGTTTTTTTTTTCTCTCCTAACTCCGGCCGTGTTTTTGAAACGCTTTTCACCTTACGGTTCCCTCTTGCAGGCAGAGGGGGAAAGGTCCCCCGAGATCCGGCCACACGAACTGATTTACAAAAACACGCACGCAGTCACGACCGTCCACCATTTCCCCACCAGGCGCAGCGCAGGCCGCTTCCCGGCACTCGGGGAGGGGGAGGGGGGAGGAGGACGCGGGGGGGGGGGGGGAGCCGAGCACGAAAAAGGCGGAGGCGACCCCGAACTCCGCTCTGCTCTGCCTTATCACCACCCGGGGTCCCCATTTCCCACCCACACACCAACCTCCAACGAGACCGGGGGGATTATCCTCCTTCTTCCCTCAAACGGCTATAGCGAGACGATAGACGACGACCAGAACTACTTCTGCTCACGTAAGCGATTGGTCACGTGAGCGCCTACGTCATGTGAGATCTCGGTCACGTGAGCAACTCTCGGCTTAAACTCGGGATCAGTGAGGTGCCGCACTTCCTCCCCGTTTGGAAATGGGGTGGGTCAAGGTAAAGAGAGCGCCAATATGATTGGTTAATGTATGTCTTACGTGATTGTTCATTGGTCCACCTCTGGCGATAACCGTCCAGTTGCCTGAGAAACGATGATGTCATTACTGAATAGATCATCCATGATTGGTCCGCCCCAAGGATAAACTTAAAGCCCATGTTAACTGCAGGAAACTAAACCAAAAAATTCCTGTGAGCATGGAGCTTTTGAATGGAGATCCGGCTTTGGTCTATGAGCTTGCGCTTCCTCCCCTGGCCTTAATATTCTGGAGCATTCTTGGGGCTAAAGCACTGGACAATGGCTTGGCGCGGACTCCTACTATGGGCTGGCTGCACTGGGAAAGGTTCATGTGCAATCTCGACTGCCAAGAAGAGCCTGATGCCTGCATCAGGTATGAAATATTGAGCGTGTTTGTGTGGGTGTATTTGGTAGAAGAAATGGGAACATTTGAGCTCGAGGGGTAGATTCCCCTACTATTGTTGCTTTTTTATCCCCAGCAAAATATTCATCCGGGATCTGGACGGTCCCTAAACTGTTATCAATGTGAGCTGTCCTGAGGTGGAAGATAGCCAGCAGCCAGTGCGTTGCTCCCGCTCCATCTCTTCCTGCACTGGGAGTTTTTCATATATCATTTGGTGCCATGCAGACCCTTTAAGTTTGTACTCTGCCCTTGTTTAGTGCTAGCCTTGAGCTAAGCCATAAGCACGGTTGGAATGGGTAGGAGGATGACTAAGACCAATGCCATTTTTTCTTTTTGGATCACGAGTTCTTTGCTGTACTGAAGCGAGAGTTAGAGAAACCATGAGATTACTGAGCTGCCCCTCAACCCCTTTTCCTTGAGTGTGGCATCAGGCTGGAAAGTTGACCTGAAGGAACTTTGCACATCAAAGGTGAGAGTTGAGACTGGGTACAACCTATCTGATTCTCACAATCCTAGTTTACAAACTAGAGTAACATCTTTTTTAACTCGAGGAGCTGACACAGAAAAAGCTGTAAAATTGCTGGGCATGGTGGCTCAGGACTAATCCCAGCACTCCAGAGGCAGAGGCAGGCAGATCTCTTAAATTCAAGGCCAACCAGTGCTGCATAGTGAGACCCTGTCTCAAAAAGAAAGAGCTTACTATCAAAAAAAAAAAGAAAAAGAAAAGAAAAGGAAAGAAAGAAAGAGATGTAAAATGGTTATCTCACACAGATGAACTTTCAGTTAAATAAACCCATTTTAAAAACCAACCATTCATGCCCTGACCCCCTCAATTAGGCAAATAAAACAGATGTCTATCCTGGCATGTATAGGAAATGAATTGTAAGCTTACAAATATATGGACATTTTTCTAGAGAGGAGATGTTTTCCTTTCTTCAAATTCTTAAATGAATCTGTGATCTAGAAATGATTAAGAACCAAGTATTAGATATTGAGTGACTGCCTTACAAAAATTATTGAAAACATAGTAAGATCACCCAGTGGTGCAAAACGGCCTCTAAAGGCAGCTGCCACAACTCCCGCTGTGTTCACAAATTATTTCTCTGAATGCCTGTAAAGATAAAATCAGGGTGTTGGTCAGATATCATAAAAGAAACTGGCTTTCTAATTTTCATACTGTCTGTTCTATCCCTGAGATAAAATTTGTGGCAATTTGCCAATACAGGCTTTTTATATTTTTTGTTTTGTTAATTGTGGCTGTTTTGGAGTTTGTTTTTGTTTGTTATAAAACTAATGCATGGTCATTGCAAATAATGTAGATGGTAAAAATAATATAATAGAAATTAAGACTCCCCCTCATTTAGTTGTCTAGAAATAATCATGGTTAGCATCCATACACAACCTTACAATTATTGTGTAAATGAATACACAGATTTCTAATTGACTTCCACAAAAATAGTATCACTTTATGTATGAGTGGATAACATCAAGAACTCAGTGCCCTTAAATTCTACTTCATTGTACCTTGAGACAAATCATTTATCTTGTTTTGTTTTTCTCGAGGTTTGAGGACATGGCCACGGTCCTTGCAGATGCTAGGAGAGTGCTCTATTACTGAACTTAATTCCTTGCACTTGGATTTTGGGGACATGGTCACCCTACGTGGATCAAGCTAGTCTTGAACTGGGGATCCTTTTGCCACCACTTCCTATTTGCTGGGGTTACAGGCGTGCAAGATCATGTCCAGTTTAATGATTTTTCTTCTAAATTGGGCTGGGGTGTAGCTCAGTTGGTACAGTGTTTGCCTAGCATGCACAAAGCCCTGGGCTTTGATCCCCGTCATCTGGTAAACAGAGAGTGGTGGTGCACATTTAAATTCCAGTATTCAAGAGGTGGAAGGAAGCAGAGATATCAAAAGTTCAAGTCCATCCTATGCTACAGAAGCCTGGGATACAAGTGACCTCAAAAAAAATGTGCAGAGTATATATAGTACCTGGTACAGCGTAAGAACTTGATAAATGCAAATGTCTGTATATGCTCTAATTTATTTGTGCAGTCCTTTGTTTTCTTTTTTCTTTCTTTTTTTCTTTTTTTCCGTTTTTCCTTTTTTTCATCCTGGAACTCACTCTGTAGCCCAGGCTGGCCTTGAACTCACAGAGATCCACCTGCCTCTGCCTCCCGAGTGCTGGGATTAAAGGCGTGCGCCACCACCGCCCGGTGTGCAATCCTTTGTTAATAGCTACTTGGATTCTTCAATTTTTGTGCATCCTATTCTTACCTGATTTCTTTTCTTCTATTCTTCTTCTTTTTTTTAATGAGAAAGGTCTCACTTTGTAGGCCTGGCTTGTCTGGAAATCTAAGCAATTCTAATGCCTCAGCCTCTCAAGTGTTGAGATCACTGTCATGCGCCACCACGACAGGCAAGCTCCATACTTTTCTTAGAACATTAATTCTAGGGCCCAAAGGTATGCTCATTTTGATAACATCATTCATTTCCAAAGATTTCGCAGATATATGTACGCAACAGTGTATAAGAATGCCTATTTCTCAACAATATATCCAAACCTGAATTTTGTCATTCTTTTAAATCTTTTGCAAATCTGCTTTGTATTATTCTTTGTGTATTTTTCTGCCTCTGTGGAACTTGAACCCAGGATCTAACATGTTAGGAAATATACCCCAGCCCTTCCTAATGTCCATTGATTTAATTACTAAGGAGGCAGAATGTCTTTTCCTACTTTCAATCTACTCCTTGAACTGCTTCCTCCATGGACCTCCCTCCCCTGCTTTTTGCCGTTACCCTATTTAACCACATCACCTGCATTTTCCTTTTATTCCATTAGGTTCCGGTCTCGTATATATTGCAAATACAGGTGGTTCTTGACTTTGAGTTGTTTTGATATTCATATAATGGGACATATCAATTCTTTCATTATTTCTGGCTTTGGAGTCTTAATGTCAAGAAATCAAAAGTTAAGACACAAAGTAAAGAGCATTTTATTTGGATGCAGAGTAAATTTGCAAATGGGAAACAAAGACTCAGTTCCACTGAAATAGCATTCCAGAGGGAAGGTGAGCTTGAGGTTTTGTTTGTTTTGTTTTTGTTTTTTCAAGACAGGGTTTTCTCTGGCTGTCTGGGGAACTCACTCTGTAGACCAGGCTGGCCTTGAACTCAGTGGTCCACCTGTCTCTGCCTCCTGAATGCTAGAATTAAAGGCATACACCACCACTGAGCTTGGGTTTTTATTTTTACTTATTTCTTATGTATACAGTGTTCTGTCTGCATTTATGCCTGCAGGCTAGAAGAGGGCACCAGATCTCATTACAGTGAGCCACCATGTGGTTGCTGGGAATTGAACTCAGAACTCTGGAAAAGCAGTCAGTGCTCTTAACCTCTGAACCATCTCCTCAGCCCAGCTTGGGTTTTTATAAGGTGATTGGATTGCTAGCCAGGCGGTGGTGGTGAATGCCTTTAATCAGATGCAGAAGCAGGTGGATCTCTTTGAGATTTAGGCCAGCCTGGTCTATACAGCTGGTTCCAGGACAGCCAAGGCTACACAGAGAAATCCTGTCTCAAGAGGAAAAAAAAAAAGGGAAGGTGATTGTGAAACCTTGTATTCTTAGAGGAAGCTAGAAGACTCATGGCATGAAATGGGTGGATCTCTTTCTGAAGCCTTGAATTACAGTAATCTTTGTATTATAATGCCATGTTACAGTAGCTTCCTTTCTTTCATAACACAAACCATTTTATCTTTCAGGTGAGCTTTTCAAATATTTTGCCAAATTCCTTCAAAAGTCTTTTTGGAGTTTGTTCAAGGTTTTCTGAGCCAAGACTAAGATAATATTTCTCCATTTATTTAAGCCAGTGAGGAGCAGGATAGTTTTAACATATGATTGATAAATATATTAATGTCTAGGTATCTTAGCTTTTTTGGTTTTCTGTTTCTGTTTTTCTGTTACTATTGTGAATGAGATTTGTTTAGCTCTATGTAGGAAAAGCTGGTACCAGAAGAAGCTGTCTGTTATGCTAACTCTTACTCTGCTGGGGTTCCTCTAGTTGTCTGTAGGCCAGGCAGACCTTGAACCTGCAAATCGCCCTGCTTCAGTTTCCTCAATAGCTGGAATTACCAACCTGTGTCACCACAACTTCTGAGTTGCAATAACTTTCCAATTTTGTCATGTATCTCATTCTTATTTTAATTATTTGCAGTTTTTGTTTATTTCTTTTTTTATATCTGTTTTCTTTTTTTAAGAATTTATTTGTTTTTATTTTATGTGCATTAATGTATGTATGTCTGTGTGAGAGTGTCAGGTACACTGGAACTGGAGTTACAGACAGTTGTGAGCTGCCATGTGGGTGCTGGGAATTGAACCCGGGTCCTCTGGAAGAGCATTCAGTGCTCTTAACCGCTGAGTCATCTCTCCAGCCCCTAAATATTCTTTTGTTTGTTTGTTTGTTTTTGTTTTTTGTTTTTTTGAGACAGGGTTTCTCTGTGTAGCTTTGCGCCTTTCCTGGAACTCACTCTGTAGCCCAGGCTGGCCTCGAACTCACAGATATCTGCCTGGTTCTGCCTCAGGAGTGCTGGGATTAAAGGCGTGTGCCACCACCGCCCGAAAATAAGGTAGGGAATTTCTTTATGGCAATGTAAAGGCAGGGTAAGACTAGGTTTCTTTTTTTTCTTTCTATTATTTATTTATTTATTTATTTATTTATTTATTTATTTATTTATTTGGTTTTTCGAGACAGGTTTTCTCTGTGTAGCTTTGGAGCCTGTCCTGGAACTCACTCTGTAGCCTAGGCTGGCCTTGAACTCACAGAGATCTGCCCGGTCTGCCTGCCTCCCGAGCTAGGATTAAAGGCATGCGCCACCAATGCCTCGCGTTTATTTCTTTTGTGGTTAGGGAAAGAACGGCCCCACCCTTCTGTGAGTTCTGGGGCAGAGATTGGGAGGAAAGGGAGAAGAGAAACAGGAAGGACAGTTAATTTTACCTGTATGGGTTGTGATTACTACCACAGTGTCACTGCATTTTTGGAAACTGTGAAATCCCAAGCTGCCTTAAAATGGGAGCGTGTAAGCATTCATCTAGTGAATTGGAATGACCGTTGGAATTCCTTTTTCAGTGAGCAACTGTTCATGCAAATGGCAGATCTCATGGTCTCTGATGGCTGGAAGGACGCAGGTTATGAATACCTCTGCATAGATGACTGTTGGATGGCTCCAGAAAGGGACTCAAAGGGCCGACTTCAGGCAGATCCCCAGCGCTTTCCTAGTGGGATCCAGCACCTAGCTAATTATGTGAGTTTAAAGCTGTTTGTTTCTTTTCTTATGGGTCTGTATCACTTACAAAAGCTTATTGAGAAACAGGCCACGTGATACTTCAAAAATGGAATGGTTGCTGTTATCTCAACAATAAATTATGATGCTTACCAGGTGGAATTATCATCACATCAGCCTATACACATTTTGCAATAGCTCCTGAGGCCTGCCTTTATTTTTTTTCTGTAACCACTGAATTGTCTAGGAGAAAAGGAGAGCTTGATTGTGTCAGCATGCTTGTATCTCCATAGCAGTGTGGGAGGTTACCACAGTTATACCATTCATGAATTATAAAAAATGAAAGCAAACGTTCCAGAGACTACTGAAGGCAAATGAAGCCCTGATACTACCTAAAGGCAGTTAAGCAGATTTTATTCAGGACTGTAGGAAAAAGGGTCCAGCTCCAATCCAGATGGACAAGTGAGAATCTACAACCAATGAGCAAATCCTGGGAGTTCGCTAGATGGAGAACTGCTAAAAGGAAACATGAAGTCAGGGGATGGTATAACTTAGCAGGATTCTTGCCATAGTGAGCTCACCCAGAAAGATACTGTGGAGGCCAAGACAGGAGGAGATTCCGAGAGACCTAACTGAAATGTAGCCAGCCTTTCTCAAGATGTATCTGTTACCGTTTTGGAAGGAGACCCTTTGGGATCCCATGAGGAATGTTAAAGTGGCCATAGCTTTTTCCTCACTTCTGTGCTACAGTTCACCATGTATAGTTAGAACTATCCTAGCAGAGTTGGAGGATTTGTTCTCTGCTTCCCACAAACTCAGCTAGAAAACTCGAGTGCTTTAAGGAGGCTAGCCCCCAAGACCCGGAGAACTACACATCTCTCTGCTCTAAGCCTTAGGAAGTCCCCCTCCTGTTTTTAACTACTTCCTGATCCATCCTTCTCATTTCAGGTCCACAGCAAAGGATTGAAGCTAGGAATTTATGCAGATGTTGGGAATAAAACCTGTTCCGGTTTCCCTGGGAGTTTTGGATACTATGACATTGATGCCCAGACATTTGCTGACTGGGGTGTGGATCTACTAAAATTTGATGGTTGTTACTGTGACAGTGTGACATCCTTGGCAGATGGTATGTTTTTTTTAAATTACATTTATCTTTAAAATTACATTACAATCAACAAAATAAAAATGATTTATGGTGTATGTGCTGTGATGCCTGCTGAGAAGTCAGAGGACAGCTTGCGGGAATTGGTTCTCTCTTTATCTGTGACTACCATGTGAGTCCCAGGGATCAAACTCAGGTCGTCAGGCTTGGCAGCAAACACCTTTACTGCCTGAACCATCTCACCAGCCCACATAGTTTATTTTCTTCCAGAAATACAGCCATAATCATTTCTCAGTCTTTACTTACCATCAACTGAAAGATCAAGCCACAGAGACAAGAGCTCTGAGGCTAGAGGAAGCCGAGCCTCCAAAGAACTGATCTCAGTCATTTATTCATCTACGTGGGATTCATACGTGCCTAACTATGGCACGTGGCATACACTGTGTACTTTCAAGCCAAGGACTCGGAAAAGGAATGATAATTAGTAATGATAACTAGATCTGACATCGTTTGTGAGAGTCCAGAACGTCACAGATAAAGTAACATCTTACCCCTGCCTTTCCTCTATATATGCATCATCTCTGCACTACCTCCCCAGAGCAACCCTGGCAGTCACAATTTAAGCAGAGAGCAAACTATCCCTGTCACTGGTTTACAATATAAACATGGACCTTCCAAGTGGCCTCTTCAAATGTTTGGCACTAACTGGAAATTCCCTTCTTTCCTTTATTTTACCCATTGTTTTCTCCTACAGGTTATAAGTACATGTCCTTGGCCTTGAATAGGACTGGCAGAAGCATTGTGTACTCCTGTGAGTGGCCTCTTTATATGAGACCCTTTCATAAGGTGAGCTAGTGAGCCCAGAATTTCAGAATCTAAATTTCAGAATGCTTGTAATTATAGTCTAAGCTTCCACTAACTGGGAAACCATCTCTTATTTTCTTTTCCTTTTATTTCACTGTTCATATCTTATCACCGGCAATCCTGCCAGTATTCGCTCCAAAAATCCATCTTGAATTTACTAACTCTTGTCCTCCCCACCACATCCCCACTGGCCTTCCAGGCCACTCTCATCTCTCACCCAGCCTGCTCTGACAGCCTGATCTCCCTACTTCTGCCCTCTTCTCTACCCCCACCATTTTCCAAGCAGCAGCAGAACCGTCTTCTGAGAAATGTCAAGGGCATCCATCCCATCAGTCACCTCCTTAAAACTTAACTGGCTTTGCATTGCACTTGGGGTAAAATCCAACTCCATTACCTGCCTCTTACCTGCCTTCTATCCTCCAAAGCTCTTTCCCTCACCACACTTTGTCTCTTCCTGTCCGTCAGATACCATATCGACCCCACTGGTGTATATTCACTGTGCATGGTACTTGGCCACACAAAGACATTTCCATATGCATCTATGATTATGTATTTGCTTATTATTTCTGCCAAGTCTTCACCCAAGATTTTAAAAGGGCTGGCTACTTAACATTGAAATCTGAGCAGGTGCTCCGAACTTGGGTCTTCTCTACTTTAAATAGCCTTCTGCCCATGCACTCTCTAGTCCTTAGCTGCTTGGTTTCCCTGGGAGAGCTTTCCTTTCCTGTTCACTTGTTTGCCCATCTCCCCACTAGAATGTAAATCCAGGAGGGTAGGTCTTTCTCACTGTTTCCCAAGCATATGGCCACTTGAATAAGTATTTATGGAATGAGTCCCTATTATTTTCTTTAAATCTTTCTATAGTCTTTTTCCTGAGCATTTTAGCCCTTGGATAGCACACCTACATATCTACAAACTGATTCATTCCACAAATTACATGTCTCAGATTCAGATTTTATCATGTTTGATGGCATCCTGTATAATTTTACAAGCCTTATGTTTGCTCATTTAGATCACTGTAATTATTTCATTACAAAAACAGAAACATACCCATTTTGGCTAGTTTACAGATTCCAGTAAAAACAAAGTTCTTTCATAATGCCAGTACCTAGACACCACAGTTCAGTGCATGTCCAGCATAAATAATATTAAAGTCACTTTAAACAGGTACTTAAAATTGTATGGCCTATTTATAAAGTGAACATCTTCTAGTGGAACTCCCTTACATTTAGAACTCTAAAAGATGGTCAGGCCTTGTTATTTGTTATGGGGAGACTTTTGATCTGTAGACTATAGAGGCTATCAGTGCATCTCACAGTAAAGTTAAGACTGCAAACAATTCTGTCTTTACAGCCCAACTATACAGATATCCAGTATTACTGCAATCACTGGAGAAATTTTGATGATGTTTACGATTCCTGGGAAAGCATAAAGCGTATCTTGGCCTGGACAACATTGAACCAGAAGGAGATTGTTGAAGTCGCTGGACCAGGGAGTTGGAATGACCCAGACATGGTAAAGACCTGAGCCCTCCTCATTTGAGAGCTGGTCGCTTTTTTTCTGTTGGTGCCTGGCTCTGAAACCAGGGCCTAGCACAAACCAAGCAACGTTTCTAGCACTGACCTACACACCCAGCCCTGGGAAGAGGCTCTCTGTGAGCACTTACATCACAGTGCTGTGGAAAATGGTTTCTCTCAGTTGACCATCTAGGAAATTTTTTAATTGTTCCAGCAGGCATTGGGTAAGCTGCTTGGAGTCTCAGCACTCCAGAGGCTGAGGCAGGAGAGTTGTTCCAAATTCAAGGCCAGAAGGTTAGCCTGGACTACATAGTAAAGACCCTATCTCCAAAAAAAGAAAAGAAAAAAGAACTGAGGGGGCCCCTGCAGGTATCCTGTCAGAGAAACGAACCTGCAAAGAGATGAGATTGAAAACCTGGTGCAGATTGACTTTGTCAGCCTGGATCAGACTTTGGGGAGTCTAATGCCAGGCAGTTCACTGTCAACATATTGAAAACACTACAGTTTGGGTAAAGGCTTCCAGGAAACCATCAGTCCAATTCCAGGTGCACAATAAAGCTTAAGGTGTGACTGCATAGAAACTCCTTTACAAAGTACATGTGACCCGTTCTATAGCTAAAGGGCCTAGAGTCTAGTGTGGTCTCTGACTGATAGCATAGAGGTCAGCAGGCCATAAAATACATGTGACATCTCACCTAAGGATGGATAATGGTCTAGGGAGGGAAGAGTCTGGGATAATCATTCTGGGGGGGTTTGAATGAGGTCTGCCTCTATAGCAAAAGGTGGGTGAGGTCTGCCTCCACAGACAGCAACGAAGTCACCAGTTTGTTAACAAAATCCACTCCCAGCCTTCTGGACAGAAAAACGGGTATTTTATCTCCTCGGGTGAGAAGAGGCCCTTGTGTGTTTAACATTCCTGGCTTTCCTTAATGCCTCCCTGAGTACGAGGACCTCTGTACCCTCAGCAAACAACAAAAACCCAAAGAGTTGAATCTTCTCTCATCTGAATTATTTCCCTCTTCGTCATAGTTAGTGATTGGCAACTTTGGCCTCAGTTGGGACCAGCAGGTAACTCAGATGGCCCTTTGGGCCATCATGGCAGCTCCTCTACTCATGTCCAATGATCTCCGACAAATCAGCTCCCAAGCCAAAGCTCTACTTCAGAATGAGGATGTAATTGCCATCAACCAAGACCCCTTGGGCAAGCAGGGGTACTGTTTTAGAAAGGTAAGTAATACTTCCTGACCAGGAGTATACTTTCCTGCCTTCAAGTTTATGATTTGCACTATTTGTGATGGCCTTTTAATACTTAACTATCAAATTATCTCAAGCCTAACTGTGCTATATGAAGAAATGATTGGCTTTTTCTCAGTTGTATTTCCCTCGAACTTGAGAACTGTGTAGTTAAGTAGTAAGACTTTGTCAGAACTGTTACTGGGTTTGGTTTTGTTTAGTTTTTCAATACAGGGTTTCTCTGTGTAGTGTTGGCTGTCCCGGAACTCACTCTGCTGACCATGCTTGTTAGAGGGTATCCACCAGAGAAAACTACTCTGACAAGAGCTTAAACCAATAGGAAGGTTTTTTATGGTTTTTCCAAGACAAGTTTTCTCTGTGTAGCTCTGGCTATCCTGGAACTCCTTCTGTAGACCAGGCTGGCCTCAAACTCAGAGATCCTCTTACCTCTGCCTACCGAGTGCTGGGATTAAAGGTGTTCAGGATCCCAGTGGTTTTTTTTTGTTGTTGTTTTTTTTTTTTTTTTTTTTTTTTTTTTTTTTTTTTTTTTTTTTTTTTTGCTTTCCAAAACAGGGTTTCTGTGTGTGTAGCCCTGGCCATCCTGGAATGCCCTCTGTGGACCAGGCTAGCCTTGAACTCAAGAGATCCGCCTCTATATCCGGAGTGCTGGGATAAAAGGTGTGTGCCACCACGCACAGCTAGACATTACTTTTTAATTTCTAAAATATGCTGCTGGCCAATTTTAATTTTTCCTCCAAGTCTATGATAGTTCTGACAATAAGGCTGAATATCAAATAAGGCCAGTAATGGGGTTCGCACATGCTCACACTTCTTTTCTTGGCTTTTTAGGAAAAGGACATCGAGGTTTGGGAACGACCACTCTCAAACTTAGCCTGGGCTGTAGCTGTGAGGAACCTGCAGGAAATTGGTGGACCTCGTTCTTACAGCATCCAGGTTGCTTCCCTAGGTCAAGGAGTAGCCTGCAATCCTGGCTGCACCATCACACAGCTCCTCCCTGTGAAAGTACAGCTAGGCTTCTATGGATGGACTTTAACCTTAAAATCTCGAATAAATCCTTCAGGCACTGTCTTGCTTAGGCTAGAAAGATAAGCTAGACTATCTAAAGGCAGAGATGTACATTAAATGGCCAGTTTTGCTAAGAACTACTTTCTGTCTCTTTCCTGTTTCCCCTTCAAATAAAGCACCCCAAAGTCATGGCCTTTAAAAGCTACTTCAAGGTAAGTTTTTGGAAAGGCTTTTGAAATAAAGTGGGTACTCCTGTGCCAGGCACTGTAACAGATGCTTCAGGTATACTGGTTCATTTTAGCCCTCATAATGCTGAGCCCGGTGTTCTACCTACTGGATTCTGTAGGGCCAGGATTAAAAAAGCCAAAACTTTGCCGGGCGGTGGTGGCACACGCCTTTAATCCCAGCACTCGGGAGGCAGAGCCAGGCGGATCTCTGTGAGTTCAAGGCCAGCCTGGGCTACCAAGTGAGTCCCAGGAAAGGCGCAAAGCTACACAGAGAAACCCTGTCTCGCAAAACCAAAACAAACAAACAAAAAAAACCAACACTTTTATGTGTTGAGTGTTTTGCCTACATGGATGTGTACGTTCCACATGCATGCCTGGTGCTGTGGTGGCTTATAATAAGTTTGGTTTTACTCAATCACTGGGCAAGCTTCAGTGAAACATTTCACTATTGGGATAAGAATTTGTACTGTATCAATCTGATAATAGAAAAAAAAATGTCAAAAAAAGAAGTCAGAAGAGGGCATAGGTTCCTCTGGAACTGGAGTCGGCCATGGTTGTGAAGCAAGTGCTCTTGGTCACTAAGCCAGCTCTAACACATAAAGCAAGGATTTAAAGCCAAGCCAACCCCACACTGATCACTAGGTGCTGGATTGCTTAGTCTAGTGCAAAGAAAAATGAAATCAGCTTCCTCGGTTAAAGGATTGAAAACATGCCAGGGGATGGGCTGGGCCTAGTGGCATGCCTTTAATCCCGGTACTTGGGAGCCAGGGCATTAACTAAGACACCAAATGATGAACTGCCCTAGTGACAAGCTGGGGCATTCAAGCAAGTTAGTAAATTAGTAGACATTCTAATCCGTGAGAACAAACTTGTGGTCAATGTTTCAAAACTGCCCCTTTGCTTTTTTCTTTTTGGTTCTTCGAGACATGGTTTCTCTGTATAGTTTTGGTGCCTGTCCTGGAACTCACTCTTAGACCAGGCTGGCCTCGAACTCAAGAGATCCACCTGGCTCTGCTTCCCGAGTGCTGGGATGAGAGGTGTGCACCACCACCTCCTGGCTGCTATCCCATTTTTAACTACTGTTCTCATCAAGAGGTGTGCATATACGTAATCACAGGCATTCAGAAAGCTGAAGCAGGTTTGCAAAGATTGAGAGCAGCCAGGGCTATATAAAAATCATACACACAAATTCATGAGCAAACGTATGTACCTCTAATATTCAGAATGTATACAAAATGGTGCAAAAGCACCTACCTAAAATACTGAAGGGGGCAGATAATTTTCAGGAAAAGCCTACTGGCCTGGGTTTGACCCTGGAACCCTTGGTAGGAGAATCAACTTTCAAATGTTTGTTTCTGACCCCCTGCATTCATTCATGCAAAAGAAACAAGCTCAACCCATACATGGGCCAGAGAACTAATGCAGCAGGTTAAGAGCAGTGGCTGTTCTTCCTGTAGACCCAGATTAATTCCTAGCACCCACAAGGGGGTGGGTTTGTTGGGGGGCACTTCAACACAGTAAAAATCTCACCTGATGCTTGCAGACCTCCACTGCTGTACCTAACTCTAAAGACATGGGTTTTCTCTCAGTATCTCCTCCCTCATCTGGTTCCTGCTGGGATTTACACCTTGTCTGTGTTCCTCTCACTAATAAAATGGTAGAGGGGCCTCCTTCTAAATGCCAAAAATAATAAATAACATTAAAAGCTTTAAAAAAAAAAAAACCTCACCTGAAAGGTATGTGGCTCTAAGTCAAGATGTTTAAAGGGACATAACCTAAAACCAATAATGTACATTGGAGTGTACTATGATGCCTAGAGAACATAGCCAAATCTCCTTAAGTAGCAAAGATATGTCATATTTTACACCGGCTCAAAGTTCAATCCTAAAGTAGTACTCAGACACCAAGTAGAAACTCAGAGAATTTGTTTATTCCCTCCCCCAAAACCAACTGCAATCGTAAGAGGTGAGTACAAGCTCATGATTTTGTCTTCATAACAAGATCAGCTTAGAACTGGATCACCTGGCCCTGTAAACAGAACAGAAAAACAAAGTGTTGTGTTTTGTAGTATCTTTTTTTCCTGAGACAGCTTTGGAGCCTGTCCTGGATCTCGTTCTGTAGCCCAGGCTGGCCTCGAACTCACAGAGATCTGCCTGCCTCTGCCTCCTGAGTGCCCGGATTAAAGGTGTGCACCACCACTGCCTGGCCTGCTTTGTAGTTTTTAAGGAACCTTACATTATCCATGGTCTCGACACGTAACTTATTAGTTGGTTGCCTGCCTACCATGGCCCTGGGTTCAATCCAAGACCACAAAACACTTCTAAGGAGACCATGTTGCCTCTTCCTTCCCTAATTGCAGCAAAATCTATACACCGAAATCTTGAAGCCATTTAGATATACTGGTGTTCAAGATTTTCGATTTTTCAGCCAATAAAGCACACAAAAAATCCACAAATCTGAAAAACAACATAAAAATAAAATACTTGCTGGGCGGTGGTGGCACACACCTTTAATCCTAGCACCCGGGAGGCAGAGGCAGGTGGATCTCTCAGTTTCAAGCCAGCCTGGTCTACAGAGGGAAACCCTGTGTTGAAAACAAAACACGAAAAGCTCCTGGTCCCAAGCATTTCAGATATGGGATATGTAACTTGTACCTTCAGCTGTGGACAATTATCTTTGAGGGTGCCCTATGGCATAGTCAGCTCAGAACAGTTACCCCTACGGATAAAGCAATTATTTAAAAGAAGGGTACCTTTCTCTTCTTATCGCCTCCCAGTTCAAAGTGCTTGCATCTCTTAATAGCCAGCATCCTCTTCGATCTGCAGTTGGGCTCAACACACTCAAGTCTCAGCACAATCTTCTTTGTCGTTTTAGCCTACAAAAGAAATGAAGTCAAATCCTTCACAAAATTACATTGTTGCCACGATCTGTATTTAGCTATGGAGGACAAACAAAAACCCAGAAGCCAATGATTTGGAGAACTTAATAGTAACAAAGCTGAAGCTTATGTGGTTGTACGTGCCTGTGTTCCCAGCACTCTGGAGATGGAGACAAGCGGCAGCCACATGAGTTTGAGGCCAGCCTGGGCTACATGGGATTGCCACCCCCTACACACACCCAAAAACAGCTACTTTAAATTTGTAGCCCTTCAGGCTATTTGTGTTGTTTACTGGTTGATTCAAATAAAAGCCAGCCAAATTCACACAAATATGAAATACAACGTATGGAATTCACCAATCAATTTTAAGACTTCAATTAGCCCTAAAATCAGTTAACACTCACACCCCATTAATAATCAACTTCTTAGTCCACCATTTTAGCCAGTTTTGTTGCTAGTTTGCAATCTGAAAGCTGAAACACATAGCCGTCTTCCAAACAAACTGGCTGGACATTTAAATGAACAAGCATTCTCATTACCCTACATCCAACCCAGGACCCAAAGGAGTCACTCATTTAATTTCTACAAGCAGGCTGGCAGAGGAGGAAGAAAGAGATGAACAAAGAAATGCTATGTTCCAAGTAGCTGAACCTTAAGGAAGGCCTACACACATACTGTAAGAAATTTTAAGACTTCATGAGACTTGAGAAATCCAAATATCCTTCCATGGCAGTACAGGGAATTGAACCTGGGCTGCCCTCATACTTGGCAAGCACTCTACCACTGAGCTTCCAGCAACAAAGAGCTGAGGATTCAGACATGACAATAAATGAATGAAAGGTCTTGCTGGTGGACACATAATTCAGTTCTTAGGAAAGCAGGACATATTCCTTCATTTTTGCCTCTTTAGGGGGTATTGTAAATACTGAGATGCTACAGTCTAGATTATAGTCAGATCTGGGTTGACTCCCAGCTCCACTGCCTTGGAAACATCCCTGCCACAAGTGGGATAACTTTGCTGTAATTAACACTAGTAATGCTTGGAGACGAGATGACAAATGCAAGGTCCTTCCCACAATAATCAAGGAACATGCCAATTAGTAATCACTAACCTTTTTGCGGAAAATAGGCTTAGTCTGCCCACCATAGCCGCTCTGTTTCCTGTCATAGCGCCGCTTTCCTGGAAAAAGTCATTTGTTATGATATGCTACAGATCATATGTCAAAATAGCCACAAGGGAAAGTCTTAAGTTTAAATTGGAGCCGCCCTGCATTAAGAAATTTTGGTTGCACCCAAGGAGGTGGAGGGGGAATATCCGGACGTGTTACTATGTCTCATAAATGTCACATCCAAACCAAGTTATTTACTCCGGCAGGGCAGGAAACTGGCACAATTCCAACCCTTCAGAGGTTGAGGCAGGAGGATTGCTTATTCCAGGCCAGCTTGCTTTACATAGTTGGCCTTTATCTCCCACAAACTCCCCATCCCTGCCCCCTAGCCGCCACCACCAAACTACATATAAACAGCTTACCCTGGGCATACAAAGAATCCTTGCCCTTCTTGTACTGGGTCACTTTGTGGGGCTGGTGCTTGCCACATTTCTTGCAGAACGTCCGGCGGGTCTTAGGAACGTTCACCTAGTAAAGTGTTCAGAATGTGCAGTTACCAGACCACAGTGGCCCAGCACCCTCCCTGGATCGACATGAAACTGAATAACTCTACAGCTACTCACTAAAAACACAACCACCATGTAGATCTAAAAGTTGGTCAAGTCACACGCGCCATCACACAGCATATCCACCCACAGCTAAATCAACCCATCACTTCAATTCTCCCGCCCATAACTCGGTTCCCTGTGTGTCGCTCTCGGCAATGCTAGATTTCTTAGGTACATCGAGGTCTTGCCAGAGCCATGATGTACTCTGGGATAGTACTGTCTACGCCGGGAGCAAGGATTAAGCTGGATACTATAAAACCCCGACACACGACCATACCATGTTGGCGAGAGCGATATCGGCACAGAAAGAAAGAGGCAAGGCCAGCAACGGAAGTTTATAGGAGGTGCCTGAGTGCACTTCCTCAGAGCCGTGGGAAACAGCTACCATAGAGTCTGTAAGGATCCCAGAGCAGCGCCCTCGGATGGCTGGGATGACTTATCTTAGCCGCGGACAAGCGCTTCAGCCGAGGCTCCGCCTAACGTCTGTGGCTCTGTCCTCCACTTCCTCCCGCCCAGCGCCCTGCAACTTCTTTACTCCATCCCTTTTGGCGGACTGAAGCGACGAAAGCAATGCTCTTCCCAGACTCCGATCTGCCGTGTTGAAGCAGAATAGGGACTAGGATCAAGTGGAGGGGTCTTCCATCTCAGCCTAACATTCTCGTTCTGTTTCAAGGAGACTGAAATGATCTTTCACGGCAAACTGTGGCTCAAGAAAGCCCTGGGAGGGAGCCAATTGCTTTAGTTTGTTTATTTAATGTCTGTTCTGTTTCAAGCACTGTTGTAGAAGCAGGACATAGTAATTGATTATGCTCATCACTGTCCAATTTCAGGCTAAGTACTTTGAAGAAAAAGAACAATGCAAGCAATACCCTTTTAGCCGAGGAAGTAAATTGGCTGCTCTTAGTTCTGAAAACTGACAGTGAATTTATCTGGCTTCTGAAATAGTTGGGCCAACCAAGAAAACATACCTCAGCACTTTACTTACCTGAATACTTGGCAGCAGACGTGTATGAAGTTTCAAGATAGTTCAACAGAGAAAGGCTGAAGGGAGCTGAGGTTTGGGGTTTTTTTGTTGTTGTTGTTGTTCATTTGCTTGTTTGTTTTTAAGATAAGACTGCAGGTAAGCCTGTAGAGTATTTTCTTTTCTTTTTTTGTGGGGGGGAGAGGAGGAGCTGAGTTTTAACATTGATTCTCGGGATGATTCTAGGAGGAAGGTGGTAATGCTACTTCCATTTCCCAGGGGAGGGCATGGATCCAGTAGCATGTGAAACTATTTGTCCGGTGTTAACAGTAGTGGATTCAGGATGCACACCCCACCCCCGTGTATTCTGATGACTCCTGGTTTCCTTTTACTATCACACAATATTACCGTTACGGCCTGCCTATTATAACAGCTATCTTTGGGGCGGGGAGAGCCTCACAAATCCCAGGCTGGCCTTAAACTCACCTGTGTAGCTGAGGATGGCGGTGAACTTCTGATCCTTCTGCTGAGTGTTGGGGTCACAGGTATGTGCTATGTGCCACCCGTGTCTGGATGCCTGCCTTTTAGTCCTGCCGATCTTCGGGAGCTGTTTTCTATTACTAGTATTTACCAAATGAGGGAACTGAGGCACATGAGGCATTACATTCACTTATCCAAAGTCACACACATGGATATTTTTAAAGTTGGAATTCGATCTTAGGCCACTGAGCAGTACATAGGCCTACCCTTACCCAGTATATTACACAGGGAAAGAGAAGCCCCTGCAGGGTAGACGTTTGGGCTAGAATGCAGGAGGAAGCAGCAGTGGCCTAGGGGCTAATGTTAGGGGACCCTGGAGCATCCTGCTTGCATAATGCTCCAGAAATAAGTTGACTCTGTTCACCCACATTTTTGTTCGATGGTCTCTGGGGCTAAGATAACAACAACACCATAGCCTGCTACATTTCTTTGCCAAGCTGCCAGCCTGAAGTCCAGCAGTATTTTCCTCCCTCTAGACTCTTACAAATCTTGCTGGCCTTTGGGGAGTTTCTACTTTTTTTTATTGTTGTTGTTTGTTTTTGTTTTCCATGTAAGTAATCTGGAGATAGAAAGACAATTAGCCAGGGTTAGGGATGTAGCTCAGTGGTAGAGCGCTTGCCTTGCAAGCCTTGGGTTCAATCCTCAGCTCAAAAAAAAAAAAAAAAGAAAAGAAAAGAAAAAGAAAGAAAGAAAGACAATTAGCCTTCATCTAATCAAACTTTGTTCCTTTAATCATTCCCCATGTGATGTGGTTTGGGGAATTTTTTATTTTAAAATATTTAATTGTCTAAATTGCATATGTTTAAGGTATACAGTGTGATCATATACAGTTATCTTGTATAATAACTGCCACAGTCAAATTAATACATCCATCACCATCCATTGTTGCCTGTGAGTGTGTGTGTGTGTGTGTGTGTGTGTGTGTGTGCATGTGTGTAGGGGTGAAGACACTTAAGTCTGCTCTCTTATCCAACTTCAAATAAGCAATAGAATATTAATAAGTCTCCATAATGCATATTAGACCCCCAGAAATTATTCATCTTATAGTTCAAAATTTGTTTAGCACTATTTTCTGTTTTCTACATGTATCTGCTCATTGATTTCCCCAAAATGAAGCACTTAGAACTTAAGACAAGACTCTAGGTATAGTCTGTCACTGCGCAATGTGTGAGACATTCACTTTCCTCTAGATATTATGCTTCTATTTAAAAAAAAAAAAAGCCCAGTGTCATCTTGACTTTTCTCTCAGCCGTGTAGGTTTCTGACTTGCCATTTCTCTTAGCTGCTATCAGCAAAGCCCAGGTACCATTTTTCACGAGCACTGCTGCTACCTTCTCCCTTCCACGGGTATCGAACACAAGCCATCAGGCTTGGCAGCAAGTGCTTTTTCCTACTGGGCCATCTTGCCGGTCCATCCACTGGGAGGCATTTGCGTGTATACTGTAAGCATATTTATTCACACTGTTTGGGCATAGTCCTGTCGGTATGAATGAGTGTGCTGGATGAGTGGCTGTATGCAAAAGGTGAAGAAGTAGCTTCATTCTGCCCTTCCCCTTTGCCCCCCTCTCTAATTTCCCACAGTGCTCCTATTAACTAGCAATTCCCACCCCAAATGGACCTTTAGAAAGGATGGAGCATGTGACAAGGGGCATCTGACTGAAGAAAAGGGGAGGGATGTGAACATCTGTGGTCACTCCATTGGAACAGTTACTGCATGTGACCAGGGAAAGGACATAACTCGTCAATAAAGTAGGGAGAGCCATATAACACTTGGTGCCCATGCACCTGTACCAATGTGATGATTTACCAATCTGCCAGTCTATAAATGCTTTTAAAAAGTCCTGGTGCTTTCAGAATTCTGACCAATTTGGGGGATTAGTGATATGTTTCTGTATTAGGGTGTAACATCTCAGGGTAAGGCAATATGAAAGTGCCCCATGAGTGAAGATAGACAAAGAGATCAGTCACCAGGGGCTCTGCCACCATCATGTGGCAGATACAGGCTGCATTTCTTTAGAGAATCCTCTGGAAGAAGACAGGAGCTGGGGCGCAACCTAAGGACCTGCTGAGGGACCATTCAGGCTTCAAATAACACATCTAGTCTTGCTTACTGCTTTACAGAATCAAAGAAAATGGTGTAAGTTGTTTATCTTTGAGAGAGAAAAAAATTGAGACAGAATTTTCTATGTTGTCCAGGCTTTCAACTTCCATTGCCCTAGTAGCTGAATTATAAATGTGTTTCCTCATGGTTAAGGTCATAAGGCTGAATCTTGAAGGAAGAATATTCATAAAAGAACAGTCAGAAAAAATGGGGAAGGGCACAAGTCTTTGTGTGGGCTTACACTCGGGCATATTTATCTGTAGAAAAAAAAAGCTTTCTTAGAAAATGACTCAGCAGGGGAAGTCTTGTCTCTACCTCTGTCAGGCTGTGTATCTCAGGGTCTCTGAGTGAGCCCTCTTTGTCCTTCACGTTGAACTGCATGGCCCTGAGTCTCCCCTGCTGAGGGGACAGGAGACTTTAAAGACACTGGCTTTGTTCTGTGTCTTGCCAGCTTGGGCATCTCTTTTCTTCCTGTGCTGATCATCCCCCACAATCCTTTAGGTATGTCATCCCTTTACCCCAGGGAGGGTAATCTGATGACCTGTTTGTTCGGTCCAGCCCCATCATCTTTGGGGACTCAGCAACCCCAGCAATGGTAAGATTCTGTCAGAGCTGGACTCTATTGGTGGAAGCGGTCCCAGGCGAATGAGGGTGGGGAGAGTTGGGGGCGGGGGTAGACTAGGGACAGCGGCAGCACGGAACCAGATACCATATTGTTAAGAAGAAAAAAAGGCATTGGTTTAAGTCAGGAAACAAAAAAAGGGAACTGAGTGCCTGTGAAAGGGTGGGGTTTGTTCAGACTGTCCTTCCTCTCTGGACTGTAAGAATATGTCTCCAGGGCCAGTGTCTTCAGAGACCGAGTCCCACCTTCCAAGTCCTGGCATCTCATTACATCTGGGAAGCTACCTGCATTAAGTCAGAACTGAGGTGGGTCTGAGGTGAGGCAGAGACTGGGCACAGCTGTAACTCCTTCTCTTGGAACCTTCAAAGGCCAGACAGGAAACATGGCTGGTTCCATATATCTGCTGGTGGAGAAGACTCATGGAGAGTGGGAGGCCACCAGCAGAAGACCCTGGCATGCTCTTCCAATGATGGAGGGGAACGTAAAGGTCTTCTGAAGACAGCCAGTGTGGTGGGGTGGTTAGAGGAAGAGGAAAGAGTGATTTGAACATCTGAAAAGGTAACCAACGTTAGACACGGAGCTCTGCAGCTGTTGGTGGGAAAGAAATACCTCAGGCAGCAGTAGGGTAAAAGCAAGCCACTTTCACCAAATACTGTTTGAAGACCTGAAATGCGTCCTCGTATCAATGAGACCCTTAGAAGAAGGAATTCTAAGCGGCCGCTTAATCTGCAAAAACTCTAAAACAGCTCATGTGTCTCAAATGGCAGTGCTAACTGGGGAAAGGGCTGGGCTACATGGGGCGGATGCAACTTGGTTTGGCCTTCAACAGGCCAAATATTACCAGGATGAAAGCTGGCTTATAGGAATGATTGTGTGGAGGCTGCGGCAACCTCGTGGTAATAGTGGGTAGGAGACAGCCAGCGGAAAGCAGCCTCCACCCCAGCTGAGACGGTGTGGCCAACCCCTGAGGTCTCTGGGAAGATTTTCCTCTTACCATTGCCTACCATGTGCATGGCTGCCTTTTCTCTTGGCTTCATTATTTCTCCTCTCGTTTCCTTTCCCCTCCCTCTCTTTCCTCTTCTTTTTCTGGTCACTAGCCCCTGATCCAGAATCAGCACGTAATAGCCTTTAAATTGCATCACATTTATCTTGCCACTTTCTCCTCGAGCTATATTTTCCCTTTCTCTTCCTCCTTCCCACCTGCCTGTTACTTTGCTTGGAAGTTATTGCCAGGACTTAATGTGTAAATAAATGTGAAGTCGTTAAGACAGGCCCCTGGCGAGAGTAAGTGCTGTCTCTCAGCAGTCATTACTAGTTTTGTTCCTCCTGAGCCCTGCCAGTGGCCCATAGGGCTGGTCTAGGGGCAAATGGTGTGAAATTCAGACTCAGATTGCGCTGATCCAGCTGATCGAGACATTCTGGAGTGAGTGGCCAGACCTCCAAATGGAATCTTATCTTCCTCACTACTCAGCTCTGAAGGCTGGAAGGTTTATCCCATGCCGCGTCCATTGCCAGAGCAGAGTGGTGGGGGATGGGGTGTTTATCCCATGCCATGCATTTCCTGAGGCAGAGGAGCAGCGGTCCAGAGGTTGGAGGTTGAGGGAGGGACACTCCGCGCAGCTCAGAGACTGTCCTCTTGGCTGTTAGGTGTGCGTTTTAGCCCTGCTCCTTCCCTCATTTTGCATGCCACAGTTCTGAAGCAAGTGTACCTTGCTTTTCTCAATTGTTTGAAATGCGCCACAAAATGCAGATTCTCATAGAAACCTAAAGTATTACACCCATGCAGTATCCCTTAAGGCTTGCCTCATCCACTCTAGTTTGATTTTATGTATTTATTTTATTTGGAGACAAGGTCTTACCTACCTAGCCCAGGCTATGTCGCCTGGACTAGACTCAAACTTGTGGTCCTTCTGCCTTACTCTCCTGTGTACTGAGATTGCTTGTGGACATTGCCATACCTGGCCTGACTTGTTTCTGTTCAGACTGTTTAATCTATTTGCTCGTGCCAAACTCCAGATTCCTGTTGCTTATGGCTGTTGATGTTTTGTTTGGACTCTCTGCAAATGCCTTCTGGGGGAGAAAAGTGTAACTTTCCATCTACTTGTAGGAAGGGTCTCGATGCAATTTAAATAGTCACTATGATTTGTTAGTTCCATTTGAGCCAATTTCCTATAGAGTTTCTTGTCAGTGGTCTCGAGCCATAGCAGGAAGTCACTTAGTTATAAGGGGGAGGATATG
Organism: Peromyscus eremicus; assembly: GCF_949786415.1. Lineage (NCBI taxonomy): Eukaryota > Metazoa > Chordata > Mammalia > Rodentia > Cricetidae > Peromyscus > Peromyscus eremicus. The sequence continues at coordinate 82,113,307 of NC_081439.1, read as the reverse complement.
GCTGCTGAAAACCAAAGTTTGGTCGATCTCCAAAGAGTCATCTGTGTCTATATGTCCACTTTTCCCTCAGCAATGCTGAGAGCGGAACCTAATTCCTGAAGATAAAGGAGGGCTAGATTTTTGAGTGTAACAGAGCTCAAGAAACAGTTAAAGAAGAGCTGGGTGTGGTGGCACACACTTGTAAACCCAGCACTCAGGAAGCTGAGGCAGGAGGATTGCCTGGAGTTCCAGATCAACCTGAACTGCAGAGCAAGACGTTGTTTCACAAAGGGGGAGAAGAAGGAGGAGGGTGGAGAGGGGAGAAGGAGGAGGAGGAGGAGGAGGAAGAAGTAGTTGTTGTTATGGAGGAGACTGACTTATTTTACTCCAAACCTGCTTGGTTATGCATGAAGCCATTGGGGGAGGGGAACACGCCTCTGAGGAGCCTGAAACAATTGGGCCACGTGTAACTTTCAGTTTGTTACAGAGGTTCACATACAGTAATTGAGTATGATCTGAGAACTTTATCAACCTAGAATGTTTAATCACAGGCATTCCTTCCCAGTCCGCACTCTTGGAACGCCCTCTTCAAATAAGGCACAAAAGGCAATAATTTGGGGTAACACTGGTTATTTGAGCCTCAGCTTTTCTCACTGCTGACCCTTACCCAAATGAAAAAGTCTCACTACTAGCAAGAGCGTTTAGAGAGTTCCGAGGAGGGATTGACAATGAAAACAAACTAGAGTTTGTAGTCGCTGACTCAGTGAAAAGGTCAGTGCACAACAAAACCAGAGTATAAAATGACTGAAGGTGAAGTGAAAAATGAAGTAAAGATGTGGAGGAAAGGGGACTTCGGCTCTCAAAACCTGCTCTTTGGAGCAGAAATTGGTATACTATTTCTGGAAAGTATTTTGGCAATATGTATCAAAATGCAAAATGTACACACAGTTTTCACATTTCTTTATGCACTGTGTGTGGTGTGCATGTGTCTGTATGGATGTCTTTCTCTGTGGTGTGTGGGTCTGTTTGTATCTGTGTGTGTGTATGTGTGTGTGTGTGTCAGTGTGTATGTGGTGTATGTGTCTGTGTTTGGTGTGTGTGTGGTGTGTATGTATGCATAAGTGTGTGCTGATGCCTTCAGAGAATGTCAGATTCCCTTGAGCTGGAGTTACAGGCAGTTGTGAATAGCTTGGTATGCATGCTTGGAAGGAACTTGGGTCCTCTGGAAAAGCAGTAAGCACTCTCCTTAACTGCTGAGCCATCTCTCCAATTCTTCTTCATCATTATTATTAATTATTGTTGTTTTGAGTATTGCTCTTGTTGTTTAGACTTCGAGACAGGGTTTCACTGTGCAGCCCAGGCTGGCCTTGAACTCACTATGTGATCCTCCTATCTCAGCCTCCTGAGTGCTGAGCTAACATGCCTACTTCACAGGCTTGGCTAGAAATAATGTTAAGCAAGAATCTTAGAAATGTTTTTTAGGAAAAAGTATTGTTGCATGGATAGATGAATGGATAGATGGATAATTTTAAATATAAGCAAACTATACATGATATGTGCAATATGATTCCAAATATAATAAGAAATGCACACAGAAAAAAATGAAGATGCCAAGATACTAATATATCTATATGTGAGGTTTGTAATTGATTTTTTTAATTTTTAATATGCCTGAACTTGAAAGATTCCCTACAACGAATTTGTGTTATTTTGATATAATAGGGAAAAAATAAATGATTAACCAAAGAGAAACAAAAACTCAATTGAAAAATAAATCAGATATAGTGTTAGTCTTTACCATGAATTTGGTCACCTGTAATGCTGACAAAATAAGTTGGTTTCAATAGAGTCTAAACAGTGTTTCTTGGGAATTTACCACTAATAATTGGGTTGCTTTGATGACATTTTAAAGACCTTTCTTCTGCCTGGGTGTGGTGGTGCATGCCTTTGATCCCAGAACTTGGGAGGCAGAGGCAGAAGGATCTCTGTGAATTTAAGGCTAGCCTAGTCTACATAGTGAGTTCCAGTATAGCCAGGGCTACATAGTGAGACACTGTCTTAAAGAAAAGAAAAGGAAAAGCCACTGGGTTTGATATTACCAAATAAACTAGGTGTGGTGATACAGTGTATAATCCCAACACTCAGGAGATAGAGGCAGGAGAGGATCAGAAGGCCAAGGTCATCCGTGACTTCATAGAAAGTTTGATGACAACCTGGGCTACATGGGACCTTGTGGTAATAAAAAAAAAAAGAAATAAAGAAAGAAAGAAAAAAGGAAACTCAACCTAAATCAGTCTGGGAAGTAATGGCATGCTACAGAAACTGCAAGAACTATACAGCAGGAGCTATAGATGGATGACGATGGACAAGTGATGCAGTGTACAAATACTAGTTTCCTTATGTTTGTTGTGAAGAATACATGGAATGTCACATAGAAGATGTTGGTCAGAAGCTGGAATGCATGGCTCAGTGCTAGAGCTCTGGACAAGCATGCACGAGACCCTGAGCTTCATTCCCAGCACCACACACATAAATAGTCAAATAGTACAAAGTGCTTGGCAGGTAAATGACACTGGAACAGGAGTTTTCTTCCATATCCCTTCAGAGAGAATCGAAATAGCCAGACGCTTGATGGTCAGTTGCCCGGAACTTTAGAGGAGACACAATGAGAAAACAATACCTCCTGACTATTCTGGTGAAGTCGTTGTTTGAAGTCTGGTGACTCCCGTCTGTCTCATCTACTGACTATTGCTCGAGTGCTGTCTGTCCCTAGCAGTGTTTTCTTATCACAACAAGGAGAATTGCCAGCGATGCTCTCATTTATTAACTCTTCAAGTGCGATTTATATTAATTCCCATACAAACAGTGCAGTTTGTATGATGACTGAGCTCTCACTAACAGGCTTCCTCTGTCTGAATTCTACTGCTGCATATAGAGCTGAGAGGCTGCAAAGAAAAGAAAAGAAAAAGGAAGGAATGCTTTTGATCTTCTTGTCTGCTGATGCTACTCAGTTTCCTTCAGGTTTTATTTTGCCTTCTGTAATGTGGGTCTTGGATTCTGAAGAGATATTTGATTGTGATTCACCATGAGCAAGAGTGATAGTATTACAAAGGTCTTCATGACTTAGCAGTTAATAAGATTAGAGTATGGTTGCTCTGTTACCACTACTTGTCACTAAATGGAGGAGTGTGTTATTAAGAGGAACTTCTTTGGAGTCTGAGCTGAAACTGAAGGTAGGACTGATTGCTCATAATCTTGTCAGCTTGTCACTCTGGTGGGAGTCCACTTTAGGCAGAGGCCAAGAATGGAGACTTATGTAGCAAGGTGCAGGGAAAGGTTTGCATTTCTGCATCAGTTTTCTCTAAAGATCACCAACAAAACATTAACCCAGTCCGCTGCCAGAAGACAGCAAGCAGCATCTGTGTAGTAGACAGAAGGCAAACCTCATTATCAAAATTTTTAAACACTCTTTGAATCCATTTTTGTCTTCTCTTCATGATAATAGAACTGTCTATACCACAAGAAAGAAAGAACAAAATACCTGTGAATAGCATCAGGCTTTCAAAAAAAAAAAAAAAGACACTCCCTTTCTCTCCCTACTGAAAAAAAAATCGAGCTTTTCAGAGAGAAAAGTAAAGTGCTGACTTTATTTATTTGATTTCCGTCGTGTCACCAAAAGCAAAAGGAATTTAGTGAAAATAAAAGTCCACACTCCTTGTAGGGAAGGAGCCCCTGCTTCTAACAAAGCTCAGAGGAGAGCTGATGAATCATTTTACTCTGTGGTCCATTTTTATGGCTATCATCTTTTCATTTGTGCTTCTAATGAAAGTTTATAATTGGCAAAATTGTGCATAAACTTCAGGTGAATTGACGTGTGTGTGTGTGTGTGTGTGTGTGTGTGTGTGTGTGTCTGTCTGTCTGTCTGTCTGTCTGAAAAAGCCATTGGTGAGCTGTGCCTGGTGCTGCAGGCCTTTCATATAGATAGCACTCCAGATGCTGAGGCAGCAGGACAGCTGTGCCTGGGCCACCAAAGGAGTTGGAGGCCAGCGTGGGCTACACAGGGAGATGACAGGCTCAAAAACATAATCAAAATTTCAAAGAGGCTAGTGATGGGCCTTAGTGGTTGAGTCCCTGTCTCACTCATGCAAGGCCCTGTGTTCCATCCTCAGCACCACAAAGACTCTTTGACTGTTTTATGGAATTTTCTGGAATATTCTAAGCACATTGTTTTTCCTACATGAGTACAGATGGCATCCTTAACAGCAACATAGTTACATTACTTTTTTTTTTCAGAAAAAAAAGACGATTTTTAAAAAATTTTATTGTATGGTTATGAGTGTTTTGCCTGCATGTACATATATGCACCATTGGCATGCCTGGTGCCCATGGAGGTCAGAAGAAAGCACTGAATCTCCTGGAACTGGAGTTCCAGGTGGTTGTGAGCCATCGTACGGGTGCCGGAAACTGAATGCTGGCTGCATGCAGGAGCAACAAGTGCTCTTATCCACTGCGCCATACGTCTCTGTTACCTGGTGCCATCTAAAAGAAACCATCTAAGGAAAGGGGAGGGGAGCCCAAAGCACTAACCTCTGTAGTAAAACTGTTCTCAACCTGCAAACAAGGCTTCTGTCCTTTGTAACCCAGGCAGCAGGGCATGAGCTAAGTCAGTTAGTTGAATGGCAGTTATTACATGTTCAGAAGTACAGGTGAACCCTCCAATGTCCTTTTGGCTACAGACCTGAGTGGGTCAACTTTTGAAAAATTACATTTATTGTTCAGGAAACTGGGAACTAAAAGTCCAGGGTCTGCCTTAGTGAAGTTCTGGTACCTGGATTATCCCTTCTGAGAACACCAGGGTCAACAGTTCGTTTACGGATTCTGGCCATGTGTCATAGAAGGACAATGTCTAGACATTACCAAACAGCTGGTGTTTGTTGTTGGTAATCTAGAGCACTGCGTTCCCTTATATAAGAAGCCAGGCTTTGTTTGGTGTGGGTTCACTGTACCTGAAACTTGACAGAGTTGAGGACTGTGGAAGAAGGCGATCAGGGAGAAAAATAAGGCTACTTGCTAGTGCTGGAAATGTGCGGCTCATTTAAAACAGGTAGCAGGGCTGAGGGGGTACCAGGAGGGATAGAGGTGGCTGTGCTAGAACCCTCAAAACCTTTCGTCATCCACAGCACACAAGCGAGCTCCAAGAGAGGAAGCCATGGCTGCAGTGATCCTGGAGAGTATCTTTCTGAAGCGCTCCCAACAGAAAAAGAAAACATCACCTTTGAACTTTAAGAAGCGCCTATTTCTCTTGACTGTGCAAAAACTTTCCTACTATGAGTATGACTTTGAACGTGGGGTAAGTTTCCCAAATGTGACGTCCGAATTTCACCATTTCAAGGACTTAGTCTTGGATCTTCTGTGAGACAGGAGATAGGTCTTACATAGTGTGTATGGGGGGGGGTAGAAATAAAATAGACCTAAGTACATCAAACTCTGAAAAATATTTCCTAGCCTAGGAGTAGGTATAGTCATGCCAGGAAAAAAATTCAACGGTGTGAGAAGCTGTTCAGGATGTCTTACCACAGAATCTTGTGGTTGGTAAGAACTCGTTATATGCTTGTTAAGGATAAAAGCCAAGAAGTCAACATTGCCTTTTTATTTCTTGTGACAAAATTGCATATAATAATTTATTCTTCCATATTATTTGCCTCTGATTTGGTATTTAAAGGTTAGATAGATGTTGGATTATTTTTTACTTTAAAAATAACAGGTCTAGCCGGGCAGTGGTGACACAGGCCTTTAATCCCAGCACTTGGGAGGCAGAGGCAGGTGAATCTCTCTGAGTCTGAGGCCAGCCTGGCATACACAGCGAGTTCCAGGACAGGCTCCAAAGCTACACTGAGAAACTCTGTCTACAAAAAACAAAAAACAAAACAAAACAAACAAACGAAAAAAAAAAAAAAAACAGGTTCTGCCAGGCACAGTGGCACACATCTTTAATCCCAGCACTTAGTTGGGTCTACATAGTGAGTTCCAGGCCAGCCAGGGCTACAAAGTGAGACCCCATCTCAAAAACAAACAGAAACCAGGTTCTATTAGGCTATGTGTGCCATCTCACCATAGAGGATGATTAGATAACAATGTGTAAATGTCTGATTGCTTGATCATTCTTCATCTTTCTCCATTTTCTTCTTCATTCCTTCAGAGAAGAGGCAGCAAGAAAGGTTCAATAGATGTTGAGAAGATCACCTGCGTTGAAACAGTAGTTCCTGAAAAAAATCCTCCGCCAGAAAGACAGATTCCGGTAAGAAGCCGCCAGAGTCAAAGAGAGGGGAGCTACAGATTGTAAGGCACTTGGAACTTCCACATACTCCATATAGAATGGTGGTGGTGTCGTGTGTTGTAGAACAGTTTTGTTTCTTTAGAAAACTCTTCACTGGGAGCCAGGAGGGTAAGGGAAATTGCTGCCAAGCCTAATGACTTGAGTTCTGTCCCTGAACACATTACATAGTAGGAGGAGAGAGTCAACTCCTGAAAATTGTCCTCTTACCTCCACTGAAAACTGTGACACGTATGGACACAACACACACACACACACACACACACACACACACACACACACACACACACACACACGGAAAAAGAAAACAAGAATGTAAGAAAGAAAGAAAAAACAGCTAGGCAGTAGTGGCACACACTTTTAACCCCAGCACTTGGGAGGCAAAGGCAGGTGGATCTCTGTGGGTTCGAGGCCAGCCTGGTGTACAGAGAAAGATCGAGGATAGGCACCAAAATTACACAGAGAAACCCTGTCTCTGGAAAAAAAAAAAGAAAGAAAAATAATTTTTTCATTCAGCCTGGGAGATGGGTCAGTGGTAAAGTGGTTGCCAGACAAGCCTGGGGACTCGAGAATCTCCAGAACTCATCTAAAGTCAGACCCTGTAGTGCGTCTGTAATCTCACACTCCTATGGCAAGGTAGGAGGTGGAGGCCGGAGAATTCCTGGAAGCTCAAGGCTCAACTAGTCTGAAACAGCTGAAAAAGTGACCATGTCTCAAAGAAGGTGGAAGATGAGCACTCACACCTGAGGCTGTCTGTCCTCTGACCTCCATAGACATGCTCCTGAAAATATGTACATACATACATACATATGTACGTACATACATACATACATACATACACAGAGAGGGAGATTAAAAAAGAATTTACCAAGAGAGAATTTGCTTGCTTTTTTTGAAAATGTCTTTTCTTTTTAATGATGCGTTTGTGTATATGCCCACAAAGGCCAGTGTCAGATCCCCGAGTTAGAATTTCAGGCTGTTGTGAGTGGATGCGGCTTCTCGGGACCAAGCTTGGATCCTCTGGGAGAGCCATTACGTGCTCTTAACCACTGAGCCATCTTTCCAGCCTGAAAAGTCTTCAGTCTTCCACGAGTTGGTGATACCAAGTCAGCATCTTTCCTTCTTAGCAGACACACACTGAACCTGGAAAACTTTATAGTACCCAACTTAAAATACTGCTGTACTGGCCTCTCACAATGAGCAAAGAGGACTAGTTTTCCTCCTTCGGGTACCAGTGTCAGAGTCATGACTTGAGTAAGTCTCCATGCCAAGGCTGACTCACAGGAGATTTTTTCTTTTTTATTAACTTTTAAAAATTTATTTTACATACCAACCACAGTTTCCCCTCCTTCCTCTCCTCCCTTTCCCTCCCCATATCTCCTTTCTAACCCCACCCCATCCACTCCTCAGAAAGGGTAAAGCCGCCGGGCGGTGGTGGCGCACGCCTTTAATCCCAGCACTCGGGAGGCAGAGCCAGGCGGATCTCTGTGAGTTCGAGGCCAGCCTGGGCTACCAAGTGAGTCCCAGGAAAGGCGCAAAGCTCCACAGAGAAACCCTGTCTCGAAAAACCAAAAAAAAAAAAAGAAAAAAAGGTAAAGCCTCCCATGGAAGTAAGCAAAGCATGGCATATCAAGATGAGGCAGGACAAGCTCCTCCCCGCTGCCTCAAGCCTGAGCAAGGCATTCCACCATAGAGAATGGGCTCCAGAAAGCCAGCTCATGCGTCATGGGCAGATCCTGTTCCCACTGCCAGGGGCCCCACAAACAGACCAAGCTACACAACTGTCACCCACATGCAGGGGGGCCTAGTTCGGTCCCATGCAGGCTCCACAGCCATCAGTTTAGAGTCTGTGAGATCCCCCTGGGTCATCTATCTCTCTGGGTTTCCCCATGATCTTGACCACTCTCGTACAATCCCTCCCCCGTGTCTTTGACTGGACTCCCGGCTACACAGCTTGGCTGTGAATCTCTGCATCTGCTTCCATCAGTCACTGGATGAAGGTTCTATGATGACAGTTAGGGTAGTCACCAATCTGATTACTGGAGTAAGCTAGTTCAGGCACCCTCTCCACTATTGCTGGTAGTCTAATCTGGGGTCGTCCTTGTGGATTTCTGAGAGTTTCCCTGGCACCAAGTTTCTCCCTATTTCCAAAATGGCCCCCTCTATTCAGATATCCACAGGATATTTTTTAAAAGAGCTCCCTCCCTTCCTTCCTTCCTTCCTTCCTTCCTTCCTTCCTTCCTTCCTTCTTTTTCTTTCTTTATTTGGAGTCTCACTCTGTAACCTAGGCTGGCCTGGAACTCACCATGCAGCTCAGGCTAACCTTTAATTCTTTGCAATTATACCTCAGCCCTCCAAGTGCTGATATTACAGGCATGAAATTAGAGCCTACTTTTTAAAATTTCACAATAATTATTATTTTATTATGTGTATGTGTGTGGGTGTTTTGCCTGTATGTATGTCTGTGTGCTACCTTCTTGCCTTGTACCTGAAGAGGCCTGCAGAGACCTTGGATCCTCTGGAGCTAGAGTTACAGAGATGCTTGTGAGCCACGGGACAGGTGCTGGAAACTAAACCAGGCTCCTCTAGAAGAGCAGACAGTACTCTTAACTACTGAGCCATCCCTCCAGTCCCCAAGATTAGATTCTTTACTATCTCATTGTTTATTCTCCCTGAATTCCCAGGCTCTTTCCAGGGAATAGCACCTGCTGATTATTGAGTTGATTTTTTTGTCATTTTTATTTTTCCTGTTTATAAGAGTATATATATTTAATATAGAAACTGGAAAAATATAGAAATCACAAAACTAAGATAAAATTATGTCAATTCCATTATCCACTTAAATAATAATTATCATACTGGTACATACAGATTTAAATATATTTTTCTCCACCAGCAATACACATGCACTGATATATATTATATAATTAGAATACAATACTACTATACACCTTGCTTTACAATTTACCTTTATTTTCTTTGGGAGAGAGTTGGTATTTTAGATTTTTTTGTTTATTTTTTTTTCTGGGTGTATGTGGTATAAGTGTATGCAAACGCATGTGCACCTGTCTGTGTGCCTGTGGAAGGCAGGGGTCCAGGTCAGGTGCCTTTCTCTGTCTTTCTTCTCATTCTTTTTTTTGGGTGGGTGTTTTGAGACAGGGTTTCTCTGTGTAGCTTTGGAGCCTGTCCTGGAACTCACTCTGTAGCCCAGGCTGGCCTCAAATTCACAGAGATCCGCCTGCCTCTGCCTCCTGAGTGCTGGGATTAAAGGCGTGCACCACCACCGCCCGGCTTTTCTCTTCATTCTTTTCCCTTTAAAATGTTTTTCGTTATATTTATCTAATCTATCTATCTGTCCATCTATTTATTTATTTGAGATAGGATCTCACTATGTAGCTCTGGCTGGCCAGGATTTCACTACGTAGAACAGGCTGAACTCAAACTCAGAGATCCACCCACCTCAGCCTCCTGAGTGCTAAGATGTACCGATGTACCAGCATGCCTCAATACACTAATCTATCTATCTATCTATCTATCATCTATCTGTCTATCTATCTATCTATCTGTCCATTTATTTATTTATTTGAGATAGGATCTCACTATGGAGCTCTGGCTGGCCAGGATTTCACTACGTAGAACAGGCTGAACTCAAACTCAGAGATCCACCCGCCTCAGCCTCCTGAGTGCTAAGATGTACCAGCATGCCTCGATACACTAATCTATCTATCTATCTATCTATCTATCTATCTATCTATCTATCTATCTATCTATCTATCTATCTATCTATCGCGTGTCAGTGGGTGGATTCAAAAGTGTTATAGTATGAGTATGGAAGCCAGAGGACAACTTGAGGAAATCAGTTCTCGCCTTCCATCATGAAGTTCCTGGAGACTGAACTCAGGTCACCAGGCTGTGTGACAAGGTACCTTTACTCTATGAGTCATTTTGTTGGTCCTCTCCACCTTATTTTTAAAAATTATTTTATTATTTTACGTATATGGGTGTTTTGCCTGTATGTATGTGTACCGTGTGTGCAGTGCCTGAGGAGGCCAGAAGGGGGAGTCAGATTCCCTAAAACTGGAGTTACAGACGTTTGTAAGCAGCCATGTTGGTGTTGGGAATCAAACCCAGGTCCTCTGCAAAAGCAGTCAGTGCTCTTAACCTCTGAGTCATCTTTTTAGCACTTCACCCTTTTTTTTTTAAGGCTTATTATTTTGTGAATGTTTGCCTGCATGTATGTGCACCACATATATGCTTAGTACCTGGTGCCAGTGGAGGCCAGAACACTGTATCAGATCTAGTGTAGGATCCCATGGAACTGAAGTTATAGGCAATTGTGAGCCTCCATGTAGGTACTGGGAACCAAATCCGGGTCCTTTGAAGATCAGCAAGTGCTTTTAACTGCTGAGCAATCTTCAGCCCCAAACATTTTTTAAAGTGCTTGAGCATTTTGCCTGCATATATATATATATAAATGCAGTGTGGGCATGGGCATGCGTGGTACGAAAGGAGGCCAGAAGACGGTGTCAGATTCACTGGACCTGAAGTTACAGGTGTTTGTGAGCTGTAGTGTGCCTCCTGAGAGTTAAATCTACTCCTTTGCAAGAGCAGCCAGTGCTCTTAGCCACTGAGCCATCTCTCCAGCCCCAATGCATTTATTCATTTTGTTTCTATTCCATTTCAGTTTCTAGAAGGGGAATTATGGTATCTTATAGTCCTGTAAACTATGTAAGGTGGTATTTTCTTCATCTTTATAACATGAGATTTTTTTAAGATGATATTTTAAATACTAGTCAATTTTTCAGAGAAGAAAAATAATATTTCATTGCTGACTTATTTTTACTTATAAGACTGGACAATAATGTGTCTACTGCTTATTTATATTTTTTTCATTTGTGAATTGCATGTTCATCTTTTGGCCCACTTTTATTGTGATATTTGCTATGTTTCTAACACTTTTAAAGACATCTTGATATAAGAATATCAGTCCTTTGTTAATATTAGTGTGTTGAAAATATTCTTCCAGTTTTTTAATTTTTAAATTTGGTTTTGGTTTATTTTATTCTGCCCACACAGCAGTTTCTCTCTCTCTCTCTCTCTCTCTCTCTCTCTCTCTCTCTCTCTCTCTCTCTCTGAGAAATGGTCTCACTATGTATTTCTGGCTGACTAGGCTGGCTTTGAACTTACAGAGAGCAGCCTCTGCCTCCTAGGTGGTAAAATGAAATGCATATGTCACCACACACAGCTCTTTCTTCTTTTTGTTTCTGTCTTTTTCTGCTTGTGTTTTTAACACTTTCACTCTGTGGCCCAGGTAGCCCAGGTTGGCTTGATCTCCCTCTGTAGCCTCAAGCTTCTGAGCGCTGGGATTACAGGTGCATACCATCGTTCCCAGATCATAAATTCTTTATGCGTTTTTTTTTTTTTTGGCCATGCTGGTAATTGAACCCAGAACTTCATGCACACAAGGCAAGCACTCTAGCACTGAACTACAGCCCCACCCCATAATAGTTCTACTTTCATCTTATGCTCTTAAATCCACCTGAACTTTACACTGGGGTGTGATGTGAAATAGCTATCCAATTACTAGCACCAATTATTGAGAAGCTACAGTTTTGTTAATGATTTGAAATGTCTATGGGTCTATGGGAAGTAATCATTCAGAAATTATTTTGGAAAAAAAAAAGAAATCATTTGGGGGCCTAGAGATTTGGCTCAGTAGTTAAAAGCAATTGCTGCTCTTGCAGAGGTCATAAGTACAGTTCCCAGCACCCATAACGGATGGCTCACAAATGCCATAACTCCAGCTCCTGGGCATACCATGCTTTTCTCTGGCATCTGTGGACATTTCACGTACATATAAATAAATACAAAATAAATATTTTTTAAAAAGTAAGAACTGACTTTTTGCAAATGTTTTCTAAATCCACAGTAGAAGATTCCCAAAACCTAAAGAAATTCAGAAAAGAGCAGCACTTCTGTCCTACTTATTTTTCTATTACTGTGATAGAACACCATGGCCAAAACAACTTATAAAAGAAAGTGTTGAATTTGGGGCTTATGGTTTCAGCAGGTCAGAGTCCATGATGATAGAGTAAAGGCATGTCCACAGGAACACCTGAGAGCTTACATCTTGATTTACAACTTGGAAGCTGAGAGGCTGGGAATGAGTCTTTTGAAACCCCAAAGCCTCCAACAAGACCACACCTCCTAATCCTTCCCCCCAAAGTTCCACCACTCGGGGACCAAGTATAATGGGGGCCACTCTCATCCACACCACCACAACATCCATAGGTAACCATACATCCTTCTTTCATTACAGAGGAGGGGTGAGGAGTCCAGTGAAATGGAACAGATTTCAATCATTGAAAGGTTCCCGTACCCGTTCCAGGTGAGTTATTTTCTCTAACCCACTCTGGAAAAGCCTCTGTAATGAAGTCATTAGGTATCAGGTGAAAGATACTAGGTCCCCGGGAGCAGAAATTGAAGTAGTCAAGGAAGTCACGTTAGGAAACCAGGCCAGTTTGGCCCACTGCATAGTATGCCAGCCACTGAGATGAGTTTCCAAGAGAGAAAGAGTTCCTTTCCAAGGCAGACAGTTGTGGAAGTAGGAGATGCAAGTCTCAGACTGTCCTCCCTCAAAGGGTTGAAGGACATTTCTCAGAAAAATAAGTGGGGCAATTTAAGGTATGGAGACAGGCGGTTAAAGATAATCAGTTGTCAGCAAATGTGAAGTCAATTGTCATGGCTCTTTGTGGGACATGTGTTCAGAAAATGACGTAATATGGCGGTGGAGTTTTCAGTTCTACACCATTCCTTGAGAATCTGCACAGGACCAAGTGAAGAGTCAATGGTTTTTCCTAATTCCCTCTCCCACCATACTACTAATGAGGTTAAATCGATATCAATCCGTGGAAATAGCTTAGTGATTAAAGGAATTTATTGGGGAGTTAACTCACAATACAGGAAACTCACAAGACAGGTAATAGGGATTGTAGCAGGATTCTAGAAAGGTGAGGCACGTGCCAACACTGTTCTCTGGAGAGCTCTGCCCTGGTCTGTCTCAGCATCCAACATTCACAAGGAAGAGAGAGCAACCCATAAGTGCATCTCTGGTCTTAAGGATGCCCGGAGGCCATGCCCCAGGGGCAGGTACCTAATAGCTACCTGCTACTTCCCTAGAGGCAGGCTTCGGGGCATAGCACAGACAGCCACCCACTACATCCTACCCATACTAATTCTCTCTCTCTCTCTCTCTCTCTCTCTCTCTCTCTCTCTCTCTCTCTCTCACACACACACACACACACACACACACACACGCACACACACTCTCTCTCTCTCACACACACACACACACTCTCTCTGTCTCTCTCTCTCTGTCTCTCTGTCTCTGTCTCTCTCTCTCTGTCTCTCTCTCTGTCTCTCTCTCTCTCTCTCTCTCTCTCTCTCTCTCTCTGTCCCTCCTAATCCCCTCTCCTAATCTTCTCCCCCTTTGTCCTAACCCTCTTCCTCTCTCTCCTAACCCTCATCTCCCTTTTAGTTTTTACCCTCTCTCTACTAAACTCTCCATCTTAATCTTCCTCTTCCCCTCTCCTCCAATTTTTAAAAAGATGTCTCTCTATGAGGTGTAAGGCAGGTTTCAGACTTCCAATTGTCCTACCATAGTCACCCAGTTGCTGGGATAACAGGTTTACTAACTAGTGCTGCCACACCCAATCAGAACTGGTGATATTGTTTGGTAAGAGACCTTGGAGGTCTCTGAAAGGTAACTAGGCAAACATTATTATAATTAACCCTGTGTCAGAGGTCTTATTTACAGCAAAACTAGGGCTGGCTAATACATACCCCAGCTGTGTTACTTGCAGGATTAATGATTTCTTTTGAAGTCAGATAAAAGCAAACAAAGGGTAGCTTGGTGTAAACATGATTCTGCCAGCTGTGTTTGTTGGCTGGTAATGACAGACGGATGTAGCACGAATCTTAAAAGGTCTTATTAATAAAAACCAAACCCAGAGCCAGGTATTGGGGTGAATGCTGAATGATCAGAGAAACTGAGGACTCAGGGGCTTCCAGTCTGAGGAAACAAGATCAGCTGAGGAATTGGCAAGGTGAGGTTAGCTGTGGCTGGTTCTGTTTCTCTGACTATTCACCTCAAAACCTGGCTCTGGGTTTGTTTTTATTAATAAGACCTTTTAAGGTTCATGCTACAGACAGAAGTTAAGATTCTGGCCTTCCATGGAGTTTTAGAGACAGAGGTCTTAGTCTTTGAAGGCTAATGTTCATGAGAATGACTCTCAGGTCGTTACAAGATGCTTCTGAGCTGCAAATGAGATGTATTTACTATTGGAAGCCCTTCATTTAGTAAATATGCAGCAGAAGCCCTCTTGGCCATCCAGCAAAGGCTTATTTATTTATTTGTTTATTTACATTTAAATTTTTAAATACAATATATGAGATTGACAAGCATATTTGCTTTTGTGTTTTTCTCATCTAACACAATTTCTTTCCATATCTACACCTCAAAAAGACTCTAAATAAACACCGGGCCTATTATGATTCGTCTTGTCTATGATGGCTGAATTGAGAAAGACACTCTGCTTGTTGACTGATCATTTCACTTCCTTCTGGCTCTGCAGGTCTATTTAATGGCGGTCATGTGGGTTGAAAAGACAGAAAAGGGGAGGGAAGGGGGAGTATTAGGAAGTTCAGTGTGGGAAAGGTTTATCGACATAAAACAGACAATCCGGTCTAGACTGAAACAGGTGAAGAACATCTTTTTGAGAGATGCAGCATAAGCCATAGAAAAGAGTGCGAGCTGGGCTTCAAACTGCCTTGCTCGTATCCTGAGAAATGTGTAGGCCCCACACAGTGAATATAGCACCCTCAGCAGCAGTGAAAGGCAGAAAAGGAAGTGGAAAGTCTCAGGGGAGGGGCTTTCTGTCATGGATGTGCGGGCACAAGCGAGCCCAACAAGCACAGAGAAAACTGTAGAACCATTTCTTTTGTGGCTAACTTGTGAAAGAAGGGTGTTTGTGACGTAGTTTTTATTACCACTGTCTTTGAACATGATGATCTTGTTTGGCTGCATGAGCAGATGATGAAGAATGGCAGTGTGTAAATAATAATTCGTAATTCAAAGATAACTTGTATTTGACTTTAGAATTCATTATATGATATCTGCTAACTCTATGAGGGTTAGATATAGATCTTTTTTTTTTTGAAACACTACTTCACTATGTACTCAGGCTAACCTAAAATTTACCATCCTCCTGCCTCAGCTTCCTGAGTGATGGGATTATAGGTATAATCACCATGCTTGACGTCAGAACCAAACCTTTTATATTTTATGCATGTATGTAATACCCAGCATAACGAACATGGTGTTTAAAAATACTGATTTTGATGATAGTCCCTGATAAATACTTGCCTAATTTGAAATAAGTTTGTAGTTCCAAATTTGTTTTGGCAAATATTAATGAGAGAAGGCCACTGGAAAGGATTGTAATAGTCATGAATTAAATTTTTACTCCCTCTTTTCCAAGCCATATAAGTCATATAGATTGTTCTTTCAGTTTTCTTCCATATAAACCAAAATTTAATACTGAGATCACAAAATATCCCTTGTTAAAGGAAAGAAAAAAAATCTCTACCAAATGCTAAGGAAGACATTGTGTACTAAATAGGCACATAAATTAAAACATACACCAAGAGGACTTGAGTATTCAAAAGCTAAGAACTTTGAAGTCTTTTTCTAAAGTTTTTTTTAAAAGATTTACTTATTTTTTATGTATACACCAGATCTCATTATAGATGGTTGTGAGCCACCATACGGTTGCTGGGGATTGAACCCAGGCCCTCTGGAAGAGCAGCAAATGCTCTTAACCTCTGAGCCATCTCTCCAGCCTCAAGCTTTGAAGTCTTACATCCCTGGACATGAGTAGTTTAGGACTTCTTCAACTGGTTTACTTGACCCCTGAACCACTGCTAACTGAATACTCCAGTTTTCTTTCTTTCTTTTATACAACAGATATACAGTGCTGTTCCTTAAGATTCACTCACTGCGCTGAGATGTTTCTTCTAATTTCTGAATCCTAACCTTGAAATTTGCTGTGTTCATCACTCCAGGTTGTATATGATGAAGGACCGCTGTATGTTTTCTCCCCAACTGAAGAACTGAGAAAGCGTTGGATTCACCAGCTCAAACATGGTGAGGATTCCTTTGAAAGCAAACTAGTTTTAGAAAGGAAAAGAACAAAATTGTAACAAAGAGAGGAGAGGCAGGAGAGAGGAAAAGAGAGAGATGGAGACATGAAGTAGAGAGGAAGGAAGAATGAATGAATGTAAGAGAAGGGGCTCATAGAGGAGGGAGAGAGGACAGTGAGAGTGTTTTGCCTCAATGGATCACTACTCCATCACAGGAATAAAAGATAACATACTAGACTGAGTTGTAACCCAGTTCTGTCATCTCTCCAGCACAATTTTTGTGCTTTTAAAATGTTTTTATTATTGTGTGTGTGTGTGTGTGTGTGTGTGTGTGTGTGTGTGTGTGTGTGCCTGCACGCCACAGCATGTATGTGGAGATACTTTCAGTAGTCGGTTTTCTCCTCCCATTGTGGGTTCTAGGAACGAAACTTGGGCTGTTAGGCTTGCGTGGAAAGCTCCATTACCCAGGAAGCCACCCCATCAGCCCTTTCTAATGCAGTTTTGAATCTTTTTTTTTGTTTTTTGTTTGTTTGTTTGTTTGTTTTTTTCGAGACAAGGTTTCTCTGTGTAGCCCTGACTGTCCTGGAACTCACTCTGTAGACCAGGCTGGCCTCGAATTCACAGAGATACGCCTGCCTCTGCCTCCTGAGTGCTGGGATTAAAGGCGTGCACCACCATTGCCCAGCATAATGCAGTTTTGTAATTATGGACACCTTCATTTTATTTATATGAAACTTTATATAACAATATCATATGAATGCTGCACCATTTACAAAGGTGGTGTGTTGCTCAGTGATCATACAGTATTTAAAGTTCTAGATATGAACTACCTAGCTCTAAAAATTAATTAGATGGGGTGTGAGAGTGCTTGAAGTCAGAGACAAAGAGTTTGGTTTCAAGCCACTTTCTATTATTGACTTTTGGCAAGTAAGCCATGGGCTTCTTGGTGGTCCAGCTTTTTCTCCCAAATGGCAATGATGATAATGCCTGCCATACCCACCTCCAGAGTTGCCTAAGAATCAAACAAATAATAACATATGTGAAAGTATGAGAAAAACCATAAGGCAGTAGATAAGACGGGGCAGCCATCTCCTCCTTGTGGGTAACTATCTCCGAAGGAGCTGCTTTGTAGTCATTGCTCTGTGAAGACCTAAACTTGAACACTTCCTCAGTGTTTCACCACACAGTGATAAAGACAAGTTTCACTGTAAATGCGTGCAGCGCAGGATGCATGCGCATATTCTCGTGTGTGTATATATAGCTACATGTCAAGTGACTGAGAGATTAACTGGTTGAGTTGACATCAGGAAAGGCTGCCTAGAGAAACAGGAAGGAGAGCAGCCCGATAACGCACAGTTGGGTTATCGCACGACAGCCCTGTGTCTTCACAGACATTTAGACCGCAGTGCTCAGTGGTTTGCCTTGTTCACCCCCTTGGGAGAAGTATCAGTACAAATTCCAATCACCAATTCTTTCAAACTGAAGGAGAAAAGGGAGGAAAGGACCATTTAGTTATTGAGTAGCTTCTATGTATTATCGTGTTTCATTCTCCCAATTATCTTGGACTAATAGCAACAATAACCAGCACCTCACAGGCAATTACTCTGCACCGGGGTCTGTGATTAGTGCTTCAAATGTATCAGCTCATTTAATCCTCAAAACAGTTTGATAATGTACCATTTTCCTACTTCCAGGTGAAAGAATTGAGGCTCAAAGAAGTGACATAACTGCTCATGAGCACATAGCTAATCAGTGGCGACGACAGGCTTGAGACTCCATTCTCTAAACAAACACACGATTTCCAAGTCAGAGAGCTATTCCTAGAGACTGACACAAGAGTTATGGAGGGCATCTGTATTTGTACTTCTTTGGTTCCCTTGACAGTGTTGCATTCAATGTCTTGCACACAGAAAGCCGTTGATAAAAGGATGCACAAATGGATGTTGGTGTGGGAGTGGGTACCTACCACCAATGTAGGCTCTACAATAATGGCTGGCAGCAAGTTAGGAAACAGGAAACCATGGGCAGACTATCTGAGGAGAAGCAAGGGAGAAATGTGTGAGTTTGCAGTTCTTTTACACCTCAAACACTAATTTCCAAACCAAGTTCATTAACCAAAAGTACAATAGGCAACTCATAACGCTAAGACAACAAAAACACTGTCACTTCAGCTGGATTGCTAATGGCCGGTAGTCAGTGTGGCTAGGGACAGTTTGGCGTTCCCTTCCGTTTTGCTGAAGCCGCCTCTGGTATGACTTGTCAAACCTGTTTGGACATCCCACAGGAGACAAAGCAGGGGCTGCTTTTTCTCCTTCTCCTCTTCCTCCTCCTCCTCCTCCTCTTCTTCTTCAAAAGTTTACTGGGCTTTATTACTGTTCTCAATAATTTTAGATATCCCCAGGACATATTTTACACACACACACACACACACACACACACACACACACACACACAAATGTTACAGAGGAGTTAGATGAGAAACCATGTTTCATATCTTGCTGTTTTCAAATTGTGGTCTCTCTTTCTTCTTTCTTTCTCCTCCTCCCCCCAAAAAAACCTACAGGACTGACGATGTATCTCAGTGGTAAAGGACTTGCCTACTATATGCAAGGCCCTGGGCCTTGATACCCAGCATATTAAAATAAAGAGACAGAACTTCAGTGTAGAAGTAGTTCCATGAGCTAAAGTTGGGCCAAGGGCCCCCAAAAGGACCAGGATGGCATGTTGCTAGCCTGCATGGAAACGGTGCTCAGAGCTCACTTAACAGTGACATCTTTTTAGACTCAACTGGCTTTCAGCTGCATGAGTCACTCTGAGGAGACGAAGCAGGAGCATCTTCTAAACAGTTAATATTGTTGCTGAGAGATTTAGATGAAAGTCCTAATAATCTCAGGATGGTCTTTGGTGCTAATAATGGAAAACAGTGAGCTGTCCTGCTTGCTGTGGTGGCGCACGCCTTTAATTCCAGCACTCGACAGGCAGAGGCAGGAGGATCTTTGTGAGTCCCAGGCTAGCCTGGTCTACATAGAGAGTTCTAGGCCAGCCAGGGCTACATATTTTGAGACCCTTTCTCAAAAAAAAAAACCCTCAATGAAAAAACTTTATTAAAGTCTCATTATACTAATACTATCCTTGTCTTGAGTTAAAAAGCATCAAGTGGAAATCACCAACACACAAAGGAGAAGATTTCATGAGTATTGATTACTGAGGGAGGGGGGTTAATCATAAAGAGGCATGGAGGAGCCTTCTGAAGTATTAGATCTAAGTGAGGTTAAGCAATGAATTATAAAAGTGACTTGCTATACACCATAGGTCTGTGTACTTTATCGTAAGTTGGCCTTAATTTTTAAAGCAGGACCTAATATCCAGCCACTATATTTTCTGTTTCCCGTTTCTTCTTCTTCTCCTTTTCATCCACTTCCCATTTCCCTTCCTCCTCTTCCTCCTCCTCCTTCACCTCCTTTTCCTCTTCCTCCTCCTCCTCTTCTCCCATCCCTCCACCTTTTTATTAAGTTTGAATGTATGTGGGTGCATGCCTGTGTACCATGCCACAAGTCTGGAGGTCAGAGGACAGCTTGCCTTGTGGGATTCAGCTCTTTTTCTCCTCCTGTGGATCTTGGGGAGTGAAGTCAGGTGATCAGATTTGCCTTTACCTGCAGCCATCCCACTGGCCCCCTTTTCTGTTTTTCTTTTATTTGGTTTGTGGCAATATCTCACACTGTAGCCCAGGCCCATATTGAACTTATGGCCATCCTTCTGATTCAGTGCTAGGATTAGAGGTGTGAATCATCACACTTGGTCTGTAGTAATTTTCTCAGTGAGACTTTCCATAAAATAGCCTTATCGCTAGGACTTAGCCATGGGCACTTTCATTTCATTTCCTTGAACACAACAGTGGATAAAAACAACCAACATTTCTCTCCTATCCCTCCTCCTCCTCTTCAGCGCCAGTACATAAAACCAGAGCCTTGTTCGTGCTCAGCACTTGTTCTATTGTTCAACTCCATACTCCAGCCTCACATTTCTTCTTGAGTATGTTTGGTCAAGCTCAACAAAGCCCATCCTAATGGACCTTCAGATACCGCAAGCATCCTGACCTCACCAAAATTAAGGGAACGAAGGCACAGGCAAAGCTTCAACCACGAACCTGGGCAGTGAATTATGCATGTTTGAAACAGAATTGTAGACAGCCTCCTGGTAGCATGAGGGCCGTGGATCAGTCTTTCAAGTACTCAGAGGATAAGCAGCAACCATTGTACTTTCCTGACAGGCCACCTAGCTACCTTCTCCCGATGGAACACCCTGCCTTTCTAATTCTCTTCCAAGTCGCTGGAAATACACAGCTCTAGACAGCCAACAAAAGTAGGGATGCTCTCTTCAGTTTTGTTCTGGTGCTGTTTTGCTTTGTCTTGTTTGTTTTGAGACAGGGTTTCACTATGCGGACCAAGCTAGCTTAAAATTCCTTGTGCATCCAAGGCTGGCCCGGTACTCACGGTACCTCCTACTTTAGACTTCCCAGGCATAATGCAGGAAGCAATCATTCCACCATTGAGCTAGCAACCCCAAGCGACTTCCTTCTATTATTTTATTTTATGTATGTTAGTGATTTACCTGCATGTATGTATGTGCACCTCGTGCATGCTTGGTGCCAGCAGAGGTCAGATGACAACATCAGAGCTCCTGGGACTGGGGTTACACATGGTTGTGACCTACTTTGTGGGGGCTGGGAACCAAAACCAGGTCCTCTGCAAGAGCAACAAGTGCTCTTAACAGCTGAGCCCACTCTCCAATGTTAGACCCCAAAGTTTAGGGTCTCAAGTGGGTGCCCCAAGAACCCAGACTCCAGTCCAGTTGATGCAACAGCACGAGGATTTATTAAGCTTCTATATAGAAGGGCAAACTCTGCTCCTAAGAGCAAGAGCCGCATCTTACTGCAGCCCTATAAGGGCTTTTAAAGGAAAAACCCACAAAACCCACAAGATTACAGTTCCCATACAATTTCATGGCCTGATCACAGGGTGATTACAGAGGGAGTACAGTTACGTAAACCTCAAGAGGGGTATCAGGGCGGGAGTGGAGCTTACACACAGGTCATGGTGGTCCTTCCTGGAACACCTGCAACTATCCCAGTCACAGTTGAGCACATCTCTTAACAGAAATCTTTTTACATTGTTATATTGTTACAGGGGTGATTGAGTAGTGGCTGAGTCAGGTTGCCCTGGGAACTAGATTTTTAGTTTCTCATTTCCCGGTGCTTGAAGTTTCTCTCTTCCTGAGGCTTGGTGTAAGCCTGAAGGGCTAGGGTCTTTCACCAGCACTCCTTCCCAGAGAGACTTCTTAAGAAACAGACACTATTTAGGAATGTAAACAGTTCCTTTTTGTTGTAATTTTGGGGCTAGGGTCTCATTACCACATAGCCCAGCCTGGCTTGTAACTTGTTTGTAACTCAGGTTGGCCTTGAACTACTAATCCTCCTGTCTGAGACTCCCAAGTGCTGGGATTACAGACATGGCCCTATAATTACTTTTTGTTTTGTTTTGTTTTAAGACAGGGTCTCTCTGTATAGCCTTGGCTGTCCTGGTAATTCTTTTTTTGTCTTTTCTTTTTTTGTTTTTTGAGATAAGGTTTCTTTGGCAGCTTTGCGCCTTTCCTAGAACTCACTCTGTAGACCAGGCTGGCCTGGAACTCACAGAAATCTGCCTGCCTCTGCCCCCTGAGTGCTGAGATTAAAGGCGTGCGCCGCCGCAGCCGCCGCCGCCGCCGCAGCCGCCGCCGCCGCCGCCGCCGCCGCCGCCGCCGCCGCCGCCACCACCACCAAGCTTCTTTTCTTTTTTTAGACAAGGTCTCACTATGTAGCTTTGGAAGACCTGGAACTCGCTCTGTAGACAGTGCTAGCCTGGAACTCAGAGATCTGCCTGCCTCAGCCTTCTGAGTGATGGGATTAAAGGTGTGGCCCACTACACCCAGTGGCGAGGAGGATTCTTTAATGAGTACACTGAAATTGTAGAAAGCAGGACGCTTCCCTGCACCCCCTCCCCTCAGTAGTATATAAGCGTGGACTAGTTTGTCAGGGTGGCTAGATGTTAAATATTCTAGCAGTGTCTATTGGTACCCTGTCCTCAAGAAGGCACAGAAGAACTGGAGGTCTTTTTTTTTAAGATTTATTTATTTATTTATTGTGTATACAGTGTTCTGTCTGACAGAAGAGGGCGCCAGATCTCATTACAAATGGTTGTGAGTCACCATGTGGTTGCTGGGAATTGAACTCAGAACTCTGGAAGAACAGCCAGTGCTCTTAACCGCTGAGCCATCTCTCCAGCCCAAACTGGAGGTCTTGAAACCCCCGGGGAAGGGAATAGCACAGTGGGAGAAGCAGAGAGCGCTTGTGGTCAGAGCAATTAGCTCAGACAGGGTGGAGTTTCAGTGGCATTATTTAGAAATACCAGTGCCTGCTAATAATTAAAGGCAGATAAACATTTGGTCACTTGTATTACATTACTGTTTTTGGGAGGTGGAGTTCGAGACAGCGTTTCTCTGTGTAGCTTTGCGCCTTTTCTGGAACTCACTTGGTAGCCCAGGCTGGCCTCGAACTCACAGAGATCCGCCTGGCTCTGCCTCCCCAGTGCTGGGATTAAAAGCGTGCGCTACCACTGCCTGGCTTACATTACTGTTTTTAAAGTTTCTATAGGTGATGCAACTACCACCACCCTGTGCTTGGTAATGGTGAAGAAGAACACTGAAAAGTTGGCAGGGGAAAGTGGGTAAAAGTCTCAAAGGTCGGGGCTGGAGAGATGGAAAATGGGGCTGGAGAGATGGCTCAGAGGTTAAGAGCAGTGATTGTTCTTCCAGAGGGCCTGAGTTCCCAGTAACCACATGGTGGCTCACAACCATCTGTAATGAGATATGGTGCCCTCTTCTGGCCTGGAGGGATACATGCAGACAGAACTCTATACATAATAAATACATCTTAAAAAAAAGTCTCAAAGGTCATGATGAGGAACTGGGAATGTTGCTCAGTGGTACAGCACTTGCCTAGCATGCTCAATCCCTAGCACCACCACACGCACCCCTCCTCCAATGCATGTTGTGAAAAGCACCCTTCTGTTGTTGTTTTACTTGTTCGTTTTTTGAGAAAGGGTTTCATGTAGCCCAGACTGGCCTCAAACTTGATGTGTAGTTAAGGATAGATGGCCTTGAACTTCTGCCTTTACTTTCTGAGTCCTGGGATTACCAGTGTATGCCACTACACCTGTCCCCGCCCCCCCAGACAGCGTTTCTCTGTGTGGCCCTGGCTGTCCTGGAGCTCGCTTTGTAGACCAGGCTGGCCTCCAACTCAGAGATCTCCCTGCTGAGATTAAAGGCATGTGCCAGCACACCGGCTCACTACACCTGTTTTATGAAGTGCCAGGGACTGAACCCAGGGTCTTGTGCATGCTAAGCTAGTGCTCGTCAAGTGAGCTACATCTTCAGTGTTGTGTTTTGTATGTATCCCAGCCAAACCTTGAACTTTTCATCCTCCGGTCTCATCCTTCCAAGTGCTGGGATTACAGTCATACACTTTAAAAAAACTGTTTCTTTGAGCTTGTTTGCCTTCCAGACTTCTAGGCCTCTTCCCACCACTTTAAACGAACACGGTGTGACTAGTAAGCTCTTAAGAACTTCAGTTACTTTCTACACTGGAATATTTGGGTTTTGTTCTTATTTTATGAAAGGTTCTTCATAGCAGTAATGTGCACACGTTTGCAGCAGCCTGGGTCTTCGTCCCAGGGCTTACTGTTGTCAGCTGTTTCTACTCTTCACTGCTTTCAGTTACCTGGCACCATAATCCCCAGAGGCCCTTTAAAGCATTGGTTTAGTGTGTGTGTGTGTGTGTGTGTGTGTGTGTGTGTGTGTGTGTGTGAGACTGTGGACGTGCACATGCCATGGCCACGTGTGAGTTCAAAAGCGAACTTTGGGGGGGTTGTTTCTCACCTTACATCTCCTTTCTGCCACTGTGTTACGTTTTCAAGCTTCCATGGGACTCCCCTGTGTCCACCTCCCACGGTGATTTTCTTCTCTTTCACATCCATCTCGGTAGGAAGGCTGGAGTTAGGGATTTGCAGGTCACATTTAGCTTTTAAGTGGGGTCTGGGAATCCAGTTCAGGTTGTCAGGCCCCAGGGATAAGTACTTTCACCTTCTGTCTAGCTGCCCTGCCCTGGATACTTTTTTAAAACAAAACTGTTTTTCATACAATATATTTTGATCATGTTTCCCCTCTCCCCTAGCCCCTCCTAGAATCTAGAATAATCCTCCTCACCTCCCTACCCACCCAACTTTATGTTCTCTCTATAAAAAAAAAAAACAAAACAAAACTAGTAAGACAAAAAATGCTTTTGAAATTGACTTCATTGTAAGGTTCTTGAGATGCCACTTAACTAATGAATTATGAACAGTAATTATAGCTATCTGCAAACCACTCTTTATCAATTACTTTGATTTCTAGAAGATTTTTTGAGCCTGCCTACAAGCCCTGTGAAGGAAATGGAACTGCACGTGTATTTTGGCAATAAAATGATTATTGTGGCAATAAGATGATGATTTTTTTTTCGAGACAGGGTTTCTCTGTGTAGCTTTGCGCCTTTCCTGGAACTCACTCTGTAAACCAGGCTGGCCTCGAACTCACAGAGATCCTCCTGCCTCTGCCTCCCCAGTGCTGGGATTAAAGGCATGTGCCACCAGCAACCCAGCTTGCAATAAGATGATTTTATATATATATCTTAGTCAGTGGCCAAGGAAGATTGGGATCTTGATGTTTTTTGGTTTGTGTGTGTGTTTGTTTTTTTTTTCCTAAAGGCAGACTCGCAGTTCCCTCAAGCTCAATCCTGCTAACTATTCTTCACACAGGAAGCCTAATGCTGCATGCTCTCCCTAAGGCAGGTGTCACTAAAGCATGACTCAGGATCCAGGCAGAGTAGCTCACACCTGGAACCTCAAGACATGGAGACCGAGGTGGCCATCATTAATTTTGAGTATAAAGCTACCCCAGACTACATAGTGAATTCTAGGCCAGCCTGGGCTACAAAGTGAGACTCTGTCTCAACAAACAAATAATAAAAAGATGACTCACGAAGTGGGAACCAGAAAATTGGTATGCTAAAATATGGAATGAGTTAGCCCTGGGTACATTTATTTCTCTCCTCTGAAAAACAAACACCATAATTAACAACTGCCTTGCTGGGAAAACACAAACAATATCTTTATCATTGGGTTCTGGAGCCACCAGCTAGTCTTATTGTGTTGATTGGAGAATAGTCATTATGACAGACCACTAAAGACAACTGTGCAGGAAATAATTCGAGTCGGTGCAAACAGGCAGGCCAAGCTACTTCTGTGAACCCACCAGGCTGCTTGCTGTCCGTGTCCTTTAGGGTGATGATTAAGGAGAGAGAGTAGTTGTTGGATGCACAACACTTCCCTCTGGCAATGAGGAAAGCAGGCAGCTGGTATGTTCTCTGGCACGTTCTGGGTGATTTTTCTTTTCTCTCGCAACAGTAATCCGGTACAACAGTGACCTGGTACAGAAATACCACCCTTGCTTCTGGATCGATGGACAGTATCTCTGCTGCTCTCAGACAGCCAAAAATGCTATGGGCTGCCAAATTTTGGAGAACAGGAATGGAAGTAAGATATCTGATCAGCACCCGCCCCCTGTGTGTGTGTGTGTGTGTGTGTGTGTGTGTGTGTGTGTGTGTGTGTGTGTGTGTTGCTGGGGATGGAACCCAAGGCTTCAGACAACTGCATCCCCATCCTGATTTCTCCTTCCTTTGGTATTATTTCCATCACGGTCTCAAGGGTCTGTCAAATTCAAGGACACGGCACAAATTTGCACATTTGGACTGCTGGTGGGAGGGATTAGTTAATGGGGTCTGAGATCCAGCTGGTATTATGCTAAGGTGAGTGACTAGGCACCTAGAATCTCTTTTTGACTTGCCAAATGCAATGTATACAACAGCAAAGCCCGGAACCAAGCCTGTCTCTGGGCCTTCCCCTAAAATGCATTTTATACTATCACTGGCTTCTTGTTT
Source organism: Peromyscus eremicus (assembly GCF_949786415.1). Classification (NCBI taxonomy): domain Eukaryota; kingdom Metazoa; phylum Chordata; class Mammalia; order Rodentia; family Cricetidae; genus Peromyscus; species Peromyscus eremicus. The sequence continues at coordinate 82,086,728 of NC_081439.1, read as the reverse complement.
TACAGGCTTAAAACCTGGGAGTTCTCATCGAAAAACAAAAAAGCCTCTTCCCCCTACCCCGGAGGAAGATCAGGTATAAAGGGAAATTACGTACAGCTGTGGGCTAAAGAAAAATTTGTTGTCATTGGGCGTGGTGGCACACACTTCTAATCCCAGCACTTGGGAGGCAGAGACAGGTGAATCTCTGAGTTGAGGCCAACCTGGTCTACAGAGCAAGTTCCAGAATAGCCAGGGCTACACAAAGAAACCCTGTCTCAACACAACAAGAATAACAAAAAACATTGTCAGTCACTGACCACACATCAGAGTCTTAGACTTGCCTGGAACTTGGAAGTATTTGTTGATGTTTATACCGAGCGAAAGGGTTTGCCCATCTACTTACACTCCCTCTTCAATGAGGAGAGGGCTATCAGGTAGCTCTTGGCACCTATTTAATTTATTTAATCTCATTTTTTGAGACATGTGGTAATTTGAAAGAAAATGCCCCCCATAGGCTCATAGGAAATGGCACTATTAGGTGGTGTGGCTTTGCTACAGTAGGTGTGGCTTTGTTGGAGGAACTATGTCGCTAGCAGGTAGGCTTTGAGGACTCAGAAGCTCAAAGCAGCCTAGTGGCTCAGTCTCTTCCTGCTGCCTTCGGATCTGGATGTAGAACTCTCAGCTCCTTCTCCAGCACTATGTCTGCTTGTATGCCACCATGTTTCCCGCCATGACGATAGTGGACTAAACCTCTGAAACTGTAAGCCAGCCCCAATGAAATGTTTTCCTTTATAAGAGTTGCTGTGGTCATGGTGTCTCTTCACAGCAATAGAAACCGTAACTAAGACGAGACACGATCTTATTATATAGCCCTGACTGGCCTGGAACTCACCCTGTAGACAGGCTGACCTCAAACTCACAGAGATCTGCCTGCCTCTGCCTCCAGATTGGTGGGATTAAAGGTGTACTCCACCATGCCCACCTTATTTTTTTTTTAATTAAAAGTGTTTTCAAACATACAGTAAGGTTAAAAGAATTTGGCACTGAACACTTTTAGATTCTACAACTATCATTTCCCATTTGCTTCTTTCTTGCTTTCTCTTTTGCATTTTAAGTAGAGTTCACTATGTAATCCAAGCTGGCCTCAGTCTCTCTCTCTCTTTTCCTTTTTTTTTTTTTTTTGGATAGGGTGTAGGGGGAGGGCATGATCTTAGGTAGCCAACTTGATATATAGTTTAGGATGGTCTTGAACTGCTAATCTTCCTTCATCCCCCTCCCAAGTGCTGGCATGTGTGGTACCATGTTTGACTGACCTCAAACTCTTAATCCACCTGCTTTTGTCTCTGGAGTGCTGGGGTTGCATCCATGCTTCACTATCCCTGGCTAATGTTTGACTTCGCTGTTGAGATGGCTTGTCAGGTAAAGACCATTTCCACCAAGTCTTACAACCTGAGTTTGATCCTTGGGATACACATGGTTAAAGATAAGTTGTACTCTGACTTCCACATGTACACTGTGACACACTTGCATGAATACATACATACACGCACACAGAGAGAGAGACAGAGAGACAGAGAGAGAGGGAGGGAGAGAGGGAGGGAGAGAGAGGGAAAGGGAGAGGGAGAAGGAGAGAGAGAATAAATATAAACCGTGATTTGGGGCTCCATTTTGACTTTAGGAAGTTTTATTATGATCATTTTGCAAAGAAGGAATCTGAGGTCCCAAATCAGTTACTAGACCCATGTACTACTTAAGTACCAAGCAGGTTTCCTGGTCGCAGACCGAGAATGCTAATGTTTGGGTTCTGTTAGCAGAAAATTTAACATAGTTGGTCTGTTGGAAACTTTCTGGAGATAAGAGTGCTGAAATGCAGCCGGGCGGTGGTGGCGCACGCCTTTAATCCCAGCACTCGGGAGGCAGAGCCAGGCGGATCTCTGTGAGTTAGAGGCCAGCCTGGACTACCAAGTGAGTTCCAGGAAAGGCGCAAAGCTACACAGAGAACCCTGTCTCGAAAAAAAAAAAAAAAAAAAAAAAAAAAGAGTGTTGAAATGCTCCTTAGGTGATCTTCATGAGTACCCGAGTTGGGAACACCCGCATGAGGCTTAAATGGTTGTGGAATGAAGGTTGATTAAAATGTTTATTATGCCTGATGTGAGTTAGAATGGTTTCTTTCTCCTGTGAACCAGAGAGTTAGAAGGAAGGGGAGGGGCACGTCTGATGACGAGCCAGCCTTCTCCCCTACTATTTTTCCCCCTAACCACACAGATCTTGAAAAAACCACTCCCCCCTGAGCCAACAGCAGCACCAGTCTCCACGAATGAGCTGAAAAAGGTTGTGGCCCTTTATGATTATATGCCAATGAATGCAAATGACTTACAATTGCGGAAGGGTGAGGAGTACTTCATCCTGGAGGAAAGCAACCTACCATGGTGGCGAGCACGAGATAAAAATGGGTGAGTGTGTGCAGCCCCCCTGAGCCCTTGCCTGCCCACTCCACCTGCACACGAAGGGCTGCACCACACTTCTCCTGTTCTGGGTCTGGACCAGTGTGCACTCTTCTCACAGCGCAATGAATACCCTCTCCCTTCAAGTATTTCTCAGGGTACAGCTCTCCACGCACCATCTATCCCCTCTAGACGCATCTGCGGCGATGCACACAGTGCATTGACAAAGTTCAGAAGCTCCACTTTTCACTGGCTTCACCACGCATCAGAGAACCAGTCTTCTCTAAGGGCTCTATTTCCATTTCTGACTGTGATTTGCTTTGAGCTCAGGGAAGTGGAAACAGGAGTCGGTCTAGGTGAGGGTGAAGAAGCACTGTATGACCATGTTGTTTACTCTACAGGCAGGAAGGTTACATCCCCAGTAACTATGTCACGGAAGCAGAAGACTCCATAGAGATGTATGAGTGAGTATGCTTATGTTCTCAGTGCACAAACTTGGGGGAGAAACCAAGTACAGTATGTACTTTTTATACATTTGATACATTTAAAAAATGATGTATTTATTTTATGTGCATTGATGTTTTGCCAGCATGTATGTCTGTATGAGGGTGTCAGATCCCCTGGAACTGGAGTTACAGACAGTTGTGAGCTGCCATGTGGGTGCTGGGAATTGAACTCAGGCCCTCTGGAAGAGCAGCCAGTGCTCTTAACTGCTGAGCCATCTCCCTAAACCCCCAGTATATATATTTTTTATACTTTTTTTTGTTTTTCAAGACAGGGTTTTATCTGTGTAGCCCTTTCTGTCCAGGAACTTGTTCTGTAGACCAGGCTGGCCTTGAACTCACAGAGATCCACCTGCCTCTGCCTCCCGAGTGCTGGGATTAAAGTTTATATACTTTTTTTTTTTTTTTTTTGGTTTTTCGAGACAGGGTTTCTCCATATAATTTTGGTGCCTGTCCTGGATCTTGCTCTGTAGACCAGGCAGCCTCGAACTTACAGAGATCTGCCTGGCTCTGCCTCCCGAGTGCTGGGATTAGGCATGCGCCACTGCCGCCTGGCATAAGTTTATATACTTTTACTGAGCTTTGTTTACTTAAAGATTGACAACAAAATTAGTATTAACTCAGTCAAATGATGCCACCACATTAGTGTCTGTATCTTGTTAGGATATGCCCACCCCAAATCCCTATACATATGAGTGCTGGAGGAATTTTCAGACTCGCAATACAGAAGAATCTCACTCAAAGAACTCTCACAGGAAACATTTGCAAAAACACCAAAATTAAACCGGTGCCCTTCCTTCCTTCATCATTGAAGTGGCTTGTCCTTGAGTGAGCCATCCCTAATACTTTCCTCATAAATCCCGCTCCCTGTTTGCCCTCTCCACTCTGTATCCATGAGTCCTCAGGGCCAATTTGAGCTTTGGAAGGGCTAGAGTGCGCTGTGTGATCTGTTGATAGATCCTTGCTAGTGTTGGAATGAAATGATGGAATCGTAGTAGCAGTGGGCCCCGAGGATGCTCTAACTTCCAAGACACTTGGACATGGCCTAGAAGCTAATCAAGCACACTCTCTTCCCAGGTGGTATTCCAAGCACATGACTCGGAGTCAAGCTGAGCAACTGCTAAAGGAAGAGGTGAGTGCGGGTCACAAGCAAAAGACCTTCTCTGTACACAGGAAATATAAGCTAAGAATTGGGGCCTCCTTCAACTGGAATCCCACTTCAACCTTTTAGTTCATTAAAAGCAAGGAGGTTGCATCTCCAACATGGACCTTGAGGGGAAAATCAGGGGCATTCTATTTTCTGTCTCCAGTGTTTGGGCAGGCAGGATGCAGGCGTAAACACCATTTTCTCTTACAGTGAACTTCTTTTTTATTGTTTCAGGGAAAAGAAGGAGGTTTCATTGTCAGAGACTCCAGCAAAGCTGGAAAATACACTGTGTCTGTATTTGCCAAATCTACAGGGCAAGTGTTACTGTTCCAATGGCTTGGGGGCAAAGGACAAGGGTGGCCTCTCGACGCTTCCTGATGGTTTACCTCTCTCACCTCCTCAGCCTTAAACTCAAAACTCATCTCACTTCACTCTCTGGGTCCTCCCGTGTCTGGTCCCCAAGTTACTGACTAAATATCGTTTATTCAGGGACCCTCAAGGGGTGATACGCCATTATGTTGTGTGTTCCACACCGCAGAGCCAGTATTACCTGGCTGAGAAACACCTTTTCAGCACCATCCCTGAACTCATTAACTACCATCAACATAACTCTGCAGGTGAGTACCCAAGGCAACCCAGAAGGGTTATAAACACCCGGAGAAACAATTCAAGACAGAAGGATGAGAAGTGTAGTCACATAGGGCAGTCAGAATTAGTTATGAAAGTTAATCCCTGTGGTGCTGGATAGAGTTCTAGTCAGGATATAACCACACCTCACATCCACTAGGGATTGACTGTTTTTTAAAATGTAGTGCCAGGGACTCGAACTCAGCATTTTAGGCAAGTGCTCTTTCACTGAGCAATTTTCCCAGCCCTCTTTGTTTTTACTTTTTTCTTCTTTTGGTTTTCGGGACAGGGTTTCTCTGTGTAGCTCTGACTGTCCAGGAATTTACTTTGCAGACCAGGCTGGCCTCAAACTCACAGAGATCTGCCTGTCTCTGCCTCCTAGTGCTGGGATTAAAGGCGTGCGCCACGATGTCCAGCTTTTTCCATTTTTACACAGGCTCTCACTATGTTATTCAGGCTGACCGGCCCTTAATCTACAGCTAGGCTCTCCTTGAATTCATGACTCTCCTGCCTTAGCTTCCTGAGGACTGACAGGACTATTTCTCTTCTTCCTTCTTCTCAACATACTTTTATTATTTAAATTTTTGTGTGTTTGTGAGTGTGTGTCTGTGTGTGTCTGGTTGTGTGTCTATAAGAGCAGATGCCTGTGGAGGCCAGAGACATTGGATCCTCTGGCACTATAGTTATGTGTGTGCTGGGAACTGAATTCAGTTCCTCTACAAGAGCAGTATGTGCTCTTAACCACTGAGCCACTTCTCCAGCCTAGGACTAACTTCCTATTTGGAACACATAATGAAGAGACTAGTGACTAATGAATCGGAAAATATTCACTAGTAATTATTCATCTTCCTACCATGTACTCTTGTCAATCAC